>NC_045604.1:25124231-25749231 GCF_009762305.2 Zalophus californianus
AGTGACCCTGAGAACAGAGACTGGGAGGGAGGTCCCCAGGTAATCCCCTGTTCCCTCCGTAGGCAGAGACCCTGGTTTGTGCTTCAGGGCCAGGCTGGAGTCCTGGGGCAAGTACCGACCTCAGCTCGGCACTGCCTCTCTGGGTGACCTTGGGCAGGTCCCTGCCATCTCTGGGGCCTCAAGCCTCTCATCTGTGACACAGAGATGCCCTGATGAATCCTCTTCCCCACGCTCTGTGGGTCTGTGACACTCCCTCTCCTCCGACCTCGGATGCCTGGGGGTCTTGGCCAACTCCAATCTGACTCTCTCCAGAAAGCCCATACCTTCCACACTTCAGAGCCCCCAGCTAGGTTCCTTCCAACATACTGTCCCCCAGCTGTCATCAGAGGTACTCTGAGAAGCCCTCTACCTGCTCTCTTCCGACTCTCGAACTCCCAAGGACTGGCTCGCGTGGGTCTTGTGTTCCCAGCACCAAGCACAGTACAGGGCACATGGCAGGAGCTCAGTTTCCCTGAGCTGAAAGACCAGACACAGCCGGGCATCACCCTACTCACCCTGCCTCCCATCTCCTAACCAGCCGAAGATGCTCACAGCTGAGGGACTGAGCCCCTAGCTTCCCTGCGGAGAGAGGTGAGAATTAGCTGTTCCTTGGGTTTCTCCCCAGCCCGCCCAGTTCCCATGCACTCATGAAACCGGCCGCCGTGGGGCCGAGACGGACCTTACCACTGCAGGGCAGGGTGGTAAAGATTTTTCTGTCCCCAGCCTTGAGGTGTTTGCTTAAGTTGCTGCCCAAAACATGATCCTGCCCACACCTTTGGCACAGGTCCCACACAGAGCACACGTGCAAGAGGCCTGCAGGTGCAGATAAGGCCAGAGGCCCACGGATGGACAGAGGCGGCAGAATCAGCCTCCTTCTTGGGGGTTTAGCCTCAGTTTGCTCATCTGAAAACTTAACTGAACCAGCTCTAAAGTGAGGTGTGTCAGGAGGGTAATTTGTAAATACTTTGGCTTTATCTGCATAACTCGGTAAATCTCCAAAACCTGTTTGGTATGAGTTAGTGAGTGTGTACATGCGCGCGCGCGCGCGTGTGTGTGTGTGTGTGTGTATGTGTGTGTTGAGAGGAGTTGAACAATAGGGTTGGAGGGGGATGACCAAGTTCTGGGTCAGAGGGAAACACAGGATGGGCTTATAGCAGAGAACCTTGCATGGGCTCAGAAGTCAGTGGGCTTGGGGACAAGCTGGAAACACCTTTAAAAATAGTGCTTCCAGAGGCAGCCGCCACCCTACCTCCTCATGGAAGTAGCCACCCTGGGGTTTAGAGCTCAGGTCTCCAGGCTCCAGCCTGGTCAGGCCCTGTGTGGCCCCCCACCTCGCCCCCCAGGGGAAGTCTGCCCTGACCTCTTTCCTCCTCCCCTCAAGGGCTGAGCCTGGTGCCTCTGCTCTGCTCTCCTCCAACACTCCGTGTTCTAGATGACAGTGTTCTCCTCGTCTCCCTGTCTTCCCCACCAGAGTGAGGCCTTTTCAGGGAAGAGATTGTGTCTTAGTTATCTCAGTATTCCCAGAACAGGATAAGGCGTTTTAAATGAATGAATGACAAGGAATGAATGAATGAATGAACGAACGAACACGGTTTTCAATCTTGGATGTGGGGGTAAAAGAGCTTGCTAGCAAAGGACATTCTATTCCGCTCCAGAGAGAGGTACAGGGTGGATGCTCACCTGCTTTCACTGTGAAAGATACAATTTAACAAACCTCAAGACTGAGCTGCTTTGGGAGCAAAACAGTAGGTGCTTTTTGCTCCTCTCTCTGTTTCTGAGTCTTATTTTTCTCTGTACTTCCGCTGCTGCCATCTGCCTGTTTCTCCATGTCTTTGTTTTCTCCCCACCAGCCCTAACTCTGTCCCACAGTTTAACTCCCCCCAAGAGAGCCCTAACATGCCCTTTTGAGCCATCAGGTCTTCTCCCCCTTCTGTCCTCTGCTCATCTGACCTCTGGTCGGACTTCCTCCTTCCTGGGTCTCCCACCCATGACCAGTCCCCAGATTCTGAGACCTCTGTCCAGCTTTCTTGGTGACTTTGTAGAAAACCCTCGGTTCATCTATCCTTCCTGTCCTAATTTTACAAGATCTGCCTAACCCGAATTTTGCCAAAACAGCAGGAGGAGGGTTGGAGAGGAAAGCCAGCAAGTTCTCAGCCCCAGAACCTATTCTGGAGGCCCCAGCCATCTTTGGAGATATACCTAAAAGGGAAACTGAAAGTGTCTAAAGGTGGGGTCTTGTATAAGGTCTCATACCTAGCTTTGCAGCAGGTTCAAACATAAAAGTGATACAGTGGACTAAGCATAAAATTTGAAACTATAATATCCAGGTTTGATTCCTTCTCTTCCTTCCAGATCTTTGTGACCTAATGAAAAGTTATTTCACTAGAGTCAACCTCAGATTCCTCATCTGAAAAATGAGAGCAACATGCCTGCATGACATGATTGTTATGAGAATTAACAGATCACCTGTGTGAAAGCCAAATGTTACAATGGAAAGTCAATCAGACTCAGGGGAGGCTGACTCACATTAACAAAACTCACACTAGACCACAATTGATAGACCAGAATGTCCATGGGTCATTTAAAAAAACAACAACAACAAATGTACCTGCAGGCAGCCCCAGATGCTCCAGTCTGTTGGGCGATGCAGTCTCTGTTCTGAAAGAACCAAATTACAACCAGAAGTTGCCCTGCCGGCATGGTATCCCAGGAAGGGAATTTAGTTGTGTGATCTTGATAGCCACTGTCACCCCACCTATAGGGAGAACCTGATGCCTCATCTGCTTTCTAGGAATTGCCTGCCCAAAATTTAGAACAGGTCAAGCTACCCATGCCCCTGGACAATGCTGGAGATGCATGGATGAAGCCTTGCCCTCTGGCTCTGCTTTGCTTAAAGACTCCATCAGACAGTCCTTCCCTTTATTCCAAAAACAGTCCTCCTACTAAGTGCAGGCACGGGCCTAGGTGGTAGGGATACCAAAGTGAACAAAACAGACACTGCCCCGTCCTTCTTGTGAAGTTCCAAGTCTTTGGAGAAACACTGATAATTGAATGCATAATTACCATCCGTTGTGATCAGTGTATTGTTACCATGGTGAAGCAAAGGGAACCATGGGAACCCAGCGACTAAGCCAGTGTGGGAGTCTGGCGAAGGGCTTCTCGAGGAAGTGTCCATGCACACGTCATCCTTCCTTCAGCAGGTGGTAGGGCATGCACCCTGCCAGGTGGTAGGGTGGCTTGCATTCTAGCTCTCTAGAGTCATGTTCAGGCCCCTGGCTACACCCTGACAACTCTCAGTGACCTCTGGTGTTTCTTTAGTCCCCACAGGCAATACAGCTATAAACTCTCCCTTAGGTTGGGCTCGCAGACAATTCATTCTTTCATTCATTCAACAAATATTTATCGAGTCCCTATTATATGAAACTAGCTCATTTTGCCTTCCCAGGGGGATTTTCACCCTGACTTCCAGGGAGGCCTCACTGAAGCATTCTGTACTGGTTTCAGCCCACCTCAGAGCTTCTGTTTTCTTCTGGAGAGATGGGAGGACAATTCAGGACCAGAGCCGCCCCCAGGTGTCCCAAAGAAAAGAGCTCTTGGCCTCAGGGAGGGACACTCCCTCCCAGGAGATATGTCAAGAAATTCCCCCAAGCCTCCTATCTTCCCTCTCTGAGGCTCTCCCACAGTGCTCAGTGGGCCTGGGATGGGCAAGCAGCTCTCATGCAGAAGGTACGTAGCAGCCCGAGCACAACCATGACGGGCAGACATTAATTCCCGGAAGTGACAGAGGCCTGTGATTTAGAGACTCACCAGCCTCTCAGTCACCTTACATATAATTGCGGTAAATCCCGTTTCTTGAGTCCCTTTACTTGATCCCAAAGCCCGATCTTCCCCCTGCACCCCACCTGGCAAGTTAGGAGGGTGAGGCACACTTTCCCCTGTAGCACTGGCGGATAGACCAAGGTGCAGAGCTGACGAGTGGCTTAAGGTTGGGGACAGAACTGGGAACCAGGTCTCCACTGCAGCCTGAAACGTCCCAAGGGCCCTCAGGGCCTCCCAGCCATGGCTCGTCCCCTCACTCAGGGGTGCTCAGAGGTCTACTGTCCCCCCAGCACCCGCCCAGCTCTCCATTCTTCAAAGCAAGCAGCTCCAGGACCCCACCCTTCAGGTGGCCTCAATGGGTTCCATTGTCCAAGAGGCTCTTTGGCTTGACCCCAGCCCTATGAGCAGCAGGACAGCAAGCTCAGAGAGGGGTCTGCCTTGTCCCCTCCTTAGCCTCGGCCGGCCGCCTTGGGGGAGCCTATGGGGCAGGGGCCCCGCTGAATGTGACCTATTGTCTTCGGGGTGGATTTAGGAAGTGCCAAGCTCCCATCAAACAGCTCTGCTCCTCAGGTAAAACAAAAAAAGGGCTGTTCATTTAGGAACTTTTTCCCCTTATCTCCTTTTCCTATCTCCCCAGGCTTAGCTAGGGTGTAGTGTTCAAAACCACTTCCCCTCGGAGCCAATCAGAAGCCGGGGCTCACCCCGTGGCCCTGAGGTAAAGTTATTTATAAACGCCTCCCTGGATTATTTGAGCAGAGCCCTTTTGCACACCTCGGAACACCTTTCAGCTACCTGACCCCCAGACACACCTGCAGCCCTGCCCGGCCGGCTCCTCTCACCCACCGGTAAGCCCTACACAGCCCCCCCATGGGGCTGGGGGTCATCCCTTGAAGAGGGTGGGCAGCGGGGACATGGAGACGAGGGGTGACAGGAGCCCACCGGTCATGGAGGTGGGCTGTTTATCAACCTGAGCCCACGTGGGAAAGCCACTGCGGCCCCTGAGTCTGAGAGCAGCCCGCAGCCCTTCACCCCTAAGGAGCCCACGGGGTCTTCCCTTCCATGGAAGGACCTCAGCTGCAGGGCAGGAGGCTGAACGGGGCTCGGAGGATGGAAGCTCTAGTGGAGGAAGTCTGCCAGACCCCAAAACAGAGTGAGGGGAAATGGCTAGCTCCTTTGCAAAGGGCTGCTTTCCTTCGCAAAGGAAAGAACAAAAATATTGGCTCTTCCTCGGGGCACCAGCCTTTGAAGTTGCCGGCTGCCACCTCTCCCCTCTTTTCAAGTCTTGGAAGCAAAATGCTCTTCCTGCGTGGCTCACCAGCCTGCTCTGTGTGGCTGTCTCCCCCTCCTTTTGCCCCCCAGATGTTCTCTTTTATTCCTTCACCTCTTCACCAGCTCAGGGCACCTGTATGGGTGGCATGGAATCCCATTTGTTCCCATTAATCCTGAGAGGTTGGAGGAGGCAGAAGGAAGGGAAGGGAGGATTAGGAGAGGGTCAATGAGGGCACAGCTCCAACAGCCCGGCGGGAACAGGACCCAGGGGACCGGGGCTCCCGGGCGAACGCTTCAACACAAGACGGTTGGGGTCAGGACAGTGGTTTGGGCCAGCTCCACCAGCTCCCAGCTTCCTAACTTCTCATCCTGAGGCTGTGAGGGGTCCCAGGTCACCCTCAGACAGTGCCCCCATTCCTCAAAGTCAGCCAGTGAGGTCCCCAGCCTAGGGCAAGCAAATCTTTTCTCTTTCTAGCATAAACTCCCCACTTACACTTGGCCCCATTGGATCTGAGGCACCAGGAGGAAGACCCACTTTCAGAGAGTGCCCCTCGGAGTGGGAGAGTGCCCCGAGTAGGGCAGACTAGGAAAGGGCTATCCCCCCCCCCGAATGGCTTCACTCACACAGACAACCCTCTCCCAGAGCCCCACAGTCCTCCCCACTGCCTCCCCACACCCAGAGCCCCACAGCCCGGGGCGCTCAGAACCTGGCAAAGCCCTCCCCCGGCAGCACGGAGACCAACACGCACACCTCCTCCATCACCATAATGGCCTCTTCTGGGCACTTCCCAGGCCTGGACGACTGTTCTAAATGCTCATCTGTATAAATCCCTGGGGGCAGAGATGGACTCTTTTTTATCTCTTAATGTCCAGAGTCTTCCCAGAGACTGGCACATAATCAGTGTTTAGAGAGTGTGTGTTGAACTGAACCAAACAACCAGAGTCTGACACCAGCGAGCTCCTTGAGGGAAGGAGGGACCAGTTCAGTGCTGACTCAGCTCTGGATTCCTTGAACGAGACCCTCAGGGTCCTTCACTGGTCTCCTTGTCCACCTGCCCGCTTCCAGGTGAGACTAGCCCTACTCTCCTTGCAGACCTCTAGCAGGCTGTGTTAAGTGTCTGTTTCAGGGATCCCGTGACCTTGGTCAGGTCTCCCTGCCGGAAAGTGCTTTTCAAAGCCTGACCTCAATCTCTTTTGCTGGAGCTTGTGTCTTCAGCCCAGCACCCATCCTTGTCCCCAGCAGAGAGAGCAGAGGGGGAGGGGAGAGTGGGCATAGACATAAGGAGTGGGATTTGGGGGTGATCGCGGTGAATCTGTCCCCTGTGAGAGCACCAGTCCCTCAAACAGCTGGCGAGCAGGAAGGCAACTCAGGGACTCAATCTCATCTTCCCCTTCAGGTGACTGATGAAGAAATTATGCT
This sequence comes from Zalophus californianus, assembly GCF_009762305.2. NCBI lineage: Eukaryota > Metazoa > Chordata > Mammalia > Carnivora > Otariidae > Zalophus > Zalophus californianus. The sequence goes on from NC_045604.1 coordinate 25,130,779, forward strand.
GGGGTGTAAAGGGGGTGGGAAATTTGCCCAATTAGAAATGAAAAGATATTGATAAAAATGCCTTGGAAACCTACAGCCTCTCTACCCTCACCTCTCCCGCCAGGGACACAGTCCCCAGCCGAGAGGCCAGCCCTCCCATCCCAGCCCCAGCTCCTCCCCCCGCCCACCAGCCACCCAGAGATGGCACTTTCCCTGGGGCTCCCACCCTGGATGAGGCGGGAAGCAACGCGCAGCTAAAGCAAAGGGAAAACCTCAAAGTGACCTTTCCTTTCCCCAGAACACAGCGACCGCCCAGGTCAGGACAAGTGATAAGAATGCCAGGGTGAGGTGGCCATGCTGGGGCTCCTCCTGTACCTGGCACAGGTGCCCATCAAAGACCCCCTCCCCCACTGCCACCACACACACACACACACACACACACACACACACACACACAGCAGGGCTGAGGAGGAAGTCAGCCTGAGCCACAATGACAGGATCACCTCCAGACCTGACCAAAACCCCACAGATGGTTCTTTGCCTCCCTGCTCCCTGCCCTCATCTAAAGAGATGTTCTGCTTTTCTTCTCACCAGTTCTGGGAAATTTTAGAGGGACAAAGGCATGAAGAGGGGAGGGGTGGACTGGGTGTGGGGGGGCAGTTAGGAAAAGAAAGGCCGAGAAAGGCAGAGTGACCTGCCCGAGGTTGCAGAGAAGGGAAGAATATCCTCCAGAGTAATCAAAGCAATAATAATAATAACACAGTCAGAATTTGTTGCATGCTCACCAGGCATCGTTCCAAGCCTTTCTATGCATTAACTCGGGCAAGCCCATCTCTGCCCACAGTTTTCTACTGATGTAGACAGACCTAGTCAGAAACACGCCTGGGAAGAGATACCAGTGGGCTTTCTTTTGTATGAATTCACTGCATGGGGGAATTAGGATCCTGATGAGGGGCCCCGGAGAAGCCCAGGAGGAGGTCTACTCAGCCCATACTCCCCCCGCCACACACACAGAGTCTATTTCCCTTTGTTCCCCACCAGCTCCTTAGCTCTGCAAAACCCCTGAATCCCCCTTGCCCCAGATGTGACCCCATTTCCCTGCCAAGCCTTGGAAATTGTCCACACGCCCACCTCTCCTACCCTCTGCATGCACTTTCCTTCTGGCCCTCTACTTCCCTTAAGCCCCACAGCCCCCCCACCCCCACCCCAGCCAGGTCTCTCCAGCAAATCGGACCGCCCCTCCTTCCCTCCACAGAGGGGGAGGCGGCAGGGGCACCCTTTTGTTCCTCAATATTGTCACATGGCACCTGCTATTTATCCCTGATCCGGTGGGGGATGGGAGGCGGAGAGGGGCTGACACTGTTTGATGAGAGGCAGGGCTCCTCGATCCACACCTACGGGGGTAGAGAGCACTCGACTTTTTTCAGCGATGCTGACATCACTCGGCAGGGCTGTGTTTGTTTAACTAGGGATCAAGTCTTCACGGCCCCTATACCTCTCCCTTTCTTGCTCCCTCTTTCACCTTCCCACCCCTAACCTAGCATTGTAGGAGCTGTCCCTGGGGGTCCCTGGGAGCCCCTACACGCTCCAAGAGCCCCAGAGCCGGCTACAAGGGGCTGTGCCTCCCGCCACCCGGCCTCTCCCATCCCCCTCTCCCCCTCAGCGACAGAACTGGCCCCTCCTAAGCCCCACCCCACCTCAACCCTATTCTTGGAATTAGGAAGTATGACCAGGGCACCTCCTCACCAGGTGCTGGGGCAGCTCCAGCGGCCGCACATTCGCCACTCTGTCATGGTCCTGGGAAAGCCAAGGGCGCCTGCAGAGCTCCCGGGAGGAGAGGGAGCACCCAGGAGTCCTGTCTCATCAGCCGGGGCAGGAGGTCCCAGGGCGGTCCGAAAGGGGTACTCTGGATGCCGCTGAGGGGACAACCCCCAGAGAGCGAGAGCGGGGTCAGCCCTAGAAGGTCTGGGACCCACCAGGAGCAATTAAGATGGAGCCAAAGGCCCCATTTGAATCCCCACACCACCTCCCTCTAAGACTCGGTTTCTTTATCCACAAAACGGGAGGATTAGACCAGCCTTGGACGTACGTTCCCTTCTAGACAAAACTTCCTGAGTCGAGCTGGCTGCTGGGTTCACCTTCTTTTGTGTGGTACAAACTCAGGATTGGGAGAACTCCCAGAGCCTTCTCCCCTTCAACACCCTCTTTCTAGAATGAACCGGGCAGAGCTTATGGGAACGGGCAGATTTTTGCATTCCAGTAAAGCAAGGGAGCTTTTTCTTCTCCGTTCGCCTGTGTGAGCAGGAAATCCCCTAGCATCTGGTCCCCATCTGTAGGAAGCCTGCCACTGGGGCAGAAACAGTCCTGGGTCATCCCCCTCCCAGAAGGATTTCCCCCGCCACCACCACCCTGCCTCCCTCCCTTCCCTGGAAGTGACAGCCGAGAGTGGCCAAAGCCAACATTGGTGTGCAGGCTGGAGAGGCTCAAAGAAATGGAGGTCCGAGGAGAAAAAGAGATCCCAGGTCAGGGTGGTCAAGAAAGGCTTCATAGAAGAGGAGGAGGCGGAGGAGGAGGAAGAGGGGAAGAGGGCAAGGCCAAGGGCAGAGGGAGGGAAAGGGAGGGGAGGAGGAGGAACGTCAGCAAGTCTTAAGGATGGGCTGGGCAGGTCTAAGGAGGCAAAATGAGTCAGGGCATCGCAGGTAAGGAGGAAAGTGTGGACAGAGCACAGGGGTAAAATAGAGCCGAGCCTGTCTGGGGGTGCTGAACGGTGCCAGGGGACCCAGCCAACGATTCTACCAACTCCACCAAAACAGGGCCAGATGGCGAAAGGACACACATGCAGAAATAAGGAGTTTGGGCTTGAACCTCCTGGAAATGAGGAGGCTGAGGGTTTCTGATCAGGGGGTGTAGGCTGGAGACAGGGAAATCAGTCAGAAGACTAATGCAATAGTCCAGGTGTGAGATAAGAGCTGAGGGGGTGAGGGACAGGAGGGACACTGGAAAGAAATAGCAATGACATTTGATGAACAGCTGAAGATGGAGGCCAGGGTGGGGAGAGAAAGGGCAGGGACAAGTGTGAGGGTGGCCTGGGCGACAGGGAGGCAGAGCGCACTGAGGAAATGGGGAAGTGAGGGGGCGCTGGGTTAGCAGCGTTCTGTGAAATCAGATATTAACCCCCTCCCCCACAAACACACTGCTAGGACTTAGAACCTTTGAAAGCAGCTGGGAAGGGGCTTCAGGGGCCATCCACCACCTGCCAGGGGCACGGAAGCAAGATCTCCCATCACCCCCTCTTCCAAGGGGCTCTTCCAAGGGGCTCCCTCTTCGGGTCCAGCTCCCCTTCAACATTTTGGCTATTCCCTTGCAGACAGTCTGTTCAGCGGCCAGGGGCAGCGGCCAGGGGCAGACCCCAAGTCCTTCTCCCAAGCCAGGCTGGAGCTCTGATTCTCCTGGACGGTCATGCTCCCCACTCATTGCTCCCAAAGGGCCAGCCAGGAAAGCCACTGGAAAGCTAGACCCTTGCAGCCCCTGGAGAGGGTGGGGAGGAGAAGGAGGAGCAAGGGCACCTGCCTCACGGGAGGGTGAAGGGCTGGAAGGAAGCAGCCTCCCATCTTAATAATAGTAGTCATCACCGTTACCAGTTACTGAGGGCCTGGGAAGCCCAGCCACTTCACACACACAGTCTCATTTCCTCTTCATGACAACCACCCAGGACTCTTATTATCCCCATTTACAGATGAAGAAACCGAATCTCTGAACCCAGGTCATTCTGGCTCTAACGCGTGTGCTGGTTTTCCTTATGTCGCTCTGTCTCGCTCTTCTCCCACTGAAATATCTCCCATGCCATTGCTCTTACTCATTTCTGCCCATGTCTTCTCCAAAACACCATTTATTGATTCATTCCACAAACATTTGGTGAGTACGTACGCAGCGCCTGGCGAGGGGCTGGGCATAGGCGCTGTGGGCAGGTTCAAATTCCTGCCCCCTCCCAGTTGGGTATCACCCTGGGGGTTTGCCAGGCATCCAGCCCTTGCTTAAAGGTTCTTTTCTTTTAAGATTTTCTTTATTTGAGAGAGAGAGAGAGAGCATGAGCAGAGGGAATGGGCAGAGAGAGAGGGAGAAGCAGGCTCCCCGCTGAGCAAGGAGCCCAATGTGGGACTCAATCCCAGGACCCTGGGATCATGACCGGAGTTGAAGGCAGACACTTAACTGACTGAGCCATCCAGGCGCCCCTGCTTATAGGTTCTGATAGGCCTCAGGGTCCCATGACCAAATGAATGGAATGCACCAGCCCAAACTTCATCAGCTTGGGTACAATCTTACCGATAATGGCAACTCACATCTGCCTAATTTTTTGTACATTTTAAATATCTTTAAAAAAAAAAAACATTTTTTGTACATTTTAAACATTTTAAAATACATTTCGTACATTTTAAATATTTCTTGCCCATAACTCATCTGATGCTCACAACCCTGTGAGATAGACATGTTACTCCCATTTTATGGACTAGGAATCCGAGACTCAGAGGGGTGATGTTGTTTGTTCCCTCACCAGTAAAGCCAGGACCAGAAGCCAGGTTTCTGGACCCTTAGTTAATGTACTTTCCATCTCTCTCCCATGTTCTCTTCCACAAAAGGCATCCACCGAACTGCTCCCCTCCGATAACCCCTAGGCACCCAGGTTCTCCCATAGGAAGCCAAGGGGCGTCCCTAGCCCCCCCGAGTGATTTCTCACTTTCAACCCCATCTCAAATCTTTTGCCAAACTGCCACGGCCACCCACACTCCCCACCTCCTTCCTTCAAACCTGCCCCACCTCCTCCCTCTCCCTCCTTCCTCCAAGGTCGTCCCAGGGGCTTCTCCCAGCTGCCAGGAGGAGGGACCAGCCGGTCATTGTAGGAGGAAGGGGGGATGGTTCCCACAGGGAGCTCCTCTGGGCCTCAGGGGCCCTGGCACTCAGCTCTGCCCTGTTCAGCTCCTGGAACATCAGCAAGGTTGCGCAAAAAGCAAGGAGGAGAGAAACACCAGTACACAAGGGTGGGGGAAAGGTTAGGCACAGGAAGCCGTGGGAGAGCCAGCCAGTTCAGACCATCCTGATTTCCCCAAACGCACCATTATGCCCCTGGGAAAACCTGTTGGTGAAGTCCTAGGTGTCTCTTTCAAGCAGGGTCCTTCCGAGGTCACCTCAGCCATCCCCCAGCCTCCGGGCAGGCCATTTTCTCTATTTCTTCCAAGCTGACTGGCTGAATGCTATGAGCCTTTCTGCCAGGGAAACTGAGACCTGGGGAGGGAGAAGGGGCTTGTAGGGGCACCAGGGGCCAGGGTTGAGGGCGGGGGACAGGAGCCACAGGCTGATATCCGGCTGTGACGTCTCCTGCTCTTGCATTCCTACCTCCTCTTTGCCTGGTGTTCGGCGGGGGTGACAGTGACGTCACAGGTGTGGCGTGCTGGCCACCCGCTGGGCGCCAAGCAAAACAGCCAGGGCAAGTGTGTGTATCATCAGTGCCTGGGAAGGAAGGCCATCAAAAGAAGTGAGTCTGGTGGAAAGACCTGAAAGCGGGAAGGGAGGCACCTGGCTGGGTGGGGGCGAGGAAAACCAGAATAAAACCCTGCTGTGGCCAGAGCTAGAGAGACCTGGCGCTGGGGAGAGATGCCCCTCATCTTCCCCTCCTCTGCCTCTCCCAAAGCTTGTCAATGCCCCAGACATGAGCCAGCCCAGGCCCCGCTACGTGGTAGACAGAGCCGCATACTCTCTCACCCTCTTTGATGATGAGTTTGAGAAGAAGGACCGGACGTACCCACTGGGAGAGAAACTCCGCAATGCCTTCAGGTAACATGGCCTAGAGCCCAGACACCTCTTTCCTCTGCTCCCCACAAAAATCCTGTCTGCACCGGGGTATGGTTCCTGTACTGGTGTGGCTAAGACAGGGCTTGTGGAAGCCCTGGGGAGGGGAGGTTCGGAGCCCTGATTTTAAGATCCTACAACTGGGTGGGAGCGTCAGACCCCTTCCTTTAATGTCCTGTTCCTTCCCAATCGAGAAAAATCTGAAGCCACCACCACTCTGTGTCCTTTGTCCTCTTTCCCTCCTAGATGTTCCTTCCTTCTTCTGATCCAGAGAATACCCAAAGGCAGCCCCTAAATTCCTGGGCTTTCCTAAAGGGTACCTACCAGGATATGGTCCTGCCAGACCCCTGGGGCTCTTTCCACTCTCAGATCTCTGGGACTGTGCTGGTGGGTTGCAGAAGCTCACCTCCAACGAGGGGGCTTCATGAGATGATCTCTGCTCATCCTGCAGAAACCCGAGGCTATGAGCTTCACCTTCCCCTTTCCTATACTGCTGGCAGACCTTGCTCAGTCCTGGCTGTGGGCTGGCTTACTCTTCCTCACTCCTCTGGGGAAACAGCTGATTCAGTTACCTGGATTGAGGTCACTGGCAATGGCTGAAGTGGCGATGCAGGTGGAACTGGTTTAGGCTGGGGGAATCACCCACTTGAGTCTTCCCTACAAACCCTGGTCCAACCCTGCTTCTGCCAGGCTACGGCCAAAGCCTTGGGGGTTCAGTGTCCCAGCAACCTACCCACCGCTGTGCTCCTCGGACAGGTGGGCTCTGCCAGCCTTAGTTCCCAAACTAAGTTGGGAAGTTTGGGTTGTTTCTGTGCTGGAGGAATGAGGGTATCTGCTGTTGGCCGAAAAGATTATAGATTAAAACTCTAAAGTGATGGAGGGAACGAAAAATTCCTACGAGGCTGGTGTTGAGCCTTAAACAGTGCCTGACACCCAGAAGGTGCTCCAATAAATATTTGTTCAATGAATGAATGAATGAATGGCTAGAAAACTAATCCCTCTGTCCACTTCCCTCTTGGCTTCTGAAGCCTCTGTATAGGTGTCTGGCATCTGTTTCCAGTTCTTCTCTTGGGCTTCAGATTGCCTTGCCCGACATACAACAGGCTTGCCAGTAAGGCCAGGCAGGTATGAGCCCTCAGGGGAGTTGCGTGTCTTCCCCTAGTAGGCTCTCTATTTGTGAGTCCAGTTTTCCCTGCCACAAACGAACCTGAGCAAGGTCCTGCAGGGCTGGTTCTCCCTTAGGACAAAGCTTTAGAGATGCTTTAAGCTATTTGCCACCAGTCCAATACCCTTCCCACCATCCCAAGGATGGGAGAGGCACCCATCTGCCCCCAAAGGATGTTGATGGTGATGCCCTTCCCAGAGTGGTGGTTGGGACAGAAAATCTGTCCAGGCTCTACGCAGGGTTCAAAGCATTGTCTGTGTTGATTTCAGTGTTGGGTGCCATCCAGGGGACTCAGGATCAGGGAAACTATTGTTGAACAATAGCCAAGAGCAGGAATTGGTGCTGGGAAGGAAAGGAGGCCTAATCAGAGCAGGCCAGTGAGTCATCAAATGGGCCCCAAGTATTTGAGTTCCCTCAGCCAGGAGAAGAAAAGCAAATGCCTCCCACCCCTTCCAGTCATCAATCCACGAGCTGTCACCATTGCGTCCGTGGGCCCTTGTTCCTGCCACTCCTGAGTTTCTATGAAAAGTCCTCCAGGTGTTCAACAAACAGGGAAAGAATCAACTTCCCCCACCCTGCAACGACAAATGAACAGCTCCCCCATTCTTTCCGCCCCCCGGTAAATTAGCAGTAGGAAGAACTCCAGCACTGGAGTCAGCACACACGAAGGACGGTGGGTCTGCAGAGGCATACCCTGCAGGGACGAGGGAGCCTTCTTTGGGGGGCAATGTTAAAAAAGATGGCAGCAGCCCCTACTCTGACTGAGTTTCAATACCAGCCCATGCTTTCACTCATTCATTCATTCATTTACTCAGCAAATATTTACTCAGCACCCCAATACAATGTACAAGGTATGCTAGATGAACAAGAGAGCCAGACTTTGGGCCACAGTGGGGTTTGCTCTAGTGAGAGTGATAGATGAAAAGCAAGTAATTTCAACCCAGTGTGAACACCAAGATGCAGGAGCCCAGACCTGGGTGCCCCGGCCTGTGTTCCATCGGACTGGAGACAGACCATCTGAGATGGGGGCTGGACCCTGCAGCTCAGAAGGCTAAGTGACCACAAACCCATGCCTTTACGCCAAGTCTTGTGGACGTCCCCGATGAGGAGCCAGCTCGAGAAGATGCCCAGCTAAAGCCCAGGGCATGTGGATGGCGCTCTAAAGAAAGCCCCTGCATTTTCTTCTCGGTGTCCCCGGCATCCTGCATGGTGTGGGTGCTCACTGAATTCTGAATGAATTCCAAATGAATGAGTGAATGAATGAATGAATGAATGACCAGGAACGGGATCTTAGAAGCCCTCCCCAACTCGGAGTGTCCAAATCACACCATGCCGACTGGAAGCCTGCCCTCTTCCCCTCCAGATGCTCCTCGGCCAAGATCAAAGCTGTGGTGTTTGGGCTGCTCCCCGTGCTCTCCTGGCTGCCCAAGTACAAGATCAAAGACTACATCATCCCCGACCTGCTGGGCGGACTCAGTGGTGGATCCATCCAGGTCCCACAAGGTGAGGGGTCGGTGCCCTAGGTAGGCTGGGCCTGCTGCTCCCCGCTCCCCTTCCCCCAGTCCCCCATGACCTCCATGACCCAGCCACGCCCCTGAGCCTGCAATCTCTTTTCCCTTTGCAGGCATGGCATTTGCTCTGCTGGCCAACCTTCCTGCCGTCAATGGCCTCTACTCTTCCTTCTTCCCCCTCCTCACCTACTTCTTCCTGGGGGGTATACACCAGATGGTGCCAGGTAAGGCCTCACCCCTCCCAGCAGGCAAGGTGGCCTGGACCCCGAGGACAGGTGGCATGGCGGAGGGCCTTCAGGTGTTTTCCATCCACATCCTCCTAGAGTAGGTGCTGTTGGTCCCAAAGGGACTGGCACTGTGAGCGTCAGTCTCAGGTCCCCGGTGACCTTAGAGAAACCACATAGCTGCCGCGAACTCGGTTAGCGCTCCCTGTTCTGTCTCCCTCCCTGGAATGTGGGGACGACTCGGTTGAACAGGATATACTGTGTGCCCTAAAGTGCCAAACAGATGTGAGAAACTACCAAGTCACTCTCAGGCTGGTCCCGGCAGGGACACTTGGAGCTCTCTGGTGCCAAGTGACATGGAGAGAAGGCGCCTGGTCACAAGGCCTATTTCTGGGTCAGGCACTGCTTGCATTTCCAAGCTTATTTCTTCATGTGCCCAACGAAATAATATTAACGGCCGAGGTGAAAACACCTTGAAAGTATAGGTCATGGTTACGTGGGAGCCGTTGTTGTTTTGCCGGAGAGGAACGTTGGAGGTGTGGGGACCCATCCCTCTGGGGGCAGGGAAGCTCTCCTGGGCCCCTTTCTGTTGTCCAGGGGTGCGGTCCAAACCTCTGACTCTTGCTGGCTGGGTGGGGCACCACAGGTACCTTTGCCGTTATCAGCATCCTGGTGGGTAACATCTGTCTGCAGCTGGCCCCAGAGTCGAAATTCTGGGTCTTCAACAATGCCACCAACAAGAGCTACGTGGACACGGCGGCCATGGAGGCCGAGAGGCTGCACGTGTCAGCGACGCTGGCCTGCCTGACTGCCATCATCCAGGTGAGGGGACGGCCACATCCCTGCCAAGGGCCCAGGCTCAGGAGAGCATCTTTCCGTCCTGCCCCTGCCTCCAAACCCCAGTTTTGACATTAAAGCTGATTCAGGGCTCTACCTCCTCCCACTTTCCCATTCCGGGGCCACAAAAGACCTCGAAAAATCGGTGTCTCTCCTCACCCACCTCCAGCAGGTCCATAAGACCAGCATCTGCACCCGGTAAAATTGTCCTGAGTCCCAGACTGTCTGGAAGGCTCACGGTCTCTCTCCACCACCCTCTCCAGTGCCCATCCCTCTGCCAGCACAGTCCTCCTATTTCTCTAACATCCCTTATTTACCCCCCTCCGGCCTCCTCTCGCCAAGCCACAGCCTCACCTGCACCACATCAATTGCACAAATTGCAAAGGCCTCTGCTAGGGTTGGGGGTGAGGGTTGTTTTTTGTTTTAAGATTTTATTTATTTAAGAAATAGAGAGAGAGCACAAGCAGGGGAAGGAGCAGAGGGAGAGGGAGAAGCAGACTCCCCACTGAGCAGGGAGCCTGACGCGGGGCTCGATCCCAGGACCCTGAGACCATGACCGGAGCCGAAGACAGACGCTTCACTGACTAAGCCCCCCAGGCGCCCCTCTGCTAGGTTTTATGAAGGGAAACACTGCGTGGTGGAACACAAGAGCAGGAAGCAACCTCAGAAGACACCTTTAATTCGTCCATTCATTAAGTTAATGTTTCTGGTTGCTTTGCTGAGCCAGGAGCTGGGCTAGGCCTTAGGAGAAAGATAAGTAGAGAAGAGGCCCGGTTCCCCAGGAGCTCCCAGCCCAGCAGAGGAAGTAGCCATGTCAACAGATAAACTTGTAGGCCATGAGATAAGCCGCATAATAGAGCTATGTTCAAATGGCATATAGTCAGGGAAGACCTCACCTCAGAGAGGAGGTGACATTTGACCTGCATCTTAAAGGATGAGTAGAGGTTGAACAGGAACCAAATGAATGAGGCACAGAAGGACAGTCCAGGCGGAGGGAACGTACCCCAAAGTGTGAGACCTGAGAGTGTGAACTGACCAGAGAATGACAAGGCAAGAAGTTTGGGGCTGGACAGCAGGAGGCTTTTGGGGGATGGGCCAGAGGGACATGTAGGCAGAGGCTAGACAATGAAGGCTGAGGTCTGTCCCCTACGCAGCACCTTTGGGTCAGATTAGCAGTTTATAAGGATCATTCAGGCCATAGAGAAGAGAGGCGGGAGGTGGATTAGAAGAATCAAAGCAGGGGGCCTGTCAGGAGACACTGCAGAGGCCCGGGCAAGACTCAAGAGGGCCTAGACCAGGGTGGCAGCCACCGAGAGCCCCCCCCCCCCCCCCCCCCGCCGCATTGGGGCAGGTTTACGGAACATTTGGCCAGGGGCGTTAAAGGGCTTGGCAGTAGGTTGGATGTGCAGGTGAGGGAAGATGACCCCCAAGTTTTTGGTTAGCCCACTGGGTGGATGGTGGTGTCATCTACTGAGAGAGGAAACACTGGGGGAGGACCCGACTTATTTTTCAGATAAGAAAACTGAGGCCGGAGAGAGGAAGTGACAAAGAGGCCCGTACCCCAAAGCAGACTTGGGGTCAGCCAGCACAGTAGAGAGCCAGTCACAAAGGGCTCATTTCCCTGGGGCTGCCGCATGGAACTCCAGCCTGGGCTTGGGTCCAGCAGGTGTGGGCATCACTGACCCTTCTCCATCGTCCCCCCACGCCCACCTCTCTCGTCTCAGATGGGCCTGGGCTTCGTGCAGTTTGGCTTCGTGGCCATCTACCTCTCCGAGTCCTTCATCCGGGGCTTCATGACGGCAGCCGGCCTGCAGATCCTGATCTCGGTGCTCAAGTACATCTTTGGACTGACCATCCCTTCGTACGCAGGCCCGGGGTCCATTGTTTTTGTGAGTCTAGGAGCACACCCCTGCAGATGGGGAGGGGCTCAAGCAGACACAGAGCTGGGGTTCCTGTTTGAAGAAGTTGTGAGCTCCTCCTTACAAGATGTTTGCAAGCAAGGGCTGGTTGATCCATGGTTCAGAGAGGATTTTCAGGGGGTTCCCACTTTGGGAGGGAGGGTGAAACACGTGACTTTGAGGGCTCACTGAGGTTCTCTATGGTTAATCCCTGCTGAAAAGGAGCTGTGCACTCCCCATCAGTTCCCCAGTGTAGTGCCTCAACCCCTCCTTGCCCGGGAAGTCCTTCCTTATGTCTAATCTCCAACCCTCCTTCTTGAGCTTGAATTCTTTCTAGAGAAAGAGGAAGAGAATCAGCATTCCCATCCCGGCATGAGCTCCCAGCATGCCCTTTGGGAGAGGGAAGTGGGAGATGGGGTGCTGTGGGTGACCAGGGTCTGAATTCGGCTTTGGTGTGCCTCCATTTGAATCGATGACATCCTTCCACGGGGTTAGACACCCAAGGGTGGGGATAGTATGGGAAGAAGAGGTGGGAGCCCATGAGCATGATGCTCTCTCCGCCAGACCTTCATTGACATCTGCAAAAACCTCCCCCACACGAACATCGCCTCGCTCATCTTCGCCCTCATCAGTGGTGTCTTCCTGGTGCTGGTGAAGGAACTCAATGCTCGCTACATGCACAGGATCCGCTTCCCCATTCCTACGGAGATGATTGTGGTAAGGACACCGCCCTGGGCTGGGATGTTGGGGGCCAGGCTGGAGAGGCCGTGAGAAATGGGATTCAGCTCCAGCCAAAGCCAAGGGAGCCGCTACCCACTTTTACCTCCCCCTCCACCGGCAGCCAGTAGAACACGGGGTTGGGTGAATCCATTCCATGCCCTTGTACATGGCTCCCACTCTTCCTGCTCCTTGGGTTGTTCCCCTTCAAGGAGGCAGGGGAATGGGATTTGGGGTCCCCAGAGAAGAGGGAGCCTGGGGAGAGACCCCTGCCAATCCCCATTCTCCATTTTGGGGTTTACAGGTGGTGGTGGCAACAGCTATCTCTGGGGGCTGTAAGATGCCCCAAAAGTATCACATGCAGATCGTGGGAGAGATCCAACATGGGTGAGTCCAGGTGGTCAAGAAGCCTGCCCACCCCCTACCAACACCCCTCCATGAAGGCCTGGGCTCAGAGACCCGGATGAGACGACCTCTATGAAAGAGGACTGTAGACTCTGGGACACCGACCGAAGGGGAACGGTTTCTGTTACTTATTATGCAAGAGAGCCATACAGTCGGCCAATGCAAGCTGTGTTATCAACAGTGAATCTTAGCTACCGCACACACACCCCAAAAGTCTCATTTACTGGATGCTGCTAAAGCAAAGCCTCTCTGATCAGCCCTTTGCCAGCTCTTTGCCGGTTCTAATGCATTGGCTCTTTTCCTCCACATGGAAAGGAAACTATTAGCATCAAAACAACACGTATGGAGCTTCCACTCTGTGCCAGGCACCATGCCGGGCCCTGGGAGGGGAAGGGGGTGCTTGTGCCGCCTGGCAGGAGTGGAGGGTAGAAGGTGGAGGGGGAGAGGGCAGGGAGCGGTGCTGGCTGTGGATCTGTGGACAGATGAGCATAGAGTCCAGAACCTGGGCGTGAACACACGGGGCCCCCATCACTTACTGGCTCTGGGACCTTGGACGAGTGAGGTTCTACGTCTTGGTTTCTGCTCTGTCGATGGGAGTAAAGGTGGCTGCCCCATAGCATTGTGCTGAGGACGTAGACCCTGGCACACAGTGGGGCCTTGCTGGTCCCTGCGGGTTGAGGAAGGACTCGCCCTCCCTCTTCTCACACGTCTGGGCCCTGCCTCCTCTCTGGCTCCCTGGCAGGTTCCCCAGTCCCGTGTTGCCTGTGGTTTCCCAGTGGAAGGACATGATGGGCACTGCCTTCTCGCTGGCCATCGTGGGTTACGTCATCAACCTGGCCATGGGCCGGACCCTGGCCGGCAAACACGGCTATGACGTGGATTCTAACCAGGTAGGTCCGGCCACTGCCGGCAAGGCCCAGCAGGACAGGCCGGGCCCCACAGATGTACCGGGGGGCTCTCTCTGGGCTGCAGTGAGGAAGGTGCCTGCCTATGAGGAGGAGGGGCTCTGACCACGGGAGGCTGACTTCTGCTTGGTTGGGAGCGTCTGGCTTTTCTAGCAGCAGGGTCATTCTCAAGTCCGAGGCCCAAGATCCAGCTTGCATGGATGACTACGTTTGGTCTATACCCGCTGCCCACCCCCCGTCCGCCCCACCCCCACCCTGCCGCCCCAGCCTCCGATCCTGCCCCTGTCCCCACAGGAGATGATCGCCCTGGGCTGCAGCAATTTCTTTGGCTCCTTCTTTAAAATCCACGTCATTTGCTGTGCTCTCTCTGTCACTCTGGCTGTGGATGGAGCTGGAGGAAAATCCCAGGTGAGCGTTGCACCAGGGGAGTGGGGCGAAGAGGGGAGAGGGGAAGGAAACAGTTGCCCCCAGAGAAGCCAGGGCCCCTGCAAGCCAGGCCAGCTGCTTCTCCAAACTTCCTCTTCCCTCATCGGTCTCCACACCACCAAAGGCGTCTATTGGAAATAAGTCAAGGCGAGAATGTCACACCTATGCCCTGTTCCCAACCCTTTCTCGGAACAGGTGGCAAGCCTGTGTGTGTCCCTGGTCGTGATGATCACCATGCTGGTCCTGGGCTCCTATCTGTACCCTCTCCCCAAGGTAAGAGTGCAGCGGGAAAGCGGAGGTCAGCGGGAGACTCCAGTACGAACAATCCCCAAGGGATGCATAACCCTCTACGAAGTGCCGACATGGTCACACTTTGTCCTAATCACAACCTGTGAAGTAGAAAACACAGGTTCTACTTTCCTCATTTTACAGGTGAGGGAAACTGAGGCTGAGAAAGTCTAAGTGATCTGTGGTGGTACAGCTCATAAGTGCAGGGCTGGTCGCCAACTCCAGCCTTCAGACGTAAGGGTCAATCCCCCCATCAGCATTTACAAGTGCTTAGGAGTGTGTGACTAGGAAGGCTCTGGACACCGGGTGGTTTGGAGATGAGGGAAGAGGGGAGGGGCGGGGAAGAGCCAGGATGGGCCGCACGGCCTAGCGCCTGCACCCTCCAGAGCTAAGATGGAGTGCGGAGACTTGGGGCCTCTGCCAGCAGAGATGTTCTGGAATTGCAGCTCTGTCCTGCTGGACACCAGGGTCAGGGGTGTGTAGGACGGGGAGGCGAGAGGGGGCACCTCAGGTGAGAAAGAACAACATTCCACTTCCCCAGTCTGTGCTAGGAGCACTGATAGCCGTCAACCTCAAGAACTCCCTCAAGCAGCTCGCTGACCCCTACTACCTGTGGAAGAAGAGCAAGCTGGACTGTGTAGGTATTGGGTGGCCTCAGGGTATCCCTCCAGGCCCCTGGCCCCCTCCTCCAACCCCATGGCCCTATCCGCTCTTTCTGTCGGTGATCCCTCTGCTCTGTTCCTCCCTCATTGCAGAACAAGCTATCAAGAGCCCAGGTTTTGGAGTGAGACATCCTATGTCCGCATCCTAACTCAACGGCTCACTGGCTCTGTGGCTTGGCCCTAAACCAGCAAGTCCCTAAGCAAGTCCCTTAACTTCTCTGAGCCTTGGCTTTCTCATCTGAGAAATGGGTATCTTATTCTCTCTACCCACCCACCGGGGTTGTTTACGAGGAAGACAAGAGATAATACAAGTAAGAAGCATGTTGTCTGAATTGTGTCCTGGGTTCAGTAAAACTTCTCTATGATTATTTTTATGATCTGTAGTTCCAAAAAAAGCAAAAAGAAATCGTTCTTAAAAACAACGACAACAAAAACCCTAGAACCTAAAGCCAGCATACCAGGATCTTGAGTAAATTGCCAGATTTCTAGGGAGTGCTATTTCCTCCTCTCTAATGGGGATGATAGTCATTATGATATGTCAATGATAGTCATGGCTTCATCACACACTGGTTCTGAGGATTAAATGAGATCATATGGGAAAGCACCCTGCAACCATGCAATGCTCAGCAAGCATGACTGATTGTTATGATTAGTCACCGTCCCAGCGCATTCTCGCGGTAGACAATAGTATTAAGGCTACCAGGTATTGACAACTCTGACAACAATCCCCATTTAAGCTCCACCATAACTTATGAGAGAGAATTTACTGATCTCCTTTCAAGATGATGAAACCAACAGGTGCCTGGCTGGCTCAGTCAGAAGAGTGTGCAACTCTTGATCTCCGGGTCGTGTGTTCAAGCCCCACGTTGGGTATAGAGATGACTTAGATAAATAAAACTTAAAAAAAAAAAAAAAGGATGAAACCAAGGCTCAGAGAGGTTATGTAACTTGTCAAAGGCCACAGGGGTAGTAAGTGGTAGAGTCGGAATTGGAACCCAAACCTTGGACAGCAAACCTCTGCATGGTGCTGTCTCCTGGGGTTACCCGCATGGTACCCGAGGAAGATCCTTAAAGCCAGAGAAGTGAGCAGTCCCTCTGGGGCCCCCCAGTGAATGATGAAGATAGGGGAAAATAATATTCCAATTCCCACCCCAAAGATCTGCTTTTATCCCGCCATGACAATAGTCCCTGATATTTACATTGTGCTTTGGGCTCCCATCCGAACCTCACAGTTCTCTACAGGATGTGGGCAAAATTGTTTCCTTTAGAGGGATTTGGGGGACTGTAAAGGACAATCAAGGGGGCAACCATCCAAACTGCATTCAATCCTGCCCTCCACCCACACAACCAGACCCCAGGCCATCAGGCTGGGAAGACCACTGAGCATGTGTTGGGCATACACAGAGAAGATGGAGAAAGGGAGCTCATGTTTGTTGAGTGACCACTGGGTGCCCGTCACTAGGCTAGGACCCTTAGGTGCCTTCACTCTTTAATCCT
The DNA here is from genome assembly GCF_009762305.2 of Zalophus californianus. NCBI lineage: Eukaryota > Metazoa > Chordata > Mammalia > Carnivora > Otariidae > Zalophus > Zalophus californianus. The sequence goes on from NC_045604.1 coordinate 25,147,137, forward strand.
TTCATGAAACAGGTATCATTACTCTTTTGTGGATCAGGCAACTTGGCTCACATCACTAGTAAGTGGGAGAATGAAACTTTGGACCCAGGTATATCTGACCCTCATGCTCTCAGCATGCACCATGCTGCCTCCCTGTGTGGGCTGGGGTTGTCTACTAAAAACCAAGCAAGCTTGCTCGCCGCACTCAGCCTAGGGGAAATGTGCGAGCGTACCGAGAGCACCAATACGTAAGACAACGCAAAAATGCCATGAAAAGTAGAGGGCGGGTCTGAGGTTGCGCAAACAGAGAATGACCTTGGCTATTCCAGGAAGACCTCCCAAAAGAGGCAGCCTTCTCCCCAGACCCGCTCTGACATCTCTCTCCTCACAGTGCGTCTGGGTGGTGAGCTTCCTCTCCTCGTTCTTCCTGAGCCTGCCATACGGGGTGGCCGTGGGTGTCGCCTTCTCTGCCTTGGTTGTGGTCTTCCAGACTCAGTTGTAAGTAACAGCCTCCCCTGCCTCAAAAGCACAGCAGTGGGGCCCCCGCGCCCAGGATGGGCTGACTGACTGCCATATCCTGAAATCCCCAGAGGAAGCCCTAATGGGCTTAGAGGGCTGGGGGCCCAACAAAGTAGGAGAAGAACAGGAGGGTAAGACCCCGGGTCCGTCCAAAGGCATTGCCAGTCCCTGGACAAAATGAGACCCTCCCCTGAGTCCAGAGGACAGATGCCGTGTCCTTCCTATAAAAAGGTTAAGAGGTACAGGGCAGGGGCACCAGACGAAGAGGGTTCAGGCCAGGGCAGGAAGGATGCTCTAGGTGAGGGAAGCCCTGTCTTTTCTTCTTGAGAACTCAAAACCAAGAACCAGGGCCACCTCAGCTTGTCACCTTGCATACCCCACCTCTTCTCTGTGCTGAGCCCCAGGCTGGGAGCTATGTCAAGGGCACGCCTGTCATCCTTCTAGTCATAGCCCAGCCATAGGCCACCAGGCATGTGTCTCCAGTGCAGAGAGACCAACACAACATGCCGGGGGAGGAGGAAAGGACCCCATCCCACCCTGCTTCTGCCCCAGCTCCCATCCCAGCATCCTTCCAGGCCCATTGACTATTAGCATGCTCTTATTTTTTTCTTTTCCCTTTTCATCCAGTCGAAATGGCTACACTTTGGCCCAGGTCATGGACACTGACATTTATGTTAATCCCAAGACCTATAGTAGGGTAAGTAATCCAAACTTACGACCTCCCTCTTTTGCTCTGCCCCCCCCCCCAAATAAAAGAGAGTTAAAAACAACAACAACAAAAAGCCAATAAGGACATTTCTGCAGCTTGAGCTCAGTCTCCCTGTCCTAGGTCCAGGAAATCGAGGGGGTTAAGATTGTCACTTACTGCTCCCCCCTCTACTTTGCCAACTCGGAGATCTTCAGGCAAAAGGTCATTGCCAAGGTAAGGTTCAGAACTCTGGTGACCAAAAGGGCTGAACAGAGCATAACCAGAAGATGGGAGAAAGGGGGCTGGGAGGCAGGCCACCTCCAAAGAGGGTGGAGGTCCAAACTGCTATTGGTTCTCTCCCTGCAGACGGGTGTGGACCCCCAGAAAGTACTGCTGGCCAAGCAAAAATACCTCAGGAAGCAGAAGAAGGGGAAGCTGATGCCCACACAGCAGAGGAAGTCTCTGTTTATGAAAACCAAGGTGAACTGACGCTAGGAACAGCCTACGCTCTCAGATCCTGCCCCCTGGGACCCCGCCTCCCAGCACCCTTTGAGGCAAAGACATAAGGTCTCTGGGCAATCTTCTCCTTAGGTGAGGGGACGCCAGCTCCTGGGGGTAACCATGGAGCTCCCATGGCCCCTCCTCATTTTCTGGCTAAGATAGGATATAGCCCATAGACTTATGAACAACCCCAAATGGGGAGCAACAGTGAATTTGCTGGGGTACCCACCCAGCTTTGATGTGGGGGTGGGAGTTCTGGGGAGAAGCAAGCAGGCACGGGCACATGTAAAAAGGAACACAATTGTTTCCCAAAGTACTTTCTCCCACAGCGGAGTGGGCCAAGGCTTCCGTGCCTCTCCTGGATGGGTCCTCCAACTTTGTCTGGTTGGTGGGAGACTGAGCATGCAGGCCCTGCCTGAGGAAAGGGCATTGGGAGATGCCTCCCCTGTGGGGTTCTGGGGGCTTGTATTCACCACCTCTACGTTCTTGACGTTATTGACCCCCACCTGCACATTCCTTGCCCCTGCCTCAACTATAGCAAAGTCTGATTCAGTTTGGTGATTCCCTGCAAACCTCCCCCTGCCCCCACAGACTGTCTCCCTGCAGGAACTCCAGCAGGACTTTGAGAATGCCTCCCCAACTGACCCCAACAACAACCAGACTCCTGCTAACGGCGCCAGTGTCTCCTACATCACCTTCAGCCCTGACAGCTCCCCAGCGGCCCACTGTGAGCCACCAGCCTCCGCTGAGACCCCCAGTGAGCCCAGTGACATGCTGGCCAGCGTCCCACCCTTTGTCACTTTCCACACCATCATCCTTGATATGAGTGGGGTCAGCTTTGTGGACTTGATGGGCATCAAAGCCCTGGGCAAGGTGAGGCCGCAGGTAGAGGGAGTGCCAGCTGCCCTCCACCCCAACACCTTCACCCCTGTTCTCCCACACTCCCTTTCTCTGGAGCCCTCATTTTGACAAGCTGAGAGAGGAAGCTCGAAAGGGAGCTTTCCCCCAGACATGATCAGGACAGGCTGCTCTCTGCACAGGCCCAGACGGTCCACGATGATGAGCGGCTAGAAAGGAATACCACAGGGATCTTCGCTGTCCCACCCGCCTCAGCACCCCTCTCTAGCAGAGGCCATCCCAAGTTCCTTCTCAGGCCAACAGGAACCCACCCCAGGGTCCTCTGAGTAGAGTCCAGCTTGGTCCTGGTTCATGGTCTGCTGTTCCTTCCCACCCTCACCCAGACACTCAGACCTCACCCAGCATCAGTCAATTCCGGTCAACTGAGAAGAAAAGAAGACATATTAGTTCCCTACATTCTCGGGCCAAATTGGCAGTCCATGGGACACCTTGAATAAAGGTATCCAACCATCTGATAGCTTTTCAGCAACGCCTCCGATGCTAGGGAGTCAACAAGCCTCAGAGCTGGCTCAGAAAGGCAGTCCAGGGAAACCCGAGGCGTACAGAGAGCATAGAGGCTGAGTATCATACACAGGGCATCAGCCAGGTGCCCAGAAGGCCGCATCCCCAGCCGTGGGCTCAGCCTGCTTTCCTAGCCTGGACCCGGAGTCCAGGTAGGTCTCCATCCTCTCCTGCAGCTTCTGCCTGAAGCCACAAAGTCGGGAAAGAGGTGGAATCTGGAAATCTAAGCTACTGAGAGAAAAAAATCTGACCCCATAAGAAGGGGGCACGGTGTCTTTAAGTGCCCGCCTCATTGGCAAATCCCCATTTCTGTCCTGCTTTCCAGAAAAGCCAGCAGCCAACACTCCAGGGAGAAGCCGTGTGCTTTGCTGCTATTTTTATCTTTGGCTGCCAGGACTCTTGGGGTTGCTTACTTGTTTGGCTTCCCCTCTGAAGTGCGTTTTGGGAATCACTTTTGAGACCCACTCAGAACATTCCTTTCCTTTTGTCTCCCTATCCCAACACCCTTCCCCCAACACTTCTAGCTGAGCTCCACCTACGGGAGGATCGGTGTGAAGGTCTTCTTGGTGAACATCCACGGTGAGAGGAGGACATTTAGAGGAGGCCAAGGTTGGGGGTGGGGGCGGAGGGGAGGAGCACCCAAGTAATTCCCCACAACTACTACCTGCTCATAAGTGCTTCGAGCACAAGTCAGAAGAGACTGTGGCCAGATTGTGTAAACACCCTCCGGGTCTCAGTAACAGAGTGAGGGGGAGGCGGGGGCGTGGAGTCCAGAAGGGACAACTGGGATTCTAATTTGCCCGGAACCTTGGCCGAGTCGCTTCGTGTCTAGGGATCAATTTCCACTTATGTTAAGTTAGGGGGTTGACTGGATGAATTGGGGGATCTTCTTCAAGCTTGCAAGCCCATGAATGAGTATAAAGCACACGCACACATACCGTAGCCATCTGGGGAACACAGAGACACACAGTTTTATATACACACAATCTCCAAAGGGTGCATGTCCACAGGGCAGAAGACTTTCACATCGTCAGTGCGGATGCCGAGTGCGGGGACCGGGACCCACGGCAAGCACACACAGACATATGTGAAAGGGCACATGCACCCCACTTCCTGCAGAGAACCAGAGCCCTGCTGGGGGCCAGCCCAACTTCAGAGTTAGCCTGAGCAGGACCCAAGCTCGGTGGAACCTGCTCGGAGGGAGTAATCTGCAATGGCAGTTAGAGTCAGTGGACTCCTCCCTCTCTGGACAGTCCTCAGCAAATCAACTCTAGCACCTGGTAAAAGTAAGGGCTCTGCCACACATTGGAGGCTGCGGGAAAGGTCTAGAGAAACGAGAGGAAGAACGAACCATCCAGGGGTAGAATTGGCAGCAGCCTCCCCGTGGACGTTTTCAGCCTTTCCCTCTCGATCCCCACAAAGTACCAACTCCCTGAATCAAACTGCTTCCTTCCGCCTGGGTTGAAGGTTCAGCATCCTCAAGCTCACGTTGCCCTCTGCTGTCCAGAATTGATATTGCAAGGCCAATGCCTTGGCCGGGCCTTTGGAGGCCCCAAAGAGCGCAACGCTCCGTCCTGTCTCTCCTTCCTTCCCTTCCCTCTCACCATCCTTCCCCCACCCCCAGGCTCCAGACCACATGGCTGTTATCTTGCTGAAAGCTTTTTCCTCCTTCCAGCCCAGGTGTACAACGACATCAGCCATGGCGGTGTCTTTGAAGATGGGTGTCTAGAGCGCAACCATGTCTTTCCCAGCATACATGATGCTGTTCTCTTTGCCCAGGCAAATGCCAGAGAAGTGGCCCCAGGACGTGACTTCCAAGGGGTAAGGTCCTGGCACGTTGGGAATCCAAGGCCCTGGGGCATTGAAATGGCAGGACCAGGGGCATGAGAAAGAACACAGGGGAAGTTTTGGGTTCCAACACCAAGTCCGTCCTTCTACTTTTCTGAAACCGCCATTACAGAGTTCCTTACCTGTAGAACGAGCACCCTAAATTAACATCACCTACCTCACAGCGTTTTTCTTTTGCTTCCGTTTTAAGACTGATAATTATGCTTCTCATGTCGCTTGAAAGCACTTTGTATATTGTAATATCTTTTACTGATATTAATTTCCAGGTCCACAAACACTCAAAGCGTATTAGAGTATGCCCAGTATTCTGGCATTGTTTACCTACCCTCCTCCTTCACTCGTTCTAGAAGAGGCTTTGAGCAAAGGGAGGGGCGTAAGCCTGCCCGTTTTAATATAGCGGAGCTTAGAGATTTCGGACTGGTGATGGATGAAGAGGCTGGATCCAAGTTTTGTCTCAGTTACTTGACATTTAATTTGCTAGCTCACTAAATGGTGTGCAAATGAGCTACAAATCACACTGTTTAGGACTCCAGAAAGCTGGGGAGGCAGAAAAACTCCACCCCACTGACTGGGGTCCCTGCCTGGGCCTCTCCAGCCACCTCCTCCCCACCACCGCGTCCAGGGTCCCTCCCAGCTCAGCAGCCCCTGCCCTTGACCTCCCAAGACTCTGTGCCCCAGACCTCCTTATATATAAAACCTCCCCTGCCCTGGGTCATAAGAAAGGCTTTTCTGGCTGGAGCAACCATTTGCTCTTTGCTGTAAGAGACTGATGACGGTAAAGCCATCTGTTCTCAGTGCTGAAAGACTGCCCAGGAAAACACAAGGCCCCAGCGCCCGCCCTCCACACTTAGAGCAACTGTGCAGGAAAAACAGGCTTTCTGGCCCCCAAGCCTTGTCCACAGAGCAAAAAGAGGGAGATTCTAGAAGAATCCTCACCATTTGTTATCGCACAAATGATGCCCAGTTACTATGGTCATATATCTAAAATAATTTATGTTATAGAACATATTTATATTTACATATTACAAAATAGATTCATATATATAAATTATACACACACTCACACACCCCTTTTTGACGGCATGGTGAGGTAGAAAGCCCGCAAAATGAGTTTGATTATCCTCCTTTTACAGATGAGGAAACAGATTCCCAGAAAAGGGAAATGGACTCCCCAAGGTCAGGCAGCCAGCCGATCGTCATTCTCGGCTAGGCCAACCTCCCCTGCCTCAGAGGTGTCCGGGGGGGAGGGTAGCCCCAGATGCACCCCTCTGCTCTAAGGGGGAAGGCCACCCAGTGCTACATTTTGTGAGGTAGATGAGGGAGGGCAGGGAAGAAGCAAGAGGGGGACTCATGTGGCAGAAAACATGGTGCCCACCCGGAGGCTGACATTTGCCCCAGCCCGTGTCATTCACTCACGGAGCTCACCCTGCACCTGTTTTCCCCCCTTCCAGGCTCCAGTGGACCCGGAGCTGTCCTTATACGATTTGGAGGAGGACAGCCCCAGCTACTGGGACTTGGAGCACGTGAGTTGACAGGCGGGGGGCATGGGGGTATGGGGCCAGGAGCGGGAAGGAGACCCTCCCAAACCCGAGGTGCTCGCGGGGCTCTCTCACAGCCAAGCCAGAGCTGTCACCTCGAAGGCCACAACATTTCTCTCTCATCTCTCTTGTAATAACAGACCCTACTTCTCCTCATTCCCTGAGAGGCCTCACATGGGGAAGGGAGAGACACTGGATGAGGTTCTTGAGAACTGACATCTATTCTTAACTCTGCGCCGCATCCACACGTGATCTTGGATGGACGCATAACACACGGGGCCCCAGTTTCTATCACTGGAAAGTAGGGGAGGTGTGGGTGATAGCTGGCCCCGTCCACCCCCCAGGCTCCGTGGGGGGATTCACTTGTTCCTTCATGAATTCAACAGACATGTGAGGACTGCTTGCCTGGCACAGTTCCAGGGTGGGCATACAGCGGTGAGGCCCCTGCCCTCAGGAAACTTATATTCCGGGAGGGGCCGGAATAGGATGAATTCTAAGAGTACAAGTGTTATCGCCCACAGACAGATGCCCTAGCCCCACAGGGCCCTGTCATCCTGACAGGGAAACTAGCAACCACCCCACTGCCGTGAGTTACGAGAAACCCAGATGACTAGCCGGGGAGGAGTCTGGCTTAGGGCCTGGGAATCACATCTCACTCTGTACGTCTTCGCATTGCTTTTGGGCTCGAGTTCCATGTCCTCCGAACAGGGTCTCTGGGAGGGCTGATGGCATGTGGGAGACACTAGGAAAGAGCCAGAGCTACAAAGATTTGGCAGGTTGATTTCTGTGCTCCTGTGGAATCTCCAGCACATTCCAAAAACCTTGGCTAGGCCCCCAGATAGCTTATCAGAGCAAGAAAGGACTTTACAGCTTGTCTGATCTCCCCCCTCATGTCAGCTAACAAAGACAGTGAAGCCAAAAAGGAGGAGGGACATGTGGAGGTCACAGAGCCCTCCAGAGGTGATTCTAGGTCGATTCCGAGCATCTTCTCTTGTCGCCTCCGTACCAGTTCGCCTCTTAGGCTGAGCCCGCCTCTCCCCTATTCATGTACACACTCACACTCACACCCACTTATCCTGAAGCTCTCTCTGACCAGGGGCTCCTAGGGTCACCTCATGGTTGCAGCCCCTGTGAACTCGACGCGTCTGACGCTCTCCCTTCCCCTCCCCTGTCCTTCCATGGCCTTCCAGGAGATGTTCGGGAGTATGTTTCACAAAGAGACACTGACTGCCCTGTGAGGTCGCCCAGCCAGCCCCCACGCCACCTCCAGAGCACATGCCATCCACGACTCCCAAGAAGAATGAGCCTGGGGCCATGAGGAGTGGCGGGTAGAGGAGAGCACGTCCACCAGGACCGCAGCGCCTCCCTCCCCTCCCCCTCATGCTCCTGTCTCCTTCCCCTGCCTCCCTCCTGGCATCTCTAGAGCCAGCCAATCTCAGCAGCAAGGAGAACCACCTCTTCACCCTCCTGCCGATGCTCAGGGCCCTGGCCAGAATGAGAAGGCCTACTGCTCAACCCACCACACCCACCCATGCCCTGCCCAAGGCAGCTGATGGGACCCCTGCCCCCCCGCCCCCCACCCCCGCCACCGACTGCTGCCTTTCAGAGTGAGCCAAGAACAGAAGGGAAAAGTATGCCCCTGCTGACCTACTGTGCAAAGGCCCTTGGGCCTGAACAGCTTGGTGTCAGATGGTGTCCAGCTATCACAGGACACGGGGATGAACTTGCTTAGGACTCAATGGCTTGCCCCCTCCAGCTGCCCCAACTCTGTCCCTGGCGGCTGTACACTCCTGGGACCACGTGTTCCCAACACCCCAGGAATTTAGTCTTGATGACTGTGCCTCCTTCCTCCTCATCTCAAGGCTGCTGGGAGCTCCACAGCTATTCAGCCCTTCAGACTCTAGCCTGGGGGGTGGCCAGGGCCCTTTGGGCCACCAGAGCTACCTCCCCAGGGGCAGCGCACCAACACAGCTGCCTCAGCCTCTGAAACGTGATCTCTCCCCACTGCCTTCAGGGACTGCTCCCTTCCACTTGAGACCCAGAGGGGAATCCAAAAAGAACAGGGTGGGTAGCTACCAGAATCCTCTGGCAACCTAGTAACAGATGCCACTTATTCTGCATAAAAGCTTTTGGGAATCCTTTCTCGTACTAGAGACTTGGGAGGTGGGGTGTCCTAGGGGTAACCAAGGGCCAGCTAGTGGGACCTGAGCCCTGACGGTCCCCTTGACTTCAGAAATGCGCCCCCCCCCCTTAGGAAGTCGGCTTTGTGCTTTTTCACTTGGCAAAGAGCCAATGATTTTAACTCTCCCTTATCAGCTTGGGGCCTGGATCCTTTGGCCAGGCAGGAAGCCCCCCAAGGGCCAGTGGCATCCCCCAAGTGGGTGCAGAACGTGGCAAAGGGCTGATCCAGATTGGGTCGTCCTCCATGGGCTTCCTTAACAAACTCAGGACCTGAAGTCATCTTCTTCTAGGACAGATGAAAAGAGGGGTATGGTCTTCATGGATGTGAGGGGTTAATAGAGGAACCCTACTGTTGACTTGAAAATGAATAGATGGCATGTGCAAGTATTTGGGGAAATTTCCATGGAAGTGCACAGAAAACCTTTCAGTCTTCCCCCACTGCTTCTCCCAAAGCTCCTTCAACTCAATGACCCTGCCCAACAGGTTGGGCTGGCCCAGCCTGGAAAAAAAAAAAAAAAAAGCCCTGATTCCTAGATTCCTAACTTCAGCCTGACCCGCATTGTGTGTCTGTGTGTTGAGTGAGCAAGTCTTCTTAGAGTTAAAGGAGAGGGTGCTGGCAAAGAGCCAACAGATTCTTGGCCTACAAGCATTGCTTCTCTGTGATTTCATTATGCCATCTGGCTGCCAATGGAACTCAAAACTTGGAAGGCGAAAGACAATGTTATCTGGGATTCACCGTGCCCAGCACCCGAAGTGCCAAATTCCAGGGGGACAAGAACTTTAGCCAATGACAACTCATCCTCCCCTGCTCCACCTCCTTCAAAGTCCAACTCAGGCCCAGGAGGTAGGGGAAGGTCACAGAGCCTCAGGACGTCCCAAGCAGAGGAGTCCTTTGAACCAAGTGTTCAGAAGGTGGAGGTAAAATTGGAAACACATGGGGTAGAAGGAGACATTGAAGAAAACTTCACTGCTGGAAGACTTTGAAAAGAACATAAGCAAAGTCAGACAGACCACTCTCTGGACATGACTGAGGCAGGAAAGGAGAGCAAGATAATGAAATAATCCAGAATTTCAATACTTTTGAATGTTCTTCGTGATACTGACCTGTGACAATGGGATCCCTGGGGAAGCCCGGGACTCGAGATGTTTGTGTAATTTATTTAATTTAAACAGCATTCTCCTTTTGTTCATTTTGGTAATAAAGTGGTTTTGAAATGTGAACCAAATGCATGTGTTTGGGTGGTTTTACAGCAAGGTAAAGCAAGTCACCTCCAGAATAAGCTGGCCTTGCTTTGCACTGTCCTAGAGGGAAACAAGGAGCTAAGAGCCATTCACCAATACGGTGGAAGATTTCAGGATACTTCTCTCACTGTTGATAAATCATATGGATAAAAGAAAATAGTGTGGTATGAAAGAGTTAAACAACAAAGTAAACAATCTTGATCCGGTGGACGTGTGTTAAATTGTGTACACAATTAAAATTTGTACTTCCTAAGTACACATAAAATATTTACAGAAGTTGATCACATTCTAGGTTCTAAATCATTCTCAACCAACTTTAAAGAATAGGCATTTTCCATAGCAATGACCACAATGCATTGAAACTAAAAATCAATTACAAAAAGATAACTTGCACACAAAAAAAGATGCCTTTAGAATTTTTGTAAAAAAAAAAAAACACTTCTAAATAACTCAGAGTCAAAAAAGAGATCATATGGAAAATTGAAAACACTTAGACTTGAACAAGAATGCAAATACTATGTATCAAAACTGTGCAGGGAGGGGCACCTGGCTGGCTCAGTCAGTTAAGCTGCCTTCAGCTCAGGTCATGATCCCGGGGATCAGAGTCCCACATCACACTCCTTACTCAGCAGGGAGCCTGCTTCTCCCTCCGCCTGCCACGCCCCCTGCTTGTGCTCTCTCTCCCTCCCTCTCTCTCTCTGACAAATAAATAAATAAAATCTTAACAAAACAAACAAACAAAAAACGTGCAGGGAGGGACATCTGGCTGGCTCAGTCAGTGGAGCATGCAACTCTTGATCTCCTGGTTGTGGGTTCGAGCCTCACATTGGGTGTAGAAATTACTTAAAAATAAAATCTTCAGGGATGCCTGGGTGGCTCAGTCGGTTAAGCGGCTGCCTTCGGCTCAGGTCATGATCCCAGGGTCCTGGGATGGAGCCCCGCTCAGCGGAGAGCCTGCTTCTTCCTCTCCCTCCGCCTGCCGCTCTGCCTACTTGTGCTCTCTCTCTCTGTCAAATGAACAAATAAAAAATTTAAAAAAAGAAAAATCTTCAAAAACAGAAAAAAATGTGAAAATTAATGAACCAGATGTTCGACCATGGTAATTAGAAAAAGAAAACAAACTCAAAGAAAGCAAAGGGGTACAGACTATTATTATCCCCATTTCATGGATGAGGAAACTAAGACTCAGAGTTTTTTTTAGGATTTTATTTATTTATTTGAGAGAGAGATCCAGCACAAGCTGGAGGGTGGAGGGCTCAGAGACAGAGGGAGAAGCAGACTCCCTGCTCAGCACGGACCCCGACGACGAGGTGCTCCATCCTAGGACCTGGAGACCAGGACCCGAGCTGAAGGCACACACTTAGCCGACTGAGCCACCCAGGCACCCCCAGAAAGGTTTTAAGTAAGTTTCCCACTCAACACAACTCCGTGAACATGAAGGAGATTAAGATTTCAACCCAAGGGGCGCCTGGGTGGCTCAGTCGTTAAGCGTCTGCCTTCAGCTCAGGTCATGATCCCAGGGTCCTGGGATCCAGCCCTGCATCGGGCTCCCTGTTCAGCAGGAAGCCTGCTTCTCCCTCTCCCACTCCCCCTGCTTGTGTTCCCTCTCTCGCTGTCAAATAAATAAAATCTTGAAAAAAAAAAAAAAAGATTTCAACCCAAGCAATCTGGCTGCAGAGCTTAAGCTCCTAACTACTACAAAGTTGTAAACTTAAGCGAAATGAATAAATTGCTAATAAAATATAATTTACCAAAATAGAATAAAAAAACAGTAGAAAATCTGAAAACCCTATAACCATTAAGTAAAACAGAGAAAACACCAGGCTCAGATTACTTTATTTTTTAGAATTGTTAGAAAAATATATTATGTTTCTGGTCCAATTTTATATATATATCTCAGAGAATGCCAAAAAAGGGGGGGGGGGGGAGAAAGTCATTCCTTTAATAGTTTAAATTTAGTAGAAATAAGTCTCTCTCTCTCTTTCTCTCTCTCTCTCTCTGTAAAAGTAATCCAAAGGTAGACGGGCCAGAGCTGGGATAGTCATGAGGCTCTCCAAGGACTTGGGCTACTTCCAACTCAGCTCTCTGCCCTCCCTTGGTGTAAAACTCACCATCACGGTCCAACACGGTTGCTAGAGCTCCAGCCATCACGTCTGATCGTGGAGGGAGGGGTTTAAGAAGAGTGTGTCCATAAAAACACCTCCTTGAGTCACATGCAACACTTTGGCTTACCTTCCATTCTCCAAATGTAGTCACATGGCAAAACCCAGCTGCTGGGAAATGTGGTCTTGCAGCTGAATATACTCAGGATTCTTGCTACTTAGAAAGAAGGGAAATGGATACTGGGGTCAGCTAGAAATCTCTACCATTTTGTCTAATGAGACTTCTGAGGCTACTATACACTTGATACCGAATCCAAAAAAGGACATTATTAAAAAGAAAAACTACAGGCCAAAATCAATTTCATAAACAGAATTGCAAAAATCCTAAAGGAAAATCCAGCAGTGGGTTTATCTAAGTAATGGTTTTTCCCAGGGTGGTTTACATTTCTAAAATTTATTAATGTGATTCATTACATTAACAGACTAAGAGAGAAACGTGTTCCACCTGGTATGGAGACTATTTTAAAGCTATAATAATTAAGTTAGTCATATTAGCATAGAAATAAACAAAGAAACCAATGCAAAAAAACAGCCCAATAACAGGCCCTTTCACGTATGAAAACATAGTAAATGACAGAGCTGGCCCTGCAGATCTCTGAGGAAAGAGCAGACTATTTAAGGAATGGTGCTGGGAAAATTGGTTATCTAATTGGAAAAAAAATAAAATTGGACCCTGATCTTATACCACTTACAAAAAGTCAATTCCAGATGGATTAAGAACTTTACTGTAAAAGTTTAAACATTTTAAAAGATAACATATTGAAATATACTTATGACCTTGAACTAGAGACTTAATAAATAATAAACAAAAAGTATTAATGATTTTTTAAAAGTGATAAATTCACCTAAATGAAAATTAAGACTTTAGTTCATCAAAAGACCATAATGTGAAAATATATGACACAAATGGATAGAAATATTTGCAACATAAGTATAACTGACAAAATATTAGTATTTAATATACAGAAACTCCTAAAAGCCAATAAGACAAATGATTCAAAATAAAAATAGGCAACAGACAGAGATAGTAATTTCACTGAGAAAACAAGAATATCAAATAAGCATATGAGAAGATGCTTAAAGTCCCTACTAAACTGGAAGTAAAAATTAATACCACAATGAGATATCATTTTCCAGCCACTAAATGGGCAAAATTAAGACATCTGAAATGCCAAGCGCTGGTCAGAATATGCAGAATATGAAGCAACAGGAACTCATATACTAAGCACACCTTACTGAAGGGAGTATAAACTAGTTCAATCGCTTTGGAAAATAATTTAGCATTATCCTATAAAGCTGAACATTCACGTATAATACAACCCAACATTCCCACTTACAGATATAAACCTCAGAGAATCTCTTTCCCCTGTGGCTTAGGACACATGTACAATAAGTGTTTATGTATTTGAGAATGGATGCAGTATCATGCATAGTGAATGTGAATAGACTGCAGTTAGGTATAACATCTGGACAAATCCCACAAACTCCTGGTAGAGTGAAAAAAGCAAAGACTATGAAAAGCATGCCATCACTTTTATAAAAGCAAGCAAAGCCAAACTCTCTCTCTCTCTTTCTCCTTCTCTCTTTCTCGTAATCATATATGTGGTAGAATGATTTAAGGCACACTCAGACACACACCATTTAAGGTAGTGGTTACATAGAGCAGGGAATGGAAAATAGAGGCCCTAGGATATACATACACCTTGAACGTTATTGATCTTTGCAGAGGTGGTCATGTTATTTGCTTTACACATTCATTGCATATATTGAGTATCAAATGCTACATGGTAAGAGAATTTAAAGAATATTCAAATTCAGAGAAGTGTTTTTAATATACGCTAAAGGACGGGTGCCTGGGTGGCTGAGTCGTTAAGCGTCTGCCTTTGGCTCAGGTCATGATCCCAGGCTCCTGGGATCGAGCCCCGCATCGAGCCCCGCATCGAGCCCCGCATCGAGCCCCGTATCAAGCCCAGCATTGGGCTCCCTGCTCGGCGGGAAGCCTGCTTCTCCCTCTCCCACTCCCCCTGCTTGTGTTCTCTCTCTCTCTCGCTGTGTTTCTCTGTCAAATAAATAAATAATCTTTAAAATATATGTATGTATGTGTATACATATATGTGTATATATACACATACATATACGCTAAAGGAATGAAGCAAAATACAGAACTTTGTATATAGCATGCATCTGTTTTTCATTTTAAAACAGACATATTGAAAACACCTAAATTGAAGAGATTTTGGGCAGTGTCTCTATGTAGCTGAGTGTTATAAGTGTAGAGAGAGCATGGGAGTTGGAAGCATACCGAAAAAAAAGTGTTTTTAAACTCATTTGTGATCTACTGAAAAGAGATTATATTAAACCAAATAAATATATTATTTCTCCTTCTTTCTTTGTCCTCTGAAATGACTGCAGTGGATGTCCTTACTTAGTCACCCGAACCCCACCCCCCTCCGCCCTGTTTGATTTAATTGACCCCCTCCCTTGAGCAGTCTTTCAATTTCAATCAGGGAAACAAAGCTACATCTTCCAAGTGCATTGTACACGTATGGAGACTTTGAGAAAAATCAACAACCCAGTACCAGATGCAAGTCGCATAACAATGTCCCCAAAACACAGGTATGTCCTTTTCTTCCTCCCCATCTTTTTTTTTTAATATTTTATTTATTTGAGAGAGACAGAGAGAGAGTGAGAGAGAGAGGAGAGAGAGAGAAGCAGGCTTCCCGCTGAGCAGGGAGCCAGACGTGGGGCTCGATCTCAGGGTCCTGAGATCATGACCTGAGCTGAAGTCAGATGCTTAACCAACTGAGCCACCCAGGCGCCCCTCCTCCTCCCCATCTTGCTTTAACACTGAGTAACGCTCTCTTTAAGCATGTACCACATCTGGACAGATTTCTGCCACCTGACATCTTTCTAATGCATTACTTCAAAACTTTAATTTTGTCTCTATCGGTATGTCTTATTAACACCTGAAAAACATATATTTTATTGGGAAACTGTAGTTTCCTAGGCCTTGAGAGTTTTGCGACAATTTTTTTGCTGTATGTCACCACATCGTCGACTCCTTTATGGCATGCTTTGATTACTAGACGTAAGGAAGTCTTGTCTCTTGTATCATATTTACACACAGTAAATTATTTTTTTCCACGTGTGCTATATGTCTGAGGTTTTGAAGTTTTTAATAAAAAGCATGCCAGTATGAATATAAGCAGTTGATTTAGTAACACTGGACTTTTTTTGGTAAGTTTTTTTATTCTATTTTATTATGTTATGTTAATCACCATACATTACATCATTAGTTTTTGATGGAGTGTTCCATCATTCATTGTTTGCGTGTAACACCCAGTGCTCCATTCAATACGTGCCCTCCTTAATACCCATCACCAGGCTAACCCATCCCCCTACCCCTCTCCCCTCTAGAACCCTCAGTTTGTTTCTCAGAGTCCATAGTCTCTCATGGTTCGTCTCCCGTTCCAATTTCCCCCCTTTCATTTTTCCCTTCCTATTATCTTCTCTTTTTTAACATATAATGTATTATTTGTTTCAGAGGTACAGGTCTGTGATTCATCAGTCTTACACAATTCACAGTGCTCACCATAGCACATACCCTCCCCAATGTCTATCACGCAGCCACCCCATCCCTCCCACCCCCCACCACTCCAGCAACCCTCAGTTTGTTTCCTGAGATTAAGAATTCCTCAGTGAGATCATATGATACATGTCTTCCTCTGATTGACTTATTTCACTTAGCATAATACCCTCTGGTTCCATCCCTGTCATTGCAAATGGCAAGATTTTGTGTGGTTTTTTTAATGGCTGCGTAATATTCCATTATATATATATATATATTCATCTGTTGATGGACATCTTGGCTCTTTCCATAGTTTGGCTATTGTGGACATTGCTGCTATAAACATCGGGGTGCACATACCCCTTCAGATAACTACATTTGTATCTTTGAGGTAAATACCCAGTAGTGCAATTGCTGGATCATATGGTAGCTCTATTTTCAACTTTTTGAGGAAACTCCATACTGTTTTCCAGAGTGGCTGCACCAGCTTGCATTCCCATTTTGGGTAAGATTTTATTTATTCATTCCAGAGAGAGAGAGCAGGGGAAGGAGCAGAGGGAGACGGACAAGCCGACTCCACACTGAGCGAGGAGCACAACACAGGGCTGATGCCAGGACCCTGAGATCATGACCCGACCCAAAACCAAGAGGTAGATGCTTAACTGACTGAGCCACCCAGGCACCCCAGTAACATTGGACTTTTCTTAAAGTTCATTTTAAGAGGTTTGAAGTACAGGCATGTTCACTAGCGAAAGGGGATGAGGGTCCGGATCAAGACCCAAGTTCAGTAGGTCAAATGTCAGACAATGAAGAGCAATCAACTGACTTGGTCTATTTCAAGAACTGAGGGGATTTGGGGAGTGAGACCACACACCTCTCATCTCCAGGTTCCATCCCTCTCTGAGCATGTCCTTCTGTCCCTATTCTGGCCTGTTACCAGTGTTGTTTACTTTGCTATAAAGAGAGAAATGGGTGTAAGTTTCCTACACTTCGCCTAATGAAATTTGCTGGCAGCTTTAGCCACATTACTTGTGGAGTGATTTTCTTTCTTTGTGTTCAGAGTGACTTGATTCTGATTCCTTATGTTGTTTTGTATGGAGCCGCACTTTGTGTTTTAGCAGAACTGTCCTCTATATCCTTTATCATTTTTACGTACTTTTGTTTCCTTTCTAAAATTATGCATAGGGTTTTGTGTGTCTGTGTGAAATTAAAGCCTTATTAACCTTGTAAAAAAATTAAAATAAAAAAGACATACACCTTATATATGAGTATTTGAGGGCATAAAAAAAGGTTGGGGCGCCTGGGTGGCTCAGTTGGTTACGCGACTGCCTTCGGCTCAGGTCATGATCCTGGAGTCCCAGGATCGAGTCCCGCATCGGGCTCCCTGCTCGGCAGGGAGTCTGCTTCTCCCTCGGACCCTCTTCCCTCTCATGTGCTCTATCTCTCATTCTCTCTCTCAAATAAATAAAATCTTTAAAAAAAAAAAAAGGTTGAATAACACATCAAAATATTATGAGTTAATATCTCTGGATATGATTTTTTGTTTTCATATAAAAGACAAAAGTTTAAAATCTTAAAAGATAAGACATCAAAATATATGTATGACCTTGAAATAGAGAAAGATTTATTAAGCAAGAAAACAAAAAGGACTAACCATGTAAGAAGCATGATTTGTTTTCTTTATATTTTATTGTATTCTTCAAATAATTCACAAGGGCCTAAATGTATATTAATTTTAAAATCATAAAAATTTTGAGATTTGGGAGTACCTGGGTGGCTCAGTTGGTTAAGCATCCTGGGATTGAGCCCTGCATCCAGCTCCACATTCAGCAGGAAGCCTGCTTTTCCCTCTACCTCTGTGATCTCTCTCACTCTCTCTCAAATAAATAAATAAAAATCTTTAAAAAAATTTTTTTTGAAGTTTGGTAGAAATTAAGCCACTTTGTATTAAAAATTCTGCCAATGTTCACACTTTTTAAAAAATATTTATTTATTTATCAGGGAGGGACAGAGAGAGAGGGAGAGGGGGAATCTCAAGCAGATTCCCCAGTGAGCCTAGGGCTCGATCCCACAACCCTGAGATCATGACCCAAGCCAAGATCAAGAGTCAGATGCTTAACCAACTGAGCCACCAGGCACCCCCAATGTTTACACTTTTTAAAAACTCATTTCAACTCTATTTTTAATGTTCTAGGTCTTAAGCTGGGTGGTGAATACAGAAATGTTCATTATATTAATTCTTTACAGCTTTCAGTATGTGTGAAATGTTTCATAATACTGTTTTTAGATTGCTATTGAAAAGTAAATATATGATTGCAGTTTTTTGTTTGGGATTATTATTATTATTATTATTATTATTATTATTATTATTATTATTTTAAGTAGGATTCCCGAAAGGGAACAGAGCACTCCTTCTCTGAGCTTTGGCAAACGCCAGGAGTGTAAATTTGCAGCTTTGGGCATGAGTAGCTATACAGCCCTACTATTGATTTTTTTCTAGAGAATTCTAAACTTTGTGACTGGTGGTGGATTAAATTGCATCAAGGGATATGAAAGGAAGGGGTTTTTTCTGGCTCCAATAAATCTAATTTTATTCTCTGTGCCACAATTTTCTTTTTTTTTCCAAAATTATCCTTCATAGGACAAATAGTTATTCATAAAATTTCAGTTTATTAAATACATCAAAATTATTAAAACACAATCTTTCTCAAAATCCTTCAGTCTTCATGTACTTGCCTAGAGTTGCAAAAATGCAGTGTTTACATTAATATCAAAACCACTTTCAGCGAATTCCTAAACAGGGGCAAGCCCTCTGAACTGATCATTCAAAGCAACGTCTATAAATAGAGGAATACTGTTTCAATTCCAGATTAAATAAAGCCAGGGACCAGGAAAGCTCCCCCACCATATCCGGGGGGATGGTAATCAAATTCTAAACTTCAGAAGTGAGAAGCAGATTAAGATCTGATACGCTTTGTTGATTTAATTTTGCCTCTTCCCCCTTTAACTGGCTTGTCATACAGCAAGGGAGTTCTGAGAGTCTCAAAGCAGAAGATCAAGCACACAGAAGACCTACCTTTTACCTGGAGCCTTCACCTCTGCTCTACTTCTGCCTGCCGCAGATGGAGAAACCACCACTCCCAAAATGCCCTGCGGACTTGGGCGGAGCCGTCCCGTCGATTGGTTGTTTCTCAACCCCAGGCAAGCGGCGATTGGTCAGGTCTGGGGCTAGGGTGGGGCTAAGGCAGTTGCGGGAATAGGAGCTGTGACAGGACGACAAACAAGAGCTTGTAGTTTTAGATCCAAACTCCAGCTGCAGACCGGAGAGAAGCATGGCTCCGCAGTGTGTCTGCGTGCTGGCTCTGGCGGCTGTGCTGCTGCTAGGTATCTCCACAATCTCCAGATCGAAGGGCCTGAAGGGCCAGGGGCATCAGCGGGCGCCGCAAATCCCTTCTCAGTTCAGCCCAGGCGAGCGCTTCGCGATGAAGGAAGCGCTGAAAGGTGAGCCTGGTACCCTTCGCCCAGCTATGCCCCTCTCCCCTCGGGCCAACCCGTGCCGCCCCACTCCCACCGCAGAGGGTCCATCACTGGAACTGGAGCCCCACCACACTCCCCAGACCAGCCCTAGCCCGAGTGCCAGCACCTCGTGCCCGGGCTCGGGGACGCCACTCTTGCCCCAGACCTGGCTTCTGGGGACTCGGGTGTTCCCTGCCTCTCCGAGAACCTTCTCTAGCTTCCACCATCACCCCCGTTGCCTTGGTCATCACCCAGCCTACCCCCTGCCTTGCCTCAGTATTGCAATAGCTTTTGTTTGTACTTTTAACCTTAGAAAGTTTTCACTTCTCTTAAATCTCTGTGATATCTTAAGACTAAATTATCTTAAACTACAGTGGGGGGAAATTTAATGAGCTTCCCCGGGAACCCCGCAGCAAGGAGTGAGCACTGGGTGATTAACATCTATCGCTTGTAAGGTCCACCCTGTAGGATCCACCCAGCTCCAAAGGAGTCCAAATTTCCTCTCCTAATTAACAGACATCTCTCCCCTAGACCTCAAACCAAGGTTAAGAATTCATTTGCCTTCTCAGTCTGCATTTTCCGGGAGAAGAGGAAAGGTTCTGTTGAGGGCTATATCCTATGGGATGAGATCCTCCCCACCACCCGGCTTAGCTCTTTTCTAGTCTTTTCCCTTTCATTAAATAATGGATTAAAAGAAACTGCCTACATAAACATGTGCAGGCAGATGCAGGGACGCAGTGCTAGCCCCCGTGATTGAATATAAATTGTACATGTGCCCGAGCGATTGGTCTGGAGTCAGAGCAGAGTTTTCCCAAAGCACAGCACAAATAGTGAGCTCTCTGAAAGCCAGCAGGCAGCTGCTCACCCCAGAGTCTTTTCACCCAGAAGAAAGCAAAAGCTTTCTTATTTAAAGAACCCAAAGTAGGGACCTTATAACCACATGGCTATATGGTCTATATCTATATCTATATATATATATATATAGCCATATGCCTTGAGGCAAAACATTTCAGTTCAGATTTTGAGTTTATCTCCTATAGATTCATCTTTTTGAAACTTGACTTCCCCATCTATGTGGTGAGCTGTGATGCAGGGTCAATCCTTAGCAAAACTGATGACAGAGGTAAGCTTGTCTTGCAGAGGCCCTCCCTTGATAAATGCACTGCCTAGGTGCATTTGTTCTTCCCACTGTGGTTTGGGATATCTAATCAGATATTCTCATAATTTATTGCATTTCCCCTCCCACAGGTGTTTGCATATAGTAATGGATCTCTTTAAAGTGTAAAGCGTTCAGGGCTCAAAGGGATAAACCTAAAAGTAGTTCAGGAACTGAGACATCTGGGTAAAGTAGATGAGATTATTTAGGACTGAGGAGTTTGTTTGGGAGCTTCTAAATCCGCCCCTTCCCAGGTATCATGTGCCCAAAAACTGGCCCTGGCCGAGAGTTCATTGAGACTCTGGATGAGCCAGTCCATGAGGAATAAATCTACTCTCTGCACACAAAGCCTCATTCATGTAGGGACCCAGGATAGTGGACTTCTCTGGTTCATCGAAGGGATGATGGTTCCGTAGGCGGAGTGAGGCTTAGAAGCAATTTATAGCCGCTTCCCACTTAAGGTCAGGGTCCAAAATCTACTCCTGTCCACCTCCCCCCACCCGACCCCCATCTTGGACTTTATTTTCTTTTTTTTTAACTCTCTTTATTATTATTATAAAAGTTTCAGGTGTACAGCTTTTATAATTTGACATCTGTGTACAATGAGAAGTGATCACCACCACAAGTCTAGTTACCCTCCATCACACATGGTTGACCCCCTTCTCCTCTATTAACCACTAGTCTGTCTTCTCTATTTATAAGTTTGTTTTATTTTGTTTATTTGTTTAGCTTCTTTCTTTCTTTCAGATTCCACACAGGAGTAAAATCATATGCTATTTGTCTTTCTTTGTCTGACTTTTTGGTCAGCATAATACCCTCTAGGTTATATATATATATATATATATATATATATATATATATATATATATATATATAACCATATCTTTTTTTGCCAATTAAAAAACGTTTCCTTTATTTCTGGATAGGTAGTACATTCACATAGTTAAAACCAAACCCAAAATAGTGAAAGAGGTCTGCGGGGGGGCGGGGCGGGTGTCTCGGTCCCACCCTGCCTTGGTGGCCCCGCTCCCCACCAACCACTACCACTTTCTCACCCCCACAAATATACAGAGGTAGCTACTTGTATTAGCTTCCTTTGTATCCTTCTGGAGATCTTCTGGGTAAATCCAAGCAACTATGAATATAGCGAATAGAATATTTTATTTTTTTTAAAGGTTTATTTATTTGTCAGAGAGAGAGAAAGGAGAGAGAGCACAAGCAGGGAGAGCGGCAGGTGGAGGGAGAAGCAGGCTCCCCGCCCAGCAAGGAGCCCGATGCAGGACTCAATCCTAAGACCCCGGGATCATGACCTGAGCCAAAGGCAGACGCTCAACGACTGAGCCACCCACGCGCCCCACAAATAGACCCTTTTAAAGCCAGCATTAATTCAGCCCTTAACAGCACATTAGGCACAGTTCTGAGCACACTACAAGTATTAACTCATTTGGTCCTCACAACAGCCCCAGACGTAGGTCTTAATGCCCAATAGAAAGAAAATAAACAGGCAAAAAGATTAAGGAGCTTGCTTGAGTGGCTGAGCCTGGCAGTTCACAGCAGAGGAAATGCAAATGGCCATATGAAGAGATGCTCAGCTGCCTTGGAGGTCAGGGAACTGAAAATGCAAACACCAACAGCATTTCATTTTTTTATCCACCCACAGGGCAAACTTTGCAAAAAGTGGGTAACTCTCAGCGTGTGGAGGTGGGTTCTGGCACTCACATGCCCTGCTGGTGGGAACATGAATTGCTCCAAACTTTTGGGAAAACAATTTGGCAGAATTTACTGGTGTTTAATGATGTACCATCTCTTTATCCATTCATATATTGTTGGACACTCCGTTTGTTTTTCTTATACTGACTATTGTAAATAATGCTATCGTGAACATAGGACTTTATTTTAAGAACCATATTAGTCTAGAGGCACCTGGGTGGCTCAGTCAGTTAAGCACCTGTCTTCGGCTCAGGTCATGATCCTGGGGTCCTGGGATCGAGCCCCGCATTGGGCTCCCTGCTCTGCAGGGAGTCTGCTTCTCCTTCTCCCTCTGCCCCTCCCCCCTCTCGTGCTCTCTCTCTCTCTCTCTCTCTCTCTCTCTCTCTCTCTGTCAAATAAATTTTAAAAAAAGAAGAAGAACCATATTAGTCTAAACAAGCCTGAAAGACCTGGGCTTAAATCCCAGTTCTGCTGCTTATTTCAGGACAGTCCTGAGCAGCACACTTAACCCCTCTAAACTTGTTTTCTCACCTACAAATTAGAGAAAATAGCAGTGCCTACCTCATAGGATTGTTCTGCCCTCCACAATAAGATCCTGAATGCGAAAGAACTCTCTGTGCACAAAGGGCTGTGGGAAAACCAATGGTTGATATCATCTGTAATCTCACATCTCTATCCGCCCCTGACAGGTGCCATCCGGATTCCAACAGTGTCTTTCAGCCCCGAGGACGTTAATGCAACAGCCCTGGCCGAGTTTGGAGAATACATTCGTACAGGTCAGCCACAAGCTGGGGCGGGGCGGGGGCGGGGGGAGCATAGCCCTGCAGATACAGTTCTTTTACAGGGAGATGAAGAAGCTTTTGTTACTGACCAGAGGACAGTCAAATTGCTGTGGGCCTATTTTGAGTTTACGCACAGTGGGAAGGAATAGAAGCACCCCAGGAGTCAGAATGGAGGCAGAGTAGAGACTAGATTTATTGGACCTTTGAAAAACTAAAGCACATAGCTGTTAGGTTGGAGTTTGAACTCTCCCGATCTTTGCCCTAAATACGTAACAGTCAGTAAATAAGATCTAATAAAAAGGTAGGATGAGGAAAGGAAATAAAAGGCACAGCATAAGGAATATTGTCAGTGATATTCTAATAGCCATGTATCAGGACAGATGGTAGTTACGCATGTGGTGAACACAGCATAATATATAAACCTGTCAAATCAGTAAGTTGTATACCGAAAACTAAGGGAACATTTGTGTCAACTATACTCAAATTAAAAAAGAAAAAAAAAGGTACAACTAGGAATTCCTTCTTCCTGTGCAAGTTTCCAGAACTATGCCCCGTGCTCCTCCCAACTACCTCCATACACACACCTACACACCTATGTACACACTCCACCCACCCAGGCCTTTCCCCAGATTCTTTACTGACCCGTTTCTGAGCTTCGAGGCCATCAGCAACTATGAGCTACCATATCAGCCCCTCATCCCCACGTGAACTGAAGAAGGGTTGGGTCAAGAAGGAAAAGGAGACTTGGGACTAGTCCCCATATGAAAAGCTCATGGAGACTAGTGAGCCCTCTTCCTAAATCAAAGAAAAAAAACACCCCCTCCAAAGTTGTCAGGGCTGGGAGGAGCTGACCTAGGTACAGCAAGTAGCCCCCCTCTCTAACACTGTCTGTAACCTGAGTGACCCTGAGAACATCCACACCTGCACGCAGAAGTGTGGCCTTGTGCTAGACAGAGCAGTCTTCTCTCCATATGACACACACAGTAGGAATATTATTTTATATTATTTTTCAAGTAAAAAAAGATCTTTCTCTCTCTCTCTCTCTCTCTCTCTTTTTTTTTTTTTAATATAAGGGTCATGTTTGGTCCCAAGTAATTTGGCTATTGGGGACTACTATATTTAAAATTTAACACACCCCTCACTGGTATAGCCTGGTAGCGTATACTAGTGATAACTTATTACAGGTCAGACCAAGCCAGATCTTGATCCTATCAGCTGGCACCATGATGGAGTCTTGATGTGCCCATTATTACATAGTAGTAGCACATTCAAATATGAGGAAGAGGAATTTTAGAGATTGTCCAGGCAAATCAGGAATCACACTGCCTTTGTTCCAGAAGGCTTCCTACAGGATGCTGCATGTTTTCAAAAAGGGGGGACGGGGGTAGGCATTTTCTATTACATGGTAGGAAAACCAAAGGAAATTGTTTAAATCTGGCTTTCTCTCTCCCTGCTTTTCATCCCTTTGTCCCTAGTCTTTCCAACAGTTTTCAAAACCAGCTTTATCCGGCATGAAGTCATAGGAGACTACAGCCACCTGCTCACCGTCCGAGGCTCAGACCCCGGCTTGCAGCCCTACATGCTGATGGCGCACAGTGACGTGGTACCCGCCTCTGACGGAGGCTGGGAGGTGCCCCCGTTCTCTGGCTTGGAGCGTGATGGCTTCATCCACGGCCGAGGCACACTGGACAACAAGAACTCTCTGATGGTCTGAAATGCTTTGTTCCCTCTGCCCAGGGGCCCTGAAGAGTCACCTGAAGGATGAGGATGCTCAGCTGACCCCCGGGAGCCGGGAGGTTATGGTAGAAAGAACTTTGGCTCCAGGAACCCTGGGTTCCAGCCAGCACGTGGTCACTGTCCTTTTCTGGGTCTTGATTTCTCAGCTGTGAAACAAGGACTAGAGTAGATGATCTCCAGAGACCCTTTCAGCTCTGCACTGATCCATTTATGCTTTTCTCCAGCTGGTAAAGGGCTAAGCTTCCTCACCTCCCATCCCCCGGGGCCACTTGAATTTGTTCTCTTTAAAAAGAGTGTCGGGGCCGCCTGGGTGGCTCAGTTGTTAAGTGTCTGCCTTCGGCTCAGGTCATGATCCCGGGGTCCTGGGATCGAGCCTGCATCGGGCTCCCTGCTCCGCGGGAAGCCTGCTTCTCCCTCTCCCACTCCGCCTGCTTGTGTTCCTGCTCTCACTGTCTCTCTCTCTGTCAAATAAATAAATAAAATCTTTAAAAAAATAAATAGAGTGTCCAATGCTAGCCCCACCAGCCCTGATGCAGGCAGCTGAATGTCACCGATGCCCTGATTCTCCCTCTTCCCTTTTGCTTCTTCCCCCAGGCAATCCTGCAGGCCCTGGAGCTCCTGCTGAACAGAAACTACATCCCCCGAAGATCTTTCTTTATTGCTCTGGGCCACGATGAAGAGGTAGAGCCTCCTCCCCCTATAAACCATCTCTAGGACCTCTGTTTGGGGGCAAGGGGGAGGGTAGTTTCACTCTAGCCCAGTTTGCTCCCTAGCTGCAGGGTCTCCAGAATATGGTGTGGGGGTTTGCCAACTCTTGGGTATCTATGTACCAGAACTATCTAAGGCCCTGGACCAAAATGCAGATTCCCGGACCCTGTGCCATAGATTTGAATTCGTTTTTTTAAAAGTTTTTATTTTTTTAGAGCAGTTTTAGGTTCACAGCAAAATTGAGAAGGTGTAGAGACTTCCCTTACACCCACACCACACATGCACAGCCTTCCCCATTATCAGCATCCCCAGCAGAGGGGTATTTGTTATAACTGATGAACCTACATTGATACATCGTAATTACCCAAATCCCTAGTTTACATTAGGGTTTACTCTTGGCATCCATTCTATGGGCTTGGTCAATTGTATAGTGACATGGGTCCACCATTATAGTTTCACACAGTAGTTTCACTGCCCTAAAAAGCCTCTGTGCTCCACCTATTCATCCCTCTGTCCCTCCCCCAACCCCTAGAAACCATGGATTCTTTTTTTTACTGTCTCCATAGTTTTGCCTTTTCCAGAATATCATATAGTTGGACTCATCCAGTATATAACCTTTTCAGATCAGCTTCTTTCATTTAGTGATAGGCATAGATCTGAATTTTTTAACAAACTGCCTGGTAATATCTGAAGCAGGTAGGTGTTCCATCAATGACACTTTGAGAAATATGGGTGTGATAGAAAGAGAACCAACAGGGAGCAAGGAATCAGTGTTTTATTTCCAGTGATGTCACCTACTTTGACCCTGGGCCAGTCATTTCATTCTATGGGTCCCAATCTCTTCATCTGTAAAATGAGTTTAGCTCTCCAGCTGTGACATTCCAGGGTCCTGTGAAGCAGGATTGTCTAGGCCCCTTGCCCTCCCCACCTCCCCCCCCCCCAGGAAGGAGGCTGGGCAGGGAGTTTCTGGAGCCCCCAGCTATGTTGAATGGGTCTCCATTCGCTATTGGAGGTCTGGCTGAGAAGGACTGTGGCCGTGGGTTTAATGTCTGCAGGTGTCAGGGCAGAATGGGGCTCAGAAGATCTCAGCCCTGCTACAGGCAAGGGGTATCAAGCTAGCCTTCATTGTGGACGAGGGTAACTTCATCTTGGATGGTTTCATTCCCCACCTCAAGAAGCCCTTTGCCATGTGAGTAAAGTACCCCACCCTCTACCTTGGAAGGTGTTCTCACCCCATGACAGATGACCCCAGCATGGTGTCTGTAAGCCATACTGAGGCAACTCTTTATTTTACTCCCCTGGCCCTGAATGTCAACCAGGTTTGGGCTCCCCCTTCCCTTTCTCCTCTAGTGTCAATTTTTTTTAAGCAGCATGAAGCCAATCTCCTAGACCACCAGACCACTGTGCAGGCAGACCTCTGGGTCCTTGGGAAAATTCAAGGTGGGAGGAAGTCATGAGGGCCCTCTCTGATCCTCTCCTACAGGATTGCAGTCTCAGAGAAGGGTTCAATTAACCTCAGGCTGCAAGTAAACATGACTCCAGGCCACTCCTCAGCTCCCCCAAAGGAGACAAGCATCGGCGTCCTCGCAGCCGCCATCAGCCGGTAAGCAACACGGGCCCCGCTCCCTTGCCAGACTCGGGATGGAAGACCTGGTACTTTCCCACTTTGAGTTTGAAGGGGCTAAGCTTCCTGCCCTGAAGCTGAACTGAGACACCATGATGGGGGCTGCAGGGAGGACAGAGCCACCAGTACCCAGGCAGGGATGAGAGGTCAGAGAAGGATCTACCCATATTGCAAGCAAGAGCTGACCCATAAAAGCTAGGTGAGGACATAAGGGCTGCAGGCTGTGGGTGAGCACAGAAGGGTCTGTCACGGCAAAGCTTCCCTCCAGCTGGCTTTTCTTAGCAAAGTGGAAAGAAGAAGTATATTAATTCAGTTAAATACGTAACTGAGTACCAATGCTTAAGGCTTTGTGCCAGGGGTCGGCGTACAGCAGTGGAAAGAAACAGACAGTCCCTTTCCTCAAGGAACTCACAGTTAGCCACAGAGACTGATAATTCTCCTACAGTGTGGTAAGTGACATGAGAGTCGGGGTACCTGCTTGGACTTGGTAGACAGGGACAGCTTCTGCCGATGGACTAGAAGTGGTCCCGCTTGTGCGTTGAGGTCTCCAAACAGGTGGATCGGTGGAGATGATAGAAGTTGAATGGGACACCTCCTGGCCAGACCTGTTGAAAAATTCTGTCTTCCTCCTTCTTCCCTTCAGATCGCTGATCTTTAACAGGGGTTGGGGAAGTCTTGAGAACTCCATTTCTCTTCCAGCCTGGAGCAGACACCAATGCCGAACATGTTTGGAAGCGGCCCATTGAAAATGACGTTGCAGGAACTGGCACATGAGGTGGGAAAAGGCGTCTCCCATACCGGTCGTCTGTGGCAGAGGAAGAAAGGGTGGCAGAAAAGTAGCTTCCAGAGTAGTAGAGGGGCCCACTGCTGACCCGTGCTATGCACATGCTCACCTATTTTCAGCCAGAGGCTGAGCCGAGACGCAAGGATCTGACTTCTTCCCAGGGGTATTGGTGCTTCTCTGAGACCCTAAGACCTGACACACCAGGCACCCTTTGGGAGCTGTTTCCCCCTCGTCCTCACTCAAGGCTACCACCGAGGGCCCTCAAGGCAGATCTACAGCAGGGAGAGACCCAGGCCTCGGGTACGGTGGCCCTGTTATGCTGACCCCTCCGAAATCCTGCTGATCTCATTCTTTCCCTTTCAGTTCTCCTTCCCTGCCAATATTATCTTGAGCAACCTGTGGCTATTTGGGCCCCTTGTAAGCAGGTAAAGTTTTACCTTTCCTTCTTCTCATCCTCCAACCCAAACCTACCCAGTCCCCTCTCCTTGGCTTAACTGGGCCTTACTAGTCATCCCTTTGCCACCAGATGCTACATCTAATTCATGTATAGGATGTCCCTCCTAGTCTCAAAGATCTCCAAGATTCAGGAAAGTGGGTGACCTTCCAACCCGTTCTTTCTCCACGTTGGACAGTCCTTCCTAATGTCTGACCTTCATCCTTTTGCTTTAGGTTAATGGAGAGGAATTACATAACCAATGCGCTGGTCAGGACCACCACAGCACTCACCATGTTCAATGCAGGAGTCAAGGTACCATCTCGTGGATCCTCCCCTACACCTTTGCCTCACTGTCCACCCACCTCTCCATCCTTTGGCTTTATCTCCCAGCCCCTTCTTCCTTCTCTGAATTCAATTTGAATAATAGGAAGGCCCAGTGCTGAACTGTTCAGTGATACCAGTTGGGTAATCCTCAAGAGCAAGTGTTCTAACTGAGGTCTACAAACCCTCTGAAATTGCTGGCCAGATTTTATATTTGTGTATTTTAGGGGGTATCCATGGCCCCTCTCAGTTTTCTTGGGTCTGTACCCCTTCAAAAAAAACAATCCTGATACTGGTATGAAGGGGAGTTATTTGGGAGTTAATTTTTCTGAACAATACTCATTCAACATGTTAAATATTTACCTAGCATTTGGTCAGGTACACTAAAGGTTCTAACTTTTCTATCATCAAGGATCTTTTGGTTATTCTTCACCATACTTTGGAAGATTGATCCACCTAACAAATTTAATGAATGATTAATGTATTTTCCCCTCATGCTACCCTGAGTCAAAAGAGAGAAACTCACCCACCATTTATAAAGTCTATAATAACATTTGTGATACATACAACACCTAAAGGCATATATTAGTCATTTCCCAAAACACATTAAATACTGGGTAATCTGAACAGACATCAATTCTATATGAAGTTCACTTGTAGAAATAAATTTTGAGTGAATTATTACTTTGATAGATTTTTCTTTTCCAAGAACTACTTTTTGGCAAATTGGTCTACTTCCAGTTGGATTGGCCATGAAGGGGCATCTCTGTTTAAAGGAACAAGCCACAGCCACCCTGGGTAGCCTGGGCCTAGGCCTTTCTGAAATCTTGAGAGAAGTGAGACCGGTCCAGTGACTACCAGTACCACCAGCACGACTTTAGGGAGCACCATGCACCTAGCTTCCTGGGTGGCCTTGTGGAGCTCTGGCCACTTGGAGCCCAGGTTGAGTACAATGAATGGCACCTCAGTTAACTCCCAGCATCACTGACGGGAGTGTCTAGTGTGTCCGCGGGACCCGAGCTGTCTTCACCAGCTGCCTAGAATGTTCCCCGAAATAAGAATACCATGTCCTTGCATGTGAATGCCATTTTATCTGTCCAGAATACTGTCACATTTGTCACTCCATTTGATCCTGCTCACAGCCCTCCTGGTACCATCGCCCCAATTGCCAGTCAGGAAACAGAGGCACAAACAGGTTATAATTATGCAAAATCCCACAGCTAATTTGTAACAGCCCAGCCCTCCTGCCCCTGCTCTGGTGCTTTTTTGCACCAAACCAGCTCAAAGAAAGAGTCAGAGTCAGGGAGTCTGTTCTCTCATGGCTTCTGAGGAAAAAAATCCACTCAGAGCCTAACTCTCCAGTTAGTCTTGGGTTCTTCCTGGGCGGGCAGAGAACGGAGTCAAATTTTGCAATTAGACGTGGGAAACCACTATCCTCGCCCCCTTCGGGGATCAAGCACAGCGTGATGGGGGCCTGCAGCGGCTCGGGGTGCCCTGTCCTGAGTGAGCACTAACGGCAGCAGGGATGGCCTGGGTGCCCCGGGAAGAGAGCGCACATGGAAGACCGGCCGGGACACTGCACGGGGTCAGGAGAGAGAGGTCTGTGTGGTCCCGGAGAAATCAGTCTCACTCTGAGCAGCTCTCTCTGACCCTGTCCATGACCAAGAAGCATGGAAGTCTGGCCTAGTGCAGAGACACCTCCTCTAGCTCTGAACATAACCACCTGTCAAGGGCCGCGGGAAGACAAGGGGCCCACTGAAAATGGAGCCCTGTGCCTTTCAATCAAATTGGCTTCCTCTTTCTCTACTGGTGGTCGTTGGCCTTTCCCGGCCTTTCCCGGGGCGGGGAGCACATGTGGCTCAGGCCAGGGTTTGTGGTTCTCTCTCCAGGTGAATGTCATCCCGCCGGTGGCCCAGGCCATAATCAACATCCGGATTCACCCTGCGCAGACTGTCCAGGAGGTGCGTGACTTCCGTTCCCAACCACAGGTTCAGTATCAGGGATGTGTGATGCTCAGGATCTGGGTGTAGCTGCCATCCCAGGGCTGGCCAGCCACCATTTTTCAACCAGCATTGGTTGGTTCATTCAACAGCATTTGTTCAACCTGCTTCGGAGGTTTCTAGGAAGCTGGCTAGGATAGGAGACTTCTGGTTCATGGGAACTTTGAGTCTGATAAATGATAATAATAGTAGCAGCCACATCCCACAGGCTCGCTTGGTGTGTGGCACTGTTCTAAGGTGTATGCGTGCTCGTTTGATGCCCACGACCACCCTATGATCATCCTTATTTAACAGGGAAACTGAGGCACAGATCAAAAAAGCAGGTAAGTGACATGCCCAAGATGACACATCTTAACAGTCTAGCTCCAGAACCACCATACCCTCAGACCACAATCAAAACGATTCAGGATGAACAAACTGCCAAAGGACCAGTGCAGAGAAAGGGATTGTCACTGCCTCTGAGGATCCAGAAAGTGCTTTCTGACCACTAGAAATTTGAGCTGCGATGTAAAGGACAAACAGGACTTTGCTAGAAGCCAGGCATTCAGAGTCAGGCTAAAGTGAAGTAAGGCTATAGAGGAGGAGAGACCGGGCGGAAGTGGCAGGCGGTGAAAATGGAGTGGAGCATGGGGCTCAGGGCCTTGTGTGCCGTGGACAGAGGGAACCGTGAGAGGTCTTCGAACGGGGTGGTGATGTCCTCAGATGTGCTTCTGGGGAGACGGTGCTGGTGGCAATACAGAGGAGGTGCCAACGTAGGAAAAGACAGTTGGGAAGCTGTGATAGCCTCTCAGGCAGCGGACCGAGCGGAGGTGATGGGGCGGAGAAGGCACCTGCCAGGGTGGGAGACATGGGTTCAGCAGAATGTCGTGTGTCATGGGTAAGGGGAGACAGAAAGGCGGGGGACGGCTCCAAGGGTTTTAACCTGCGTAGTTGGCCAGGGGCTGAAGCCTTTAACCAAGATGGAGAGTTCAGGAAGTAGAGCATGTTCACAGAGAAGTATAATGGTTGAGAAGTTTGTGACGCTTATACATTATAAATAGGCAATTATAAATACCTCGGGTCTGGAGAGAGAATGAACTAGAGATACAGGCTGGAGTGTTATTAACATAAATGAAACCTCTAGAGTCAATAAAATCCCACAGGAAGGATGTATAAAATTAGAAGTAAAGAGGATCGAGGACAGCCTGGCAGTGGCCTGCTACAAACATCAATTTTTAAAATGATCAAAATCAGTGCGTAATTGCAAGCTGTGATGACGGAGAGGGACCAGGTGCTAGTGGAAGACATAACAGGGAACCAGACCTCGTGTAGGGTCAGGCAAGACTTCCCCGGGGAAGTGACATGTGAGCCGAAAGATACAGGCCTTGAGTAGCCATTGTGCAGAATGTTTGGCATCTGCAGGAAAGGCTAGCTTATTTAAACAGCAGGTTGAGCTAAAAAAGAGTTCAAAAGGCAAATCTAATCCTTCAAAAAATGATCTCAAGAGGCAACCCAACAACTACGGAATGACTAGTACGTTCCAGAATTAAGCAGGGTTAGGGGCAGGTGGTGTTCCCTGAGTCTCTGGTGCAGATCCTCAAGGGTCAGCCACACTTAGACTTCTGTGGTCCTTTCTCCCTAAGTTCTTCCCCCTGGAGGGTTTTGTTTGTCCTCACACAGGGTGGGAGGCACACCCCTCACTGCAGGGGGTGGGGGGATGGTTTGATGGCCAGCCTGGCGTCACCCAGCATTCAGGGGAAGCTGGGACCGGTGTGAGTCCTGGGCTCTGCTGCTTTTCATCGAGTGCCAACCTTTGTCCTCTCCCTGGAGGATCGCGGGGCCAGGAAATCACTGAATTCCCCCCATTGAACCTCTTTCTACCAGTTTTTTTCCAGCCTCATTTCAACTCCATGCCCTTTCCAAGGGCTGTTTTCCACCAGCTGGGGCTTTCATCTCCCCAGCTTCTGGCACTCTTCCCTCCTCTCTGGTCCCCCACCAGAGTGGCCTTCCTTCCCAGTCTATCTCATGAAATCCCTGGAATCCCTGGGCCCATCCCGCCCGCCTGCCCAGTGAGGAATGGAAAGCCTCCAGCATCTGAAAGCCCGCAGCACCCTTTTGTTCTAGTCCCTCCCCTCACCGCATGCCCCCTTTCCATGCATCGGGTTCCATCCTCAGACACTGCTGGTCTGAAGGCCAAGGGTACAGGGCCTTGGGGTTGATCCAGCGGGAGCATGAACAGTTCCCAGAACCCTCTTCCTCCATCTCTAACTGGTGTCTCCCATGTCGTGGATGTAGAGAAGTCTCTAGCACCTTTGTGTGAGGAACAGTCTTCAGAAATGTCATAGGCTACCCTGTAGAAGGTTTGTTCTGAATGGGCCTCAAAGAGTAAAAATAAGATCACTGGGAGATGTTTCAGGAAGCCCCCACTTGAAGGAGAGTTGGAGAATATGGCACCCTGGGTGGTAATGAGCTTCTCAAGGGGTGAATGATGGGCACCTCTCTAGAGTGAGGTACAGAAGATTCCTTCCTTTCTTCATTCATTGCTTCACCAAGTGTTTACTGAGTGGCTACTATGGGCTAGACATTCTTCTAAGCACTTGGGAGAATGGTGAGCCAGACAGCCAAGATTCCCATCCTGATGGCACTGATGTTCTAGTGGGGAAGGGACAGCAATAAGCAAGTGATCAAATACATGACCAAGTTGATTTTTTAAGAGGCAAGTACCATAAAGAAAATCATAGGATGTTGTGTCACAAAGTGACTGTAGGATGGGCATGGGAACAGAGAGTCCTCTGAGGTGACATTTACCCTGGGACCTGACATAGAACAGTCACGGCTTCCAGGCAGCAAGGACACAGGCCTCTAATTTCAACAGAGATGAAATGCCACTGATCTGCCTGGTATATACTGTATCCCGTGGAGGATATAAAGTACATAAAATAAAAAAGGGAGAGGGGTGAGATGCTACAGGAAGCCATATCTCAGTTCCTTCTAAAGAAAACATTCATAACCAAGTTGCTCAAAGGCAGAATGGATGATAACACGTGATGGTGAGCCTTCCGCCACGGAAGCATTTGAGCACAGGCTGGATGACAGTCTTCCGTGGGTGTTATCCCCCTCTCCCCCAGAGAGGCCTTGCCCCAAAACGGGATGGAGGCTGGACTTGCTAATTCTACCTCTAAAGTCCTTACCAATGTTTTTGGTATCCCTTGTCCTTGCCTTCAACAAAATGTATCATTCACTCCAGGGAAAACATATCTACACATAAAACAGAGGGAAAACATAACATTATGAGAATGCACTGTAAGGGCCATAGAAACTCAGAGCAATGAGAGACTGATGTGCGCTAAAGTAACCTTTGAGGTCCCTCTTACTGTTCATGAGTCCCTCCTCCTCACCTGTATGGGGGGGCATTATCTCAAGAGTACCCCTTTTCATGACAGTGTCCCCTAGAAGCATGCGAGGAGCTGAGTCTGGAAAGGAATGAGGGTCCTATTTCTGGCTTAGAAACCACCACTGAGCCAAACCAAATTCCCTGCTGTTGGGTTAGTTGGGGGTGGGGGTGGACAACTCACTTATCAGAGCTTATTTTCACTCCAGCACTTCTGTCCTAAATCCTCTAACACATGAATTAGTACATAGTCTTGAGTTACCTTCAACCAACTGGGAGGTTCCCAGTCATCCCCTATAAGGTGGGTTGGGACTATGCCTGCTGACCCCTGTGCCAAATTACTTGAACATTCCTGCCTCCAGAAACTGAAGAGGTACACAGATGGGACCCCACCCTCTGTGAGAGGCCACAAGAGCTCAGATTTCCCACTAACTCTTAGGCCAGGTCCTGATGCAAGAGGAGGGGCTACCTTATTTCTGTGTTTTTAGGACCAGGAACATAAAAGGCATGCAATGGATGCTGGATACAAGAAATTTAAAAGATATGAACCAATAAAAATAGAGGGAGTTGGCTCATGAAGTAACTTGGTCCAGGATTATACAGTTAGTGTCACTGGGCTGGGTATCTGAACCTGGTCTTTGACTTCACAGGGATGTGCCTCCAAAGCACATACAGGCTGAGGTGGTGTAGAGCCCGGCCCCAAAGGGGACAGTGTTCATTAAGATGGATTCCTCAGTGATGTGGATTTTGAGCCAGAATTTGAAGGAAGGACATGGAATGGATGGAGAAGACACAGTGAGCAGGAGAAGGGCATGCACACAAAGCCTCAGCTGTGGGACACCCCTCTAGGGCAAAGGCAGTTCCAAAGCAACTGCTGATCAGATGGGCTGAGACTGGTACTGGGGCTTTCCCTGGGTGGCGGGGTGGGCTGGGGGGCCCCCCTAAGCCAGCCTCCTGGTCCATTCCCACATGTCTCCATGTGACCTGATCCTCAGGGTCTGGTCTACGTCCTGCCTGGGACCAGGACTTGTGCTGGATTCAGCTCTAGTTGTTTCAGACTGAATTTTCTAGGAGCTTCCTCAGGTTCCTTCCTGAGGAAAGGAGGCAAAGAGAAAACTTGAATACCAGTCCCCCAACTCTTGACTTTTTGTCTGTGTTGAGCTCATCTTCCTGGCTCCAGTGCAGTTGGTTACAAACAGGAAGCAGGGATGCCCAGAAGAAAAGTGTGTGACCCTTTCCTCAACTGTCTGACACTCCCATGTTGAAGTGAGGTCATCACATCTGTCACCCTGCCTCAAGATGGTCGTGTTCCCCTTTCTGCCGTGTCTTCTACATTCCACCCGGCCCATGACTCACAGCCTAAGAGGAAGGACACACGATTTCCTGATTTTCCAATTCCCTGCCTGCCTCGTGGCTGTAAGGCAAGCCTCCTGAACATTTAACCTCAGTCTACCACGCTGTAGATTGCTTACCAGGAAAACCCAACTCTTCCATCTCCTACAGCCAGTCAGCTGAAATTGAGGTCCCAGTGCAAAAAATGAGCTCCCCTGTAAGCTCCAAGGCACTGTCTTGCTGGAGAGGAATCAGGGCTATTTCAATTCATATGGTACTTGGATAGCAGATAGTAAGAACTCAAACTCCCTCTGTTTGCTCCCTCAAGGTCCTAGACCTCATCAAGAACATTGTGGCTGACAACCGGATCCAGTTCCACGTGTTGACTGCCTTTGACCCCCTCCCTGTCAGCCCCTCC
This sequence comes from Zalophus californianus, assembly GCF_009762305.2. Classification (NCBI taxonomy): domain Eukaryota; kingdom Metazoa; phylum Chordata; class Mammalia; order Carnivora; family Otariidae; genus Zalophus; species Zalophus californianus. Next base: position 25,182,676 of record NC_045604.1, read on the forward strand.
GATCATCAGGCCTTGGGCTACCAGCTGCTCCGCCAGACCATACAGTCCATCTTCCCGGAAGTCAGCACTGTTGTCCCAGGTAATGACTTCATCAGCTGTGGCTGGAGGTAGGTGGGGGCTGGAACTATTTCCTCTCTAATGTCTCCTGCCCCACCTCCACCCCAGCTGTTCAGCCTGGAAACATCTGGCTGCTTCCCCTCGTGATGAGACTAGAACTGTATTTTCCCCTTGGAGTGGAAGTCAGAAAGCAAACAGGAAAAGAGCAGAAACAATAAATTAGGTCAGTCCTGCCTGGGTCCTAGCTTAACCTAGGCCAGCCGCTCTGGCATGGAAGACAGGATCAGCCCAGCCCAGACCCCCCCACCAGATGCACACACGCGTGCACACACACACACACACACACACACACACACACTCCTCTGGAGGAGCCACAGGAGGGGCCAAGTTTCTCCAAGGCTGGTTCTGATCTATCCTAGGATAATAGCTCAGCAACAGAGCTCAGAAATGCCTCCCCACCTATACCTTTGGCATGAACCCCCTTCCTCTCTCCCAGCCCAGACCAGTCCCAGCAGCAGTGCCTCTGTGCCCCTTCCCTAGTCTTCCAGTCTACCTTCCAAACCTACGCTGGGGAGACAGTGGTTCTCCAATTTAAGAGTGGAAGGGGATTACCTAGGGAACTTATTAAAATGCAGATTACCTGGACCCACTCCCAAAGACTCAGGCTAACCAAATCTGGAGAGGACCCTGGAATCTGCCTTTTTAACAAATCCCCCAGGGGATTCTGAGACCAGGTGATGGCTGACTACAGTGTGAGGATCTCTGGTCCATGATGTGAGGAGGAGATGCTCTAATTCTAAGACCAGGTTTTTCAAAATCTAGGTTTAATCATGGATTCCCTCATTTGCTTTTTCTTTTTTTTTAAGATTTTGTTTATTTATTTGAGAGAGAGAGAGAGTGAGAGCAAGAGCAAGCAGGAGGAGAGAGAGGGACAAGCAGACTCTGTGCTGAGCATGGAGCCTAAGGTGGGGCTTGATCTCAGGACCCTGAGATCATGACCTGAACAAAAGCAAGAGTCGAGAGTTGGACACTTAGCTGGCTGAGCCACCCAGGTGCCCCGGATTCCCTCATTTTCTAAGTGCATACTTCGGCCCCGCCTCTGTGCTAGGAATGGGCCCTTAAGGAGAATACAGTGATGCTCTGTACCCACAAACTCAGGTGTGAAAAGGGCAGCCTTGTTTTTTAATCAACTTAAATCTGGCTTGTAAGCCCCACTCCTCAGGAAATTCAACCTCAGGAACTGTTGAGGCCTCCAAGCACCCCCACCACCACCCTCATTTTGAATCAGGCCCTCAAGGTCTTTGGTAGCAACGTAGCATGGGAGTCCCTTGGCCAGTGGTCATCGGTCCTTGCAGTTACCTTGGACATCCATGGCCTAGCTAGAAAGTCACTTCAGGTTGGAGATTTCCTCTGATTTCCTGGCCTGTTTGACTCTGAACCTAAGACCCCAACTCCCTGAGCATACCAGGCAGCCGTCCCCTCTGAGGTCTGCCACCTCCTCAAACTCCTGCCACAGAGCAAGGGCCTGGGTCTCCACTACCCTGGCCTTCTTAGTGCCCGATTCTTCTTTCTTGGCCTTCAAAGACTCCCTGAGCTACCCTCTCCCTTCTGGGCCAACCACCATAATCTCATTAACAAGGTTAGGCCTTTACAGAAAAAGATAGGCAGACATCAACTGGCAGAAATCCCCAAAGCAAGGAGTTTGAAGGGCCTAGTTACCCATTTGAAACCAGGAGTGGAAAATGGAACAAAACACAAATTAACATCTGAAATCATCCCATCATTCTTTAATCGGTGCTTCAGAGGGTCTTTTCTCAGAGAACACTCCCACTGGGGACAAGTCCCAGCCCTAGCTGGAGCGTGGAGTAAGCTGCTACTACCTTCAAGGGAGCAAGACACTGAGACTATCCTGGGACTTTCTTAACCTGAAGTTTGACTCTTGGAAGACAAAGTCATCCTTCAGAAGATGAGAATAACAGGAAATTATGTTCTACTTTAAGAGGACTGCACTTTATAGCAGTAAAGCTCTCTGGAGGGTATTCATTTCTGAGCTAGGGTGATATAAGGAGAGCTAAAGCAATAAAGAACTGATATCTAGATTTCTGGAGAGCTCAGTTTCTGAAATAGCCCAGCTAAGGGTATAAAATGAAGGCGTTGGCCCCCCTGGTCATCATGAAGAGAGGACACTTCAGTCTGGACCATTCAAGGGAAAACTCACTAATGTCCTGGGGAGGAGATTCCATGCTTCTGGTTGAAATGATGTTTTAGTGAGGTTTTGAGAATGGGTAGCTTGAAGGACAAAAATTGATAGCTGCAGGCTCCCAAGAGGGCCCAGGTGACATTCTTATTGACCCAGAGGTCCTACCTTTCCAGTCAGCCCACCTCCCACCACTACCTTGGCTTGGTGTCTCCCATAAAGCCCCGTTCCTCTTGATTTTCCCTGTCTAGGCATTTGTATTGGCAACACAGACAGCAGACATTATACAAACCTCACCACCAGCATCTACCGGTTCAACCCCCTCTACCTGCATCCTCAGAGCTTCCGTAGGTGAGTGAGTGGAACAGATCTGAACAGCAAGGGTGAAGGAGGAGATACATCTGACCCATTCCCACCCCATTCTCCTGCCAGTCCACAGAATGCGGGAAAGCCAAGGTTTGCACAAACTAAAATGAAGACGTTATTGAGCCCAACTGGCCAACTTTCCTCATTGTCTTAGGGTCTTGCTACTCCCCAGAGTGTATGGGAATTGGCCACTACTTTTCTGGGATGGAGATAATCAGATGATTGGAAAGAACCTGGTAGAAGTAGGACCCTTGGGTGTGACCCCCCCTTTGGAAGAGTACTTTACCTCTGGACTCCATTTTCTCCCCAAAAAGGGAGACTCTAGACTTCTCGATTACTACTCAGTGAAGTCCAGACCTCTATGTGGTCAAAGGCAGACACATGCTTTGAATTCTCAGAAGAAAACACACTATAGGAATCTAAGACATGATCACCAATTTTAACTACTATGTGTGAATTACTACTTTATGGGTGGGTTCTTCAGCAAATTTTTAGCCCTGGGGTGTGTGTGAGGTGGGGGGTATTGCATTCCATTTATCTTTCTGTTCCTTATCATACCCAGACCTGATTTCCCCACCAAAAGTCAGAGGCCAATAGAATGAAAACATTTGAATATGAGCATAAGAACATGCTTCATGGGTTTTGTTTGTTAACTGGGGCAGCAAGTTGCTACTATTTCCTCTTTGTGGTTACATGTGTGGTTCAGTTGTGTGTTGTATTGTGTGGAGGCAGATCGTTGGCACGAGATCTGATGAGAAGTTCCCAGGTAAAGTAGAGGCCCCACAGGGACCCTGGGCAGTCTCTCTCCTTTTGTGCCCTTAGTAATGTGGGGGCCAGGGGGGACTCTGGCCTAAGAGAAAGAGAATTCAGAAGATAATTTCCCCTGAGAGGAGAAATTATCACATAAGATTCCCGAACAGGAAATGACTGTGAACTCCCCAGGATTTTATTATTATTATTATTATTATTATTATTATATTCCCCGCACCGTTCTCTGCCATGGGGCTGGACCCTGGAGAGACAACCTCCGTGTCATATGAAACCTCACTTCTTACCCCTAGAGGGTCAAAGGCTTCAGGGGACGTGGGGTGGGGGGTACTCTGTAATACCACTTCCGCTACAGCAGTTGGTTCTCTCCTCTCTTCCCCAAAATCTCTCTCGCTCAGCATCCACGGAATCAATGAGAAAATCTCAGTCCCAGCCTATGAGACCCAGGTGAAATTCATCTTTGAGTTTATCCAGAATGCTGATGCAGACCAGGAGCCAGCGCCTCACCGGCACGAACTGTGAGGTCGAGGAGCCAGCTGGATTAGGGCTGCCGGACCCCAGCCGTGACTAACCCAAAGGGGAAAGCTAATGTTGATGAAACTTTGGGTCAAAACCACTTGGTGATCCATCACCCACCGGCCTTACTCGCTCCTGAAGTCACCAAAGATCAAGGCCAAGGGGTAGGGCAGGGCCAGCAGGAATCTGGCTTCTTCCTTCCTCCAAGCATCTGCATTCCTCGGCCGACCAGCATTTACTGCCTTCTTGTCCCGATCTTAGAAGTTACCAGGCTGGTTGGTCTTACACGGGTTATTTAACTGCTCTTTGTTAAGGCCTGACTTGACAAATGCAGATTTGGAAAACCTCAAGCAGGTTTTACCTTCTAGAGGCGTGTAATTTAGGGCATGCTCGCCAGGCTGCCGTCTCCATCACTGATATATTTCTTTTTGCTGTAACTTCCTTTCTCGTTCTCCCCCTTGCCTTGGATTTTTTAGCTGGCCCTTCATCTCTCCTCTCCTGCCCCTGCATCCCTCCCCCTGCATCCCTCCAATTTATTCTACGTCTGGCGCAGAACTTAGTCAAACTGTGATACTACCGTAATTACCACAACAACCAGTCCAATAAAGTGAGCGATGTAGCGTCAAGCAGTCACTGAGAGGTGAAACTGAGGCAGAGGACTTTGCAGGAACCCCAGGCCCCCTGGTTCTGGAGGCTGGAGCCCAGAGAAGAAAGCCTCAGTCCTTGGGCTCCTCCCAAGGGCTCCCCAGGCTTTGCTCCCTCCTCCCTCCCCTGTCCTGTCCCTGCCAGCCTGCTGCTGCTGTCCCACCCCAGGAGGCACTAATCTGTGGAAACATTTCCCTGGCACACCCTATAGGCTGAGCTCCCAAGAGAAGCGCACTCATGATCCTGCCCTGCCGTGAGGCCCAGGACCAGCCGTGCTCTGGCATCAAGTCCCAGTTCCTGCCTCTCAAAGGGAAGTGGCGGGTATGGGGTGGGGGAGCAAGGAGGAGCCTGACTTGAGGGGCTCTGCCCCAGGTGGTGGGCAGAGGAGGGGCAAGCTACTCTGCCTTAGGGGACAGCAGAGCCCCCACAGTCCTCTTTCTCTGGAATCCAACCCTGAGCATATTGGAATCCGCTTAGTAGCTGCCAGGTAGGGGGCATTGGAAGGCAGCCTTTCTTGGCTCAAGGCTGGGAGCTGAGTTTTGTGAGTCACAAGGGAGTGGGGGTCAGAGAGGGAGACACAGAGGAGCTGGGACTTGAGAGACTCCCTGTTTTTTGCCTCACCAAGGACCTTTTGTGCCTTCCTGGGGTTTGACAGCAGAAGGCTCCTTTTCCCACCTCACAATATCCCCATATCCCCAGTTCCTTACCTCCCTCCATGCCCTTGGCCGTGAGCTCTTCCTTGGAGCTTAGGCTTAATGGAAAGAGTTAGAAACACAGTGTGGGGATTATTTGAGCTTTTTCGCTACTCCCCCTAAGATTCACATTCCTTCCCTCACCCTCCCTTTTTCTGGCCAGTTCAGAACTTACTCAGCCTTTGTTAGAGGGTGAGCTAAAGAACAGACAATCCTTCACCTTCGTACAGAGCTGTACAAAGTGCTTTCGTACACCTTACTTATTTCATCGGAGCCCCATGAAGAAAGTATTATTACCCCTTCTTACAGAGAAGGAATTGGTCCTCAAAGGGGCTACACACCTAGCTGGGGGCAGATCCAAGCCCATGTCACCTGGCCCCAAATGCACCATTGTTCCATGGTCCTAATTAATAATGGAATCTCCTTCCCATCCATAATCTTACTTAATCCTCACAACAGCTCCAAGGTGTTAGTGCTCCTATTTTATAGATGAGGCAACTAAGACCCAGAGATTAAGTAATTTGCCCAAGGTCATGCAGGTTTTGGGGGCAAAGTCTCTCTGAGTCCAAAGCCTGTGCTAAGAGTACTGAAGAGGAAAGAAACTGAGACTCAAAGAGGTCATCTTCCCGAGATCCCATAGCTCTTAAAGGGCAGCCCCGGAATTCAAATGCCAGTCAAAAATCCCCAAGTCCAAGTTTGCAACTGCACCACACCGCCTGCCCCCAGAACCTCTGATGTGTAGCTCATTCATTTCGATCCAAGGAGATATCAAGGACAAAGGCTGTTTTACCATTGGCTTTGGTTCTTAGCTCAAGCTCTCGCTGTTCCCCTGGCTGACCTCTCTCTATTCACACCTCTCCCTCTGTCTGTCAACATTCCTTAGCACCCCGACCCCAGCTTCTGGGTTCAGCTTTTTTCCCTTCTCTGAGTTTGGGGACAGCTGGCTCTCTAATAATCCATGGGGTAACTGGGAGAAGACTGAGCAGGGACGTTGTCCCCACTGGGTCTCACCACTCTCTTCTAGTGCCAGAAAGGATAGTCTTTCCAGACTCTGGAGTGGGAAGGGAGGTTCTTGAGAGGGAACAGCTCCAAATCCCAGCTCGAAGAATGCAGACCTTCCAGCCCTGTTGCCCTTGAAGGCTTCTGAAAAGAGTGGCCGAGAGTGCTGGCCCACCAGGACAACATGAGCTCTAAGACTCTGGGCAGAAAGGGGCAATGAATCTGGAACTTTCCTCCACCCCTACCTGCATCCATCTACCACTCCCCAAATCCACCTTGAAAAAGATCCTGCAATAAACCTACATCCCCATTAGGGACTTGGCTCAAGCTTCTTACTCACACCTCAGGCCCTGAGGTTGGAAGGAAGACAAAATAGTCGTAAGCAAAGAGGCTGGGAAAGGAAAGGAGTAAAGTGTGGCTGGAGTCCCTTGATGTTGAACCCGGTTGCTAAAAACTTGGCCATTCTGAATCCAATATTCTTCTCCCCCCAGAGGAGATAGTAGAAAGACACAAAGTCTGCATTCATTTTTTTTGAAAATTTAAATCTAAATAATTCCATAAAAAGGAAACTACTTGCAGTTTTACTGTTCAGTGTCCATGTAGCTGTCAATAGAAAGGATAAGTATCATGCTTCATATATGTTACATCCAAACCTACAAATATAAAAGTGTAAGAACAATATAAAGTGTTTAATACCAAAAGATATTCCTCAGCCACCATGTGCAATGTTGTAAATACTACACTAGCTCATGACTACGTCCAGAACCAGAAATTGGAACTCAAAGAGGAATAAGAAAATGGACACTCAGCACTGCTGAGAAAGAACATGTCATGCAGGAATCCGTTGCAGTCATGCTATCAAGAGGAAGGATTTGACAAGTCAATTTTCTTTTCTCTTAGCTAAGCACTTCGACAGCTCAGTTCATCCCTGCACTCCAAAGCCATGTTGTGTCTCAAAAGTTCACAGGGACAGAACCTACCCATCTTCAGGGTGTTCTTTTTTTTTCTGAAGACATAGGGCAAGCTCTGTAGAGAAGTATTTCTCTGGGTCCTGAACTGTGTTAGTCTCAGGAATATGTGTGTGGGGTGACACACATTCAGTGCTCTGCACCAGCACTGAATCCCAAGTGGCAGAAACATCCTTGTTTTTGTTTTTAAATTTATTTATTTGAGAGAGAGAGAGAGCGTGAGTGGGAGGGGCAGAGGGAGAGAGAATCTCAAGCAGACCCCGAGCCAAGCCTGTTGCCAGAAGCAGGGCTCCAACCCGCCACCCTGAGATCAGGGCCTGAGCCAAAACCAAGAGTCACACTGTCGACCGACTGCGCAAGCCAGGCACCCTGGGTTTTGTTTGTTTGTTTGTTTGTTTTTTAAGACTTTGTTTTTAAGTAATCTCTATACCCAGCGTGGAGCTTGAATGCACAACCCCAAGATCAAGAATAGCATGCTCTGTCGACTGAGCCAGCCAGGAGACCCACCCCTGGGTTTTGAAATCTATTAAGATTTCATTATCTTGTTGTTTCCTCAAAAAGTGAAATGTAGACTTACCATATGAGCCAGCAATTCCACTCCTACATATGTACCCAAAAGAATGGAAAAGAAGTACTCAAACAAAAGTTTGTACACAATAGCTCATAGCATCACTATTCATAGTATTCAAAAGGTAGAAACAACCCAAATGTCCATTAACAAATGAATGGGATAAATAAAATGTTATATCCATACTCTGAACTTTTTTTCAGCCATAAAAAGGAATGAAATACTAACACACACTACGACATGGAGGAACATTGTAAACATCATGCTGAATGAAAGAAGCTAGACACAAAAGGTCACCTATGGCGTGGTTTCCATTTATATGAAATGTCCACAATAGGGAAATCCACAGAGACAGAAAGCAGGCTAGTAGAGCTGGGAGAGAGGGGAGTAAATGTTTAATGGGTAAAAGGTTTCCTTTTGGGGTGATGAAAATGTCCTGGAACTAAATAAAGCTGATGGTTGCACAACATTGTGAGTGTACTAAATGCCAATGGATTGTATGTTTTAAAATGGCTCATTTTTATATGTGAATTTTACCTCAATAAAAAAAATTTTTTTTTAGGTATTTAGGAGGTGGAGTCAATGGATGGCACATGGTGATTGATGGGTAGTGGGGAGGTAGGGTAGAGGAAGGCATCAAGAATGACTCCCAGGTGGCTGACATGAGCAAATGGGAGGTGACTTCATTTACTGAAGGAGCAGATATCTAGGAGATGACAAGCTCCATTTTGGATATCATGAGCTGGAAGTGCTGAGACATCCAAGCCTAGAGCTCAGAAGAAAAGTCTAAGACAGAGATATTTGGGAGTTATCAACCTAACATCATAAATTGACACTGTGAGAGTGAATGAGACTCACTATCTGAGGGTCTGATTGAGGAAGGAGAACTCAATTTGTAAGTTTAAATTAAAATGTCAAAAGACATATTTGATAAGGGACTGCTATCCAAAACATACCAAAAAACTCTTAAAACAGAACAAAAAGAAAACAAACAACCTGAATAAAAATTGGGCCAAAGACCTTAACAGACTGGAGGGGAGGGGGGTGGGGGATGGGGTAACTGGGTGATGGACATTAAGGAGGGCACGTGATGTAATGAGCACTGGGTATTATACAAGGCTGATGAATCACAGGCCTGTACCTCTGAAAAGAATAATACATTATATGTTAATTAATTGAATTTAAATAAAAAATGTTTAAAACAAAAGACCTGGGGTGCCTGGGTGGCTCAGTTGGTTAAGCGTCTGCCTAAGGCTCAGGTCATGATCCTGGGGTCCTGGGATCAAGTCCCACATCGGGCTCCCTGCTCATTGGGAAGAAGTCTGCTTCTCCCTCTCCCTCTGCCTGCCACTCACCCTGCTTGTGCTCTCTCTCTGTCAAATAAATAAATAAATCTTTAAAAATAAATAAATAATAAAACAAAGGACCTTAACAGACACCTCACCAAAGAAGATATGTAGATGGCAAATAAGCATATGAAAAGATGCTCCATATTATACATCATCAGGGAAATGCAAATTAAAACAATGAGATATCACCACACACCTATTAGAATGGCCAAAATCCAGAACGCTGACATCACCAAATGCCGGTGAGGATATGGAGCAACAGAAACTCTCTTTCATTGTTGGGGGGAATACAGAATAATATGGCAGCTTTGGAGTGCAGTTTGGCAGTTCCTCACAAAACTCTTACCATATGATCCACCAATTGCACTCCTTGGTATTTACCCAAAAGAGTTGAAAACATTTATCTACACAACGACCTGTTCACAATGGCCAAAGCTCTGAAGCAAGGAAGATGTCCTTCAGTAGGTGAGTGGATAAACTGGGGTCCATCCACACAAATGGAATAGTATTCAGCACTAAAAGAAACGAGCTATCAAGCCATGAAAAGACATGGAGGAAGCTTAAATGTGTATTACTAAGTAAAAGAAGGCAGTCTGAAAAGGCTACACTCTGTATGTTTCCAACTATAGGACATTCTGGAAAAGGCAAAAGTATGGAGACAGGAAAATAATCCGATCAGTGGTCGTGGGGAGGTGGTGTTAGGAATAGGCAGAGCACAAAGGATTGTTAGGGCAGTGAAAATACTCCGTATGACACTGTAATGATAAACATACCATTATACATTTGTCCAAACCCATAGAATGTACAGCACCAAGAGGGAACCTTAAGGTAAATGATGTACTTTGGGGGATTACAATATGTCAATGTTGATTCATCCTTGGTAGGAAATGTACGACTCTGGTGAGTGATATTGATAACGGGGAGGCTATGTTTATGGGGGCAGGAGGTATACGGGAAGTCTCTGCGCCTTTCTCTCATGTTATTGTAAACCTAAAACTACTCTTAAAAAGAAGAAAATAATCTTTTTTAAAAATTAGAACGTGTCAGCCAACAGCACAAAAATTTTAAAATATTAGGCATTAAAAATTAGTATAAATTTAAAAAATAAAGCATCTATGCTCAAGGACCTTGCAATCTACTTGGGAAAACAAAACCAGCACATCAAACAAAAAGTCCAAGTAAGATAAGTCTCAAGCTGTGTAACTGGTATCATCACAAAGTACCACACTGTCTTTTCCCTCCGCACCCCAACATGCATCCCCCTACATATGGAAAAACCTGTTGTTCCCCAAAAATGCCACATTCTCCCTGGCCTGCCTGCCATTTCACTGTTTCCTCCAACTAGAATGCTTTTCTCTATTCCCAATTCTTTACGGCATCGACTTAGGGGTGGAATTGCTAGGGAGATGGTAATTCTATGCTTAAATTTTTGAGGAAACAACAAAATGTTTCTACAGTGGTTGCACCCTTTTACATTCTCACCAGCAAATATACAGGGTTTCAACTTCTCCACATCCTCGCCAACCTAGGCTTATTTTCTGGGCTTTGCTTTCTTTTTTTTTTTTTTTTTTTTTTTTTTAATGGCCGACCTAGGGAGTGTGATGTAGTATTGCATTGTGATTTTGATTTGCGTTTCCCTAATGACTAACCTAGATAACTTTTCAAAATACCTACCTTTCTCCCATCCATGGACTTGTTTTTGACCTATTGTGTTGCAACAGCCTACTTCATAGTGTAATTATTAGGATTAAGGGAGTGAATAGATAAATCCACACAGGAAGATTCAACTGAAGCATCTCCATGTCTTGGAAGACTTCCACAGCCTTCCCAGACAAAGTTCAGTGTTTCCTCCTATGACAAAGGTATATATATATTTTTTTAAGATTTTATTTATTTATTTGACAGAGACACAGCGAGAGAGGGAACACAAGCAGGGGGAGAGAGAGAAGCAGGAATCCCGCTGAGCAGGGAGGCAGTCCTGAGACCCTGAGACCATGACCTGAGCCGAAGGTAGTCGGTTAACCAACTGAGCCACCCAGGCGCCCCGACAAAGGTATATTTTTGTTAACACTTCCCAGGAGGTTCTAATATGCAGTCATGGTTAAAAACCACCAGGCTGGGGCACCATTCCCCAAACTGGACAGATCACGGGAGTCATCTGGGGCACCAATTAAAAGGGTGGATTTCCGGGGCGCCTGGGTGGCTCAGTCGTTAAGCGTCTGCCTTCGGCTCAGGTCATGGTCCCAGGGTCCTGGGATCGAGCCCCGCATCAGGCTCCCCGCTCCGCGGGAAGCCTGCTTCTCCCTCTCCCACTCCCCCTGCTTGTGTTCCCTCTCTCGCTGTGTCTCTCTCTGTCAAATAAATAAATAAAATCTTTGAAAAAAAATAAAAGGGTGGATTTCCTGGCCTGGCACCAGATTCTGGAAACAGTATTTCCAGAAGAGAGGCCTGGAAATCCATATTTTAAAAGAAGTGCCCACAGGTGATTCCTATGACCAGGCCAGTTTAGGAAACACTGGGCTATTGGATAATTAAAGAACAGTAAACACGGAGGGCAGTTTAAAACGATAACCTGGTTTGCAAATTAGGATCCTCTTGCATCCTGGCTCTGGAAAGATAAAGATTACCCATATCTGGCTGATAACCACTGTAGGGTTGCTGCCCTGAGACTAGCTCCCCACCGACATCCACGATGCTGAAAATTGTCCATCTTTAACCCTTCCCAATTAGGAGTGCCCTCAGAGTCTGCAAAGTCTAGACTTCAGTATGCATCCCAGAGAGAGTCTGACCTGCCCCCTCCATATGCCTAATCCTTGATGGTGCCTCTTCCTCTTTGGTGGAATCATAATATTCTTACTATGTGCAGGAAGTGTTCCAAATGCTGGATTATCACTAATCCTCACAGCATCTCTGAAAAAGAGAGTAGTGTCTCCATTTTATAGATATGGCTCGGAGACATGAAGGAGCTTACCCAAGGTCACACACCTAATATGTGGCTAAGCATGGATTCAAACCCATGTGATTACAAAACTGGGGCATGCGCCACTCTGGTGCACTTCTTCTCAAAGATTACTACTATATCCCCAGTTATAGTTCACCAGACAATGTTGCTTGCCCCTGGGGCTTTCCAGCGATACCCAGTGATTTCAGAACTGCAGCTTCGAAATAGTTGGAACCTTCCTGCCCAAAGGAATCCAGAGAGAGTATCCAGGGCACTTTGGGAAAGGGCAGCTCAGTTATAGGGAAGCAAAGGCAGTGGTGAGAACAACCAACCCTGAGCACAGATGGCCACACTTCCCTATCCCACCCCCATCACTACATCCTCCTAGAACTGAATGAAGCCGGAAGGGGATATCACCTCAGCTCTGGGCAGCAGGAAAGAAGTTGACCTCTGGGAAGGAGATAGCAGGGGAGGGGTTATGGCAAGGGGAAAAATGGGAGGGGGCACCCCTTCCCCAGCAGAAACAAAAGACAGAAAAGTTTCCAGCCATGTCAGGCTAGTCTTGTGACTATAACAGGCTGGTTAGGGGATCCAGGATGTGCAGGGCTCTGGAATTTCATGATGTTTCAGGATGAGTATCCAGGTAGTCCATGGAAAAGCCATTAGTAGACTTCAGTTGTCCCTGAAGGAAGGCCGTGGGCCATGGAGGACCTCAGGATTGAGGCTAAATGAACCCCTATTAGGAAAAGTACCAAGCAAGACTGCAGCAGGCTGCCCCCACAGAGATGCTTCCTTCACAGGCTCCTCCACAGGCCCCTGTCGGTGAGCAACACCTCCCCCTTCCCCCAAATCCTTCACCCCCACTGAAAAATCTCATATTCTAAGTGAAAATACTGTGGTTGCTATACAAACACCACTTGATGACACACCATCTAGCTCCTCTCCCACCAGTTTTCTACCCCAAAGTCCTCCTATATAGAAAATTCTGAAGCCACCACTAGCCTCACTGTCTTCTAGGGACCGGGGAGAGGGGTGCTGTGAGTGTGTTAGAGTGTTGCAAGGGAGAAATCCCTCTCCCATAGAGACTTCTGAGCTGACCTGGTGTCTGCTGTGGCTGAAGGAAAAAAAGAAAGGACACTGGGGTGAAAGACAGTGACAGAGAAGTGCTACAGAATGCCACAGGCCTGGGGAAAGACTTCCTGGAGAAGGGACTAGCAATGACGTAATCATCTTCCATCTTCAGGATGGACATTACAGACGACGAGGAAGCCCAGATCTGAAAAAAAGAGTTCCCCTTGTGGAGGTGGGAACGAGACCTGGCAACCAAAGTCTCAAGGCAGCGCCTTCAGAGAGGGAAAAATGTGTCTAAGTGTAGGAGAGCTCTCTCGGCTAACAAGCTTTAGGAGTGGGCACGTCCTGAGGCAGTAGGAGGCCCATGTGAACTTTGGAGATTCTTGTCTGCTGTGATGCTCACCGTCTCCTTGAGAGTCTCTGAGCGTCCACCCCCAGCTGAGTCCCTCCTTCTAAAGCATCTGGCTGGCTTGCTACCTGCTGCTAGTTCCTGTCTTTTCATCTGTGACCTCTGCTCCCTGCATCCGTGCTTCTCTCTTCACAGATTGTAGCTATTTCTGCTCTTTCAGTAGGGAAGGGCTGGGTGTCTTCCCCTTCCCAAGGTCACAGCTGGCTGGGCTGGAAGGAAATCTGCTCCCTCCAGCCCCTCTCGATGCCTGACCCTAGGGATCAGCACAACACACGGCAAACTACCTGGATGAGTCTTATCTATCTCATCCATTACTCATTCAATGTATTTTCTGAGTCCTACTAAGGGCCAGGAACTGAGAATACACGAGTGATCAAAATGGACCCAGAGCTCACAGTCTTGTCCCAGTGGTCCCGGGGCTTCAGAAGACCCCAAAACCAAAGTCTTCTGTATTTATATACTCAGAGAAATACTTGCAATACCTAAAACCAACAAAGGACTCATATTTGAAATATTTAAAGGACTCCTACAAAGCCGTAAGACAGAAAGCCAAATACAAAACGGACCCCAAAAAGTGGACAAAACACTTGAACAGATATCCAAATGACAAAGGATATGAAAAGGTGCTTAATTAACCTCATTGGTTATCAGGGAAATGTAAATTTAAACTGCAATGAGATGCCACTATATACCCACCTGAATGGCTAAAATTTTTAAATCTTTTTTTTTTAAAGATTTTATTTATTTATTTGAGAGAGAGAGAATGAGAGATAGAGAGCACGAGAGGGAAGAGGGTCAGAGGGAGAAGCGGACTCCCTGCCGAGCAGGGAGCCCGATGTGGGACTCGATCCCGGAACTCCAGGATCGTGACCTGAGCCGAAGGCAGTCGCTTAACCAACTGAGCCACCCAGGCGCCCTAAATCTTTTTAGATTGACTAAACAAAGTGTTGCCGAAAATGTGAAGTAATTGGAACTCTAAGACATGCTGGCAGGAGTGTAATTAACATGAGCAGTTGAAAAAATTATTTAGCAGCATTTACTAACACTAAACATAGGATTATTCCATGACCTAGTAATTCTGTTCCTAGGTATATATCCAACAGAAATATGAACAGAAATGTACCAAAGGACACGAACAAAATAGTTACAGCAGCGTTATTCATAATAACTCCAAACTGGAAACAACTCCAATGTCCAACAACCGAATAACAGGGGCAGCTCGGTGGCTCAGTCGGTTAAGCATCTGACTATTGATCTCAGCTCAGGTCTTGAACTCAGGGTCGTGAGTTCAAGCCCGGCGCTGGGCTCCACAAGCATGGAGCCTACTTAAAAAACAAACAAACAAACAAAAACCCCCCACAAAATAACAGATAAATTATAGTATGTTCATTTAATGCCATACAGTAAAGCAATGCAAATGAATGAGCCACTGCTACCACAATGTGTTATGCATGAATTTCACAAATATAATATTGAGGGCATCCAGACACAAAATAATACCTACACAAATGGTTCCATTTATATAAAGTTCAAAACCAGGCAAAACTATTCTATGGTGTTAGAGGTTACCTTTGGTAAAGAAGGTGGGGTAGTGGCTGGGAAGGAAAGTGAGGAGGGCTTCTGGGATTCCAGTAACGATTTAATTCTTGGTTTGGGTCGCAGTTATATGGGTATGTTGACTATCATAATTTGTTGACTTGTACACTTAGGCTTTGTGCATTTTCACACATGTCTGGTATACTTTGATTAAAAACAACAACAAAACCCACAGGAGAAGCGAACTGTTTTCAGGTGGGTAAAAAATGGAAAGTGGGGAGGGAATAGGGGGAGCTCAAGATTTTGCATAGGCGGCTGAGCTGTGGCACCGATTTAAAGCAGCAGAGAAGGCTGTTGAACGGGACAGGATGGGAACTGTCTCCAGCCCCTGACTGAAAAGTCCCCAGATACATCAGCCTTAATTTCCCACCTAATCCTACACCCCCTATTCAAAAAGGGATCCTTTTGTATAGAGCCCACTGTTTCCTAGTCTAGCAGCTACTTTTGTCTCCAGGCAAAGAGACCCAGGGTTTGAAGCCAAAATTGGGGTTCTTTTTTTTTTGAGAGAAAGCGAGCAGGAGCGGGGGAGGGGCAGAGGGACAGGGAGAAGAAAAGTCCCCACTGAGCAGGGAGCCTTCGAGGGGCTCTATCCCAGGACCCTGGGATCATGACCTGAGCTGAAGGCAGACTTTTAACCTAGTGAGCCACCCAGGCGCCCCCAAAATTGGAGTTCTAATACACTAACATTTCCTATAGAGATCCTGTGACACTGCAGGCCCTTGATGCAAATGTCCTAGCAGCTAAACTGAAATAATCCTAAGTACTAGAGTGGGAGGTGGGGGGCCAGGTTGCTCATGTTTGTCCCCCCGTCCAAAGGAATGACCTGCTCAGGTTGCTGCGTGTGTGTTCTTGTGTGTCTGAGAGAGGAAAGGACAGCCAACAGTACTATGTTCTCCTCTCTCCAGGCCCATCTCTGCTCCCAAACCCATCCAGTGGTCTGGAGTCACCTAGAATGACCCCTGAGCCACCTTTCCCGTGGAAAAGGGCAGGAAGGAACCACTGGTCACAGGTTCCACTGACAAGAGGGGAAAACCTGGGGGGTGGCAGTTCCTTTCTGGGGTAGGTCACACCCCCTGCACAAAAACATCCCGAAGAGAGCTGGTACTGAGTTTGCGTTGGAGAGGTGGAGATACCCCAGGGAGGAAGTGGCAAAGGCGAGATGGGAACACCCCTCTTTGATGCCACAAGGTGCGTCAGGGAAAGTTGGATTTCGTTTAGCCCGGGATGGAGACTTCTCTCCCCTGTGCTGCCACCAAGATCAGTGGGTCAGAGGAAGCCACGCTCCCCTCGCCCCCGGCACCTCCCTCAGGTGGTGCCCGTGGGACCCCAGGCGCGAGTCTGACCTCTTTTCCCTCCCGCCCGCCCATCCCCACCCCTTCCAAAACTGGGACGTTATTAAGGCCGGTTCCGTCAGGGCTGAGCCATTTGCTTAGAGGAACGCGGGATCCGGAGGCAGCGCGAGGTGCCGAGCCAACAAGAGAGGGGCTGTGTCCAAGAACGAGGTGGGGACGGTTCTCTCCGGGTGCCGAGCGCGGAAAGGAGCACGGGGATGGCTGCTTGAGCCCGCGGGGTCAGAGCCGGCTGGCTCCGCACCGACGCTTCCCGGTCTTCCCGAAGGCCACAGGCTGGAGAAAACACTCAAGATGCGCGAGGAAACGCGCACAGGCGCACACGCCTTGGAAGGGCGTAGGGGGGCTCCCGGCGGGGCGGCCCCGGAGGAGGTTGCCCTGCGCCGCGAGCGCCGGGCAGCGGGAACCTCGGGTCGCCGGCCGCCGGGCGAGGGGACCCGCGAGCTCGCGGCACCGGCCGCCGGCCCGCAGCTCCCGTCACTCCTCGCACCGCGTTTCGCCGGCGCCCCGCCTCCCGGGCACAAAGCGAAGGAAAGGGGCCGCGCCGAGGCTGAGCCCGCCCCCTGCCCGGCCTCCGATTGGTCGCTGCCGTTGTCCATCCCGAACCTATTTTTGATGGGGGGGGGTGCCACCCAGTCTGCCCCAGATCACGTTTAGCACTAGCAGCCAACCAGTCGGGCCCGAGTCCGCGGGCAAGAAGCGATTGGGGGCGAGTGAGTTCAGCCCCGCGGTCCCCCCGTCCGGGTCCCCCCCCGCCCGGGCCCGAGGCGGTATATCCTGCCCTCCCCGGCCACCTACCCCTCGTGGAAGCGGACCGGCGGCCTCGCTGTAACGCAGAGGCGAAATGTAGCGAGCCGGGGGTCGCGGCTGGACGCTCGCCTTGGCCGGGGGTGCGGGGGAGGGGGGCACGCCGGGGGCCGAGGAGGACTGCCGAGGAGGAGTGATGAGAAGAGGGGGAACCCTGCACCCCCCGAGACCACGGGTCCCTGCTGCCACTCGCCAGGCGCCCCCCTTCCTCCCAAGCGAGAGGCAGGTCAGTCCTGGTGGGTCTGGGGCGGTGGGTGGCGGAGGGCGGGAGCCCTGGCGCGCAGCGCATTTGCTGAGTCTGAATGCGGGAGAGGCGGGGGCGGCCACCCAGTTACTTCTCCCCCTCCCTGGGTTTGCAGATTCTAAAACGGGTCTTTTTTGTTCCCTCCTCAGGGCATCCTGGTTCACTTTTGCTCCTTTCATCCGAGGGCCTTAGGCCCGTCCGAAGTCTCTTTAGTGGAAGGAGTGGGGTGAGGGACTGGCTTCTCTTCCTGGGAGCCCCCCTTCAGTTTAGGTAGCCTGCCAGGAAGACAGGAGGAGGAGGGAGGGTCAAGTTCTAGCACACACTGCTGGCGTAGGAGCAGTGGACTCTCTCCTGCCCTGAGGGCAATTTCTGGATCTCTAGTGAGGGTCTTTGAGGGAACCATGGGACTGTGTTTAAGGAGATTGGAAAAGGGAATCTGGATGTGTGACTTGAGCCCATAGAAAGAGAAAACAATTCCCATGGGTCAGTTACTGGACTTTGAATCACCCTTTCCCAAACTGGAGTTGACTAATTGTGTGTGTCTAGAATACTTAAGTCCTTGGTCATCCTACCTAGGGAAATTCGCTTTGAATTTATTTTTCCTTGTACGAACTGTTTTGGTGAAATGGGATAGAGTGGGATCACGGCCTGGGGATTCCTTAAACAAGAAAAGCGGGGCCCTTGCTGCTAGAGGCTTGCATTTGGGAGCAAGTGCATTTTGGCTTATGCTGCTTTTTATTTTGCTTTGCTTTGTTTTAGTTTTTTTTTTTAGTTGCTGCTTTTGTTGTTTGTTTTTGTTTTTTAGAATTCCACTATATCCAACTCTCAGTAACCCTGGGGAACAGGGCGAACCTAGGGAACTGAAATGTTCTCATAATAACCAATAGTTTTACCTTCTTCTCCTTCAAACTGAGATAACTCTCTTGTCCTATCTGACAAACCCACAGGGCCAAGAGCAGGGGGAGAGAAGTAGAGACAGAAGCCTGGATCCCAGTCAGCGTCTGAGCTTTTTGTAACACTGCTGACTCTCAAGGGCAGGAGTGGGTAGGCCTCTGGCTCTTGGCCTTGGTCTGGCAGCCTTGCCCCATGGCCCAGGGAGTCCTTCTAGTTTTGTTTTGGTTTGTTTTTTTTTCCCCCTCTCGGGGGCTAGGGCATTTGGGGGTCTGGAGACTTTCATTTAATGATCAGATTCTCCCTGTTTATTTGTCTTGCCCAGCTGTCTTGTGACTATAAACAATCACTTTCTGCAGTGGAGTATGAGTGCTGTGTGGCAGGGAGCTTGCGACTGAATTTGTAACTGACCTCACTGGGAGACCACACTTAAATAACCCGGGGTTTTTCATGAGCGTTCAAGAAGGGATCTCCCCCAGGACATCCGTGTCCACCCCTGGTCACTGAGAAGACAACGTCAAGGTCTCCTGCGCCACGTGGTCCCACTCCCCAGGCTGGCCCCATCTCGTGGCTGTTGACTACCGTGGTGATCCCCATGGGGCGGTGAGCTGCCGGGCGGCAGGACGGCAGGGGTCGCGCCTGGTGGGCCTCCAGAGGTCACAGGGCAGGAATGGGCAGTTGTGGTGAAAAGAAGGAGGAAACGAGCAAACCCTTTATGCCTGCCTTGTGGGAAAGTTGTGCCGGTATGAGCTGTCCTTGGCCATGTCATAACATTCTCTTTTTTGTCTTCTTCCTTCCACATCAGGTGTTCCACACAGATTCCCGTGACTTGAAGGACCAGGGATTTGGGGCAGGACAAGGTCTTCCCAGGAAGGAAGGAGATCTCTGGAGGAAAGGGGAAGGACGTCAGACAGTGCGCCGGGACGAGCGCAGCCGGAGGAGCTGTGGGAAGCTGAAGGAGCCCAGCCGGGGGCACAGGCCGGAGCAGCAGCCCTAGGCCGAGGCTGCCTTCCGCAGGATTTGAACTCAAGCTACTTTTCATGAAAGAAGGGCCACCTCAGAGGGCGCCACGGACTTGGCTGGGCACTTCTACTCTGGATGCCCCCTGCTCTGAGGACCCTGCTGCTCAGAACCAAAGAATATTAAGAGGCCAGATACGTTTCCCCCCGGCCCCGAGCTGGCCGGCCGGAGTCAGGCCTCTGCTCGCCTAGTGGCTGGCCGCGGAGTCTGGTGGGGAGTCTCTAGCTTCCCTCCAGCTCGCGGCTTTCGTGCTTGATGGGGCTGCCTGTCGGGGGACCAGCGTTTGCCGCACCTGGTAGGGGCGGAGAGCCGTGGGAAGAGGTCCCGCGGCGCCCAAGCCTGGGTTCACCCCAAGACTAAGTGCTTTCCCGACTTAGAGAGGGAGAGAGAGAAAGCAAGAAGAAAAAAAGAGAGGGAGAGAGAAAGGAAAGTTCCCCTTCCCCTCCTCCCTTCCCGTCATGTCCTCTAAGCCAGAGCCGAAGGACGCCCACCAGCTCAACGGGACTGGCCCTACTCCCTCGCCCTGCTCTTCAGATGGCCCCGGGCGAGAGCCCTTGGCCGGGACCTCAGAGTTCCTGGGGCCTGATGGGGCCGGGGTGGAGGTGGTGGTGATTGAGTCCCGGGCCAACGCCAAGGGGGTCCGGGAGGAGGACGCCCTGCTGGAGAACGGGAGTCAGAGCAATGAAAGTGATGACGTCAGCACGGACCGGGGGCCCGCACCGCCCTCCCCGCTCAAGGAGACCTCCTTTTCCATTGGGCTGCAAGTGCTGTTCCCCTTCCTCCTGGCAGGCTTTGGGACTGTGGCTGCTGGCATGGTGCTGGACATCGTGCAGGTAGGACCTGGGGAGGGCCGCTCTTGACCATGAGCCCGGGGCTACCTTTTCCTCCCGCGAAACCGACTCTTGGAGCTTTCTCTCCACCTCCCTGTGAGAAGCAGCTGCTGCTTCTTAGAACCGTTTCCCTTTGGATCACGTCCTCGACTTCTTCTCGGTCTAGTTACTTTCTATGGAAGCCTCAAGGAAGCCCAGTAGCCCTGAGGAGGTGGTCAGGGCAGCATTGCTTAACAGAAGCAGAATCTGTTCCAGAGCTCAGGCTTGGAGGAGGAGAGATGGAATGAGGTTGTTGCCTGCCATCCCTCCTGGGCGTTCCTCCTGAGCCCAGCTCTGTAGGGGAGACACTTAGATGGGACTCCTCTTTATGCTTTATTTTCCCTTCACTTGGGGTTTGAAGGATACCCACAATAGAAAGCTCAGTTTCAAGTCTCCCCTCCATTCCCCTGCTGGGCAGGAATTTGTTCGGCTGCCAAGAGGGTCTCAAATTAAGTGGGAAGGTTCTTAAAAGCATTCTCTGTTGCTTATCTGCTTGGAACCTTGGCACGATCTCCTTGGGGAACAGGGGTGGGCACCTGCCATCTGATGCATGATTTGGGCAGGAAGTGGGGTGGGGGGTTGGCATGGCAAGACCTGGAAGTGCTGACTATGGGGTGTAAATGGGGACAGAATGTAACCAGGCCTGGGCAGAACTCTTTCTCCTCTTGGCTTCTTACCTGTCTTTCATGAACCTGCGCTGGGCAAAGAGGGCTCTTTGCGAGGCTACTGGGTAGAGTTAAGGATGGGAATTGGCAGGACCTGGAAGCTGAGAGCCAGGGATATGCTATGTAACCTACTGCACGTTAGGACTCACCCAGAACCTTCAGGTCCAAGAGGTCCCAGTCTTGTTTCTTGGGAAAAGTTTTTTGAAGTGCAGGAAGACAAGCCCAGTGGAGTTAGACCGGAGGCGCTAGGTTTATCGAAGTAAATCATTAGCAGGTATCAAAGTCCTGCTGTGTGCTGAGCTCTGTCCTAGGTACTTGGAGAAATACAAAGACCAGAGGAGATCTGGCCTTGGCCCTGGGGACCTCGCAGTTTGTCCCTAACCATGGAATCTCCCAGGAGGACATGGAACTCAGCATCCCCTCCCCAGTGCCAAGCCAGTTCTACAAAGGACGCATGCGGTGATGCAGAGAGGCCTGCTGGTGGGATGGAGGTTACTATGCCAGTGTCCCAGGGAACTGAGGGTGGTCAGTTGTAGGTGGTTCCGTCAGCGGTGTCCACCTGGACCACTTTGACTTGAGCCCTTAGGAGAAGCTTGCTTGCTAATGAGGATGGTGTTTATGTCATGCCAGAGCGCCTTGCACTGCCTTCCCTCTCCCCTACCCTACTGTCTTCTGGGTTGTTCCTCATGGAGGTTGGGAAGCCAGCCTGGAGCTGGGAAGGTAGGCTTTGGACTCCTCCCCCTAGTGGCTGCTTCACCTCTGAGGGCCGTGAGGGGGCCTAGTGACAGGAGGAGAAGTAAGACTCTTCCATCTCTTCCCGGTGGCCTTGATTCTCATTCTTAAGAGTTCTGGGGTTCTGGTTTGGTACTTACAAAGAGGTAGAGAGCCAGGTTCCAGTTGTTTTATTTTCTGGATACTAATAACAGTAATAATAAACAGCATTTGTTGGGCCCTTCTGGAGGTGGGCCCATGAGGTGGAAACCATAATCCTCTCCATTTTGTCGATAGGAAGCCTTTGGCTTAGAGGGATTAGGTAACTTGTCCCTGGTCATCTTGACTCAGAGCCCGTGCCGTTAACCTCTATGGCCTACACCATGTCCATGGTTCACCAGTTGGTTAAAGACTTCGGCAGGAGTCTGCTCTCTCTGTGTCTTCCCTTGAAGAACAGGGTGGATCAGAATCCAGAACAATTGGAGTTATACTCTAAAGTGGACAAGAACAAAGGTCCTTAGCAGTCCCCCACCCCCACCCCTTTCCCCCCATACTCGGAGAATTCCAGAGCTGGAAGAGGCTTCTGACATCTTGCCCCACCCCCACCCCGCACCCCTGAGCCTGAGACATTGGTAGGGACCTTTGGAGCCTGCCCAGCATGCCCACAGAGGGCCAGCAATTGCCCTCTGTGTGGCACTTAGACTCACCCCAGAGCTAGGGTCCACGGATGTGGGTGACAATGGCTGGTTTGTCCTTGTCCCCCTCCCCCAACCTTCCTGCCACAGCTGGGCTGAAGCAGGCCCTGCAGATGGCTACAGAGATACCAGGGTAGGAGGAGGGTGCAGAAAGACCAGGCCATGGGACTGCGGGGAGATTCTGAGTCCACATCCGGGGAAGCAAAGGTCGGGGGGCCGGGGGAGGGGTGGCTGACAGTCTCAGATTCAGGAAGAGCAGGATGATTTCTAGGGCTTCACACTTGCATCCTCCCTCCATAAGCTAAGCGGGCCTTCGGTGGGACAGAATCTGGGAGTGCCTAAAAGACTGGGGCCATCTGGAGGAGATGGCTATAGGGTGTCCCCAGCGTCTCAGAGCAAATGAACAGAAGTCTGAGTTGGTGCGGATGTCTCCTTGGTCCAGGGCCCGCCCCCCCCATCTTTCCCTACTACTGCAGAAGACTCAGTCTCTTTCTGGAAGGTCATTTCTGTTGCCTCTTATCTGCCCTCTCACCCAGTCAACGCACGCAGCCAGCCTCGGCAGTGAGATAAGGGGCTGCTGTACTGGCCAAAAGTAGGAAAAGGATAAAGGGCCAGCCACCTGCTCCGAAATCCCACCGTGGCTGCGAGTTGCCGTGATATTTAGGAAGGCAAGCAGGATTGGGCCCCATGTTGGGACTGGAGGGGGTTGAATATGGTTGGATGGGGATCTGCCACAGGTGCTCTGGGCCCCGCCCCCCCAAGTCTGGTCCTAGGCCATTGCATGCTGGCTGGGAGGGCCCGCCTGCCCCCGAAGTCACTCCCCTTTGCTGTCGGCCTTTTGAGGGATAGGGGAGACAGGAGGTGGTGGACCAACCTTCCCTGGAATTCCCAACTGTGTTAAGACAGGTATTATTTTAACTCACTACTCACTTGCTGAGGATCCCAAGGAAAGGAGACAACCCCCTCACCCAAATACCTCCTCCTCCGGCTTCTCCGCCCTGCTGTGTATATGGAAGAGCCTACCAAGATGAAAGTGTGGGGGAGGGGAAAGAGGCATCCTCCCCGGCTGGCCTGCTCCCAGGGCTGCTGGTGCTCCTGGGCGGGACTCTCGGATCCTGTCCTTGACCACTTCCTTTCTCACACTTCGTACAGCCCTGAATACCCAGGCGCTGCCCTGAGGCCCGACACCTCGGACGCCTGCAGAGGGGGGAAAGGCTCAGACAGGTGATCAGACTCAGTCCTCACCCCGAAAGCTCAACTGCAGCCCAGCTTCTGGGGTCCTCCCACAACCTGGGGCTCAGAGCTTACCTATAGGGATTTTCGTCTTCTTAATGTCTTGATTCCAACTTTTCCTGGCTGTGACTTTCCTCCCTGCTTCTACCGTCTGGAGGCGGGGAGGTGTGGTGGGGAAGGGAGCTCAGGGCAGAATACTTGAAAGCGGGCGGGAGTCAGTCTGTGAGGCTGGAGGAGGTAAGGGATGGAAGAGGCAATAGGGAAGGACGGGGGAGAGGTACCGGCTAGGCCGCTGAGGTACGAGATTTAGGGTGATCGCTTTGAATCAGGATTACTTTGGGGTGTGGGGGGAGCAGTCTCATTTCTCACCTCCCGGGATAGCAGAGCCCAGTGAGCCCCCAACCGCAGCCCCTGTCAAGGACGGAGAAAGACAGGGGAGAGGAGCTGCATTTCTGAAAAGCAGTGCTGTCTGTGGACGCCCTCCCCCTGCCGAGTGGGGCACTGCTTCCCTTTTTTATCCCCAGCAGAGCAGGAAGGCGTGGGTGCAGGCTTGGCTGACAGGTCTGACTTCAGGAGCAGGCGGGCACTCCCAGCCAAGATGAACAGGATGGGCCTGAATTAGGCCAAAGGAAGAAAGAGAGACCGCCTGAGCTGCCTCTTTGAGAAGGTTCTGTGGGTGAAGAAAGTATGTGTGTTAGGAATTGGCTACTCTGAGCCACGTGCCAGCTCAGGGCGTTGCTGGGCTGCTGGTCAGGTGGTGTGAGATCCCAGGCTGAATTCTGTGTGGGCTGGAAAGACTTCTGCACAGGGGCTGGTACTGTGGCGGCTTGCTCCCCTTGCCTGTCTCTCAGCTCATCACCTCTGAAACCCTATACCTTCTCGGTCCTGCTAACGAGTGTGCTGGGAGGCAGAGGGCCCTGGGAGGGCTGAGAGGGGCTTAGCTGCGCTTCCTACATTCTTTTTCTTAAATAATCACAAAGACAAACAGTGTTCCTTACAAACAATTTAGACGGTATTCCATGCATACACTTAACATACCTCTTTCCAGGCTCCTTGACTCCGGGAGCTCATATACATTACCTACGCTGAGCCAAGGGAGGGGCAGATGGTCTGCAGTGAGGAGGGGATATGAGGCTGTGCTCTGAGAGAAGCTTTGAAAGCCCCCAGTCAGCCACCCTCATGAGGGGAGGGGAGCTAAGGGGAAGTCTTCCCCTCCTTGGAGCTGTTTGTCCAGTTTAGGGGAGAAAGGATGAGGCACAGCCCCATATGGCTGGGCCTGCAGGGAACTGGAACCCCAGTGGTAGGCACCAGCCGTGTCCGAGAGGAAAAGTGCCCGAGTTCCTCCAGGCTGGATGGGGCTCGCTGGGGCCGCCTGCTCTCGGGGCACCTCAAGAGTGACAAGGGGTTCGCATCCTTCCAGCGTTTGCGAGGGCCTGCCTCTTCCTGCGGGTACCTCTAAGCTCAGCAACTTGCTAGGAAAGAGGGAGGCAGGGCAGGGGGGACTCTTTCCCATCCGTAGTCTTAGAGAGGGGCTCCCCTAAAGAGAGCCCTGCGCTCTCCGCCTGTGAGGGGCCAGACCAGGAGCTCAGGTAAGCGTGTGCTCTAGCCCTAAGGAGATGCGCCCTTCCCCCAGAGTCCTGGTACGGTCTTCTCCCCACCACACGCGCACACAAACAAAACGCATTTCTCTTTTTCTGACAGGAAAAGAGAAATCCTTACCTTACAGGCCCTCCTGGTGTCCAGCCTCCCCAGGTCTCGGGCCCTAGCCCTGGCCCCCTCTGATACTCCTTGCTCATCTTGTATTACTACTGCTGCTATTATCATTATTATTATTATTATTATGTTAAAAAAACATATAACAAAATTTATCACCTTACCCATTTTTAAATGTACAGTTCAGTAGTGTTAAGTATATTACATTGTTGTGCAACATTTCTGAAACTTTTCATCTTGCAAAACAAACCCTAAGCACGAAATCCCTTTCCAGCCCCTGGCAACCGACCATTCTACTTTTTATTTCTATGAACTGGACTACTTTAGATACCTTATATAAGTGAAATCATACAGTATTTGTCTTCTTGTGACTGGCTTCTTTCACTTTAGTATAATGTCCTTAAGGTTTATCCATGTTGTAGCACAGGTCAGAATGTCCTTCCTTGTGAGGGCCGAGTACTGTTCCACTGGACATATACACCTTTCGTGTGTCCATTCATCCATCAGTGGACACCTCGGTTGCTTATACTTCTCGGCCATTGTGAATAATGCTGCTAGGAACGTGGGTGAGCAAATATCTCTTCAAGACTCTGCTTTCGCTTCTTTGGGATATATACCCAGCAGTGAGATTACTGGCTCATGTGGTAGTTCTATTTTTAGTTTTGGGGGGACCCTCCCCACCGTTTTCCCTAGGCAGTGGAGCATTCCATGGCCCCACCAACAGTGCACAAGGGTTCGGGTGTCTCCACACCCTTTGCCGACACTCGTTGCTTTCTGGGGTATCTCCGCAGTAGCCATCCTGGTGGGCATAAGGTGATAAATCTCACTGCGGGTTTGATTTGCAGCCGTCCTTCTTAACTATGGAATATCAGTGCCGGAACTGCCTTTAGAGACCCTCCGACGTGGCCCCTGAATTGTACATTTTACAGTCGGGAGCTTGAGGCCCCCCGTAGTGTGTCTGGGGTCCCCAGGCAGGTCCGTGTGGGCCGACGCTGGGGAGGTAGCATGAGGCCCATCCCTGTGGTCTCTGTAGGAGACCCAAGGCTCTCGGTCCGGTGTCCTCACACCTACAGCGCTCTGCCTCCTGACCATGACCCTCTGGTCAACCTCCATACGCCCGCCTGGCCGCCTGCCCCCTCCTCCCTCTCCAGACCATTCCTAAAACAAATAAAGAACAAATAAAGGAACCCATGTGGCAGTCAGCACCGGGCAGGGAGACGCAAACCCAGGCTTTTTTTGCCAGTCTTCAATTTCACTTGCAATTAAAGTAGCTTTCACATAGCCAATCCTGGCTCCTTGGTTTTTTCCCCCTTAGCACAAACAAGCATAGTGCCTTCTGAAACTCATTTTCCTCATTCACAAAATGGGGATTAAAAATAGCCCCCATCTGAGTGGACTGTTGATCGGTCGAAATGAGGAACTGTACAACGTAGAGTGCTTATAAGCAGCCTAGCAGGCAGTCGGCACCGAACAGCTCTTGGCTGAAGGAGCTGGTAGGAGAGCCAAGCCTGACAGGCCCGGGACTAGAACCCATGTCTCCTGACTCCTAGTCCAGTGCTCTTCCTGCAGGGAACATATCCTGCAGTGAGTATAGATCCCCCTCGCCTCTCCTGAGAGCTTGGGGGAGGTATGTGGGGTGAGGGACTGCAGAGGAGACATAAAAAGCCTCTTGCGAACCAGCACGCAGAGGTTTGGGGGCCCCAGTGTTAATTCAGAGCCTGTTGAGGAGGAGAGTTGCTGTGGCTGAGGCCCAAAGCCCTTGGACACAGAAACCAAACAAACTAATCTCCTCAGCCCCAGCCCCATGGAGCCCAGCTCTCAACAGCTGAGACAACACCACCCAAGGTTGAGGCCACGGAGAAACTGGACTGAAGGCAGAGAGGTTGGGGTTTGCTATTTGAGGGGGGATCACAAAGGAGTTCTGGCGTGTAAGCCAGCCTGGGGTGACAGCCGTGTGGGCCCTCACCTCCTGTCCCTCACCTCCAGAAAGCGGGCGGGGGAGTGAAGCCAGGCTGAGGTCTCCTGCCTGGATGAGCCCCTCCATGTCTCCCCGTTTCTGGGTGGCAGGAAGGGGGGGCTGTGTTGTTGGAGCACCATGGTCTTGGTTTGGGTCCAGGGTTCTTGGAGAAAAGGCGGCTGGCGTGCTCACACCCTGCTGATTGCACTTCCTCCTCAAGCCTCTGATCCCAGACTCTCTGTTCAACCTGATGCCAGCCGTTTGGGGCACTGAAATTCCTGGGTTCTGTTTTCACCTTGTAGCACTGGGAAGTCTTCCAGAAGGTGACAGAGGTCTTCATCCTGGTGCCTGCGCTGCTGGGGCTTAAGGGGAACCTGGAAATGACCCTGGCATCGAGGCTGTCCACTGCAGTGAGTGTCCTGGCGGGGAAGCATGGGACACACAGAAGACTTGGGGCAGCACAGAGCCGGACTGAGAGATCACTGCAGGCCTTTCCCAAGCGCCCAGGCCTGGAGTGTAGGGCTGGGGTGGGAAGGTGTAGGGAAATCCCAGCCTGGGTGTCCTGCTCCTGGACAGGGGCTCCCTGCCCAGAGTGGTTCCCAGGCTCGGTTTCTGGATGTCCCAGCCGTCCCTGGACCGTTGCCTCACCCCCTGCTCCGCAACCCGCCTCGTGACTGTTTGTGCAGCTTTGACAGGCAAGCATCATGCTGGTCCCTCCACCTGCACAGACGGGGGCCGCCTCTGATCTCCAGCCCTACTCCGCAGCTGGGCAGGAGCAGAGCCAGGCCTTCCCAACCCCCATCCATCCCCTCCCCCTTCCCTCATGGCAGCTTACTCTTCACTAAGGGAATAGACAGCGAGAGGGCTGCTTATCACTCTCCCTGCCCACAGCCCCGTAGATCAGCCATGATGGCCCAGAGACTGAACCGGATATAGGGCCATGGGGTGGGAGGTGGGAAGCAATAAAACTCAGGAGGCCAGGGGAGCCATCCCTATGGCCCGTGTGGCTACAAGTCTAGAGACGGCAGCAGAGGGAGTGGCAGCCTGTCCAGCCTGCCCACCCTGCCTGACTTCCGGCCTACTCCCATGCCACCTCATTCTTCCCAAACCCTTTTGCAGCCTCAGTCCCACACCAGCAGCTGACCTTTCCTGCCCTAGAATGGCAAGCTGGCTTCAGAGCCAGTGATCGGGTCCCTCTGACCCATGTGGAAATGGGCTTCCGCATTTCCGGCACACAGGATGGAATTTGCCTCTGCTCAGCAGTTGTCCTGAGGAGAAGAGAGGGGGCTGGCTTGGGAGCCCCCTTTCTGCCCCCGCCCAGCTGCAGGAGCTCAGGCTCTTTAGCTCCTTCCTTCTTCCGGCCCCCGTGATGCTGCTTCACTTTCCCTGGGGGTTATGTTCCGGTTATGTTCCGGTCCCAGCGTCTTAGACCCCATTCACTGCCTCCTGATCCAGGCAGGGTCCTAACAGATGGAGCCACAGGCCTTTCCCAGCCTGGAGCTCCAGCCCCCGCCTCCCCTCCTTCTCCCAGGCCAACATTGGGCACATGGACACACCCAAGGAGCTCTGGCGGATGATCACTGGGAACATGGCCCTCATCCAGGTAAGAAAGCAGAGACTAGAGAGGGTGGGCTAAGCTTCCCCCTTAGTCAGGAATCTGAAAGGCTGAGTTCAGCCCCAGCCAGCTTGTGAGTGAGGCGCCAGCATCCTGCTGAGCTGGCCTCTCCTGAAGCAGCTCTAGGAGGTAACCAAGTTTCCCAGGCAAGCGGCCAAGACGGGGAGGGCCCCAGCAGGTCCCATGTCAGTTCTCGGCTTGCGGGGGTCCACTGGGCTCGAGTGCCCACAAATCGGACTCGGGAGTGCAGGATTGTCCTCGTCCACCGTTGTCCCATCCCCATGTGAGGCGACACGGGTTCCAGACTGGGAGTCTTCCCCCTCGAGTCCCAGGCCTTGTCTCCTGACTGAAGGCTCAGGCTCTGCTGATTCTCACCCCAGTCCCCAGAGGGGATGACTGGCTCCTTCAGCCAGTAACGTGTCCTGGGCTCCTGCGGGGTGTGCTGCCCAGGACCAGTGTCTGGTGTGAAACTAAATAAATAAAGACATCATTCCAGCCTGGGGGGACTGCACAGTCCAGCGCAGCCTGCCTCCTGGGGCTGCACAGAGCCAGGAAGAGGGCCGGCCCAGCGCTCGGGCCACCCGCGCTAGGAACCCTGCTGCCCCTGGCTCTCTTGAGTTAACCACTCCCGCCTCAGGTGCAGGCCACAGTCGTGGGCTTCCTGGCATCCATCGCAGCCGTTGTCTTTGGCTGGATCCCTGATGGCCACTTCAGTATCCCGCACGCCTTCCTGCTCTGTGCCGGCAGCGTGGCCACGGCCTTCATTGCCTCCCTGGTGTTGGGTAAGGAAGGGAGAGAGGGGCGGGGGAGGAGGGAGGGCCGGGCCTGGCACCTGCAATCTCCTTTTGTTCGTTGATACCCCTTTTATCTCTTCTCGCACCACCTGGCCCCTCCCCTTCCTCCCCAGGTATGATCATGATTGGAGTCATCATTGGCTCTCGAAAGATTGGCATCAACCCAGACAACGTGGCCACGCCCATTGCCGCCAGCCTGGGTGACCTCATCACCTTGGCACTGCTCTCAGGCATCAGCTGGGGACTCTACCTGGAGCGGGGTGAGGCTGAGGCCACTGAGGGTGTGACCAGGGTGGACCCCCGGGTGGGATTTGGGAGAGACAGCAGTGGGTTTGCAAAGGTGTAAGGATTTCCCCTATGTTCTTAACCGTGTGGTTGGAGCGCAGTTTTGTACTAACTCCCCCCTCCCCCCCCCCCCCCCCCCCCCCCCGCCCCATGCCCCGAGCTTGGCTCAAAGTCACGCAAGGCAGCAGGGGCACAGGGGAAAGTATCTGAGAAATATATTCCTGCCTGGTCCTGTGGACTCCTACTTGCCTTGGAGGAGTAAAGGTGAAAGGCTGAAGGAGAGGAGCTGAAGCCTGGAATCTGCTTGCAGCATGGGTGGGGGAGTGGGGGAGACAGGGATTTCTGGGGCTCCAAGCAAGGAACATTAGAAGCTGGTCTCTTGCCCCTGATTAGCCCCAGGCCTGGGAAGCTCTCAGCTTGGTGTCCTCATCTACACAAAGGACAAGGCTGCCCGCCCCCCCTCTCCTGGGCTTGCAGGGAGGATGGATGATCCAGGCACCTGGTGTGGGGTTCCTGCTGATCTACCAGCGCCGTGGCTGGGGCCGAGCCAGGGGAGGCCGGAGCCGGGCGCCGCAGCGCTCACCTTCCTCTCGCCTCTGCCTCCGTCAGATGACTGGCAATACATCTACCCCCTGGTGTGTGCCTTCTTCGTGGCCCTGTTGCCTGTCTGGGTGGTGCTGGCCCGACGGAGCCCAGCCACAAGGGAGGTGTTGTACTCGGGCTGGGAGCCTGTCATCATTGCCATGGCCATCAGCAGGTAGGCTTGGGCTTTTGGGACACACCCTCACCCCCTTCTCACCCCGCCACAGCCTCCCTGTTGAGCCCTGGAGACAGGAAATGTGGTACAGAGCCTAGAAATGCCTTCCAGAGTGTATCGGCTCCATGTCCTTCTGTCACATGTGACAGAAACCATCTGACGTGGGTTTCCTTAAAAAGCAGAGTGCACTGGCTTAGGGCACGAAAATGGCAGAGCTGGATTCAGGGGCATCAGGGCTGCGATGTTCTGTATCTCTCTTTGGCTCTGCCTTTCCCTATGATGGCCTGTGGCTCCAGGTTCATACTAACTCCAGTGGGAAGAAGTTCACAGTTCCACAGAGTCCCACCAGAGAATTTCACTGGCTCTCATCCATTCACAGGGCTATCCCTGACTCACTGTGGCCTCAGGGAAGTGATGCTCTGATTGGACGGGGCTGGGGCCTAGCCATCCTTGGAGCAATGTCACCTGAACCATAGTGACTGAGTTTGAGAGAGGTAGTTCCTGGGGAAGAGGCCGGTGCTGTTACCACAAGGGGAAATAAAAACTGAGTGGGCAGAACAGCGGTCCTCGTGGGCTGCTCACCCTGGGCTCCTCTAGCCAACCTGGGGGGGGCGGGGGTGGGCAGGTACAGGAGGCAGGGGCCTGACCCCGTGCCACCAGCTTGCTCTGGGGGGCGCTGTGCCAAGTCTCAATATTATAAACAGCAACTGGTTCTGGCAAAGGAGGCAAGGACTAGGAGACAAGGGAGCCCTGGGAGCCCCTTGCTCCCCAAGGCCAGATGGGCCTGTCATCCCCGGAACTGAAATACAACCTGTCGGTGATCTTTGTGTCACTTTGTCTTTGCCTGTGTAGTGTGGGAGGCCTCATTTTGGACAAGACTGTCTCAGACCCCAACTTCGCAGGGATGGCTGTCTTCACGCCTGTGATTAATGGTGAGGTCTTGGCATCAGCTGCCGGGGGAAAGGAGAGGGGCAGGAGGAAAGGACGTGGGGCCTTTGTATCAGTCAGGACTCCGGCAGCAAGAGCATCCGGCTCAGACCGTTCAGGACTCTATCAAGGGGGCTGCTCACAGAGCGGGGAGCCGGGGATGGACCCAGAGATTAGCAACAACCAGAAGCCCTTGTCCTCCAGGGTCAAGAGGAGAAAATAATGTTAGAGGAGCCTAGAGAGAACACTCCTCTGCCCCCGACAGGGGCAAGCCACTGCCAAAAAGAGAGGGATAAGGAAAAAAAATACCTGAGCTCTCTCTCCTTCCACCCTCTCTGAGTGTGTCCTGCTGGCTCCTGTTGAAACCCAATGAGAAGCAGCCAGCAACGGAGCGTGGGTGATGCCCAGCCTCTCAGAGCTCAAGGCAAGGCTGAGAAGAGCAGGGAAGAGGCCGGGGGTGGGAGGGTAAACAACAACAAGCACCGTTCCTAGGAGAGGCACCAGAGGCCAGAGCTCAAACCCGACACTTGATCTTGGTTCCTAGAACCAGCACAGGAGCCTGGGTCTGCTCAGAGCTGTGGAGAGGGGCTGGGCAGGGCACGGCCTTGTCGCCCCGGCTGTGTGGGGCTGCACGTGCACAGGCTGCCTAAGTGTGCAGATCTGCCCGTGCCCCTTCCTGAACTCTCAGCACCCTAGGGGCACGTGGGTTGGCCAACGTCTCCGCAGAGGGGAGGATAGAAGCAACCTGGAAGACTTCCCGGAACGGGGGTGGGGGGGTGTCTTTGTCTTCCTTCTTGGCGTCTCACTCTCCTCCTGGGCACTGGTGAATGTGTCATGCCCTCCCCACGCCTCACTCTGCCCCCGCCTCAGCGCTTCTGTCTCTCTGCAGGTGTCGGGGGCAATCTGGTGGCAGTGCAGGCCAGCCGCATCTCCACCTTCCTGCACATGAATGGGATGCCAGGGGAGAACTCTGAGCAAGCCCCTCGCCGCTGCCCCAGTCCTTGTACCACCTTCTTCAGTCCTGGTAATGACAGAGTCCCGGCCTCCTGGTCCGTTCCAGCCCCGGAGGGAGGGGGCCAACAATGAGGGAACCTCCCCTCCGAAACATGTGGGCCCTGGCTGGGCAGCTTCGCCCTCTCTGCTGGGCCTCACCAGCTCTCTGGAGAACAGATCCCAGGCAGGAAGACTGTCCTTTCCGCGGGCGCCATGGGGGCTGGGGACCTTGGGGGGGAGCGGTAGAGACCATCAGCCACCTGCCATCCTGGGGTGTAGCGGGGCACCTCCGGCCTGAAAGGCCTTCTGGGGCCAGGGCTCCTCCTCCTCACTCCCCCCCCCCCGCCGCCCCCCGCTCTCTCCCCTGGTCCCAGATGTGAATTCTCGCTCGGCCCGAGTCCTCTTCCTACTTGTGGTTCCGGGACACCTGGTGTTCCTCTACACCATCAGCTGTATGCAGGGCGGGCACACCACGCTCACGTTCGTCTTCATCATCTTCTACATGACAGCCGCACTGCTCCAGGTACGGGCGGGCAGGAGCGCGGGGAGGGCCCGCCGCACCCTCTGCCGCCTCTCGTTCTGGGACTGGGTGGCCCAGAGACACAGGACAGGGGCCCCGGAGAACAGGCCGTGGTTCCGGCAGAATCGCCAACATGCTGTGTGACTCTGGCCCAGTTGCTTTACTTCTCTGAGCCTCCGGGATACATTTGCCAATTGAGAGGCATGGCCCCAACGTGGTGGTTTGTAGGCAGGTGGTGGTTGTAGGGTGCTGGGCAGGTGGGCCTGGGGTACCTTCATCTTCTTATTTTGAAAGAATTATACATTCACAAGAAGTTGCATAATTTATGTACACAGAGGCCCCATGTACTCTTCAGCCGGTTTCCCCCACCGGTAACATCTCCCATAACTCAGTACAGTCACAAAACCAACCAGTCAGCGTCGGAACTATCCACGGGGCTGACTCCGATTACACCGGTTTTACACACACCCGTGTGCGTGTGCGTGTGTATGTAATTCTGTGCAGTTCTGTCCCGTGTCGATCCGTCCATCCAGCACCACGGTCAAGACACAGCACTGTCCCCTGCCCACCAGCCCTCCTCCCGCGCTCCCCGTGGAGCCACACTCGCCCTGTCAGACATTGTCAATTGCCATAGACTTGACTTTTGAGTGGTAATGACAGTCCCATCGTTCAAAACTTTTTTAAAGGTTCACAGTGAAAGCTCTTCTTTCCCGCCCTCGTTCTGCCAGCCAGCGTCTTCCCTCCCGGCCGTCCACGTAGTCCATGTCCTGTATATCTTTCAAGCCTCTTCTATATTTATTCAAGCAAACGTATAATTCTTCTTGTTTTCCTTTTTTTTAACATGCATGTAGCATACTCCACGCACTGTCCACACCCTGTGTTTTCACAGCACAGTTTATCTTCGAGATCATTCCATGTCAATACATAAAGAGAAGAGCACCCTGATTCGTTATGGTTGCGTTCTTCTACCCTGTAGATGTACATAATTTCATTTAACCAGTGCCTTCTGGGTGACCGCTCGTCCTCCAGCCTCTCACCTTAAAACCTTAAAAAGCCTGTGTGTTGGGACATCTTGGGGAGGGCTGGGCCGAGAACCAGCCACATGCTCTTGCCCTGCTGCCGCACTGCCCAGCACGGAGGAGTTAAGTGCCCTCGGTGGGGAAAGCGGGGGCGGAGATGCCGGGGGCCTGCGGCTGGGGCTTAGCCCTGGGCTCCCACTCTCACCTCTGCGGTCTTCCCTAGACCTGTGGCGGACCAGGGCAGGGCACTGAGTGCCCTGGAGAGGTTCTTCCTGATCGCTTTGCTCCCTCCGGCTCAGCCATGTGTCCTTGGGACGAGGCTGCAGTGAGGGGAGGGCTGCTGCCATGCTCTTCCTGGAGCATGGCCCAAAGTCGTCCGGGCCACACTCTTTATATGGGACTCTGCTGCAGCTGCTGGAAAGGGTGCAAAGCGATGGGGGGCTGGCCCTCATGCAGAGCCGGGGGCAGGCCTTGGGAGCACCAGGCAGCTGCGTGCAAGGCAGGGGCAGCATGAAGGGTGCTGGAACCAGAGCCTCTGGCGGCCTCGGGGAGAAGACAGGAGAACCACCAAGCTGGCCTAAAATTAGGTATCGGTTCTGGCTTCAGGTTCCCCCAAGGTCTCCATTTCCTGCATCTGAGCCTCTTCAGGCAGAATTTACATACCACAGTTTTTGCAAAGCACAGTCAAGAGTAAAACCTCCCTCCCAAATGACTGTGTTGGAGATTTACCGGTAGAAAGCATTTCATTCTCACGCAGATGCGGTCATTTAGGGAGCCCACATGTCAGGAATGGTGCTGAGCGTAGAGAAGATGCAGGCCTGCCCACTCTCCCCTGGTATTCCAGATCAAGTGCTTTGCCAACTTCAAAGTGTATGTGAGTCTTGCTAAAGTGCAGATTCTGATTTGGGAGATCAAGAGCAGGACTTGAGGTTCTGCATTTCCTTTTTTTCTTTTTTTTTTTTAACAATTTCATTCATTTATTTGAGAGGGTGAGCATGAGCTGGGGAGGCGCAGAGGGAGAGGGAGAAGCAGACTCCCCATCCAGCAGGGAGCCCAACACGGGGCTCGATCTCGGGACTCCAGGATCATGACCTGAGCCGAAGGCAGAGGTCCAACCGACCGATCCACCCAGGCGCCCCGAGATTCTGCATTTCTAACGCACTTCCAGCTGTTGTTGATGCCACTGGTCCTGTGCCCACTAGCAAAGGGCTAATCGGGATCATTCTTGATCTGTAGACATGGAAGGGAAGCAAGGGCACAGATAAAGCAGCAGATAATCCAAAACGTCTTTTGCGTTGATATGTACTCTCTGCTTTCTACTCGGCTGACTTACTCGTAATTCTATTTTGCTAGGGCTCATGTTAAACTAGACTTGCATTGTTTGAGCCCACAACAGCAGAATGGAAAGGGTCAGGAGGAAGCTAGCTTGGGATAATCGACTGTTACTCAGACAACTGTGCCGGCAGCAGCCTCAAACACTGTCCTTATTCCGCTCTGCTCCGAGGAGAAACCCTTGTGTGAAAAGCAAGCTCCAGGCCCCAGCCCCCTGCCAGGCTCCCGGAGAGGCCCACACGGCAGGCACTGGAGTGACCCAAGAATAGGATGACCCAGAATTAGAGGCAAGAGGGCTGAATTGCTGCAATAAGTAGGACTTAGATGAAGTAGTCCCCCGTTTGGTCAATTTGGGAGCAGAATGTGATGCTGATGGGGGAGGTCCTGGGGAGTAGCAGCATCATGCCCCGCAAAGGGCTCATGGGACGCTGATGGTCTGCTGCAGGCGGTGACTGTGCAGTAGAGGAACATAAAGCGGTGGCTGGGGTGGCAAGATGAACCATCGCAGCATATTCCCCAGGGATACGATGAATGTGCTCTATCCTGTGGCCTCTGGCTCCCCCTGGAGAGAGGGAAGGCTATAGGCCGGGCCCTCCTGTCTCCGCAGGTGCTGATTCTCCTGTACATCGCAGACTGGATGGTGCACTGGATGTGGGGCCGGGGCCTGGACCCGGACAACTTCTCCATCCCGTACTTGACCGCTCTGGGGGACCTGCTTGGCACTGGGCTCCTAGCACTCAGCTTCCATGTCCTCTGGCTCATTGGGGACCGAGACACAGATGTCGGGGACTAGCCTGGTCACTCAACCTTTCCCCCTACCCCCTGCACTTTTGTTCGAATTTTTTCTTTTGTTCTCCTTCCCCCACCCCACTCCACACTCCCACCTCTTTCTACGACTTCACTTTGATACCGAATTCTCATTATTTTCAATGGGAATTTTTATACATTGAGCCAAGTTTGTATAGCAAGAACTCCCGACAGGACAGATGGACTGAGATAAGCAGTACAAGTAGATTCTTTGAGACAATCACCAAGTGCAATTTCATGGTGGGTGCCTCCAGGTGAGGGGGATTGGGGCAGGGGTTTCCATCTAGGATCTGCGGACGTTTGGTTTAGCTTTAGCAAACTCAGTCATGGCCCTAATGAGAAACCCTTTGTGAGTGGGCTCTGGTTTTTTGGGTTTGTTTTGGTTTCCTCTCTCTCTCTCTCTCTCTTTTTTTTTTCTTTTTGATTGAACAGAGAGATGAGTATCATTCCCCTCCCCCATCCCCCTAAAACACACACACTTTTTTCTAAAAATGGACCAACTTCAAAGCACTAGTAAAAAGATAGCTGCTTCTGGCCCCTTGTAACTCTAGCCCTATCTTCGGCCCTTCGTCCCAAAAAGAGTGAGGGGGACTAACCATTCAAAGTGTATACACATCCCTTACCCAATTGCCTGATAAACACCGCCAGCCCCTCCTTTTGATCTTTTTCCCATTGATCGTCACATCTGGGAAGAAATGAGCAGGAGCCTGGTCTCTGTTGACCCATGTCCACCAACAGGTTTAACAAGATCTACATCCTCCCTGGGCCCAGAGGACCGATTGTTTATCTCTGTTCAATCTTCGTGTCTCATTGCCTCTCAACACCACCTTTCCCAGAGCTTGCCAGGTTGGGTTCCGAGACTAGGGACAGCGAGCGAGTACGTGGAGGATGGTTGGGAGACAGAGGGCAACCAGGGCTGTTTCACTGCCACCAAGGACATTTTATGTGGCCACTTTAGTCTCCGTCACTTCCTGAGATCATTCCTGCCGCCGCGCTGTGGAGGGCAGGTTTCCTCTCTCTTGGCTTCTGCCCTCATTCACCCATTCAACAAATACACCACCTCCCCAAGAGGAGCTCTTGTGCAGGCACGGTCTGAAGCTTACACTGAGCAATAGTGACTGGGTGCCCACCGCGTGGTAGGTACTGTGCCAGTGGCCAGGGAAACAGCTCTCAGTTCAGCTCATTCTCCAGATACAAAGGTCTTGCGCCCCTTCCGACCCGACGGAGAAAGTTGCCTGGCTAAAAGTGTTTGCGGTCTGTTATCAGGCCAGGTTCTGCCTCTGAATCTCACCTCTGTGCGGTGCCGACCCCAGCGAGAGCCCCCAGCCCCGTCGCTCCACCAGCAGCTCACTTCCCTGAACTACCCTTCCTCACCTTTTCTTCCCTCCATCTCTCCCCACCGGCCAGCCGAAAGAGGGTTCAGACCCAGTAGGCTGGACGTCTCCAGCTGCTGTGCTCTTCTCTGCCCAGTGCAAGCTTCAGGGAACACTGGAGCCTCTGCATCCAGCACCCCCCCCCCCCCCATTGCTCTGACCAGATCAGAAATCTGTCCACACTCGCATGTGTGCCAATCTGAGTGTTCAGATGCAGGTTTTTTCCTAGCCTCTCCACGCACGGCCTCCCCATTGACCCTCCTCTCTGTAGTGGAAAGGGCCCATCTCCAGGGGCAGGCTAGGCAGGGACCCTTGCTCCTCCCAGCCCCACGCCTCATCCTGAGACCTTGGCTGGGACCTCCAGAGACTCCACCCACACCACCTTCTGGAGCCTTCGAATTGGAAGGAATGGTAGAGGCTATGTAGTTGGGGCTGGGGCTGGCAGAGTTCATTAACACCAGCCCAGGCTTGTTTCTGCTCTTCCCTCAGGCCCTCTTCCAGCTTGCCCTCTACCTGCAAACACATCTGCACACACACACTCTTGTACAGGCACCGAAACCAGCGCCCCTGCCTCTGAGGCTGTGCCCCCTTGTGTTCCCCTGGAGACCTGGAGCCTCCTCCGTTGCTGAAAAAACAGGAAGGTGGGCGTGCCCCAAGCCCCGAGTGTGTGAGCAGAGGGAGGACCACGGGGTGAGAGGGAGAGAAAATGAAGTAGACTTTCACGGAAGATTCATTTCCTTTCCCCTCTCCCCGACTGCACAGACTGCATGTACTTTTGGCCTGGCTGCAAGGAGCAACATTGGTTTACTCTTGTATCCTTAAAAAGTTACAGAACTGTGTCTTAAGAGAATTATTTATAGTTACTATAACTGAATTGACAAATGTCAACGTAACTGATAAATTATATTTGGTAAAATAAAGAGGACGTTTATTTAGGTGGTTGCTGGTTCCTGTGTGTCTCACCCGAAAGCAGTGGTTCTGCATCCCCTCTGGAGTCCCACCTCCTCCTCACTCAGAAGTGGAACGGGGCCAGAGCATGACCAAAAAGGAAACAGCTCTTAAATAGAGATGTGTGATAAAAACAACAACAACAACAACACACATCAGTCATTTCTTGAGAAACAATGAGTGGTGTTCTGGGACATAGGCCAGAAGCCAGTGCAGTGTCCTTGCCTTCCGCACATTGAGCCCGCCTTGGTCAGGGTACCATGCTGCGGGGCACAAGCATCTGTGGGGTAAGATTCCTTCCCTGCAGAGGCTTACCATCTGGCTGGGTTAAAATTATAACAGCTCTGATTTGTCGAGTACTTACAGGGACATGCTTCACTGTGCTCAGCCCTGTAAGCCCTTAGAAATTTACAATGACTTACAAAAGGTTTGGAGTCAGACGGGCGGTTCAGATCCCAGATCTTCTGCTTGCCCTCGTGTGATGTTAGGGAATCCTGTACCCTCTCTGAGCCTGGCTTTCCTTATCTGCACTCATACGTCTTTCCTACAATTGCTAGGAGACTTCAGCGAGGTAATGCACATAAAGCACCAAGCTCTGTGCCTAGCACCCACCAAACCCCGAGATACTAGTCCATATTTAAAGGGTGAGGGGATCGGTCAATGACAAAGCAATGTCAGTATGATGACCATAGGGGTACACGGAGGGTGGCTAGGGGAGCAGGCAGATGGGAAAGACACCTAACCCAGTCTTGAGGGTCAGGGAAGTCTGGGAAAAAGCCAAGGGGAATAGGAGTTAGCAGAGAGTGGGAAGAGGAAGGCATCTTGCAGAGGAAACAATATGCTAAGCAGGGAAAGGAGCCTGGAGCTTTGGGGAACCACAGGGAGTCCCATGTGCCTGGAGTTGGGAGGGCAGTGGGTGACAACGTGGCCTCATGAGACACAGGTTTGTGACAAAGCTGTGTTCCTGAGATGTCAGAAATGGAAGAGCAGGGCCCTAGTGCAGCGCCCCCAGGTCTGACTCCAAAGCCCCTGCCGGGAACCCCTGCCCACACAGGACACTTCCGCCACAGGACGTGTGAAGGCCTCGACCAGCCTACAGTAAATGCTGGGCATTACTCATCTCAGTCAGCAGCCTTTTTTTTTTTTTTTTTCAGCTTTATGGAGGTATAATGGACAAATAAACTTGTAAAGTATTTAAAATAGAACTTGATGATTTGATATATGTATATGTTGTGAAAGGATCCCCCCCATCAAGTTAATGAACACATCCATCACTTTACATATTTACCCTCTTTTGTTTGTTTGTGTTTTTTCTGGTGAGAACATTTAAGAAATCAGTGTTTTATAACAGGCCTGGGCTCTTGGACTAACTCTTCAAAGAAGCAATATGTTAGTAAGATTTATTAGGGCTAACAAAAAGAGGATAATTGCTAAATTATTATTTATATAATGTTTTCATACACAGTATATTATACTATATCATATACTTTTAAATAATAATGGCCTCATTTGCAACTTCAATATTCTTTCTAATAACTCTGCAAAATTGATGTTATCACCCTTTTACGAGAGAGAAACTGAGTCTCAGAGGAGTTAAGTGTCTTGCCCAAGGGCATACATTCCCACCCAGGTTTCTCTCAGCCCAGTGCCTCCCCACCATGCCTGGAGCCAGAGGAGATAGCTGGCCAAGGTGCCTTATATAGAGAACACACAGGCATTGCTGAAATGATCAGAAATATGGTGCCTGTTATCTCAATTTTGCCCATGAGACACCTTACATTACCGCACAATGTTAATTGTCTACTGAAATAGATAATATCTTCCAGTGGACATTTAAAAACATGCCTCCCAGGCGCCAGTCTCTCCCTGATGGTATCTTTGCAACATAATTATAGGCAACAGCACCAGCCCCAAGATCCGCCAGAGCCAGGGACAGTCTCCTAAAATCTGCTCTCCTTCAGCTAAAATCCAGAAACCGACTAATGGACAGTATCGTGCTGCTTTACCACACCATACTGCATTTTAGTACATTATCTAGATAGTCTTTTCATGTGGCTCCCAAGAAAACGACTGGCTTCGGGAAATTAAAAACAAGCAAACAAACAGATTGAAAGAAAACAGAAATTGCAGAAAAGTGAGAACAGTTTGGCCAGCCAAAAAAGATTGTTTTAACCATACTTTGAAAGACTTTATGGCAATATTCATGTTCAGTTAAGTGTGGGGGGACTAATACTGCCGAGCTGTTGGTGACATTTTTTTAAACAGTTAAAAAAAAAACAAACACCTTATTTTGAACATTATAGAAATTATTTTCTCTTAACTCCTATCAAAGGAATGTTGAACAAGTAGATAGAGAACACGGCTTTAAGGGAGTTCCAGACTGCGGTTGGCCCGGAACAACCACGTGTTTTTCTGTCCTTGATTCTGCCACAGACTGTCACGTGTTTCAAGTACATTGCCCAAGTTGTTGACTACCTCACAAATTATTCAGAAATGAAGTGTTTGGTTTTTAGGAGTTAGAAACCTGTGGAAAGAAGTGAAATAAGTCAGTCAGAGAAAGTCAAATATCATGTAATTTCACTCACATGTGGAATTTAAGAAACAAAACAGGTGAACATAGGGGAAGGGAAGGTAAAATGAGATAAAAACAGAGAGGGAGGCAAACCATAAGAGACTCTTAACTGTGGGAACAAACTGAGGGTTGCTGGACGGGAGTTGGTGGGGGTATGGGGTGGCTGAGGGATGGGCATCAAGGGGGGGCACTTGATGTAAAGAGCACTGGGTGTTGGATGGAAGTGATGAGTCACTAAATTCTATCCTGAAACAATAATTACACTATATGTTAACTATCTTGAATTTAAATTTGAAAAAAAAAATATGTAAAATAAAATAAATCTGTAGAAAGAAAAACTAAAGCTTCAAAGAATAAATGCCCGGTCAAATATGAAATATTTACTAAGATTTCCTGATTGCCAGGCCAAAATCCGAACTGTCCTTCTGTCTGGGTTCAGGAAGGCTGGGGTGGAGGAATGTCCCCGAGGCCTGAGGCACTCTTGGGGGAACCACTGCCAAGCTTGGGGTGCAGCAGCTACTGATCCTTCTCTCCGCTAGCTCCCACGCCGTGGAGGACAGAACAAGGCATCCTGTGCCCACCTGTGCTTCTACATTCTGTATGTCTTTTTTTTTTTTTTTGAAGATTTTATTTATTTATTTGAGAGAGAGAGCACGAGCAGGGGGAGAGGGAGGAAACAGACTCCCCACTAAGCAAAGAGCCCGATGTGGGACTCGATCCCAGAACCCTGAGATCGTGATCTGAGCTGAAGGCAGATGCTTAATGACTGAGCCACCCAGGTGCCCCTACATTCGTATGTCTTGCTCTGCTTAGAATCTGGGTTATCTGCTTCCTGTATCAGGAAGCAGTTAAAACTAACTGACCAAAGATGGCAGTCAGAATCCTCTGGGATACCCTACGGCATCATTGGAATTCTCCTGCTCCCACCGGGCGCGATCACCAGGCTGCTTCTCCAAGCAAGGCAGAATCTTATTCTTTGGCCTCAATAAGTAAAATCCCCATGTCCACTTTCAGAATAAGGGAAACTTAGAAAACTCTTCCGGGAAGTCTCCCTAGTCTCCTCATGGAGCTTAATTGTTAAAATAATAATAATAAGGGTGTCTGGGTGGCTCAGTCGTTAAGTTTCTGCCTTCGGCTCAGGTCATGATCCTGGGGTCCAGGGATTGAGCCCCCTGTCGGGGAGCTTCCCTGCTCGGCGGCGGGAAGTCAGCTTCGCCCTCTGCCCCTCCCCCTGCTCATGCGCACATGCGTGCACTCTCTCTCTCTTAAAAATAAATATTTAAAATAATAATAATAACAATTAAGCACAAGCTTTAGAGGTAGACAGACATAGATTTGAATCCCACCTCTTTCAGCTGGTTGTCATAATTAGCCTCTTGTGATCCCCCAATTGTGCCATTTATAGAATAGGACAATAATGCCTTCTTTGTAGGGCCATTGGGCAACAGAGGATTCAATAAGCAGAAGCTTCTATTATTATCATATCATGTTGATTGAATT
Source organism: Zalophus californianus (assembly GCF_009762305.2). Taxonomy (NCBI): domain Eukaryota; kingdom Metazoa; phylum Chordata; class Mammalia; order Carnivora; family Otariidae; genus Zalophus; species Zalophus californianus. The sequence continues at coordinate 25,225,414 of NC_045604.1, forward strand.
GGTGGTAGAGCAAAATGAGAAGAGAAATACTCAGAATACAGAGTTTGGAATGATAGGAAGGAACTAGTGAATCAAGAAGTTAACAGACCCAGATCTGTCCTGGGTATTACTCATCAGTGACATGGGTGCAGCTGAAGTGGGAGAAAGCTGTGCAGTGAAGAGGACCCCCTGTCTTCACAGAAACGTCTCCACTGGGTGAACACACCCTGCCCTGAGCCTGGCTTCCTCCTCAGAGGCTCAGAAACTCGCTCCCATCCAGAAATCACGTCAGGGAAGCTGACTTGGACACACAAACTCACTCAGGCCAGTACCTAAGACCAAATGGGCCCAACAGACATGTCAGCCTACCCAGCACATTCGTTCCCTGGGGCAAGCTACGTGGGAAGGCTGGTGGTCAGAAGGCACCCAGGGAGTTTAGAATCCTAACAGAGAAGTTCGTTTTATAACATGAAGATATAATGGTACCAGGTCTTGTTTCAGTCCTGTGGGTCTCCACAATAGGGAAACCTGACAGACAGCCAGATACTCCCTGAAGATTCTGGTGTCTACCAGACAAAGCCCGAAGCGGTGTGGCCAGTATACTCTCAGAGTCTCCTCTCTCTGCCTTGGAGGTTGACCAACCTCCCTTCAGATCAACGCATTCCTTCTTTAGATCTGTGTATACCTCCATTCAGTCTCCTGCCTGAGGACTTCTCATTCATGTTCGTGTTAGAGTTCAACTCTGAGAGAGCTAGGGACACAATGGTATTTCCAAGTGTCGGTGGAGGGGCAAGGGATTGTGGGTGGGCAACTGAGAATGGCCTAGAGGGACAATAATCCCTGCCTGCCTCCCCTCTTGCAGAGCTAAAAGGACATAGAAAATTAGAACAGAATCATCTGTGTTGGAAGGGAACACCTTCATTTTACAGAAGCAACTTCCCCCAGAGCCACATGGACAGTTGGGACCACACCCTCAGTCCTTTAAACAAAAATTTCCCCTCTAGCTTCTGCCCTTTTTCTATCTTCTTTCCCTGGTCCTTATTTGGGGTGGAAGGGAGGGGATCCTTCCAAGGAGGCAAATGTGACAACAAAAGTGTAAAAACTAGAGTTTGATGTTTTCCCTTGATACTCCCAGGTGCAAAGTTAACCCCAGACTCAGGGCACAAGCCCGTGGAGGAGTGAGCAGCACATTGTTCTTTGAGCCTACCAGTCTCTCTCTAGAGGGTTCCCTAGGGGACTCTGGTGTGAAGCCTTCCACCTGAATGCTTAGCTGGGTCACAGGCATCTCACCAAGCTGCTTCCTGTGCCCAAAGCAATCACCAAAAAGTTATGATATTTATTTATTTTTAAGATGTATTTCTTTATTTAAGAGCGAGAGAGTGTGCGCATGCAGGGGGAGGGGCAGAGAAAAAAATCCTCAAGCAGACAACCCGCTGAGCACAGAGCCCTACAAGGGGCTCAATCCCAGGACCCCCGCCCCGCCCCCCCAGATCAGGACCTGAGCTGAAATCAAGAGCCGGCCAGCCACTTAACCAACTGAGCCATCCAGGTGCCCCCAAAGTTATGATTATTTAAAGGAGCATGGAATTTGGGGCTGACGGACAGCCAGAGCCCCATGGCCTCACCCTTCCCTGGGCCTGTCCCTCCCCTCCCTCTGTGTGGCTGGGCCACTTGCTATGTCACTTCAGTCTGCATTTCATGTCACAAAGCATTTTTCCTCTCTATCCTGGCACAGTGGGTGGAGGCTCTGGAGACCACAAAAACTCTTCTTCTTTTTTTTTTTTAGATTTTATTTATTTATTTGTCAGAGAGAGAGAGAGAGAGAGCACAAGCAGGGGGAGCAGCAGAGGGAGAGGGAGAAGCAAGCTCCCCAAAGAGCAAGGACCCAGATGCGGGGCTCAATCCCAGGACTCTGGGATCATGACCTGAGCCAAAGACAGACGCTTAACTGACTGAGGCACCCAGGTGCCCCAACCCTTTGCTCTTCTATTTGAAGTCAAGCTCCCTAGTGCTGGTGCTGGGTCACCTCTTCCATAAGTACTTACTGATTCATGCCGTAGGTGTCACCAGCAAACATATGCAATTAGTGACGGAATATATCCTCTGTGTAGGGCTCTGGCCAAAAAATGTTCTTCCAGAATCTAACCTTAAAGAAACAGACAATCTAGACTGTGTGAGACTGTCTACAAGACAATGGCCTGGATTCTTTAAAAAGAAAATCAATGTAATGAAAAGCAACAAAAGATTACAGATTGACGCCATCTGACAGAACTGTCTGGGATGGTGGAAACCATCACATCTGGACTGTTCACTAGCCACATGTGGCACCTGAGCACCCTGAAATGTGGCCAGGAAGACTGATGAGCTGATTTTTAAATGTATTTAATTTTAATTAATATCAGTGTAAATAACCACACATGGTTACTGGGTCCTATATGGCACAAAGCATAGTTCTACATTAAAAAAAGGTGGCTCAGGTGGTGAAGCGTCTGCCTTCGGCTCAAGTCATAATCCCAGGGTCCTGGGATCGAGCCCACATCGGGGGTCCCTGCTCAGGGGGGGAGCCTGTTTCTCCCTCTGCCTGCCACGCCCCCTGCTTGTGCGCTTTCTCTCTGACAAATAAATAAATAAAATCTTGAGGGAAAAAAAGATGAAAGAAATAAAAGAATAAAAGAACCAAACACAATGCATGAACTTTGTATTCTAGATCAGAGGCAGGAAAAAATATTTCAATGGCTATAGAAATATGTAAAGGCACACTGTGTATGATAATCTTGACCTAAGATTAATTTTCTTAGGTGTGATTTGGTGTTTGGGTTTTATAAGGGATGGTCATTATTAGGAGCTGTGGGCTGAAGTAGTTAGGGATGAAGTGTGTACTACTTACTTTCTAATGGTTCCATACACACAAAGAGACAAAGCAGATGGGGCACAATGTTAGTCACTGAAATCCGGCTGAAGGATGTACTGCTATGCATTGTACTCCGCTTTTAACTTTCCTGTGGGTTTGAACATTTTCAAAATAAAAAGTGAGAAGTAAAAAGAAAAAGGAGGGAGGCAGACAGCTATAAGAAGTATGATAGTAACAAAGCAAGGCTTACCACCTTCCCCAGCTTCCAAACAACTGTGTTCCAAACATGTATATGCAAATCAGTTGCCTGGCACTCTGAATGGGATTTCCCTCCCTCTTATTTATAACTAACTGCCTCTCTGGGAAACTGCAACTTACTGTCAAGAAATACACCCGGCCCCCAACAAAGGAACTGTCACTCCTTGGATAGAAACTCTGTGATTTGGGGGGGACACCAGGAACTTGCTTATCTACCCTCTGAAATCTTTGCTCCTGGGCACCTGGGTGGCTCAGCAGTTAAGTGTCTTCCTTCAGCTCAGGTCATCATGATCCCAGGGTCCTGGGATCGAGGTCAAGTCCCACGTCAGGCTTTCTGCTCAGCAAGGATCCTGTTTCTCCCTCGCCCTCTGCCTGCCGCTCTGCCTGCTTGTGATCTCAGTCTCTCTCTTTCTCTCTCTTTCTGTGTATCAAATAAATAAATAAATAAATAAATAAATAAATAATAAAATCTTTGCTTCTCACATTTCTGATTTGGGAAACTTCAGGAAGTTCCTTTCACAGACAACAGGGCCCAAAACCAAAATTTTCTATTTGAAGTCCTTGTTTACTTTGCAACATGTTGGTGGCTTATAAGTTCTATATTTATAAATTGGTCACAGAGGTAACTACAAGTCAAGCAGATTGTAAATGCTACAGGTTTTGAGGGCTGCAGTAACAAAGGCAATGTTCAGGGATGAGTTGACTCTTAAGTCAGGTCTTTTTTTTTTTTAAGATTTTATTTATTTATTTAAGAGGGAGAGAATGAGAGAGACAGCATTAGAGAGAGGGTCAGAGGGAGAAGCAGACTCCCCGCCGAGCAGGGAGCCCGATGCAGGACTCGATCCTGGGACTCCAGGACCATGACCTGAGCTGAAGGCAGTCGCTTAACCATCTGAGCCACCCAGGTGCCCCTTAAGTCAGCTCTTAACAGCATTTCTCAAAGTGGAATCTGGTCTAGGAATCACGTTAGTACTACACAAAAAGACAGATTCCCCTGGATCATAATGTCCATATTTAACGAGTGCCCCAGGTGATTCTTGTGCACACAGAAGTTTGAGAACTTGAAGTGAGGAAAGAGGTATGTGAAGAGAAGCCTGAAGGGTATTCTGATAGGTAAGGTACCCTGGGCAAAGGTGCAAAGTCAGAAATGAAATTGGGCTTTTAAAGAGCATAAGGAACCTGACCTTTTTGAAGGGGGAAATTCACATTTGAGATCAGGTGAGATAAAGTTGGTTAGGGAGGGTGGGGCCGGTGCATAGAGGGTTTTGGATATCAGCTCAGGGAGGTTGCCAAGTGTTTGGATACTTGCTAGATAGACAGTTGAAGGAACAAACAATGATGTTTTAGGGAAATCATCCTGGTCAGTGTGTAGGATGAATTGAAGATAAAAGAAACTCGAATCAGGGAGACCAATAAACAGGTTATTGAAGATGATCCAGGTGTGAGATAATGAAAGCCTAAACCAGGAAAGGGATACTGAATATGAAGCAGAAAGTGTGGGTGAGAAATGTTTTTGAAAGAAGAATCAGAAGATGTGGTGACTGGCTTTTTTTAAAAGAGGGCTGTAAAACGATGTGTGTAAAAGGAAGTGTTCATAATGCTCTAGGCCTGTGATAGCAAAAAACAAAAATAAATCTAATAATGTGATTTAAAAATGGGCTAAGGATTTGAACAGACATTTCTCCAAAGAAGACATGCAGGCGGCCAACAGGTAGATAAAAGAATGTTCAATGTCACTCATCATCAGGGAAATACAAATCAAAACCACAATGTGATATCATTTCACACCTGTCAAGATGGCTATTATAAAAAAAAAAAGGCAACTCTCAGCAAGGATGTGGAGAAATCGGAACTCTTGCACACTGTTGGTGGGAATGCAAAAGGGTGCAGCCACTCTGGAAAATGGTATGGAAGCTCCTCAAAAAATTAAAAATAGAACCATCATATGATCCAGCAATCCCAGTTCTGGGTAATTATGCAAAAGAATTGAAATCAGGATCTCGAAGAGATATTAGCACTACCACGTTCATTACAACTCAATTCACAAATAACCAAGACATAGAAGCAAACTAAATGTCCATTGACAGACGAATAGATGAAGAAAAGTGGTATATGCCTACAGAGGAATATTATTCAGGCTTCTATAAAAATGGAAATTCTGCAGTAAGCAACCACATGAATGAACCTTAAGGACATTATGCTAAGTGAAATGACCAAATCACAGAAAGACATGATTCCATTTATACGATATCTGAAGTAGACAAATTTAGGGGTGCCTGGGCATCCGACTTTGTTTTGGTTCAGGTCATGATCTCAGGTGATGGGATGGAGCCCCCAGTCCATCTCAGTCAGGAGAGCTCAGCAGGGAGTCTGCTTGAGATTCTCTCTCCACTTCTGCCCAACCCCCACCCCCACCCCCGCTGTGTGCGTGCACACGAGTGCAAGCTCTCTCTCTAAATACATCTTTAAAAAAATAAAATAAAAATATGGGGCACCTGGGTGGCTCAGTTGTTTAAGTGTCTGCCTTCAGCTCAGGTCATGATCTAAGGGTCCTGGGATCAAGTGCTGTATCCGGCTCATAGGGCTCTGTGCTCAGCAGGGAGTCTGCTTCTGCCTCTCACTTTCCCTCTGTGCTCTCTCTCTCAAATAAGTAAATAAAATCTTTTTTAAAAATAAGATAGACAACCTTATAGAATCAAAGAGTGGAATAGTGGTTGGCAAAAAATGGGGGAGGGAGGAATTGGGAGTTACTAATCAATGGGCCTAAGCAAGATGAGTACATTCTAGAGATTGCTGTACGATACAGTACCTCAACTGCACACTTAAACATTTGTATTTTTTTAATTGCATTATGCATTTAAAAATTTGTTAAGAGAGTAGGTCTTACGTTAAATCTTCCTGCCACAGTAAAATAAATTTAAGTCATTTGCAAAACTGTAGTTTAATGATTATTTATGAGCAACAGCCGCATCTGGGAAGATGGCAGCCAGCCTGACCTCCCATACCTGGGTAACAAACATTTTGGGCTGAATACCTTGAGAACCATGCTGATTGTCTTTCCTCGGAGGGTATAAGTTATAGCCTCTCTATCAAGAGACCTGGGCAGAGCTGTGTTTCCCATGGGCTTGCTGTTTTCTCTTCTCTTCCTGACAACAGCCCAGAAAACAGAGCTATTTTGCTTGCCAGGAAACTCATGTCCCCTTAAGTCTTTAACTAAGGTCAGAAAAGTTATAGGCTGGAAAATTTAAGTCATTTGCAAAACGGTACTTTAATGATTATTTATGAGCAACCCCAGCAACAGATGGAGGAGGACTCCCAGTGTACTCCAGTTGATTTCCAGCTCAAATGATAGACTGTAAATAGTGGAAGTGAGAATGAGGAACGGTCTCTTGTTTTCTACCTGTACTACTGTGGCCATTATCAAATGATAATAACTGACATTTAACGGCAGGAGTTTTTCTAAGGGTTAGTCTCTTGATCGAGTGTCCCTGAACCTGACTGATAATGGGTCATATGGTAAATAAAAGGGCTAGCCCTCATATTCATAAGATCCTGGGTTTGTCTATCTAATTGAAGAAATAGCAAATGGAGTTTGCTAGGAGCATGAAGGATGAGGCTTGAGCTTCTATTAGTAGAATAATTTATGGAATCTATGGAATAATTTTTAATCTTAGTTCCATAAAACCTTTAAAGATAATGAGAAATCTATCTGGGGAAGGATTTAGGCAGGTGAAGTCATGTGGAACAAAGAGCCTCCAAAGGATCTTTCTATTCCAGAATTACTTGAAAATAAAATTCGAACCGTGTAAGTTTGAAAGCCTTGAAACTCTGCGTAGATTTTTTATTTTATTTTTTTTAAGATTTTATTTATTTATTCATGAGAGACGGGGGGGGGAGAGAGAGAGAGAGAGAGAAAGAGAAGCAGAGGGAGAAGCAGGCTCCCAAGGAGCAGAGAGCCCGATGCGGGACTCGATTCCAGGACCCCGGGATCACGACCTGAGCCCAAGACAGACGCTTAACCATCCGAGCCACCCAGGCGCCCTCTGCGTAGATTTTTTTAAAAATAGTTCATAAACTACATTTCCCAGGAGGCCTCGCGGGCAAGTTTCTGCACTCTACTAGGTCTCTTCGCCGCGAGGTAAGCTGGGAAATGTAGTGCTCCAAGCCGCCCCGCACGTGACGCGTGCGGAGGAACGGGGACAGGCGGTCCGGGATCCCGGGAATCCACGTGTGAGCCGCTCTTTCCCGCGAATTTGGTTTGTGCCGGGCGGGGAGGACCCCATCATCTGACCCCGACTGTGAAATGAGCTAGCCCCGGGTTCAGTCGCCCGCTGGCACCGCTCCGGGGAAGTCCCGGTGAGCGAGGCACCGCGGCGTCGCGTCCCGTTTCTCGGCAGCGGGGCGGGGTGGGGGAGAAGGTGCAAACAGTCCGGGGGCTCGGAGCTCGCGCCCTGTGCCCCACCCAGGCTGCGGCCGGGCGGGGAGGAAGCGCGTAAAGGTTGAGTGCAGTTTCCCTTTCTGCATTTTCGTCAGAGCAGCCCCAACCGGCGGTGGGCTGCAATGCCGGACTTCAGTTTGTAGGTGCCCCGGAGCCGAAGGGGTTAAAGCAAGCGACTCCCTCCCCCCACGCCCCCACCCCGCCGCCTGCTTCACAAGCCCAGGCGGCCAGCCATGGGCGGCCGCGATCACCTGTTCAAAGTGCTGGTGGTGGGGGACGCCGCGGTGGGCAAGACGTCGCTCGTGCAGCGATACTCCCAGGACAGCTTCAGCAAACACTACAAGTCCACGGTGGGAGGTGAGACGTCGCCGCGAGGGCGGGGTGGACCCCCGCGGGTGGGGAGCCGGGGGTTCCGTGGCCTTGGGTCCTTCCTCGGGTCAGGAAGTAAGTGTCTGGGATCTTGGAGGGAGGACTTGCCGGGTGTTTGATTTGCACGTTTCTCTTGGGTTTTCCCCAATTAGGTTCACCCAGTCCGAGCTGACCGCCTGGAAGGAGATTGGGCCAAGGTGTGAAGAGGAGGAATGGGGAAAGGGAGGTTGAGGAAATACGCAGTTGTTGCGTTTCTCGGGGGAATTGGGAACTCAGGTCTCCTCCTGCAACCTTCCAAGCGGTCACCCGCAAATCTCTGCGATCAGCCGAGGCCGCTGGGACCCCTCGAGGAGGCCTGGTTAGGTGTCAGCCGGGGCTCTTGGCCTGCCTCTCACGGGTAGCTGATGAACAGAAAGGTGTTGTCCGGCCTTAAGGATCCTACCTTTGTTTTGGGGATGCCTGAGTGGGAGAGCCCCTGAGCCACATAATCTGATGCTCACCAAGGCTGATGAGCGGTGTGCATTTTTGTCCATGGATTGCTTAAATAAAGGCAGCTAGAAATTATTCAAGGAATCTGACCTATCTTCCCACTCCCCTTTCTCTCAAGCTTGGGAGGGGAGAAAGGAAGGGAACACCAAGAAGTTCATTCATTTGTTTCTAGGGATGGCCTTGGGCTCAACCTTTTTTTTTCCCCCCAGAAGTAGAAATGTCTTTTTGTTAAGGTCTTTAGTTGGGAAGAGCTGGTGAAGGGGGAGAGTTAACAAACATTAAGAGAACTTTTTTTAAGGAAAAAAACCCTGCACTAATGTAAATTTTGAAGATGGGTGCTGGTGATCGTTGTAGAATTTTTAAAAAATTAACAAGCATTAACATTGCAATGAAAACATCCTCTTGAGAACATCCAGCAGCATTTAGGGTTTGAAGTTTGAAAGACTATTTCCCCACCATTCTGCCCTCCACTCCTAAATAATATGAGGGCTCTTATTTCATGGGTTTGGTTAAAAGTGTTTCACTAATTAGTTTTTAGCAATTGCCCTAGTTTTCCTTTGGTAAGGAATAATGGCTTTGGCTAATTTTTTTTTCAGTGTTTATTCTAAATTTCCCCTAGCTTTCATTTCTGTCACAGATGTGGAAAATGTACTTCCAAATCTGGGAAGTTACTCTGTTTCTCCTTCTCAAAAGGTTTTCCCCCTGGCATACTCTTTCAGGCTTAGCTCCTGGAGTCTCAGCTTCTACAGATTCGCACACAGCTCTCAAGTACCCTCCATACCGTGTCTTCTTCCTTGGAATCCTCTGGGACCTCTTCCCTTGACCCCATCTGTTACCATCCAAAATCATCCCTACAGCCTCGTGGAGCGTGTAGAGTTCCCCCCAGTGTTTTTCTCATTATACAATTGGATTAGAAACCAACAGTGAAATTGAATGTGGAAGATGCAAAATCCACCACACTTACCTCATTTCCCCCTTTTGCCCTATCATCTCTTCCCCCCTAGAAAACCCCCTAGACCTTCCAGAAACTGTTTAACTTGAGATTAGGAGTTGTTTTCATAATTGCTCCCACCCACCTATCCCCAGCCTTAGAGACAAGTAGTATCAAATACATTAGTTTGTCGAGAGAGTAAAAGCTGAAGACCCCTTCAGAGAGTGGTAATGAATGATCTGTGCCGGAGGCACCTGGAGGCATCTGGCTGCCCCAGTCAGAAGACCCATGTGCATCTTGATCTTGGGGTCGTGAGTTCAAGCCCCACGTTGGGGGTAGAGTTCACTTAAAAAATAACAATAATAATAATGATAAAATTAGAAATGTTTTAAAAAAGAAAGAATTGTCTGTTCCACACTTAAAGCGTGCATGTGGGCTCATCTCAACCCATTGAGAGTTTAAAAATAAATAGATACATAGGACTGGAGTTGTGTGTCTCTGGGGTTATAACTGCATATTTGATCTGAGCTTATTCATGGATTTTTTTTAAAGGTAAATTTTATTCAATTGTACATGTATTTTCAGTGGATTTTGCTCTGAAGGTTCTCCAGTGGTCTGACTCCGAGATGGTGCGGCTCCAGCTGTGGGATATTGCAGGTAGGCTGGGAAGATGGGATAAGAACAAGGGAAGAAATTTTGGTTTAATCAGCAAGCTCTCAGAAAAAGTGGGGTAGCAAAACCAGAAGTTTTGTTTTGTTTTTTTTAAGAGTTTATTTATTTACTTATTTCAGAGAGAGAGCAAGAGTGGGGAGAGGTGTGGAGGGGCAGAGAGAAGCAGACTCCCCACTGAGCAAGGAGCCTGATGCAGGGCTCGATCCCAGGACCCTGGGATCATGACCTGAGCCGAAGGCAGACGCTTAACTGACTGAGCCACCCAGGCGCCCCAAAACCAGAAGGCTTTTTCCTGGAGCTGGAATGATTGAGTTGTTCAGAGGACACATAAGCTGAGTGGATGTAGAGAGTTTGTAGATATTTTTTGTAGATGTTTTGCCCTGGATAAATGTAGAGCCCTTTGTCCCTGGGTGGAATGGCTGGCAAGGTGATAGATTGTCCAGACCGTGGGTGGGTGCTCTCACAGCAGAGGGAGGGTGCTTTTTCTAGCGTTTCAGCTGACCTTGGGGAGAAAGAAGATTCCCCAGAAAATAGAAGCAATAATAATAATAGGTGACTTTTACTATGTGCCAAGCACTTTCCTAAGCATTTGAGATTCAGTGACTCGTTAATCCTCATCACAACCTTGTGAGAAAAGCTACTGCTTCTGTCCCCGCTCTACAGATGAGGAGTCTGAAGCACTGAAAGCCTCCCTTGCCCAAAGCCCTACAGATAGTAAATGACAGAGCAGGGATTTGGACTTGGGCGGTCTGGGTGCAGAATCTGGACTCAGCCACAGTGCATACTGCCCTCCCCGACAAGGAAGGTAGAAAGGGCAGGGTGTCGGAGGGGTTATGATACTGGTTCTCAGTATCACTTTCCCAAGGGCTCCCTGCTTTCTTCCCAGGGCAGGAGCGCTTCACCTCCATGACTCGACTGTACTATCGGGACGCCTCAGCTTGTGTTATTATGTTTGATGTTACCAACGCCACGACCTTCAGCAATAGCCAGAGATGGAAGCAGGACTTGGACAGCAAGCTCACCCTGCCTAATGGAGAGCCTGTGCCCTGTCTGCTCTTGGCCAACAAAGTATGTGGTCAGTCTAGGGAAATGGCCCCTGGCTTCTCTCTGTGGTCAGAGAGTAAGCATGTCTAAAACGCTCTCTGATTCTGGGCATCCATTTCCCCTTCTCAAGTTGGCAAACTCATCTCTACCTTCTTTCAAGGGATGCTGGGACTTTCTTTGGGAAGAATGTTGGCCAGGTTTTAGCTGCTGGTGTCCTTAGCCACTGGTGGAAAGGTTTTACATCCGGAAGTATTTGAGCAGTGTTCCTATTCTCCGGAAGTTTATGGTGTTGCCTTTTTATGTACTCTCTTTGCCAGTGTGACCTGTCCCCTTGGGCAGTGAGCAGAGACCAGGTTGACCGGTTCAGTAAAGAGAATGGTTTCACGGGTTGGACAGAAACATCAGTCAAGGAGAACAAAAATATTAATGAGGCCATGAGGTGAGTAGCTCATGTTGTTCTGGGGTTAGGCACACAGATTCACCCACCTGCTGCTGCCACGCCCCTGGGACCTTCTTTTCCTGTTTCTGAGCAAACAAGAGCAGGCTGAGCCACTGGAATGCCAGCTTCTGAAGGTCAGGGATGCTGTCCTTTCTCCTGAGATAATGGGGGGACCAAGGGGCATTTAAACTTCATGGCTTGACTGAATGCCATCTGGTGATAAGACAGACAGAGACAGACAGTGTCCGCCGTGTCTCCCTTTCTTCCCTCCAGTTTATCGGTCTTTTGTTTGTTTGTTTTTTAGAGTCCTTATTGAAAAGATGATGAGCAATTCCAGAGAAGATATGTCTTTATCCACCCAAGGGGACTATATCAATCTACAGACCAAGGCCTCGTCCAGCTGGGCCTGCTGCTAATAGTGTCTGGCTTGTTTTCTCTCCTACGTTTAGGAGGTCTTTTCATCTCTTCCCTTCGGACGCCCACCCAGCAATCTTATTAGTTTTATTAATCTTATTAAGTACGTTTGGACTGTCTCCTGCCAGTTATCCAGGAAGGAGGACCATCGCCACGAAGGAAAGACCTGGGACTTGTGTGCCTTTCTGCATCTCGCAAATTCCTACTTGTTGCCGGCTCCCATGGCTCAGTACCTTCTGTATAAGAAAGATCACCTTATCCCTCATTTTGTGATCCCAGACTCTTGTGGGGAGCATTAGAAATCAGCACCTGTATTTTAAGGATCCTAATTGCCACCTGTTTTTGCGTTTCTTTTTCCATTTGACGGATGTGGATATCTCAGTCTGATCTGACTTCAGATTTCGAGGAAAATGAGAGCAAAGGGCATTTCCCAAATTCATCATAGGTTATTGCTTTCGGATTCTTTCTGTCTTGGACTTTGAATTTAAACCTCTGATTCTGAGATGGGCAAGAAGTGGGGCTGACTATCCATGGGTTCTGGGTCACAGGAGGTAACCCAAAAGTCACTATTTTTGAAGCTTCTAAAGTCATAATTGGCTTTCTCTTGTCTTGGCTTCAGGAATAGTCAAGCTTTTAAACTACCTGTTGTGTGTGATGAGAGCATTTCTTTCCCCAAAGAAACAATTGTCCCATTAGGGTTTTCTAGTATCTCCCTCCTGGTGGGTTTCTGGGTTGATGTCTTGATGCCTAATGCTGCAGGGTGACATCACTTGGCTGTGGTGCCCTGAAATAGGTCTGTTCCTTACCGCCCTGGGAGTCTGAATGGAAGAGGGAGAGGTTAACAGAACAAAATCCTGTGGGGCCACTTGCTTCTGAGCACTTTGGGTGCCTAGCACTTACCAGCCATAGGAAACAAATTTTATGTACAGACCTTTGCCTGAGTGGGGAGAGTAGATAGAGAGAAAATCATTAGGGAATTTAAGTGCTAAATCGGGTAGGGTTTTTCGTATCAAATCACTTCTCGACAGCTTCATTTGTTGAATTCTCACAGGATGGTGATTTATGACCTACCCAAAGTTATGAATATTCTTTGTGAACTCAAAGACCTAGAGTTCTTTGAAAGACACTTATTTTAAATGTGTGTCCTAAGTAAGTGGTTCCCGAATCAACTTATCAGAACCACCTGGGAAGTTTATTAAATTTTTTTTAAAGATTTTATTTATTTATTTGACAGAGAGAGACAAAGCGAGAGAAGGAACCTAAGCAGGGGGAGTGGGAGAGGGAGAAGCAGGCTTCCTGCAGAGCAGGGAGCCCGGTGCCGGGCTCGATCCCAGGACCCTGGGATCATGACCTGAGCCGAAGGCAGATGCTTAACAACTGAGCCACCCAGGCGCCCCTGTTAAAATTTTTTTAAATAAAATGCGTACGTTTTAAGATTTCTGGGTCCCAAACTCAAGCCTCCTGAATCAAAATTTCCAGAGTTGTGGTGTGGGAATATATGGTTGTTGTTTTTCAAAGGTACCCAGGTCATTTGACCAGCCTGGTTTGGAAAACATTGCTGGAGAATTTGGTAAAGATGCAGAGACCCAGGCATTCCCTGAGTAAATGGTCCTGGGTTTCCCTATGCTCTGTTTGCTCTCCAGGTGATTCCACTATACCCCAGACTTTGGAAACTGCTCTCCTAAGCAAATGATTAGAGACCAAATATCAGAAAGAGAACAGGAGCCAGGCCTTCAGTGGTTGGTTGGTTTGTCTGCTTTTAACGCCAGTGACTAACTTTTGCACAGTGTTTTAAGACCTTGAAGTTCTCTTTTGTATTACCCTTTTCAAATAGGTTTTTATTACAATGATTCTGAAGATAAGAGTGGAATAGCAAAGTCCCTTTATGTGAAAAGAAAACTGATTTTTATTTACTGGCTTAAACCTCTGCAAAGTCACAAATAAAGGCAAAATAAGTCTTGTATTTATGGGAGTTATTGGCTTTTAATGTGAGTTTATTAAAATGCTATTTTATACTGATAATTTAAGAGTGTTAGGGAAATGGAGACTTTATTATTTATCTAATTTTTTTAAAGACTTTATTTCTTTATTTGACAGCTCAAGCAGGGGGAGTGGCAGGCAGAGGGAGAAGGAGAAGCAGGCTTCCCGCTGAGCAGGGAGGCCAATGTACAACTCGATCCCAGGACCCTGGGATCATGACCTGAGCCAAAGGCAGATGCTTAACTGACTGAGCCACCCAGGCGCCCGTTTTTTAAATACCTTCTTTTTTTTTTTTTTTAAAGATTTTATTTATTTATTTATTTGAGAGAGAGAGCATGAGAGGGGGGAGAGTCAGAGGGAGAAGCAGACTCCCCGCTGAGCAGGGAGCCCGATGCGGGACTCGATCCCGGCACTCCAGGATCATGACCTGAGCCGAAGGCAGTCGCTTAACCAACTGAGCCACCCAGGCGCCCTTAAATACCTTCTTTAAAAATGAAGGTAAATGTTACTCTATCTATTAATTTACTAGTATCAATTGCCTAATACTAATTCAGTACTTGATACGACATTCCAAATACTGCTTGGAAATGTGACCTTTGTGAAAAATTGAGTATGTTTTCTTTTCCTGTGTGTTGACTCAGGATTTACCTGCCTTTTCAAGCATTGCTAGAGGCTGGCCCTTTTGGATTTTCTCTCCTAAGCGGTGAGCATTATAGGGCTGAAAACTAAAGAAGAAATTGAAATATAACTAATTCCTCTTTATGTCCCTATCCATAAAGAAAAGGGAAAACAATTGAAGATTTAAAAAAAGGGGAAAATATTTACATGATTAGAAATACAATTATACAAAAAATAAGTATATCCTGTCATTTGGATGCTACGTCTTGATACGATTGTTTGGAACATGACTATTGTTGTAGCCTTCCCTAGAGAAGGTTCCACATTTGAGACAAGATGCCCCTCCAGCCACTCAGCTGGTCTTTGGACAAAAAGAAAACATAAGCATTTCCTGCAGAGTGTTTTTAAGAGACCCAAGGAAGGCCTGAGAACAGAGCTGTGGGATTGTGACTGCCCTGGCTTTGGACTTTTTTTTTTTTTTTTTTTAACATTTATTCATTTGCGAGAGCATGAGGGGGGGTGGGGAGAATCCTCAAGCAGACTCCCTGCCGGGCATGGAGACAGATGCGGGGCGTGATCCCAGGACCGCAAGATCATGACCTGAGCTGAAATCAAGAGTCAGATGCTCAACCGACTGAGTCACCCAGGCGCCCCTGCCCTGGTTTTGGACTTTGAACAGAATAGCTGAGTGACCAAACAAGTGGAGAAAAAGAGACCACAGGTCAAGGAAGGCCCCTCCACAGTAAGTGATGATTTACTCTTGTTACCACTAATGAGCCAGCATTACTCCCAAGATGATTTCCCGAATTCATTTGCCTTAGCTATTCTAAGGTATGTTTGGGTTCCTCATTATGTCCTATCATCTCCAGGGGCGCCTTGGTGGCTCAGTCAGTGAAGTGTCTGCTTTCAGCTCAGGTCATGATCCCAGAGTCCTGGGATCAAACCCCACGTTGGGCTCCCTACTATGCAGGGAGTCTGCCTCTCCCCGCCCTCATGCTCTCCCTCTGCTAGTGCTCTTTCGCGCTCTCTCAAATAAATAACTAAAATCTTAAAAAAAAAAAAATTTCTCTGTCCTATCATCTCCAGATTTAACTCTTCTTTAAGTGGTTGGTCTTCTGTCCAGGACACTGTCCCATCTAACATGAGGCTTTTCCTGTCTCTGTCCATTTGTAAGCAGTGGTCTGCTTTTGACATGATCTAAGGCTATGTATGGTTAGAAGGTGTAAATATCTCCATGGTATTCTATGAGATCCATTGACAGTTGCCCAAGGAAACAAACCTCAGTGCCCTTTAACCTCTCCAAGAAGCTTCAGCTACGTAAGTGACTCATTTATGAAAGCCAAGTAATCCCCAAGGGTGCAAGTTGGAACAGGTAGGAAGCCCCTAGAAAGTGATGTGTGTTGAAAAGTACTATGTGTATTCTTGCTTCGGGCATAAATCCCTGAGACTCGAGAATATATCTACATATGGCCTTCACTGGTAGAAAAACTCTGCCTTCTCTCTGGCTTTCAAGCATAATTTGAATCCTCTTGAATTTAATCTGCAGAATTTCAATATATAACGGTATTGCTCTGTATTAGGATTCACCAGGAAAACACAACTAATAGGAGATATGTGCATACGTAAAGGGATTTATTATAAGGAATTGTTTTGTGCGGTTATGGAGACTGGCAAGTCCAACATGTGGACTTGATGTTCCAGTTCGAGTCTCAGGGCCGGTAGGCTGGAGGAGCTGATATTCCAGCTTGAAGGCCATCACCCGGGAGAATTCTCTCTCACTCAGGAGAGGGTCAACCTTTTGTTTTCTTTAAACCCTCAACTGATTGGATGAGGCCCATCCACATTTACGGAGGGTAATCTGCTTTATTCAGTCTACTGATTTCAGTGTTAATCTCATCCAAAAACACCCTCACAGAAACACCCAAAATAATGTTTGGCCAGGTATTTGGGCACTCCATTGCCTTGTCAAATTGAGTATCACCTACACTTCAAAGTACTTCGTTGTGTGATGGTAGTGTTTTGTTTTGTTTAAAGATTTATTTATTTGAGAGAAAGCATACCGGGTGGGGGAGGGGTGGAGAGAGAATCTTAAGCAGACTCCCCGCTGAGTGAGGAGCCCCACATGGGACTCAGTCTCATGAACCTGAGATCATAACCTGAGCCGAAATCCAGAGTCGGACGCTCAACTGACTGAGCCACCCAAGTGCCCCATGATGGTAGTGTTATGATACCTTTTCTTCATACTCAAATTTGATTCACACTCAAAGTCTATGTGATTAGGAATTAACTACACAGTAATGAGAATAAAGAGGAAAGAACCAGTAGGAAGAGCAAGGAGATAAGGTAAGCATTTTATGATTGATCATGATGTGAGGAGGGCAGCCCAGTAGCACTGACTGCTAATATCTAATTTGATACAAACTCTTCCCTCAGATTTGTGAGTTGTGTATGCTTCTTACGCTATCTTTGAAATAAGAAGGCAAACAGTTCTTCACATTTTATGTTTGAGGGAACGATGTCTCAAAATTTGAAAGGCAGCTGGTTGAATTTGTAATAAAGCCAAGACATAACTGCAAGTCTTCAAATTTCCCATCTCCATTCTGTCATTTAGGTTTCTGGGAAACATTTGACCTGAAAAACCTATTTTAGTAAGTAAGCCCAGGGGCGCTTGGCTGGCTCAGTCAGTGTGTAACTCTTGAGTTCAGGGTTGTGGGTTCGAGCCCCGTGTTGGGTGTAGAGATGACTTTAAAATTTTTAAAGAATCTTTAAAGAAGGGAAATCAGTCCAAACATTTAGAGAAACAGAACTGACCCTTTTGAGGTTTGGAACTTCTGGTTTATGTTAGCTTTTGAGACCATGTTCATATATGGAATGGAGACATGCATGTTTCCATATTAAATTTAGGGCCCCAGTAAGTGCAGTTTGAGTAGAATGCAGTGCTCTATATCCTAAGATATTTAATCAACAAGTTCCACTTTTTAAGATATGTCACCCAAATGCAGTGACTGTCATTTAATTTTGAGTATCAGCTATCTTATTTGCAAGTACAGGGATTTTAACCTTTCCATTTTCAACTGTTGCTGCCCAGTAGCTAACATCTGAGTACTGCTATAAGCTAAGTATTTCCCTTAAGCACTTCACATGGATTATTTTTATTTTCACGATGACCCTATGATAGGTATATATATGGAAACGGAGGCACAAAAAATTCAGGCTTTGCCTAAGGTTAGACAGCTAGCAATTGGCAAACTGATTTTTAGCCTCAAGCAGTATGACTCCAGAAAATGACCCTTCACTACAGAATACACTGCATCTCCTTTTTTATGTGTGTGTTTTGGTGATGGCATCCTTGAATTTTTTCCATATAACAAATGCTCAGTACAACAGAAACAAAGACTAATTTATTAAGTGGGTATACAGATTTTTTAATACTTTTATCATGAAAAATTTTAAGTCTCGTGAAGGAAAATGAAGAAGAAAAATCCAATCCACCCATAGTCCCACAACCCAAACAAAATCTCTGTTTACAGAAATCCACCTAACCTTAGCTCTTAACACTCTTTAAAGTAGAGAGGAAGATAGAAGTCTGGAGCAGGAGAAATATACACAAGAAAATGAAATTAAATGTTTAAATTGACTGTGGCCCAATCTTTTTCTGGCTGTGATCTGAGGGCAGAGGAGCATCCTCCTCAAACCATGAACCTGCCTCCAAGGCTACTCAGCCTCTGGGGTTGTAGAAAGATGAACCAGACTCACAGCCCTTCTGTCCCATCCTTTCTTATGAGTATGGCGGAGCAAGAATCAGCAGTTTGGAGGTAGAAGTTAAAAAAGAAGCCTAGGAGAAGTTTTCTTTAACTTCCTGACAGGGTCTTCAAAGACAGGTAGCTTTCTGTGGTCCTGTGGTCAATAGAAGTAGTGTCTGTCTTTAGATCTAGTTGGATGACTTTCATAAGGTCACAGAACTAGAAGTGCCAAGGACAGAGTAAGTGCTCAAAATTTGTTATAAATCTCCCAGCTACTATAGCATAGCCTTGAAGGAAATGGGTCTTTGTTAGGGACAGGGAAGAGTCCTCAGTCGGCCACCCCAGCACTGCCACTTCTTAGCGTCTTAAGCCCTGATGGGAGAAGGAGAAGACTGCTTCCCAAAATAGAACTACAATCCTAGGGAAATTAAGCACTGAGTTTAAAAGGCCCATTAAATCTCAATTTCCAGGGAAAAGGAATGACTGTCTTTTCTGTCTCCTTACCTTTTTTTTTTTTGTTTTCATAGTTTTTCATAGTTTTACGATGTATATTGTCCGTTCAGTGTTGTCTGACGCTGCTTTTAAAGTCTAGCCTATCATATGATGTCTTCAGTTTTCCAACAGACTGGTTGTGGCTGAGACATGTGCCTACAGCAGAGCATGTGGGGATGGACAAGAGGGAACTGACCTTGAAGACTTCATTCCAGGTTCCGGTAGCCAGGGAGACAGTGTTGGAGCTCCTGAGGGCATAATTCAGTACTTGTCCACTAAAAAGTAAACTAGAAGTTCAAATAAATCTTCAGTTACTTTCTTCTTAAGAGAGAGTGTTTGTTGAAATATTTAGTGAATGAACAGGCAAATGGAAGGAAGATGTTAGCTGAAGTTGCAGTGAGGAGAGAGTAGGGTATGACCCTCACCTTGGAAGAGGAAAAGCCTTAATTCAGTGGCCATCTATCAAGTGGCCTTGAACTAAACTAGGAGGGCAAGGCCTGGAAGACCTGCCCTGAACTTTCCACCTGCCTGGACATGTTTACTATGGCCAGTTCCTTTCATTACCTAAGATATGAGTAACAAGAATATCTCTGCCTCATCTCACAATACTAAATAAAGGTATTTTCTAAAATAACAGCAATCTGCCCTAATAAAACAACCTTCAACAAAGTCACGGGTGCCTGGGTGGCTCAGTTGGTTAAGCGACTGCCTTCGGCTCAGGTCATGATCCTGGAGTCCCGGGATCGAGTCCCACATCGGGCTCCCTGCTCGGCGGGGAGTCTGCTTCTCCCTCTGACCCTCTTCCCTCTCGTGCTCGCTCTCTCTCATTCTCTCTCTCTCAAATAAATAAATAAAATCTTAAAAAAAAAAAAAAACAAAGTCACTCATGATCATTACACCACCCCAGTCTCTGCATTGGGATTTTTAACAATCATATGCTTGACAATATACTTAGTCAAAATATATTCAGACACTGATTAAGGATGCTTACTACCAAAAAAAAAAAAACAGAAGTGTTGGCAAGAATGTGGAGAAACTGGAGCCCTTGTGCAGAGTTGGTGGGAATGAAAACAGTGCAGTTGCTGTGGAAAATAGTATGGAGATTCCTCAAAAAAACACAATATGACCATATGGTTAGCAATTCGACTTCTGGGTATATACCCCAAAGAACTGAAAGCAGGGGCTCAAAGAGATATTTGTACACCCATGTTCACAGCAGCATTATTCACAATAGTGAAAATTTGGAAGCAACCCAAGTGTCCACTGACAGTTGAATTGGTAAACAAAAATGTGGCTTATACATACATTGAAATATTATTTAGCCTTTTTTTTAAAGATTTTATTTTTTATTTGACACAGACACAGCAAGAGAGGGAACACAAGCAGGAGGAGTGGGAGAGGGAGAAGCAGCCTCTCTGCGGAGCAGGGGGCCCAATGTAGGGCTCGATCTCAGGACCCTGGGACCATGACCTGAGCTGAAGGCAGATGCTTAATGCCTGAAACACCCAGGCGCAACTATTCAGCCTTTAAAAAGTAAAACATTTTGATACATGCTAAAACATGAATGAACCTGGGAGACATTATGCTAAGTGAAATCTGTCAGCACAAAAGGATAAATACTATACGATTCCAGTTATATGAGGTTTCTAGAGTAGTCAAATTCATAAAAAAAAGAAAGTAAAATGATGGGTGCCAAAGTCTGGGGAGAGAGGGAATGGGGAATTAGTGTTTAATGGTACAGGGCCTCAGGAAGATGAAAATGTTCTGGAGAGAGATGGTGGTGAGAGTTGTACAACAATGTAAATGTACTTAATGCCACTGAACTATACACTTAAAAATAGTTAAAATGGTGAATTTAATGTTTGCACTTTTTTACTGCACACACACACACACAAATTCAGGGAAGAAAGGGTAGAGTGACCTGGCTAAAGGGAGAATATAACTTGTTTAATGCTTCACTGGTAGACTGTGCCTTTCTCTTCCCTTAGAGAAGCCAGATTTTATAAGGGGAGATTTTCAGGAGGCAGACAGTGAGTGCTAGGTTTGTTTGTTTATAGAGTGTATCTTCAGTTGGTTATTAACAGGCTGCTTTGGCAGGCACTGAAATTTATTTTACAATGGTGGAGTAAACCTTAGTCGTTCCCATAGGATCCTCAGCTCTACCTCTGAGAATTTTAGGCGTCCAACAAACGTTCATGAGTTTAAATGGAATGATCTGAGCGGCCTTAGGTTGTCTTGAGTCTTGAGCCAACCCCACCCACTCCCACCCGAGGATCAAGTCATTTTTCAAAAACTGATTTTAACAAATACGTAGATATCGCTTACCCTGCACCGGTGACCGTCCTAGGGGCTTTTCATATTTCAGCTCATTTAATTCTAATAGTCCTATGAGGTAAGTATTTTTGTTCCCCATTTTACACTTGAGAAAACTGAGGCACAATGAGGTAAAGTTCTACAACTACTTAAGTTGTGGACCTGAGGTTCAAACCAAAACACGCTGTGGCCCCAGAGCACATGCTTCTAATCATTAAGCTCCTGAAGTAATGTCGGAGACTGGGACTCTAATGACCCTGAGGTGGATCTCAAGGTCCAGAATGGAGAATGGAAATTAGGAATGAAGTTATTCCTTGATTATGATCCTGTCTCTCTGCTCCAACATTGGTTGGGGTCCCTGAGGGCTAATGCTGAAGCCAAGGGAAAGAGCTTGCGCGTTTAAGGTCAAAAAATTTTTGAACCTATGGAATTTCCCTCCAATTCTGAAGCAGCCCCTTAGTGACGAATCAGCTACCCATCCCACGGATTTTGCTATTTGTGCAGTCTCTAGATGATCAAGGCAAGCGAAATGAAACATCTTTAAACTACCACTAAATGACATTGAACCCTATGTAAATCTTTTTTTCTAGTCGTTCCAAGATGCGACCCAAAACGAATCTGCAATTCCGGAGTGGAAACCAGGGGGCGGGCCGACCAGCGACCATTTTTGTTTTGCGGCCGTGCGCTCTCAGAGCATCTTGACTAACAGGACCCCACGGAGGAGGTGGGGCCTATCAGCGCGCGGGGCGGAGTCTGGGAGACGTGATGATTCAAACGGGCTAATGAGCTCGGCTCATCTGGCAGAAACCGCCAATGACCGGGCGTGATGGGGCGGAGCCCACGAGGCCTAGTGTGTTTGGTTGCACCGCGGCTTTGGCGCATTTTCGGCTGGTTTGATTCATCCATTTTGAAGAGACGGGGGAGCGGGGGGCTCGTCTGATTAAGGGGCCCTGAACCAAGAAGCAGCGGAGTTTGAGAAGCCAGCAGTTCGGGGTTCGGCGGCAGCGGCCCCATCGGCCGAAGTTGGGGGGGGTGGGGCGCCGAGCGCGCGGGGTGGGGGGGGGTCCTGGTCTTTGGCTTCTCGACTCGGTCCCGTTTCGACAGCGAACATGTCTCGGCCTGTCAGGTCAGTGCGGAGTCCGAGGCCTGGAGCGGGATGGAGGGGGTTGGGGGTGAGTGGTGAAGGACTGGGGGACAGAAGCCTGCAGTCGGCCTTCTCCGGTGCCACGCGCGGCCTCCTCCCTTTCGGGGCCCGCGCGCGCCCTTGAGCGTGGGGGGCCTTGCTGGCGTTCGGGGATACGCGGGGGTGGCGGCCGCGCGCCCATGCGCGCGCTCCTCCCCGCCCCGCGCCGCTGCAGGGCTCCGGGCTGCTCTGCTGCCTCCCCCACCCGCCGAACTGGAGCGGGCGGGGTGTTCCCTGAACCGACAGCGGCCGGAGGGGGAGGGGTGTGAAGTCAGCGCCCCCACCCAGGCCCCACCTCCTCGGGGCCAACCCCTTGGAGCCTGCGGGGAGACCGGCCGAGTCGGACTCGGGCTCGGGCTCGGCTCGCCACCCCACCCTAAGTGAGGAGGGGCTGAGACGACCGTGTGGCCCCTTGCCCCCTCTGCTTGAGTGGGGGTGGGGGAACTCAGCCCTCTTTCTCTAGCGGACGGGGGTGTTCCATGCAAAGGGGGAGGGGCAGCACTGCCACCCGGCCCCGCCTCTGTCCTCCAGGGTCGCTGCAGGGCCCCGCCTCCCGGATTGGGCCGGGCGTGGGCGGGACCCGTTCTTTTCCCCTCCGGCAAAAGTGAGAGCCCGGGACTGGGCCCTGGAAAATAGTGACTGCTGCCTCTCCCCCAACTCGGAGTTCGGAGCGGGTTAACTGCCCCCTCCCCCCACGCCGAGCTCGCTGTTTCCCTCCGACTAGAAATGTCCTTCTTCGGGGAAATGTCCCTACTCAGGAAGGTGCGGGTTAACAGCACGACCCAAATCCCGTGTGGTTCTCGTTCCCGCTGCCTGTCTCTACGCTCGCTCGGCGTACGTGTCTCGGATGTTTTTGTAACCCTCTCTTTTCCCCCCAAATAACCTAATAATAAAGGGACTAGATTCAGGTAACCAGTAGACTTGATTCTGAGAATTTCAACAAGTTTGCTGTTCCCCAGCGGACGGTGGAATCGCCCTTTGCCGTCCTCCTGGCTATTGTATGGAATGTGCCATTTATGGAGGGGTGTGGCTTAATCCAATGTGTTGAGGCCTTTAGAAGGAGAGCTGTTGCAAATAACTGTTACTTTTAATGTAGTGTCCGTGACGCTTTCGATGTAAGGAATCGGCTGCTTCGCATGGTGTTTTCTAGATAAATAGGTAAAGGTTTAGATTTAAAATGTTTTAACAGTTGTCGCTTCCCCTTCTTCATTCCAAGTTTTGTGAGAAACGGAAGTATTTTGACCTAGAGCTCTAAAGAGAGGTTTGGAACCCGGGAAAGGGTTTTGTTCCACACCGTTCTATCTCCTGACTAGAGCATCCGTCTCCAACTGGTGGTGGTATGGGACTGCATACTTCTACGCTCGGGGTGGGCATGAGGAGAGTGCTAACTAACTACCTGACTGCTTTTCTGCCTTCTAATTTCTACCCGCATCTCTGATAACTCACCATCGCCACCGGGAAGAGTTTTGCCCACTTTCTGGCAAGGAGTCTGAATAGATTTTTCAGATTATGTAGTATGCATACTTTTTTTTTTTTTGGCATGAAAATTGATCAATGTATCCCATCAATTTATGTAGAATATTTTCTTTAGGATCAGGTTAAATAGACAATATCGTAATAAAGATTTGATTCATCTGGATTGGATCTCCTGTCTCTGGAAGTAAATTACTGTGTGGTGAAATTGGACTATTTTTTTCTACCTTTCAACTTCGGTTCACTAGGTTTTGATGACTTTTTATGTTATTGCTGTGACTTTATTATACTCATCTGCCTGAATTTGTGTTCCCAGATTTAGATATTGGAGCACGAACAGAACTTTTTTTTCACTTGAAAACGTTGATTTTTTTTTTTTTTTTTAAATATCACCAGGTGGGGATATATTGAGCATGGGTCTGTGCGTTTTTTGGAGACTTCACAACTTTTTTCTTGTTCATTATGTTGTTAAAAGTAATTTTAACTGTCTATTTGCCCCTAATTGAAGAATGAAATTAATATATTGGCTTTTGGGGTCACTTTCATATTATTAATTTTAAAGCAACTTGGTTTCTGATTATATATTTTAGTGACTAAAGTCTCTTTGTAACTTTTTTTAAAGTTTTTAATATACTCATGACCAATAATAAAGCAGAAAGAATGAAACTTGAGTTTGGTGGTTTGTTAAATTTTGCAATAAAAAAGTCCTGTCTTAGGGAAGTGCTTTTGTTCCAAGGTGTAAATGAAGAATCTATATACCTGAGGGCATTTAACAAAAAAATAATGATAGACATTGACCAGATATCAGAATGATCAACCTGTTTAAAAAACCCCAAAAAAAGCACAAGTTGGAAAATGAGTGTCAGCGCATCTTCTTTTCGGGCATATCTCTGCCCTTTAGGGCCTATATATAATTTTGGAGGTTTTTCTGGTGTTCATATTTACTGTAAGTATTATTCATTTTAATACCAGAGCATTTAAAGAAGAGTTAGACGTGTACTAATGGCTACTTGACACCAATTTCCATGTGCAGGGAATGATGAACTGATAAGCTGGAGCAGATTTTTCCATAGATGTGTGCAACACATATAAGTTTTGTTCATACAGTATTGCTGTGTCTACCTTTTACAGCATCTGACTCATTGTATAGAAATGACAGCTCAAATATTTTAGGCCTTGGGTTCAATTTTATAGCATAAAATAATCTTGGAGCTAGAAAGAAATGTAGGCAAATTCATTTTACAAGTGACTTAATGGGGATCTGGACAAGTGAAGTGTTCTGCATCACACACTGGATGCAGAGGTTAGGCCTAGAACCTAGATTTCTTAATTCTTAGGCCTGCTTACCTTCACCCTTTCTGAATAGTAATCACTTTTACCTTCGGCCTGTAAGTATTGATGTTATTGTAGTATAGGGCACTTTTAACTCTTCAAAGTGCTTTCAAGATTCTTGTGAGGAAGGAAGGAAAATGCTGTTACTTGTAAAAGATGAGAAAGAAAAATCAGAGATTTACTGACTTGTCCAGACTTGAAACCAGGCTTCTTGAAATTCAGCTTAGTGTATTCTTCAAAGACCCTCCTCCCTTACTGAAAATGATCCAAGTCATTCAGATCAATGTTTGCTCCTTTCTTCAGAACATAACTTGATATCTGGTTGTTTTTTGTTTAGTACTTGAGATTGCAGGGAATCTTTAACCTTGAAAGTTTAGATGTGAAAGCATAGGTTCATACTGGTTGATTAAAAAATTACTTGAAATGTTTTAAAAGCAGTTTTTTTCAACTCAATTTAAAATAATTTTCAGAGATACTTTTTAACTAAAAGTATGTTTTTGAAAAACTAAAAACTTCAGAGATTAAGTCCAGTTCCTTCAGTTTACCAGTGATGACTTTGAAGCCAAAGGAATTAAAGTGTAAAAATATTTGCAAAACTAAACTGCGTGAGTTTTAGCTATTCTGCTTTCTACTAGATTTGCATTGACTATATTTGATTCTGCATATTATGTAGTAACAGGTCTACAATCCCTGTATAGTTTGAAACCATTGGGGCCATGTGTGTTTTGGAAGTTCAATTATTTTCAAAAATTTTAAAAGTAATGATGCCTATACTGTGCTTTAAGGGCTATCACCATTGAGTTCTGCAGTAGTACTTCTATAATCAAACACCTTAATATCTCTAATAAAACTGAATTTTCACACTAAAAAAAATGCAACGAAAAGCCCTCATTGTTCAGGTAAACCTGAAACATTTGGTTTTCAGAACTTTTTGAATTTCTAAATTGTGGATTAGAGATTGTGGACTTTTAACAGAAGTACTTTTTCAACCTTCAATTTTAGAAAAAATAAAATCACATCAAAACTCAAAAGAACTATCACTGAGCAACTTTTTTTGTGCCAAATTTTCTTCCAGAAACTTTACACATATTTCACATTCTTCAAACAACTCTTCAAGCAAGGTATATGTTATTCCCATCGCATATGTAAGGTAGCTGAGGCTTGGCTAAATTAACTGGTCCAGTTCACCTGTGAAGAGGTGAAGCAGGAATTCATATCCAAGTTTCACCAAGCCACAACCAATGTGATCTTCCCCGTGAGACACACTGCCACAGGGTGTTATTCTTTCTCATGGTAGTAGCGCATTTTGCCATCTTTGGAAGGGGTTACAGTTCATAATAGGACTTTGTTGGGGAGGAGCAACTTTAAAATGGGGGAGGAGGGTGAAAGAATTTTTTTCGGAAGGAATAGAATATGTGAAGGGGTTAAAGGAAGATAACTTGAATGGAGAGAGAAAAGCAGTGAAATAGCATGACACCTGGGGGGAGAAATGCGAACGTTAGATAAGTGGCATTGCTGTCAGTATGTATACATTTTGTAATACAAGGGCATTTACTCCCTGACTAAATTAAGTGAATAGATTTCAAAGCCACCTAAAGGACACTACAAGAAAATTAATGGACTCATTTTACATACAAGTATAGATGCAGATATGCCAGAGTATTAGCTAACTGAATCCAATGTGTATTAAAAATAAATAGGATCAAGTAGGATTTGTCCCAGGAACAAAACTTAAAATCTGTTACTGATAGGGGCGCCTGGGTGGCTCAGTCGTTAAGTGTCTGCCTTCAACTCGGGTCGTGATCCCAGGGTCCTGGGATCCAGCCCCGCATCGGGCTCCCTGCTCGGTGGGAAGCCTGCTTCTCCCTCTCCCACTCCCCCTGCTTGTGTTCCCTCTCCCGCTGTGTCTCTCTCTGTCAAAAAAAATAAAATCTTTTTAAAAAAAATCTGTTACTGATACATCATATTAAAAGACAAAAAGAGGGGACACCTGGCTGGCTCAATCAGTAGAGCATGTGACTCTTGATCTTGGGGTCATGAGCTCCTGCCCCACATTGGGTGCAGAGCTCACTTTAAAAAAATAACAAAGGGAAAACATGGCATTTGGAAAGGTTCAACACCCATAGTAAAACTTAGTATGTTAAAATTAGAAGGAAAATTAAGATTAATTAAAAATTGGAGATGATTTAATTGACAAATTTACAAACTAAGGTAAGTGGTTGAATTTTTAGTGTTTTAAATAAAACTAATGGGGGGAGGTAACATGGTGCAGAAAGAAATCTGGGGATCAGGCAATACAGGCTCTGGTTTCTACTTAGGGATGGAGATGTTGCATGTCATTAGAATAGTAGCTTGCCTTTATGAAGCATTTTACAGTTTTCATAGGTTTCTTTCAACTCTAGAAATAAAATTAAGGAGACAGTAATTTTGAAGAAATTTTGAAGAAAGAAAGGGCAATTGGTTTTATTTATTTGTGCATATGGCCTGTTTTTCCCAGAAGTACAAAACAAGGTCACCACTGTAGTGTGTAATTCTAGGACACCATCTCCTAGTCCTGTGAATGGTGCTCCTCTGGAGTTAGTAAGAATTAGAGCCTGCACAGCCAGATGGGTTGCTTTGCAAACTTCGACTACTTGAACTTAATAATAATGAAGCTATTGAGTATGCCATGAAATGTTACTTCTGTTTGCATTTTTAAATTCTCAGCTGCAAAGATAGGAATAAATATGATCTCATTACTCCAGATTATGAAGAAGTAGCTTTTTGGATTGTTGAGACTAGAGCTAGCAGTTAACAGACCGCCATGTTGTGCACAATAGAAACCATTGGATTTAGCACAGGACCACTTTGGTCAAACTGGGGCATCCCCTTGTTTTTTGTTTTTGTTTTTTAAAAAACCTATTTCTATCTAGATTCTGAGAAGTAGAACTGATGGTTGGAGACTTGCATTGCCATATTTTTAGATAACTACTATCCAAATAGCCGTAATTACAGGTCTTTGAAATACTTTAGGCAGAGAGACCACAGGTTGCCAAAGAGTGTTTCTACTGGGTGTTGCATATTTTCAGGTGCTGCTTCGTGCATGTCTATTTTTTTTAATTTGCACCTCTCCAGTTACTTGCTAAGCAAGGTGATCTTCAAAGAGATTTCATCTGTCAAGCAAAAATGACCCAGGAGATGAACTACTTGAGAAAGTAAACATTAGCTCCACTTAGAAATAAAAAATCCACTCTTGCCATTCATTGGGCTGGGATAACAAACATGGCTGGCTGTCTTCCACAGATAAGCTGCAGCTGTAAGACTTAGATCAATCCTCTTTCAAGTGAGTATTGCTTTCCTACTAAGAAATGATTCTCTAAAAGCGGAGACTGTCAGAAACTTTGCTGTTTGAAATTAGTAAAAATGAAGTCCCACACTTGTCAGAGCTAGGTCCTTTTGACTTGGAGAACTCAGTTTACAACTTGAGCTTCAGATGAGGAGCTGCTGGACCCAATTCCACATCCAGCTTAACTTCTCTGCCAAGAAGTAGGACCCAGTTGTGGTCAGACCTGCTGTTAACCCCATTAAACACATTCTCCCTGTGCTTGGAGCCTATCAAGATACTGCTTCATTTAAATTTCCCCTAAAATCTACCTTTCCCCAAACGCTTTTGTTTTCCTTTGTATGGTGAGGTACTCCAAACTTTTGATGTGCCATTGCCTTCATTGTAATGAGTCACTAAACCTGACAACCTGCAGATTTGTGCCAGGTGGTTGAGTTAAGACCACTGGAAGAGTCCACTGAGGTTCCCGAGACACTCTGCTGCAGACAGGACTCTAGGGGGTAGTGTGCGCTTCGGAGGCCCCTTCAGTCTGACCTACTTGAGGTTTCTCTGTCCCTAAGTGCATAGGTTTTACATTCAACTTACATGTTGGGAAAAATCTAGACTGTTTTATTTAATATTTTATACTCACTGAAATCTGTGTTCATGACCTTTAGACAAAATATTTTCCTATATGGAGAGAATATGGTGGAACCGAATATTTTTTAGGAGTAAGAAGTGTCCTATTAAAATTTATTCATCTGGACTGAAACATTAGCAAGTGGATAAAAGATTTAGTAGGGGATTATGACAGTGAGCTAATAAACACCTGTCTGGCTCATCATTCAAAACTCCTTCACTGCCTCCCCTTTTCAGAAATTAGAAACTCCATCCAAGAAACCTAGGAGTGCTTTCCTAGAATGTTCATTTTATTGTACTTAACTGTTTTCTTGCATCGTGTGACATTTTGAATTTTACATTTAGTTGTAACAGAATGATACAAGATAGAGTCAAAGGAATAAATCTTAGCCAAAAGGAACTTAAAGCTTAAGATGAATGAAACAGTTTTAAGAAGTTACTCTTGAGTTCGGGTATCCTGACTTCTGTGAACTAATGTTCTTAATGTCCTGAGAAAATTTGGCATATGAATAATCTTTGAGGAATAGAAGAATGGAGAGAGACAAATGTCCTAAGTTTTAAGGGAGTAGTGTAGTGATACAGGAACTTTATGTGGATAGGCAGAAACTTCAGTAGTCTCCGTTCTGTAGAGGAGTTTGATTTGTGAACGATCAGGAAGGGAAGGTTTGAGAGGTTACAGGCAACAACAGTGCCCTGTGGGGTATTGGTTCAGATGGGCTTGAGTTGGAAAATTGGCTTTATTACTTGCAATGGTAGGAAAGTTGCTGAGCCTATTTGACCTTTAGATTCTTCAGATAAAATTGAATTCATGTTAATTAGCTCCTCTTGTGAGATTGTGAGATTAAATGAGAATTTAGGTGAAGTGTCTGGTGCATCGTAGTAACTACTGTTGTAATAATTTTAAATTCAGCGTGGGCTCTTAAAAAGCCAGTCTCAGGTCAGTAGTCTTCCTAATGCTGGCTTTCAGGGATATCACAAGCATTGGATTCAAATTTTGTTTTTAAAATATTAGAGATCAAAGTTAAGCAGATTTCTTTAATGCAGGACTTTCAAAGCTTTCACTTGTTTAAGGAGGTGATAATACCCAAATTGATCTGGCCAGGAAATCTTTAGAAAACCTATCTTGACAACAGAAGTTGGGAAAATCTGTAATGAGAAAATTCTTTAAATTTGAAATTATAAGACAACTTTATGCTCTTATAATGCTGCTTTTACTTTTTACTCGCTGTGTTTTATTTTGTGGTTCCTGGGAATATTTCGTTCAGACAAAAAAAGTTTATTTTTTAAAAGCTTAACTATCATTGGTTTAAACGAACCCATTTTTTTTTAATTAGAGTAAAAGAATACTGTAAAAATACTGGGTTTCTCTCTTTTTATACATTTTTTAAAAAGATTTTACTTATTGGGGCCCCTGGGTGGCTCAGTCAGTTAAGCGTCTTCCTTCGGCTCAGGTTATGATCTCAGGGTCCTGGGATCCAGCCCCACATCGGGCTCCCTGCTCGGCGGGAAGCCTGCTTCTCCCTCTCCCACTCCCTCTGCTTCTGTTCCCGCTCTTGCTATCTGTCAAATAAATAC
This sequence comes from Zalophus californianus, assembly GCF_009762305.2. Taxonomy (NCBI): domain Eukaryota; kingdom Metazoa; phylum Chordata; class Mammalia; order Carnivora; family Otariidae; genus Zalophus; species Zalophus californianus. Next base: position 25,255,947 of record NC_045604.1, read on the forward strand.
AATCTTTAAAAAAGAAAAAAATTTATTTGTCAGAGCGAGAGAACACAAGCAGGGGAAGGGGCAGGCAGAGGTAGAAGCAGGCTCCCCGCTGAGCAGGGAGCCCCATATGGGACTTGATCCCAGAATCCTGGGATCATGACCTGAGCCAAAGGCAGATGCTTAACCTACTGAGCTACCCAGGCATCCCTTTTTTTTTTTTTTTTTTTAAGAGAGAGTGAGTGGGGCAGGGGAGGGGCACAGAGAGAATCTTAAGCAGGCTTCACCCCCAGCCCAGAGCCCAACTTGAGACTCAGTCTCATGACTCTAAAATCATGACCTGTGCGGCAGTCAAGAATCGGACCCTTAACTGACTGAGCCACCCACGAGCCCCACTGGGTTTCTCTTTCAACAAAGATTTTGACAGAGCTTCACATGAGGTCCTTGTGGCAAAAATGAAGAAATGTAGGCAGAAAGCTAGTTCACTGTGATGGACTTGGACCTCAATAGCCGTATCCAGAGAAGGCAGATGAATAGGTTTAGGTCAACCTAAAAGAACATTTCCACTGATGCCTTAAAGGACTTTGTTCTTGGCCAGTGTTGATTAAATTTGCAGATAGTAAGTTGAGAAGATAAATAATATGTTGAAATGAAGTACAAAAAGGTTTTAGATCTTGGGAAAAGGAGGTTTTGGTTATTGGAATTGCAACATCCAGTACGTTGTGTGATATAACAGCCCAAAAGGCAATCGAGATCTTGGATTATTACATTAGTACAAACACAGAGTAGAACAGGAGGCGGAAATTTGTAATCCTGATCTCCTTCTGTCTTCCACATACACCTTTGTAAACCTTATTGTGTTGTTATGATTAGATTGGGGCACTACTTGATAAACTTTACTAAATCCCAGGTGGAATGCAGGGTAGTGACTAGGTCATGAGGATGCTTGAAATAAGTCACGAGGAAGGGTTGAAGGAACCCTAGTATTTAGCCTTGAAGAAAAGAGTGGAAACTGTCCTATGAAGTGTAAGGGCTACTCTGTGGAGGAGGGGTTAGATTTAAACCATGGTAATCCAGGAGGTAGACATGACTTTAGGGGCAGATTTCACCTTCTTGGTGAGGTCATGAGAGGTTCTTAGGATTCCCTTCTGGGACATTCATCGCTAGGATAACAAGGTTGGGATAAGACTGGATTAGATTGTCTAAGGTCTAGTAGTTCTAGTACATATAATACACCTGGTGTCATCATCGTCACCATACTTCCTGCCCCACCACTAGCCGCCAAACTTGGGTAGATTTTATTAGTGCTTAAACTTGAAAAATCAAGTTTTTTAAAAAGATAGGAAATTAGGGGTGCCTGACTGGCTCAGTTAGTAGAGCATGCATCCCTTGATCTTGGGGTGTGAGTTCAAGCCACACATTAGGGGTAGAGATTACTTTAAAAAAATAAAACCTGGGGCACCTGGGTGGCTTAGTCGGTTGATTTCAACTCAGGTCATGAACTCTGGTTTGTGGGATCCAGCCCCGAGACGTGCTCTTCAGGCTCTGCACTGGGCATGGAGCCTGCTTAAGATTCTCTCTCTCCCTCTCCTGCTCCTCCCCACACAGGCGCTCTCTAAGTAAATAAATAAAACCTTTATTTTATTTTTTTAAAGATTTTATTTATTTGTCAGAGCACAAGCAGGGGGAGTGGCAGGCAGAGGGAGAAGCAGGCTCCCTGCTGAGCAAGGAGCCCGATGTTGGACTCAACCCTAGAACCCTGGGATCATGACCTGAGCCGGAAGGCAGCCACTCAACCAACTGAGCCACCAGGTGTCCCTGAATAAAACCTTTAAAGGGGGCGGCACCTGAGTGAGTCAGTTAAGCCTCTGACTCTTGATCTCAGCTCAGGTCTTGATCTTAGAGTCATGAGTTCAAGCCCTATGTTGGGTTCCACGCCCAGCATGGAGCCTGCTTAATAATTACAAAAAAAAAAAAATTAAAATAGGAAGAGAAGTTATTCTTTTGCTGCCATGGATCAGTAACAAATTGTTTTTTGTAAAGGTAAAAATAATAATGACTTGAGAAATCTCTTTTTGCAATCCACTTTTTATTCTAAAGCAGTGGGTCTCGAACTTGTTTGATGAGGTCGCTACACACAAGAACACAAATACCTGAAACAAGTGTCAGGAACTTACTGTTATTTAGATACAATTTTCTCTGATATTTTTGATTTGCTTTGTTGTTGTTTTAATGCAGGTTATACACCAATAAATTCATATCAGGACCCAGTCGTGGGTTGTGACCTATCAACTGAAAAACACTTCTATAGGATCTCATTCATCTGACCAAATGTGATGTTTACCACCCAGGTGATTAGTCAAAAGAGCAATGTTGGTTATTTTAGGTTTCTCAAAACTCAGATTTCAAATGTGCTTTAAGTGCCTAATGAGGAACTTGTTAAATTCTAGAAAGTTAGCAAGGTAGATTCTTTTTTTTTTATGCTTCTTCCCTGCATTGACCAGAACTTCTTCAGGGTGAAAATGGAAGTATAGTCTGTTGATGGAGCTTAATAATGTAATAGATTGTGTAAAAGTTTCTCCGGTTTGCCTTGAGAAAATGGTTTTGTGCTCTTCAGGTAGTATAAAGCTTAGGGTGTCAATAATTTAATTATATTCGGAAGTTCTGCTTCCTCCGCAAGTTTGCTTGTTATTGATCTCCATATTTTGATGTGCAGGCTTGTTATAAAGTAGAGCTGGATTATGTGGTTTTAGTTTTCTCATCTGTTAAGAGGGTTAGGGGCACCTGGCTGGCTCAGTTGGTAGAGCATGCAACTCTTGATCTCAGGGTCATGAGTTCAAGCCCTGTGTTGAGCCAAGAGCTTACTTTTAAAAAGAGACTGGGGCGGGGGGGTGCCTGGGTGACTCGGTTGGTTGATTTCTGCTCAGGTCATGATCTCAGGGTTGTGAGATGGAGCCTGCTTAAGATTCTCCCTCTCCCCATCGCCCCCCCCCCCCCCCGTCTCCATCTCTTAAAAAAAAAAGAGAGAGAAGATTCTAATCTTCTCTCAGGTCATTTCAAAGGTGTGATAATTTTCATCTCAAACACTGATCCTTGACTCTTCAGAATGTTGGTTGGAGGTGCCTCATGTTTCAGGAATATCATTGTTTTGGTCTTAGTCACTGTTCTAAGAAAGAGCATTTTGGGTGTAGACTTATCAGTATTTAGTAGAAAGAAATTGATTAAGAGTGGAAGAAAAAAGTCCCTATTGCTTCTGAGTTGCTTGAATTATACCCATTTGTGCCAAAACCAGATCTTTTCATGTTCTTTGTCTAGCTTCCCGCTTTTACCATTTGTTTTTGCACTTTAACCTGGAGCAAAAGTGGGGACTTCTCATCTCAGAGCCCTCTGGTGATCATTCAGGAATTGGTTCATTGTGACCAAGGTACATTTAGAATCTAGACAGAGAGATCATGTATGTTTTTAAAGTAAGAAAAAACTTAATTGAAGTTTCTGTGTTCCTATCCAGTTGACCTCTTGAACACTGAGTTTGAATTACGTGGGTCCACTTTTATGCAGATTTGTTCAGTAGATACAACACAGTACTATAAATCTATTTTCTCATCCTTAGGATTTACTTAACATTTTCTTTTCTCTAGTTTACTGTATTGTAAGAATGCATATGACATACAAAATATGTGTATATTATTGGTAAGGCTTCCAATGAACAGTAGGCTATTACGTGGTTAAGTTTGGGGGTAGGAGTCAAAAGTTATACATGGATTTTCCCTAAGACATAACATACTTTAAAACAGCAAGTTAATCATCATGCTCAGATAATTGAAAGTGTTACTTGTGTATATTCATAATTGCAGTGGTATTCTGGGTGGAACAAATTAGTACTTACAGGTGATAATAGCTGCTCTTTATTGGCTAGTTGTGTAGCTGGCCCTCACGACAATCTTGAGAGAGAGGTGTTGTTATTCCTATTTTACAGGTGAGGAAACTGAAGTTCAGTGAGGGGAAGTAACTTGCTCAAGGACATACAACTAGTAAGTGGCAGAGCCAGGATTTAACCCAGTTCAAAAATCTGTTTTTAACCTTCTATGCTGTAGTGAAATTTTGTGTTGTCTTCCCCATTCTAGTTGTCCTAGTTGTCGATGGTCATTTTACACTGAAGACTCAGGCATTTAAGTGATGGTATTTTGAGGAAGTAAGAATGTTTCTTTATTTTCAACTCAAAGTAGAAGTTCTCATGCCCTTAGACTTATATAGTACTCAAAAATGTGTTTCCATCCCAATATATCTTCTGTTTTTAGTTTACATGGGCGTAAGTTCAGTAGGCGTGATTTCCACCCTAAATAAGGTGAATCTGTAAGGAATGGAATAGTATTTCTACTATTGGTTTGAAGTATCTTTAGAAGGCAGGAAATGAACCAAATTATTATTATAAATCATTATAATGAGTTATTATGAATGACCCTTGTTAATGCAGATCCTTTTTTAAATTATTTTTTCTTTTTCCTCTAACATTTTATGGATGGATGCATTCTTTTTTTTTTTTTTTTTGGCCTAGTTATCCTTAAGACAGATTTGCTTCTATATTTACATTTTGCTTTACTTGGACTTTATAGTTTCTGTGATAAATGACATTTATTATGTACATAAGAGAATTCTGATAATTTTGACCATTTGACATAACTGAAGGTAAAATATTTTGTGTTTCAAATGAGGGAGTGGCCTCTGAATTTAATTTTGAAAAATTTAAATTTGATTACTCCTATAATATCAGTACAGTCTACATGGCACTTTTGTTTTTTTGGTAGTTCTGCTTGTTAAAAACTAAGCTAAAAGAAAATGTACCAAATAGTTGCCTTTTTAATTTCTTAGATTTAAAATAACTAGTTATTTCATACGGAGGAAACTAAATTTTCTTTTGTCATTAAGGGCAGTGGGAAATAAGTGTCTGATAGGCTGAAGGCTCCTACATACATCTTCTCATGATACCCTTTCCCACCCTGACCCTTTGCAGATGCCAAGTCCATTTGCTCATCAAATGCATTTCTTGATTTTGGTGTTCTGAATGAAGAAGAGACAACCCCTGTCTTCAAGAAGTTCACATTTAGTACGGAAGACAAATTGAGTAGATTATATAGTATCAATAGAGTATTAAAGGTGTTGAGAGGAGGCGAGGTTGTATCTGATAGGAGTGGGAGTGAAGCAAGCAGCAATGTAGGCCAAGGAGAAACATGACCAACTGGTATGAAACAACCTGATTGGAGGAATTACAAATTTCCGGGTTGCTTGATTAAGTGGCAAAAGATAAGGCCTTCAAAGACTTGAAGGAGATTGGATATTATCCTCTCAAGTATCTTTTAAAATTAGGTTTCTAACAGAGCTCTTAAATTTGCCCTAAGAGCAAAAAATTAGAAACATCTGAGTGTCTACTTTTTACCTTGCTCTGTGGTTAAAAAGGAAGGAAGGAAGGAAGGAAGGCTGAAAAAAAAGAAAAATGGGGGGAAATGTGGATGTAAAACCATTGTTACCTTCAAGAAGCTTAGATTAGTGAAGAAAACAAATGGTACAGCGATATGAGTTAAGATGTGTCATACACAGAAGGATAGTTGACCATTTGCAATTGAGGAAAACTTTTTCCTTGAACTTTAATAATAATTTTATTTAAATTTATGGCATGGGGTTCCTGGCTGACTCAGTTGGAAAAGTGTGCAACTCTTGATGCCGGGGTTATGAGTTAAAACCCCATGCTGGGTGTAGAGATTACTTAAATAAACGTAAAAATATATATGGCATAACTTTTGAGATCTGTCCAGCAATTTAGGCCATCAGTTCCAGCAGAGAAGGATCTGAGGCCCAAAGAAATTATGTGATTTGCCCAAAGTTCTAGAACCAGAACCCAAGATTCCTATTAACAAAGATTCTATACTTTTTACTATATAATTCCATTCTGGAGTATTCCTTGTGACAGACTAAGGAAGTAACTATCTTAGCAAACTGTTACAAAGTTGTTTATGTTGAACCCACACTTAATCTGATCAGGAAGCTAATAAGCCTGTATGTTCATTGCTCTTTTATTTTTAAAGCCTTAAAGTAGCTAACATGTTTTCTCTTTTACAAGTTAAAAATTCTTTACATTTATCATATGCTTTACATATGATAAACCCTTCGCCATTCTGGTTACCCTTCTTTATATAGTCTCATAAAATATATCTATTGGTAGGTGGTACCCGGAAATTGTACCATTATTTTAGTTGCAATCCCGCCAGCATGGATAAACTAGAATTATTATGCCTGCAATTTCAGAACCTGTACATTAACTATTAGAGATGAATATTTCAAACTCCCTCTTCTGGATACTTTTCTTTTCCTGGTTACATGTCCCATTTTTTTGATCCTAAATAATGCTGAACATAGTCATTATACTGTTTTTCATAGTATCTCTCATTAAAAATCACTATTTTGTTAAAACATAGTAGGCATTTAATTATCAGCCCCCCAACTAGTCTTTTTTTTTTTTAAGATTTTATTTATTTGAGAGAGAGAGAATGAGAGCACGAGAGGGAAGAGGGTCAGAGGGAGAAGCAGACTCCCTGCTAAGCAGGGAGCCCAATGTGGGACTCGATCCCGGGACTCCGGGATCATGACCTGAGCCGAAGGCAGTCGCTTAACCAACTGAGCCACCCAGGCGCCCCACCAACTAGTCTTTTTTTATAGGAAATATTTTATTCTTTTTAAATTGTGGTAAAAATCACATGAAATTTACCATCTTAACCATTTTTAAGTGTACAGGTCTGTAGTGTTGAATACATTCACGCTGTTATGCACCCAATCTCTAGAACTCTTTCTCTTGTGAAAGTGAAACTATACATGTCATTAACTCACTATCTCCTTCCTTCCCGCTAGCCCCTGGCATCCACCATTCTTTTTTTTTTTTTAATTTTATTTATTTTTATCTTATTTTTGAGAGAGAGAACACAAGCAGGGAGAGGGGCAGAGGGAGAAGCAGACTCCCCACTGAGCAGGGAGCCTAATGTAGGACTGGATCCGAGGACCCTGAGATCATGACCTAAGCCGAAGGCAGACGCTTAACAGACTGAGCCACCCAGGCGCTCCTCATCATTCTCCTTCCTTTTTCCTTCCTTCCTTCCTTTCTTTCTTTTTTTTAATTGTTTTAACTTTTTTTTTAAGATTTTATTTATTTATTTGATTATTTGACAGAGAGAGAGAGGGCACAAGCAGGGGGAGCAGCAGGCAGAGGGAGATTTTTTTTAAGATTTTATTTATCTATTTGAGAGAGAGCAGTGTGCACAGAGAGGGTGGGGGGATCTCAAGCTGACTCAGCTGTGAGGCTCGCTCTCCAGACCCTGAGATCATAATCTGAGCTAAAACCAAGAGTCGAACACTCAACTCAATGAGCCATCCAGATTTTATTTTATTTTATTTTATTTTATTATTTTATTTTATTTTGTGTAATCTCTTAAACCTAACGGGGACTCAGACTCAAAACCCCAAGATCAAGAGTTGCATGCTCTACCAACTGAGCCAGCCAGGTGCCCCCACCATTCTTTCTGTCTCTGAATTTGACTGCTCTAGATATCTCATATAAGTGGAATTAATAGTCATGTTTTTAAAATTAACTTTCCTAATACAATGGTATCGTTTATTTGTAAAATCAGCTGCTTTTAACAAAACATATTTAGAGCATATTTTATAGTTTTGCATCTTGACTTACCGAGGCAGTACAATGAAAAGATAATTCATTGCTGGTAGACCAAAGAAAAACAGAAGGCAAAATCCCTTAAGAGCCTATCTTTCTTCTCCAAAGCCAAGGTATGGCTATACCTTTCTCCACATCTAAGCCCCATGTTTTCAGAATTCACTCCTACACCTTTCATTTTCACATCTTACATAGAAATTGTGTATGTATGCTTGAATTCTGAGCATGTTGTCTTTGGATATAAATGATGTCTTAATCTATAAAATCAGGAATATTCCTCTGCTCAGGTTTAAGTGTAGTTGGTGGCGTGTTTCTTTTAGTAATTTCAGTTCACTTGTTCGGTATCTAAATGGTACAGTACCTGGAAGGCTCTTTTGAAAGCAAGGCTATTTGGATACTAACATGGAAGCTTTTATATATCTCTAAAGGAGGAATTTTAAACTTTTAGAGTATGAAGTAGGAAAATGGAAATTAAGATTGGTTCAAGTTGTTAAAGATGCCTTACCTAGTAGAAAGTACTTAAAATCATTGAGTCAAGTAGATACATAAATTTGTAAGACTTTCATATTTTTCTTAATTACAGACCATTTAATAAAAAGCATCTTCTGGGGCGCCTGGGTGGCTCAGGCATTAAGCACCTGCCTTCGGCTCAGGTCATGGTCCCAGGGTCCTGGGATCGAGCCCTGCATCAGGCTCCCTACTCAGTAGGGAGTCTGCTTCTCCCTCTCCCACTCCCCCGCTTGTGTTCCCTCTCTCGCTTTGTCTCTGTCTGTCAAATAAATAAAGAAAATCTTTAAAAAAAAACATCTTCTGAGTGGATCAGTTATTTTTTCTTCTATGTAAGGCTTAATCTACTGTCACCATAATTTGTATATTATAATGTAACTATTATATTTAAAAATCACTCTGCCTTGAAAAAAATCAGTAATAATTTTATCAGGTATACACGTGTATGTGTGTATAGCAGTAAGAATAAAAAATGTAAAACATTTAGTTTTTGTTGGTGCATATGTGATATTTCTGTGTCATTAATGAATTCATGTGGTAGTTTGGCTCATTTTGCTGTTTAAGTGTGTTTTGGGAGGTGGGAGGTTTTGAGGGAGAGAATAATTGAGCTATCATTGAGATGAGCAGTAGGAGAATTGTAGTTTGAAATACTTTTGATTTAAGTTAGACTTTTCTGTAACAACATGTGAAGGTTTTTTGGCTGAGGTGGGGGCTTACTGAAAAATTTCACAGAGCTAGTTGTAATTTTGTTTATGAAATAGGAGCACGTGTTTTAATACATAGAAAAGCCCTACATTTTTATGATCTTAATTAGAGTCTCTTCTTTCTACAGAAATAGAAAGGTCGTTGATTATTCACAGTTTCAGGAATCTGATGATGCTGGTAAGTTTCATGATTTCAGTAAATTGTAAATTATATCAAGATCTGTGTCACCCAAAACAAAAGTTGAACTTGCATGGATTTTAACTTTCTTTAGTTAAGTCATTGATAATAAATACTTAATTTTTTTCTTACAGTTTTGGATTCCATAGTTTAAATGTGCAGTAATTCTGATGCAGTATTTATTAGTTGATAATGTCCCCAGCTACAATCACAGCAAAACTTGTACCTTATATTAGTTTAAGTTTTTTGCATAATAAAGTAACTTAAATGAGAGTATTTTGTGAAACATCTTGGATTGTGAACTAATTTATCATGGAATGAATAGTATGTCTTTTTTTTAAAAAATATTTTATTTATTTATTTGTCAGAGAGAGCACAAGCAGGGGGAGTGGCAGGCAGAGGGAGAAGCAAGCTCCCTGCTCAGCAGGGAGCCTGATGCGGGACTCGATCCCAGGACCCTGGGATCATGACGTGAGCCGAAGGCAGACGCTTAACGACTGAGCCACCCAGGCACCCCTGAATAATATGTCTTAAATCTTAGCCATAAAAGGTTTCTTTAGAATATGTCCTTACTCTCATTATTTTCCAGATGCATTTACTATTCCTTTTTTTAATCTAATTTTACTTATAAAAGTAATATGTGCAATTTGGGAAAACTTAGAAAATGCAGAAATGTAAAAAAGAGTAATAACATACAATCCAACCTCCCAGAAGAATTACTAACATTTATTAGATGCTGCTAAATATTTGCATTTATTCATTTAATCCTTAGTAGAGCAGTCCTATTAAAATGGGGAATACTGTTATTGTTTACAGATAAGGAAATTGAGGCAGAGATATTATTCAAGGTCCCTTGGCTAGCAAATGGCCATTTTAACCTTTTTGTTTAAAAAGTCTGTGTCTTTTCTCCCTTTTAAAAACGTAGTTGAAGTCTTGCAATAGAATTTTGGGTTCTGTCCCACTCCTGCTTATAAGTATATTTCTCCTGTTATAAAAAGTTATTTGAGGGGCACCTGGGTGGCTCAGTCGTTAAGCGGCTGCCTTCGGCTCAGGTCATGATCCCAGGGTCCTGGGATCGAGCCCCGCATCGGGCTCCCTGCTTAGTGGGAAGCCTGCTTCTCCCTCTCCTTCTGCCTGCCGCTCCTTCTGCCTGCCGCTCCCCCTGCTTGTGTTCCCTCTGTCAAATAAATAAACAAAATCTCAAAAAAAAAAAAAAAAGTTATTTGAGAAACTCCTATTAATGGTTGTGTGATATTCCATAATGGAATTTATAATGTGTCCAACCATTTAATAATTGCTAAAGCTCCAGACTACTTCCAGATCTCTCCACTGTTACATATAATGGTGTAGTAAACAGTTTTAGAAATAATCAATTTCGGGGGCACCTGAGTGGCTCAGTCAGTTGAGCATCTGACTCTTGATTTTGGCTCAGGTCACAATCTTGGGGTCGTGGGATTGAGCCCCATGTCGGGCTCTATGCTGGGCGTGGAGCCTGCTTGAAGATTCTCTCCCTCTCCCTCTGCCCCTCCTCCCGCTCACATGCGTGCAGTCGCTCTCTAAAATAAATAAGTCTTAAAAAAAAAAAAAAGAACAATGAGAGACGATGGACTCTGAAGAACAAACTGAGGGTTCTAGAGGGGAGGGGGGTGGGGGGATGGGTTAGCCTGGTGATGGGTATTAAAGAGGGCACATTCTGCGTGGAGCACTGGGTGTTATGCACAAACAATGAATCATGGAACACTACATCAAAAACTAAAAAAAAAAAAAAAAACTTTTTAAGATTGGGTAATTTTCTTTAGTTCTATAGGACTTGAAATTAGAGGTATTTTCTTCAAGTGTCAGAGTATGCTGCATTTAATACTTTAGTTTAAAAGCAATTTACTTGATAACAGTAATTGTGTTAGGGTTGTAGAATTGTGGGTTCTCTACATTCTAAAATGCTTGTATTGCTTTATTACTATAATAGTTTTCATGTAAATAGGAAGATGTTGAAACATGGCAGTATCTTTAAGAAATTAAATGGTAGGATACGAAATGGTAAGAGATAGTTGGCTATGGACATATTAAAGTAAACACATGAGGACTAAAAGGGACTGGGCTAGATAACTATTTCTTTTTAAAGATTTTATTTATTTATTTGACAGAGACACAGCGAGAGAGGGAACACAAGCAGGGGGAGCGGGAGAGGGAGAAGCAGGCTTCCCGCTGAGCGGGGAGCCCGAAGCGGGGCTCGATCCCAGGACCCTGGGATCATGACCTGAGCCGAAGGCAGGCGCTTAATGACTGATCCACCCAGGCGCCCTGAAAATTTATTTTTAAAAAATGAAAGAAAATTATTTGGGAAATCCTGCCCCGTCACCATTTAAATAGCTTGAGAGATACTTATCTCCAAAAATAAGCAGTGATAATTTCTACATGTAAAAGTCATAATATAGTTCATTGAATTTGAAAAATGCTCTGTTTAGATGAAGATTATGGAAGAGATTCAGGCCCTCCAGCTAAGAAAATTCGGTCATCTCCTCGAGAAGCTAAAAATAAGAGGCGATCTGGGAAGAACTCACAGGAGGATAGGTAAGAGGCATTATTAATCTGCTCCTGCTTACACTGCCCCACTGCGGTGAGGTGCTCTCTGCTCTAAACTGGTGGGATCTCTGTTTACTTTGGGAAAGTGGTTATTGTCCACTTCGTGTTGTTTTGCATATTTCTTACTATCTCAGGCGTGCTTCTTGAGTCTAGAGGTTACCCTCTTTAAGGTCGCAAGGCTTGCTTGGACTCAAGCTGGAATCCAAGGTGATCTCCAGGAATACTTTTGTCATTACCTCAAACCCCTGAGCATAAGCAGAGAGATTGTTTTAAGTATGTTGTAATTTGTTACCTAACGTTAGTATTGACATTTTCATTGTAGTGATAGCAGAATGCGGGATCTCTCCCATTCAGTCACCCAGCACTGGCAGAATCATAACTAAAGGTTATAGAATCTTAAGTTGTATAGCCTGCTGAGTTTTACTGTCTGTAATCAATTCTCCTTTGTTCAGATACCTTAATCATTCATGGGGGTTTTTGTTCCCCTTTCCTTTAGTTTTATAAACAAGTTCACAGGAGTTGTGATTTTAACTATAATTGCTTCATGAGACTAGCACTGTAATTTTTGTCTCTGCTATCACAGATCTGCACACTCTCATACTCAGTGTTGTGTAACTTTAAGACCTTCTTAGTGATGGTAATGGTGATGATGATGATCACTACTGTTTATGATTCTTTGCCAGTCTCTATTATGTGCTAATTTATATTTATTATCATTTAATTCTCATAACACCTTTATGAGGGTAATACTAGCTTAGAGAAGGGTTCAGTGATTTGTCCAAGTTATCCAGCAAATGGACCAACAGGTTTTGGAACCATGTCTGTTGAACTCCAAAGTCCATGTTTTAACCATTAGGTGATACTACTTCCAAATAATACTGTTAAGTAGGAGAGTTCAAAGAAATGAAATCTTTTCTTACCAGTTCTTCCAAGATACTTAGCCTTCAAGGACTAAAATCTTATAAAGCCCCACACAGAAGTCTTTCCATTCTGAATTCACAGGTTGCTAAATTTGTAGAAACAACAATATTTACCTCCAATATTTTCTTCCCTGGAAAATTTCAGAAACATGGTTTTGAGGACAAATAAGACAAAATTTTGCTGTGGGGAGACAGGTCTTCCATGGTTTTGTAGTGTATATCTCTAATCCAGTTTTATATAGCAGCCCAACTTTGATTCTCTTTCATTATATTCATTTTTTATATTTCTCTTAGGAATGAATTTCTCTGTCCCCTGCTACCAGTTAACAGTGTCTCATCAATATAATTAATATGTAGCCTAAACTTTTCCTTGTTCTAATCATTTGGTTTTATTTTTCTTTCCTAAGTGTCAGGAGCGGTTGAAATACAGTTTTTATTGCCATTTGTATTAACCACCTTGTATAGTTTATTTCCTCAGACCATTATTGTTTTGAGTTTTCTATTGGTCTCTACTTAAAAGTTCAGCTTTTACTTGACTTTACTGTAATGGGACTCAAGGTAGTAATGGTCTCTATAAACCCAGTAATAAAAGAACTAGAAAAAGTAATCGTTCTTCATCATTGTAACTTGTGAATTAAGTGCTTATTTTGCATAAAAACATTTAGAGTAGTCACAGGTTTCAGAACTACAGCGTGTCTTGGATCAGATTGCTTAGTAAGGAAATGTATTTGGTTCTTCTCTTTGTTTGGGAATCTTGGGTTCAGTAGTTTGTCATTTGAGTGTGGTCTAGATTATAGGAAATACCGAAAGAGATTTACAAGACCTGCTGTTTGAAAAAGCTATGAAGGCAGTTTTTATGTATGATTGTTTCTTTTTTTGTTTATTGGAATTTCTCATTGAATCATAAAATTTTAGCACTGAAGAGAGTAACAAGTGATTTGCTTGAGATCATACAACTAATTAATGACAGACAGGACACTAGAACCCAGATTCCCGAGCTAAGATTTGTAACTACATAAAGTGTGCATCTTTGTGACTTAAAAAAACTGTTTTATAAAACTTTCCATTGAACTTTGAAGCACCTTCTTATTATTTTACTTTGCAGTGATCTTGAGCTGACTTTTATTTTCTCCATGATACAAGGCAGGTCTATGTGTTTATGTTTCTAATATATTAGAAATATTAAAGGCGGGGCGCCTGGGTGGCTCAGTCGTTAAGCGTCTGCCTTCGGTTCAGGTCATGATCCCAGGGTCCTGGGATCGAGCCCCACATCAAGCTCTCAGCTGTGCAGGAAGCCTGCTTCTCCCTCTGCTCCTGCTTGTGTTCCCTCTCTGGCTGTGTGTGTGTGTCTCTCTCTCTGTCAAATAAATAAATAAAATCTTAAAAAAAAAAAAAAAGGAAAAAATATTAGAGGCAAAAAACGGGAGATAGTTGTTGACTTATTTTCATTTTTAGATAAATTTTGAGATATTGTAATTTATATAATTGCACTCCAATTTCCTTTAATAATTGTGTTCTAGGTGGTTTTCGCATCTATATTTGGTGCTGTCCATTCATTTGCCTACTTTCGCACCATTCACTCATTATGTAATTTACTTTTAGTATTTTTATACTCTGCCTCTGACAACAGAGAATTGTTTTTTTATTAATGTTCTTCTGAGGGGCGCCTGAGTGGCTCAGTCGGTTAAGCGTCTGTCTTTGATTCAGGTCATGATCTCGGGGTCCTGGGATCGAGCCCCACGTTGGGCTCCCTGCTCAGCGGGGAGTCTGCGTCTCCCTCTCCCTCTGCCTGCCACTCCCCCTGCTTGTGTTCTCTCTCTCTCTCTCTGTCAAATAAATAAATAAGATCTTTCAAAAAAAAATTAAACGTTCTTGTGAACCAGGCCTTATCCACAGGTGAGAAATTTTCAGCCCGTGTTGAGGTAGCTTCTTTTTTTCCTTTGGGTCTTTGGAAGCAGTATTTTCCAAAAGTCAATACAATTGTGCTTATTCATTAGCATCCCTGTAAAGTTAGGGAAATAATGGAAGCAATTTCACGCCTCAGCATCTGTTTTGAGTGTTTCATCTACAAAAGAGGTGTTCTTCGGTGTTCTTCCCTGTGAGAGACACTAGGGATCTGTGTTCACTTAGATTTTGATCTAAGACTTTTTTTTTTTAAGATTTTATTTATTTGACAGAGAGAGACACAGCGAGAGAGGAAACATAAGCAGGGGGAGTGGGAGAGGGAGAAGCAGGCTTCCTGCCAAGCAGGGAGCCCGATGATCTAAGGCGCCCCTTGATCTAATAAGACTTTTAAAACTTTCTCCTCTTTCCCTTTCTAGTGAGGACTCCGAAGAAAAAGATGTGAAAACCAAGAAGGATGATTCTCACTCAGCAGGTAATAAACAGTTTTTAATGTAATAAGTGATTGATTTATATCTTTATTCATTGGACATTTTAATATAAGTGGTTTTATAATAATGCCAGGCACTGTTGTAAATACTGGCATTACAGAGAGGTTTCCATCTTTGAAGAGCTCCTTGCTGGTGGCTTACTACAGTCTCCTGTGAGGGTTTTTGTTAACAGGCTTACCTGCTCTGTCCCACCCCAGGATTTCTGATTCAGTAGGTTTCAGTGGGACATTGGGGCTTTGTTTTTTAAAAATATTTAGAGATTATTCTCCTGCATAATTGACATTGAAAACCATTTACATGAACAAATAACAGACATCAAACTAAATTGATTTAAAAGAGCATATATAATACTGAGTGACATAAAGCTCTAAAAAGGGGGGGCGGTGATGAACTCTGGGGTAAAGAGCAAGCAAAGGGTAGTCTCACCCCTACCTGTTTCACTGGCAAGTAGTCCTTTGAAACAGTAGTCACAGAGAAAGCTTTCTTGGTAAGAATTTTAACTCAAAGGAATTAATAAAGACTCCATGGCAAAATGTTAAATCCTGATTACTTGTTGGTATTTATATTTCTGAATTTAACTCTTCTCAGTATAGAGGGTTTATTCCGTGTTGCTCCCAATCACTTTAGTTTTGACTTACACGCCCCTGCTTTTGCCTGTCTGGATCTCCCTTTACATGAGATTGCTGTTAGCTAATATGTGCAGGGTAGACAAAGTTCCACTGAATTCACTCCACTGAATTCACTCCGCTTTCATTCCTTTTCTAGCCTGTTATCTGACTGCCTACGTTGACAAGAAATAGGTTTTGTAACTTAGAATAATACCATTGGAAGACAGTCTTCTCCTCTTCTATTTAAAAATATTTTTCTAGGGGCATCTGGGTGGCTCAGTTCGGTAAGCTTTCAACTTAGGTCATGATCTCAGGGTCTTGAGATCAGGAACCCCGAGTCTGTGTGGAGTCTGCTTTAGATTGCCTCTCTGCCCCTCCTTGCCTCCCCCCCAACCCTCCACCCACCCCACCCCCGCTTGTGTTCTCTCTCTCTCTTAAAAAATAAAAAATTTAACTTTAGTTTCTAAAAACTGTGAACAGAGATTGAAATGTAATTGATAATTTTAGGGCAATGCAGTGATACAAGTTTAAAATACATTACAGGAAGCATGTATTCACACCTAAATTCAGCTTTATGACTACTTAAAACTACATGCCCAAGCTATTTTCTATGCAGTAATGAGGACGTAATCTTTTTCAAGTTCATTCTTTGAATTTTAGCTCCCCTTTCGTATATTTTGTAGGACTTTTTAAGGATAGGATGTACCCCGTTTGAATGAAATAAAGCTGCAGGTTCTATCTCATACTGCCTTTTCAGCCTTCAGATAAATGCACAACTCTTTGATCGCTGCATTGTAACTTTGATCTTACAGAGGACAGCGAAGATGAAAAAGAAGATCATAAAAATGTGCGCCAGCAACGGCAGGCAGCCTCTAAGGCAGCTTCTAAACAGAGAGAGATGCTCCTGGAAGATGTGGGCAGTGAGGAAGAGCAAGAAGAAGAAGATGAGGCACCGTTCCAGGAGAGTACGTGAAGCTGACTTGTTACTCGGGTCGTGATTGTAGTTTGTGACCTTGATTACTTCTGCGTTGTTGCGGCTGCTAAATGTTACAGTCAGTCCCTTAAATTAGATATTTGCTGTTAGAAGAGATGGCTGTTTTTTGATATTGGTTATTTTAGATTCTCTTGATTATGATGTCCATCATTTGAACTCAAATACTAAACACACAGTTGTTAAAGCAACAGTTACATGGTGGGTGTTGTGATTAGGTTTTGTATTTTGGCCTGGGAGCAGAAGGTGTAGACCTCCTCCCCCAACAAAAAAAAAGTGTTAGTAGCAGGATTTAGATGTTTCACACGTTACTCAGATTAATAAACTACATGTATTTTTGCTTTGTATTTAGCTTTCTCGTTTCATTTATTCATTGTTGGACCAAACACACTAAATTGGTTCTGTTTCATTTCCCTGGTCTCCCCGGTACTATAGGGGAACGATGGAACTACCAAAAGTTACTGGTGAAAAAAAAAAGTTTGCGATGGCGTCAGTTTTTATTCAGATTAAGTTTTATCTCTTCCTGTTTTCAACCAACTGAACAAGTCAGTGGTGCAGCTCTCGTGTGCGTGTGTCTGTGTCTGTGTGTGTGTGCGCGCGCGCGCATGTGCTAAACCCACCCTACAGATGGGGCTGGCGAGGACTCCAGCCAGATTGGGGCACAGCTGCCACCGGAATCCAAGAGTGTTTGACTCCCAGATCCCACCCTCCCGTCATGCTTAGCACTGTCTCCCTTCGTTCCCTTGGAAGGATGTATACGTTAAGTTGGACGTTGAAATTCTTCTTTCCTCTCAGAAGATTCCGGCAGCGATGAAGACTTCCTAATGGAAGACGATGATGATAGTGACTATGGCAGTTCAAAAAAGAAAAACAAAAAGATGGTTAAGAAGTCCAAACCTGAGAGAAAAGAAAAGAAAATGCCCAAGCCCAGGCTAAAGGCCACAGGTGAGTTGTCTACAAGTAAAGTTAAATGGCTGCTTTGAAAAATTTCAAGAACCAATAAACTTTCTCTACAGAAATTCTTCATTAGGGCTCAGCGTTGGCCACATACCTCACGAGAATAAGAGAATTCTGCGAGGATCCGGTCTTCCACACCAGGAAGGATCACTTATTTATTCATAAGGACTGTGGCCCCTGCAGGAGTCTGGCGGCGCAGCCCCGTCCCTCTGCTGCCGCCGCCTCCAGCAGGTTTGGCAGCGACCTGTTGGCCGGCA
Organism: Zalophus californianus; assembly: GCF_009762305.2. Lineage (NCBI taxonomy): Eukaryota > Metazoa > Chordata > Mammalia > Carnivora > Otariidae > Zalophus > Zalophus californianus. The sequence continues at coordinate 25,273,735 of NC_045604.1, forward strand.
CTGTGGACAAACATCGCAGCAATAGAACTGGGCCTGCGCTTTTTCCCGCCCGTATCACGACCCCAGCAGCTAGGAAGGACCTGAAATTGCGAAAATGCACACCTGCGATCATAGATTTCAATCCTGCAGTCTGATGCTTACACCATCCTTTGTGCTCGCAGAATAAAACCACATTTGGCAACACGGATTCATTTGCTCGGCGCCATTGTGGTTGCTACCAGATAGTCTCCTAGTCACAGCTCGTTTGTTGTGAAATCAGAAAGCTAGATTTGCTTTGGTTTTTTTCTGACAGCTAGGGCTGGTGATTTGTACATTTTTTACTCATCACTTCTTACTGCTAGGAATCATGGAATTGTCAAAAGTTCCTCGATGAGGGCACCCGGCTGGCTTAGTGGTAGAGCATGCAACTCTTGATCTCGGTCATGAGTTCGAGCCCCACGTTGGGTGTAGAGTTTACTTAAAAAAATAAAATGAGTGACACGTCCTTAGAAAAAAATTTTTTAAAACTTTGGTGACTTCTGTTTCTACTCACGTTGTATCCATTCTTTTTGACCTGCTTTTTAGACGTGACTTTTATCATAAACAACTTGTGTTCACAAACCACTAAGGATAGTACGCAGTTTCTATAGCATCCTGTTTCTTTATTATAAACATTACTGCTAACGCAGCACCATAGTGTTGGCAAGAGTGAATGGAAACCAGTGCCCACCTTGATTTTTAGTCAGTTGGGGTGTGGTCTTTATACATTTAATTCTTAAAGTTTTGTTTTATAGCCGATTTTTATTTAAAGATCTTTTCTTCTCTTCCCTTCCCTACATTGGTATTTTTCTTCTTCCAGTGACGCCAAGCCCTGTGAAAGGCAAAGGGAAGGTGGGTCGCCCCACAGCTTCAAAGGCATCAAAGGAAAAGACTCCTTCTCCCAAAGAAGAAGACGAGGAACCAGAAAGCCCTCCAGAAAAGAAGCCCTCTGCAAGTCCTCCACCTGAGAAATCAGGGGATGAAGGGTCTGAAGATGAAGCCCAGTCTGGGGAGGATTAAAAAAGTGATGATGGTTTGGGGAGAGATTTTATTAAAAAAAGAAAAAAAAAAGAAAAAAGAAAAAGGGGGAAAAAAAAGAAAACCTACTTAAGATAGAACATGGTTTTGGCTGTGGCTTGACTCATGGGCTTTCAATGCTTTTTTTCCTTTTCTTGAAAATAACATTCGCTCTTTTTTTTTTTTTTTTTTTTTAAGAGAACCATTGTAAGTTTAATTTACCTTTCTGTCTATTGGTCCTCTCTTTGCCATCACCCCTCTTTCCCACCCCTTCCCAATGAAAGCCATGTCAAAGTAATCACTGGATTGACTGCTTCACCTTTTTATTTTTAATGGAAGGTATACCACAGTTGTAAAGCAATAAGATTTGAGATGAACACTCTGGAAATTTTGCTTTTTGCTAAGTGATAGCAAGTTGAATCATAATCAAAAAAAACATAGAAGGGTTTTGGTTAAAAATGATTGCTTCTTTCTCTACCTGGACTTAAAAAAGTCACTTGTCATCTAATACAAGTTTATATGTCTATATACATAAGTATAGATGTCAAAAAAAAAATCATGATGTTAAACTTCCACTGATGGGGCAGGTAGGACATAAAGATGAATTCTGAATTGTTACTAAAAGTATTCGTATTTTTTACCTTGGGGGCAAGGCAGGGAATGGTGTTCCCTGACCTTGTTTGAGGGTGTGGTGTTTTTTTTTGTTTGTTTGTTTCTTTGTTTCTTTTTTTTTTTTTTTTTTAATTTCATCACTTGTTATCTCAACGAGACCCGGAGCCAGTGATCCTTTTATCCTGCTACAGTCTTTCAGGAACTTTAAAAGAACAACAACAAAAAAAAGGCAAGGGCCACCAAAACTTAAATCACTCTTGATTTCCTATTTCGTTCTCTAATGGTTCATGTTTTTAAATATATATGTTATCTATTCTGTTTCTCGGATAAAATTTTACCAAGGATCAAAAAAAAAAAAAAACCTTAGAATTTAAATGGCAAGATCTATACACCAGAGTGGATTTCTTCTTAACTGACAATGTTTAGGTTTTAAGCAAATAAAGTACCAATTAATGTGAAACTCAATCACAAAGACTTGAGATTTTTCCTTTATGAAAATAGAAAATTGAAATTCTTTTATGCCAAAAATGTGCATTCAGATCCCATGAACCATGCTCTGTTTTTATTTGGGGATAGAACATTTGTCTTTTCACACACCTGTCTTCCCATTTCTTCGTAGACACATGTGCATCTCTCGGCTTCCTGCTCCTGCAGAGGATACCACTGCATACCCCATCCCCAGAGCCTGCCAGTTCTGCTCTAAGACATGATTTCTCCTGGCTTTCTTCTTCACTTACTTCACATTCTGTGCTTGACTGGGAGTATGGTAAATGCTGCTCCCACACCGTTCAGTTTGCTTTTGTCTTTCTCCTGGTGCCCCTGCTTACTGCTCACGTTGCATAAGCAGAAGTTTCAGGGGCTCAGGGCTAGCGGAGACCATGTGGTTAGGAGCCTATATGCCACCAAGAACAGACTTTCCATGCCTTATGAAAGTGGTCAGGAGATCGTTCTGTAGGTTTGATCCTCCACATCCTGATACCATGAGCTCAAGGGAGCAAGGGTTAGGGGTCTTAGTGTGCTAATAAGTTGAAAAAAAAAAATAGTGAAATTTAACCTCTGCCTCTATGTAGGTGTGCTGCTTCAATATCTTATGCAGTTTTCTTTCTGTCTTTTAAGTTAGAGCATGTTTTTCTCTCAGACAACATGGCTTTCTTGCAGATGTTCCTAGGACAAAAGGTTATTTAAGGAATGTTTTTACTCTGATTTTTAAGACACTTTCAAGACTACCCTTACTCTGACTTTTTAAAATAACACCCAATGGCAGAGTCATTTCACTGTTGTGCGCGGCGCGCGTTAGAGAATGAATTTGGAGATTTTAGTACTTGGCCAAAAATGCAAAACTTGAACGTAAGTTGCAGTTGGATTATTATCTTTCATGATGGTTAACTTTAGAGTGGTGACCTCTGTAAGAGGGTGATAAAGATTATTCTGTTTGCTTTAGTGGGTTTGTTCGGGTATCCAATTTTAACAAGAAGGTTCTTGTTCATCTAGTAAAAGACTTCTCAGTGTTTCCACCATGCACTTCTGTTTTTAGGGGTTTATAAGTCCTACATTCCTAGTAACATTTGGACTTTTCTTAGATTATGTTTCGTGAAGATGAGGGGGGTCTTTTAAAACTTTAGCCTCGGTATTTTATGTAACGCGGTCTCTTTAATATATTAATCTGCACTAACATCTCTGTGATATATGCTCATTCTTTAGAGGTAATCCTGTCTTCTAGGTGACTTGTGTGCATTTGGTTGCGATCCCTTTTTTAAGAATTAATTCATGAGATTGAAAAATATCTTATATATTTCTAATGGACTAGAGAAAAGGATCTGTGTCCCCAGGTGAGACAGGCTCTGAATGACCTTTGTTTTCTCCACTTTCTATTGATGATTTAAAACACTCTAGCCTTCCCCTCAAATCATGCGTGCATATAGCAGGACAACTGTGGTGTCTCAACTGGAAATAGGTGCTCCGTAGTCAGGCTTGGCAGCGGCGTCAGGACCAGACTACAAGCTAGAAGCTGACAGTGGCCATTGGCACCATCCTTGACTGAATCCCATTTTTACCCCTAGCGAGCCTGTGGCGAAGGGGCAAGAGCGTCGTGCTCAGGAAGTGAGACATTCACTCCCTCGGAAGGTGCTTGTTTGTGGTACCTGATTTCTCTTAGCTCTGTTAGGTTTCCCTCTGGAACATGGATCTCGGCAGCTAATGCTGACTGACACTACACTCTGGTTCTTACGATGCTGTATTTCCAGACTTCCCTCCCCAGCGTCCACAGCTAGAAATGGGTAGCTCGCATCCTCTTCAATCTGTAACTTCCTGCTGCTTTTAGCCCTCCGCACCTCGGATGGAGCCCCCGAGTGGCCCACAGGGCGCATGTTAATTTCAGTGACAGGTTTGTCCTGCTTTCTGTCTCTCCCTTTCACAGCCCCACTCCCTGTGGAGTCCATGAAGGGAAATTAAGGGGTGTGTCCTCCTTTAGGGAGGTAACAGTGTTTCCTCTGGAAGAAGAATAGTTGATTTCCCAGGAAGGAGCTTGCATACTGCTTTTTTTCCCCCCACAGTAACTGTTTTGCCTCCATTTCAATCCTCAGTTCATACTTATCCTTGGCACTTGTTGAAAGAGCATTTTCTTTTGGGTAACGAATCAAGAGTGGAATTTGAGGTTACAATCCAGTAAAGTTTTTGACACTCATGAATATGGTCAGCTAGACTGAACTCGATGCTTTTTTTTTTTCTTTAAACGTTTCTTCTTTTATCCGTGAACGTACAAGTAACAAGTGGATTTTAGAGAACTGGTTGGGAGAAGGAGGTGCTTTTCTTTAAACCAGTTTAGGAGATGCTTTGAGAGTAGTAGGAAGGCAAGGGCAGAATTTACCAGGAGCAACAGGGAGAGCTTTATAAAAGATCATGTGGCCATTGTTGCTCTTCTAAAGAGTGGGCGTTTGGATTTGACGAGTTCTTTCTGTTCCTGCGTCACCAGTAGCCGCACTGTGAAGAGACTATCACCTTAGGAGTTTGGAAAGGACAAAACCTGGGCTCTGCTCTTGAATGGCATTCAGACAGATACTTAAGCAGGACAAGTAATAAACATTTGCTGTCGCGGGATAGGGAAACTATAACAAGCTGTTTGCTCTTGGGGTCAGAAAATTGTCTTTTCTCTGTGCATAGAGCTGGGTTTATTGGAAAAGGGACTTAGTTTGAATATTGGGACATCAAGCTATCTATAGCCAAGTTTCCATCTGCAACCCGTTTTCCCTTCATCTTGGGATAAACTTGATACAAAATGACTCTTTGAATCCCAAATCCCTAAGTTACACTTTTTTTTCGAAGCCTAATTCACAAAATTCACAGTGGTGCTGACTGTGTATTAACCACTATTGGGAAAATTCCTGTAAACCTGCCTGTTGCCATGCCAATGGAGGGACTGAGCTGGTGACATCTGTCTGAGCATGCTTTGTCTGGCTGGTGGAATGCCACCATTGTGCATACACTTTGTACATCAGGGGTGAAGGGAGGGTTTTCTAGATTTATGGGGGGAGGGTAAAATTGGGATTTTTTTTTTGTTGTTCCTTTTTCAATGGGGTGTAGGGGTATAGTACTCAGCTTATGCCCTAAATAACATGTATAAAACCCCCCGAAGTATTGTGTGGGTGTGTGTGTGTGAGTGTGTGTTTGTATATGTCTGGCAAGTAAACTTTTGTCTTCGGGAAATTAGTGACTTCTTCTTTTCCTCCAGAAGTATTTGTTACAAAATTTGTAAATAAGAGCTCTAAGTAGAGTTTGTTTACCATGAACATGTTGCAACAAACCTTATACACCTAATTCCTGCAAGATTTAAGGAAAGACTTGAAGACTTGCCAGGTTAAGCAGCAGCCAAGTTCTCAGTAATTGTATGCCTTGATTCATCTTTCAGACTTCGTTTTTGCCAGCTCCAAAACTCCCAGTCTTCCTTGATTTTAGTTCTTAATCTACGTTCTGAGCAGGAAGGATTATAGAGAGGAACCTGTTTAAATGTATTTAATTAGTCCATGGGCTGAGACGGGGGCATCCCTTTCTTACTACTACAGTGTTGCTAGATACATGATCAGACACCAGGGGGTTGAGTGTCCTTGCGATACCACCACGGTGCTGACCTCTGCAGTGTGGTACTAAGGAAGTTAAAGTTTGAATGTAACCACTTTATTTAAAAGATTTCTTTTTTAATTTAAATGAAATGAGGTTGAAGTGAACATGATTTTGTTGACCATGTTCGTGAATTATAGATGCAACATGCATTGGTAGACTTGTGTGATGGTCTTTTGTGATACTTAATTTTTACATATCCCAGTCTCTGTATGTATCTGCATAGACAAAGAAAAAACAAACTCCTGCTTTCTTTTATTGAAGGGTCTCCAGGACTGCGTGTCTGCTCCTGAGCTCTGTTTTGAGTATGTGTATCCTTTGCTTGTATTTTGTATTAAAAAAATAAGAAAAAGAACCCTTTATTGTTGAGCATGTTGGCATTGTCCCCTTTATTTTTTTTCTCTTTTTGGGACATATGAAGCAAGTTATTCTTTTTCTGTATCTTTTTTCTTTTGTAAACTTTTTTTTTGTTTTGTTTAAAAATGGCTTTATAAAAGGGCTTTTATAACCCAGATGTGTGCTCTGTGTACTTCTTATAAAACACTCTCAAGCAAACACACTGACATATAGTTGATCACCTTTGACCTGTCAGCTCCCAGTCCAGCCTGACTTGGGGGGAACCTGCTTCCTGAATGAATTCTTTAGACACTAACAGTGACTATCACTGTTGTTGGTGACAAAGGCATGTCTTGTCTCAAAAGTCAAAAGGAGTAATTAATACTTAAAGAGTATGGAATGAAGAGGCGGTAGATTCCCTAACTTCTGATTATCAGGGGAGCACTGGCCTGGGTGCACGAGGATTCCTAGGTAGCATTTTCCTCATGTTCACATCCAAGGTTATGAAGTTGTAGAGGGCAAAATTGTTTCAACATAATATATGGAAGAAGATAATATTTATACTCAAAAAACATATTTGCATTCAATTTCAGATACCCATATGAACTACACTAACCTGCAATTTAGAGCTAATTATTACTTAGATACATGGTGTAAGATCCCTTGTTAGAATTGGGCTGATAGTGTAGCTATTGGGGCTTTTATTCTTTTCAACCTTTCCCCTTGTTCACATTCTTGCCTTGTCATCTAAATATTGTAATTAACATACCAATTCAGCTTGGCTTTGAAATTAAATGCTTTTGCATGCTGTTACCGCTCAGTGACTAGATAACTTTATTTCCTCGTGCATAAGAGTTGTTTGTCCCAGGTCAAGGTTGACTTCGGAAGAACCAGCCACTTTTCCTCAATAATCTCTAGGTGTTTTGGGACGCCTGGGTGGCTCAGTCGGTTAAGTGCTCAACTCTTGATAGCTGTTCGGGTCATGACCTTGGGGTCATGAGATCGAGCCCTGTGGAGGGCTCCTTGCTGGACGTGGAGCCTGCTTTTTAAGATTCTCTTTCTCCCTCTCCCTCTGCCCCTCTGCCCGTTCTCCCTTCCCCCTTTGTGCCTCACGTGCTCCCACTGTCAAAAAAAAAAAAAAAATCTCTAGGTGTTTTACGATTAACATACCGAATTTCTGTTTCAGTCCAATGCTGGAGAAATGTAGTCTGGTGTAAGGAATTTCAAAAACCCATCAGGAGGACAAACATCGGAGGCATAAACAGACCTGGCACTCCTTCCACTCTTGTCCATGAGCATTACCACCCGGTCATTTAACATTGTAGATGTACAGCACTTCGCAATATGTGAAGAGTTTCTGTCTACATAATACCTCATTGAGTTTTCCCAACAACTGAGATTGGCCAGATGTTTGTTGTTCCTCCAGTGTCATGGCCCAGAAACCGGTTCAGGTAGGATGTGGTTTGTCGCCGCTGGTATTAGGATACAACAAGGCTTTGAAATCAGGTCGTTAGCTCTGTGTGCTTTGAGTTGTCACAGCTGTTGTTTCTAAAACCGGCCCCCACTATCTTGTATAAATGAACCCCTTGAGACTCCTTCCTGATAACCTTTGGACCATTTGGCTGTTCTTAGCATCTCAGTAACACCGATTAATGGGAGTCAGTCCCAATAACTAACATAAAAGATTTAAAAGGAAAAATTTCTTTTCGATAAGATATGAAAACTTACTGTTAATTTACCTGAGAGTCCTTGTGGCCCCTAGATATGAAGCTTCAAGTTATTTAAAAGCTTTTATTTTCTGATTATGTCTTAAGATAGTGACTATTGAGGAAAGTATTCGTCATCTTGACTGTATACACGGCCCTTATCCTCTGCCACTAGAGGGCAGTGTCTGTCCTCCATATACTTAGCTAAAGGACTCGCAGCTCCCCCCAGCTCATTTTTATTTATTTTTCTTTTTCTTCTTCTTCTTATTATTATTTAGTAAGCTCTAGGCCCAACGTGGGTCTTGAACTCATGCCCCTGGGATCAAGACTCACACGCTATCCTGACAACCAGTCAGGCACCTCCCAACTCACTTTTAGATGCAGTCTCTCTCCTAGCACTCAGTGTCCTCTGTATCAGGACACCCTCCTACCTACTTGCATTAGAACGGTTCTGTGATCTGTCTGCCCACTTCACACCCTAGTGTATGCAGCAGTCATCTGTTCTGAATTCTAAGTGGGAAATGGGATCTCTTGATTTATGCACATCGGTCTGCTTATGTTCTCTTTTCACAACTCCCGAGACCTACATGGATAATATCCCAAAATGAAAGGGTATGTTGAGATTTCAAAATGCAACTGTGAACTCTCGGCTCTATTTTGAAACAGATGTTGTCTTTTGAAATTGCCCTCCAGCTCAAAAGCCTTATCTCTTGCACAAGCAATACGAACACATGTTCGCATACAACGAATACTGAAACTTGTTTTCAAGGTAACGTGGTAACTTTTGTTCCTTTATCTTGATGGCATGCTTCTCATTCCCTCTATTATCTTAATAGAATGGACAGGTACCCATTTTGACATGTTTTGGCTAGGAGAAATCAGCATTACTCATGGGTGTGCCCTTGTTTCAGTACGAAAGTCCTGGACAAATATTGTGTAACAGATACCGTACTAATTCTGGGGTCACAGAGTGAGAGGGTGCACCCAGAGTTTCCATCCTAGTAAAGCAAATGATTACTTAAAAATACAATAACAAAATGTTGGAAATAATAGTTTGCCTTGAGTTAGCTCTAAGGTAGCACCTAGAAATGATTTGTCTAAAATTTTGTCTTTAAGGAATGGGTTGTGGAAGATTGTGTATGTATTACTACTATTGGTAATGTATTAGCTATTAGTAGATAATAATATATGTAGTGAACACACACGCAAGCCCTTTTAGTAGAATGTGTAAGACCACTTCCTTGGCCGATGTGAACTGTAATGCATTGAACAGGTGTACTCTTTCCACCTCGGGTAGAAACAGGAATATGTAGTCTACATGTGGTCAGTGATCTCCCCACTGCAAGAGATGAGGGTGGATGTTTAGTTAAGTCTCTGAAGAAGGTAGAAAGTAATTAGAGCAAGAACAATGATGGCCTAAACTTCTAGGATAAGATTACTGATTTGGTAACTCCAGCTGATTGGTTAGGTGGCAAGAAGTGATTCTCGTCCACAGTGAACTGACTATGTGTGGTGATAGAATCAATAAAAAGTGTGTAGAGACAGTGACAATAGAAATCCATGCATCCTCACTTCGGTTCTCTTGTAGTTCCCTCGTTCAGCCCTAGTGGAATAAAATACTAAGCCTTTTTAAAATGTGGTCTTACTTCTAAAGTTTTTAACAATAACAACATAGCAAAGCTCTTTTGTAAGACTGTTTTTGAGTTGAGGACTCAGGTGACTTTTTTTTTTTTCATTTATTATATAGCACATACTAGTGTTTTAGGTTCAGTTTTTTTTTTTTTAAGATTTTATTTATGGGGCGCCTGGGTGGCTCAGTCGTTAAGCGACTGCCTTCGGCTCGGGTCGTGATCCCGGGGTCCTGGGATCGAGCCCCGCATCGGGCTCCCTGCTCGGCGGGAAGCCTGCTTCTCCCTCTCCCACTCCCCCTGCTTGTGTTCCCTCTCTCGCTGTCTCTCTCTGTCAAATAAATAAATAAAATCTTAAAAAAAAAAAAAAAATTAAAAAAAAGATTTTATTTATTCATTTGACAGAGAGAGACAGCGAGAGAGGGAACACAAGCAGGGGGAGTGGGAGAGGGAGAAGCAGGCTTCCCGCCGAGCAGGGAGCCCGATGCGGGGCTCGATCCCAGGACCCCGGGATCACGACCCGAGCCGAAGGCAGTCGCTTAACGACTGAGCCACCCAGGCACCCCTCAGCTGACATTCTCTGGAGATCTCCGAACCTAACCCGGGGCTTCAGTAACCTAACTTCATATCTAATGCATGCCACGGTTCAGTTACAAGCTCCAAGCCCTGCCTGTTTGCTCTTTTTCTCCTGCCTCTGACCTCATTTACCACTCTCTCTTTTCCTTCTCTTGTTTTTATGAATGGTTTCTATAGGGATACCTTTTCTGGGGCAAAAATATTGTTTATACACGAAGCAGGTATGCCTAGAAGTGGTTGGGGAACCTGCTATCTTATGGACGAAGAGCCACATTGCTGGCTCAAGTACAAGATCAACAGCATTTCCTGGCAAACCTGGAACAGTGCAGAGCTGAGCTTCCAAAGCTTCATTGTAGGGAAGCGCTGCTGTGAATGCAGGTATGGAGGGTAAAGAGATCAGTTGTTGTCCTAGGCCTCACACAATGGGCCAGTCTTGGGCCGTCAGTGAAGCAGGCCGGTCCTCCTCTCATCTTGCTTTCCCTCATTCTCTCCCCACGCCCTCAAGTGAAGCAACAAGACCCAAATATTTGGTTCAAGGGCCGCTCACTCTTCTCTAGGCATCACACCACTGAGCAGTCTAGAGAAGCAGATGCCCCCCTCTGGGAGACTCAAGTCTAAGTGCAGACAGTAATCATGCCAGACAGTGGGGGGGCACCTGGCTGGCTCAGTCAGTAGAGCAGGTGACTCTTGATCTCGGGGTCATGAGTTCAAGCCTCACACTGGGCAGAGAGAGTAATTTAGAAAAAAAAATTAAGAAATAAATAATGCCAGACAGTAGATATGGGAGTTGCCAGAACACTTGTTGCTTCTAGAGATCCCCTCTGAATTAGCCAGCAATGTATATATATTTTTTAAGATTACTTATTTATGGCACCTGGGTGGCTCAGTCGTTAAGCGTCTGCTTTCGGCTCAGGTCATGGTCCCGGGGTCCTGGGATCGAGCCCCGCATCGGGCTCCCTGCTCTGTGGGAAGCCTGCCTCTCCCTCTCCCTCTCCCCCTGCCTGTGTTCCCTCTCTCACTGTCTGTCTCTCTTGGTCGAATACATTTTAAAAAATCTTGAAGAAAAAAAAAGATTAGGGGCGCCTGGGTGGCTCAGTTGGTTGAGCGACTGCCTTCGGCTCAGGTCATGGTCCCGGGGTCCTGGGATCGAGTCCCACATCGGGCTTCCTGCTCAGCAGGGAGTGTGCTTCTCCCTCTGACCCTCTTCCCTCTCGTGCTTTCTATATCTCATTGCCTCTCTCTCTCAAATAAATAAATAAAATCTTTAAAAAAAAAAGAAAAAAAAGATTATTTATTTATTTATTTGACAGAGCACGCGCACAAGGAGGCAGAGCGGCAGGCAGAGGGAGAGGGAGAAGCCGACTCGTCACTGGGCAGGGAGCCCATCGTGGGAGTCGATCCCAGGGCCCCGGGATCATGACCTGAGCCGGAGGCAGACGCTTAACCGACTGAGCTGCCTGGGCGCCCCTAGCTGGCAATATATTGACAACGAAAATTATGGTGACTGTATCCCAAACCCAAAGTTGGGGCCTGTGGTCCAGTGAAGACTTTTGTCCTACTCTCTGATAGGAAACCCAGTCAAAGATACAGTTTGGATCTCAGTGGCATTTCTGGGATATTTTTATGGTTTAAGGAACTGAAGCATGAAATGTTTAAACCTGGATTCTTCCAGAAACTGGACGCGTTTGGCAGCAGAGTTGAGAAGAACATGTCATGCCCACTCTAGCATGAGCAGCCCTTTGTTGTACTGAAACCCCCCGTCGTCCTTCCTCCACTTGTGACCTGCTTTAAGAAGCTTTGTGGCTGATGGTGGCTGAAGCAGAAGATCAGTTTATGGGGTTATCTCAGGCAAGTCACCTACGCACCTGCCCCCCGCGTCTCCCCCCATGCCCGATTCTCCTTGTTATAAAAGGGGGATAATGAGGGCCCGATTCTCCCGTGCACGTAAGTCAGCCTGGGAAAGCGCTTGCCGTGCACCCTCGTTGCTGTTGGCACTGGTGACCAACCAGCCTCAAACAAAAGCAGCAATGTACCTCTAGGCAAGGTATGTGGTGGTGAAAACCTCCTTTCTGCAGAACTGAAATCCGTTTAGCTTTGTCTCTGCTGTACAAATGAGTTATTTATTAGCAAGAACACTCTTGCAAAAGGGTAAACTTTAACCAACCCACAATAAAAGGCAGCTTTTGAAGGGAGGGAAGAGTGACGGCATCTCCCGAGTCACCTGCACTCCGGAAAGTGTGTTTTTAGTAATATAAGTACACAAAGCTGATTGGAGTTGAATGTTTCTTCAGCCTCTCGGAGGAAAAAAATGTTCATCCAGTGGTTACAAACTGTATGGGGACGTCTATTTCAACGAGGGCACACTCATTTGGATGAGAAAACTGATTTGAAACAGTGGTCGGTTGCATATTTTGGGGATATGAAATCAGCATAGTTTTGTGTCTTCCGTCTTCGTACCAGAGAAGAAGCCACCCAACTATCCCCTGGAGTCATTATCAGGGACAGAACCCAGGGGCCTCAATTGAACAGTTTTAGTGATACAGTGTGGGGCCCCCTGTGTTCTCACGATCCTGGTGCCTCACTATTCTGCCTTTTTGGACGGCCCCTATCAGGAGAGCCTTTTATAGACAAAGTGCATCTTGGCAACTGAACCTCAGGGATAAGCTACAGCGGCGAGATGGATGCCTCCCTTTTCCCCCGCAAATTCTCTTCGGCCTTGGGGAAGAAAGACCCAATTTCAACAGAGTGAGGAAGCCTTTAAAAAAAGTTTGGTTTATGTAAGTTCAGTAACGGTCAGACTATAAATCCTGACATTCTGGTCAGGAGCCTGTCATCTTGTAACAATCTCTTCCATCAGATTTTAAAGAACATCCCTTGTGCTTCTTGTATAGATTAGATAAGTTCCAGAAGTTGAAAGTTCCTCTTGTCATGTTCTCTTGTTCGAGGAGCTAAAACTGGTCATTTTGGCTTTAGTAAAATTTTCACTTTTCTCAGCCCAATTACCATCACTAAGTTCTGTGAAAGTACATGACACATGCTTCCTCCTCATTAGGCATTTTGGACAAGTGTCAGCATTTAAGGTCGTGAGAACTGGATTTTTGTTCCCTCTTACGAGTGTGGTATTAAGAAAACTTAGCTGTGAACTAGGAAAGTTTACAGCCTTCTTGTCTGGAAGACAAGAGAGTCGCAGCCTTCTTGTGGAGTCAGAACACGAGCTTGGTCACAGAGAGGGACACAAGGCAAGGTTCTCCACAGGAAGGCATCCGATGGTGAAGGACTAGCGTGACAAATAAGGAACCCTGCCTCTTGAGGCCCTTTGCTCTACTCACTTGATAGTATGTCAATCAGACTTTCAAAAGAGATTTCTTTGCCAGAGGTTTTTTTTGTTTTTTTTTTTTTTCTGTTTTCCACATAAAATTCTTTTTTTTTTTTTAAGATTTTATTTATTTATTTGACAGAGAGAGAGAAAGAGAAAGCACACAAGCAGGAGGAGCAGCAGAGGGAGGGAGAGAAGCAGGCTCCCCGCTGAGCAGGGAGCCCAATGCAGGGGTTGATCCCAGGACCCTGAGATCACAACTTGAGCTGAAGGTAGATGCTTAACCGACTGAGCCACCCAGGTGCCCCTCAACATAAAATTCTTCGTTGATAATACACATCTTTATTTTCTAATCAGTGTGATAGAAGAGAGTAATAATAACTCCATGCAACTGTTATATGCATTGGAAAGCAAGGTATTAAGGGTTCTGCAATTTGATCTACTTCGCTGCCCATAGGAAAATGCTTTCAGCCAGTGGTCTCAAAATGTGATCTTGGGACCAAGCGTTTCAACTTGTTCCAAGTGCAGAATCTCTGATACCATCCCAGACCTACTGAATCAGAGACCGCGGGGGTGGGGCCCAACAGAATGGGTTTCACAAGTCATTGTGATTCCGGAGCACGCTGACATTTGAGAACCACTGGTGGTTTAAATCATGCCAAAAGATCAGTGGGACCAAGTCTTTGCCCTTTTCTCCTGACTGGAAAAGGCAACTTGGTCTAGGTGATGATATTGAGACAGAGCAGTTACTGCATCCTTTTGGGGTTTGGCCCAACAGCACCAATGAAATTCTATAGCTGAAACCTTATTTGCCTTTCCTGGAAATTACTGTCTTCATCCTTGGATGCTTCATCTCTCTGTAAGAGTCCCCGGAGACAAAACTGATCCTTTTCCCTTCGATGAATGCCACTGTCACAGACCTTCTCTGGCACCTCTGCTTTGTATCCTGTGACTTAAGGATGCGGCCCACTCTTGGACTCCAGGCCTTGGTTTTGAGGGTTTTTTTCATTCTCTTCCTGGAAAGACAGCTGGACCCTGAAAACGTCTTCGACAAACCACAGATGTTCACGTTCAAGAACGGAGCAAAGAGGACATACACGGTAACATCTTTCCATAATGTACATCTCACCCTGGGAAACTCATTTTGGCTGTCAACTTCTACTTCTTCTGACACTGTGTTAATAATAACAGTAAGTCCTGTTTCTGAGCGCGAGGAACCGTCTTGAACATTTACCAGGACTTCCCTCCTTGAATCCTCGCGACAGTCCCTTCAGTTATAGGTAATACCACTCTCCCCAATTTACAGAGGAAGAAACGGAGGTCTTGACATCCTCGAACCATGTGCCCCAGATCCCATAGCCCAACAACCACGACACTCTGCAACCTTTTTACTAACTAAGGTCAATGCTGATCGATTGTATTTTGGTTGCTTTCATTGGCTTCCCAGAATATCCGGCCTCTAGTAGAAGCATCAGGGAGCAATGGATTGATGGAAAACAGATGAAAAGAGAGATACGGTGGAAAACAAACAAAAGCTCTTGACAGAAATTCAGGAACCTGGGCTCGAGTTCTCGTTCTCCACAAACCAGCCAGCTGGGCCCTTGCTTGACAAGACACTTGGCCTCCCTGGTCTGTTCCTCAGACTGTTAACTATGTCAGTAAGGTCTGCTTCTCAGAGTGGGAGCGAGGATCCTAAGTGAAACTGCCTAGTAGGAGGCCGCCCTGTAGTATTTCCACCCCAGGGGATGACAAGTTGGTAACGCATCAGTAGCATGAGGAGCCCCAGCCAGGGAACTATAGGACCTTCATCCTTGTTGCCGAAGCAAGTTACATTCCTCTGTGTTTTCTCTTGAGGGTGGGATGATGGTGCAATCTGCGTGAATCAGGGGCTGGGAGGAAGGGTTGGGAACCACCCAGCCTCCTTGCCTCAGCATCCCTGGCGCCTTAGCCTCTGAGTCTCCTCAATGCCTTGCTTCAGGCCCTATCTGTTTATTTATTCTTGTCCTGCAAAGTAGCTGGCAAACAACAGGCTTCTTATGTACATTTTGGTATTTGTGGATGGAGCCAGACAGGGTCTGTGTTGGAATGCTCGAACATTCAGGAAGGGCACAGGCCAGGCCTCCCTCAGAACGGCATTCTCCTGGCTAGTCAGATCTCCGTGGTCAGGCGGTGGAGGGTGGTGTGTGGTGCACACCACGGGTAACAGTCCGCCTCATGACACGGTTCCCACGGGAGCTCCGCCTGGGGGAGAGGGCTGCACTAATGCGGGCTGAGGCGGGGGTGGGTTGGGAGTAGTGTGAGCCCCCACTCGGCCCGGCCTCTCTCATGCTGCAGTAGGTTCCCATGAAAGAGGGAGCGCTGGGTGGTGGGAAAGCCTGGGACTGCCACCCACACCTAGGTGGGCATCCATGCCTACGGTCCCGGGATGGCTGGCGTGAGTGGAGAGTGAAGGCGAAAGGTGGAGCAGGGAGGCCAGTCCCACACAGGACCACCATCCTCTGGGGAGTGGGGGGAGGGGTGGTCCTGCCTCCCTCCACCTGGCACCCCCCCCACCCTTGGCAAAGGCAGTCCATACATTCTAGGGCACCCAGAGTGTGGCCCGGGGTGGGGGTGGGGCGGTCCAAGAGAGAAACAGGCAGAGGACCCTGTGTGTGTGTGTTTTGGAAGATGGGAGGCTGGAAGGAGGGCTTCTCATCTCTCTGCCACCCCTCTCTTGTCAGAGTAGCCAACAGAGGCTCAGATGCTGGATCTCCAGGTTCCCCCCATTTCCTGCAGGCTAATTACATGCCTCTTTGGGAAAGGAAATAGTTTCTCAGTTGAGCTGGGAAACCCCAGGCCCAGTGCCGGGGTGCCCCCTTGTTGTGAGTATCATGGGAGGGACAAGAAAGAAGCAGCTGTCCCTCCTCTGTGCCTCCCCCCCCCTTCCCAGGGGTGCCGGCCGGCTGCACGCAGGACCGCTTCCTCCTGCCGGCGGAGGCCTGGGTCCCAACCTGCCACTGGGCTCGGCTGTGACACGGATGCTCTCAGGAAAGCCGAGCCGAGGATGAGATTAGGTGGTGGCTGTCGGAGAGCCCCAAGGAAGAGGGGTTGTTTATCCACAGCCCCTCAGCTGCTGCTCCGGAGTGAAAGGGAGCGTGGCTGGCCCACCCCTGCTGTGTCCAGCTGCTGGGGACCGGCCGGCTGCTTCCAGCTTGGCTGGGGGGTGGGGGGTGGGGCGGACCCAGCAGGGAGGCCGGGGAGGTTGGCGGAGGTCCCGGGACCGGACGGCAGGCTCGTCCCCCCACCCCGGGGGGCCTCCCTCGGCGGCCCGGGCCCCGGGAGGCAGGCGGTGGTGGAACCGGGTGCCACGTGGGACCATAGGTGAGGGGGCCGAGGAGGGAGCAGCGGGGGGGGGGCAGGAAACAGCTGCGCTGCTTCCTTAGAAGGGTTACTCATGTAGCCTGTTCCAGGATGTGAGGGTTCTGGGCACCTTTCCTCTTTCCACCACGGGAGCGAGCGAGCGAGAGAGCGAGAGCGAGAGCGAGAGCGAGAGCGAGAGAGAGAGAGGCTGCGGGAATGGCGGGCCATCTCGCGCTCTACAGGGGGGAGCCTGGGGGCGCTGAGCCACAGAGAATTCTCTGGCCTCTTCTCTGTGGCCTTCCTTCAACACCCCTGATCTGGGGGGGGCGGGGTGGAGGGGGGGGCGGGGTGGAGGGGTGGGCGACCCCCAAGGCTCTAGGTGATTTCCCCCTCCCAATTCTCCCTTAACAAAATGCAAAGTCCAGGAGCTTGGGATCGGGGAAATCAGGAAGAGGCCTGAAGATAACCAGAATGGATGGCCCTTCACTGACCACACAGCGATTTCTTCCCCGAGAAAAATCAGACCACCCATTTATTAGGTCTCAACAACGCTCAGCCCTGAGCCGGAGCGGGACAGAGGCAGAGGAAAGGAACAGGGGACACGCCGAGACTGTGAGGCTTGAGGGCAGGAAATCTCTCAAATCTTTTTTTAAAATTGAGATCACTGTAGGGCGCCTGGGTGGCTCAGTTGGTTAAGCGACTGCCTTCGGCTCAGGTCATGATCCTGGAGTCCCTGGATCGAGTCCCACATCGGGCTCCCTGCTCAGCAGGGAGTCTGCTTCTCCCTCTGACCCTCCCCCCTCTCGTGTTCTCTCTCTCTCATTCTCTCTCTCAAATAAATACATAAATAAATAAAATATTTAAAAAAAATTGAGATCACTGTAAATTCCCATGCAGTTAAAAGAAATAATACAGAGATTACTTATACACTTTGCTAAATGGTAACTTTTAGCAAAACTTAGTGTAATATCACAAGCGGGATATTGACGCTGATACATTCCACCAGTCCTATGCAGATGGCCCATTTGACTCACCTGCGGCATGTGTGTGTGTTTGCACGCGTGTTTACTTTCCTACGATCTTGTCGCCTACGTACACCTGAGCTGTCGCAATCCAGATTCTGAACAACTACCACCCTACAGGGAACAGGATCCCTCATGTTGTCCTTCCGTAACCCGGCTCACCACTGCCCATCCCTGATCCTTGGCAACCACTATGCTGTGCTCCGTTTCTCAAGTTTTATTGCAAACATGTTATATGAAAGGAGTCATATAGCATGGGAGTTGTGGGGTCGGCTTACCTCTCAGCACAATTCCCTGAAGATCCACTCAAATTGTTACGTGTATCAATAGTTCATTCCTTTTTATTGCCGAGTCATAATCTGGCGTGTTAGTACCAGAGTTTGCTTAACTGTTCACCTGTTGAAGGACATCTGTGTTGCTTCCAGTTTGGGTCTATTACAAATGAGGCTGCTGTGGACATTGGCATCCAGGTTTGATGTGAACATCAAGTGATTTTCTATCCAGTGACAGCATCCTGTGGGCACACAATGGATCCTCAGTCCCTGTTCCCTGGTAATGACAGAGGACAAACAGCACTTCTATCCAGGTAGAGGTGAGGGAGAACACAAGAATTACTGTGCATGATGGCATGACCTCCAACAACCAACCAAAAATCAATGCACCTCTGAAGAAAGGATGGAGCAGAAGAGGCACGGTCATCATTAGCACGGAGCAGCTGGGACGACGGAGAGAAACCAAAGGTAGGGCTCAATCTACAGGTGGAGGAGAATGAGAACAGCTGACAAAAAGCCCAGAGAAGTGCGCACCGATACACAAGGAAGTCACGGAGATGCCCAGGTGGCTCTACGAGCGGAGATAAGCAAGCGGGGCTTTGGAAGCAGACCTGATTCAAATCCTGCCGGCACCACATTTTAGCTGTGTGTTCTGGGCAAGGTCCTTAACCTTTCTGTAAAAGGGACATAAATATTTTTTCTCATAAGAGTCATAAGGAATGAATAAAACAGTATATACAAAGTTCTTGACTCCAAGTGACCCCTGAATAAATGTTCGTTTCCTTCTCTCCCCTCCCAAAGGGGAAGGAGGGGCAATAGACATCGGAGCCGGGCTAATCAGGAAAAGACTTCAGAAATCTGGTTTAAAGGAAACCCAGAGAGGCACAAGAGTAGCAGGGAGAGTTTGAGAAGGCGTGGGGAGGGGGGCTTGCTTGGACTCAGCAGCCGACTGGATTGGACGCAGGCCGCCTCTCTCTGCTTCTGTGGTTCTGTGGCGGGGGCATTGCCTCAACGCAGAGCAGGATCCAGCCAACGGGGTTCCACCTCGAGGGGTCTTCAGTTTCACTACCACTGGGCTGGGGCTGTTTTTCCTACTTGTAAAGTGTGCTTCTTGCTATGTTAGAGGCCTGAGGTGGACAGTGGTTGTCCCACTTTGGAACAGCAATGGGATTGTGCTGGGTAGGATCCCTTCCCTGCCAAGTGCAAGCGAACCGTCCACCAACCCACCCCTCCCTTCAAATTCCAAACCCCAAGCTGACAAAGTCCTTGATGCCTCCAAAGCCTTCCAGAAACCGCTTGCCCCTGCGTGGCCCTCTTCCCCGTCGAGACTTTGATCTGACAAAGACGCTTAACCTTTTGATCTCATCATGGGACTGCCCCCAGCCCTCGGCCACTGGAAAGGGAGAAACAGAACCTCCCTTACTTGTTCCCATTCTTGTTTCTTTTGAACAAGGGTTAGCTCCCTTTGGGTCTCTCCCTGTAAGAGAAGGAAATGGCAGACTCTTGACACCCTGTTCCTTGTTCTTATCTCCTCCTCCTGCCTCTGGTGCCTCCTGGGTGCAGGCTGGGAAGAGCCCCTGGCCTTTGAAGCCAGTCTCTGGGGTGGCAGGGGACCAGAACACTCTTTTCCCAAATGCCTCCTTCTCTCCCTTCTCAGGTGAGCGGGTGGTGGTAGGGGAGAGAGGAGAGGGAAGGTGGAGACAGAACTCTCCCTGGGTGTAACCCCTACCCCGTTTAGGCCGTCCGCATGCTGCTCCAGTCCTCACAGCAGACATCCTGTTTTGTTTCAAACTTCTTTTGTCACTGAAATTTATTGATACTTCTCCTTGGCAACTCCATACCACCAGAGTGACCTTTAAAAACATGAGTTAGATAGGTCCCTCCTCTGCTTGACTCCTTGTAGTGCCTCCCTGCTGTGCAAGAATGAAATTCCTATCATCTCGTTTCTGCTCACTTCCCGCCCCCCCCATCTCTGCCTCCTTCTCTTCCTCTGGCTTTCTTTCCATTCCCGGCACTTGCCTGCCTTACAGGCAGGTTCTGCCTCAGGGCCTTTGCACGTGCTGTTCCATTTTTCTAGGGCTTTCCTGTCAGATCTTTCAGGGGTGAGCTCCTCCTTAGTTTTCAGGATCTAGCCAAATGTCACCTCCTTGGAGGGTCCTTTCTTTCTTGACCTCCCTCCCCAACCCCTCCCCACAAGCCCTCTAACTCATCATTTTGTTTTCCTTCCTTCACAGCCATCAGACATTATTGAGCCATAAATCTGCATGGCTTCCCTGCTAGAGTGTATACCCTAAGACATGGGCCCCTTGCCTGCCTTCTTCACCCGTGCGTCCCCAGCAGCTAGAAGGAGCTTAGGCAGTATTTTGTTGGAGGACAGATGAATCCCCCTGAGGCTGCCCTGGGGCTGGAAAAGGCCCATGTCATGGGCAGAACGCTGGCTTCCGAGGCTCACAATCTGGTGGCAGTTATGGCCAGCTTTGCCGTATATTAACCTAGCAACCGCAGAAAAGTCACTCTGCCCCTCTGCATTTCATGTTCTTCAGACGTAAAACACAAGAGCTACCATTTAGCTGCCGTGAGGACGAGAGAAGCATGTGAAAGCACAAAACAGATATGGAATGGTTTAAAAATAAATCCGGGGCGCCTGGGTGGCTCAGTCGTCAAGCGTCTGCCTTCGGCTCAGGTCATGATCCCACGGTCCTGGGATCGAGCCCCACATCGGGCTCCCTGCTCCGCGGGAAGCCTGCTTCTCCCTCTCCCACTCCCCCTGCTTGTGTTCCCTCTCTCGCTGTGTCTCTCTCTGTCAAATAAATAAATAAAATCTTTAAAAAAATAAAATAAAAATAAATCCACATGGTTATCCAAAGGCAGTAAAATAGCCCCTAGGTGCCGGTGCACACTAATCTCTTATCTGCTCCTTTTAATCAACGTTATCGTCCTTTTTATTTAAGGAGGGCGACACACAAAGTGACAGCAATGGAGGGACAAACAGAAAACCACCACCCTTGGGCCAAATCCAGGCCACCTCTGGGTTTCGTGTGGCCCACGAGGGAGGAAGGGTTTACAAGTGGTCTGCCCTGTATGATGTCAGGACCATCCTGCTGTCCATCCAGAGCCTGCTAGGAGAACCAAACATTGATAGTCCTTTGAACACGCATGCTG
Source organism: Zalophus californianus (assembly GCF_009762305.2). Classification (NCBI taxonomy): domain Eukaryota; kingdom Metazoa; phylum Chordata; class Mammalia; order Carnivora; family Otariidae; genus Zalophus; species Zalophus californianus. Next base: position 25,294,852 of record NC_045604.1, read on the forward strand.
CCGAGCTCTGGAAAAACCCCACAGCCTTTAAGAAGTATCTGCAAGAAACCTACTCGAAGCAGGTCTCCAGCCAAGATCCCTGACTGTCCAGCCTCTCTCTTTGTGTTGTCTTTTTATTTTCTCCTTAGATAGTCTTTCTCTTCATTTCTGTCTAGGACTCTGTATCTTAAGCTGTGGTGTCATTTTTGTTTTGTTTCTGTTTTTTAAATTAAGTCTCTGGTTGAGCCCTTGTGACAAATATATTAAATAAATACATTGGGTTTTTAAAAAAAAAAAAATAACAAGACTAGTCCGTAACACATGAAAATTGTATGAAATTCAAATTCCAGTGTCCAGAAATAAAATGATATTGGACCACAGCCACGCCCACTCCTGTGCCATCCGTCCGTGGCCGAGTCTGCACTATAGCGAGGGCAGAGCTGAGTGGCGCCGCCCCCCACATATTTACTGTTTGGCCCTTTATAGAAGAAATGTGTGGACCCTCGGCTGATGGTCAAAAGCGAAAGGGCTTGTCTTAGAGGCTGCTTGGCAGCAAGGAGGACAGCACGGCCCCGGGGGACCGCTCGTCTATCAGAGCCCTGGAAGGCCTGCTTCACCCCCTGGCCAGAGAAACGGAGGGGGGCTGCACACCAGCTAAGCCTTTTGGGGAAGAGGCCCCCGGAGCAGCGCCCCATGAGAGCCCTTTGCCTTGTTGCAGCAGCTAACCTCCCCCTGCCCCTTAGTTTTTCCCTGGAAGTGGGGGGAGGCGGGGTGGTTCAAGTGGCTTAACCTCAGGCACAGCAACTGTCAAAGACAAAGGTGGGGAGCCCTCGGCACCCTTTCTCCTCAGAAGCTGGTCCACGTCCACACCGCAGGCCCCGCCGTGTAGGAGGCAGTCGGTGAGAGCCCTGGTAGATTCTTAGAAAAAAACCAGGAGAGCTAGCTGCTTCTAGGAAGTGGCAAGTCTGCTCCTAATGACAGCCCTCTCTCTCTGGGGAGCTTATAATCACCTTGGGAGCCTCCCCCTCCCTGAGGCAGAGATGGTGGCCTTGGGTGGGGGGGGGGAGGTGTGTGTGAGTTATCCAGGCCGTGGAGGGAAGGGAGAAGAAGAATCAAAATGCAAATGCAAAGGCTCAGTCCTTGAACAAGCCTCGGTCCTGGGGATGGACGGGCAGCCGAGGGCTGGCGAGAGGCCAAAGCAGAAGCCTGCTGTCCCACGGCCTCATCCTTCTGCCCGGTCCCCCTCCACCTCTCTGGGAAGTCTGGAGGGCGGGGCAGAGCCCCCCGCCACTGCCCTGTGCCCTCTTTTTGTTTTTTTAAAGATTTTATTTATTTATTTATTTGACAGAGACACCTGAGCCGAAGGCAGATGCTTAACGACTGAGCCACCCAGGCGCCTGGCCCTGTGCCCTCTAAGGAAGAAAAGGCCCATCCTACCAAAGACTTCTCAGGGAGCAGGGATAGAGCCAGAGCGTGGTCCTGCCTCCCCTGGCTCGGGACCCAGCACCCTCCACCCCCTTAGGTGGCCTTCCCTAGAAGTAGACATGGTCATAGGGCTAGGGGTCGGGGCCAGGCTCCAACACTTAGCAGTTGTGGAGCCCTAGCGAGTCACCTGTTACCTCTCCAAGTTTACAGTACCCTCTTCTAATAATACCTGTCTCCCAAGTATTTGGTCACTGTGAGGACCAAATGACATGCTGAGCATGAAAGCCATAAAGCCAGGGAGGGAACGTTCAAGGGAATGAGCTACGATCTTTGTGCCCACCCCTTGCAATAGACAGAGTGAGCCTACAGGCCCAAAGTGGCTGAGTGACTTTGAAATAACCAGGGCACAGCATGCCCCAAGCAGAGGAGGAGACGGGCTGCAGGCTAAGACACTCTATACCATCCAGGAGATGCGAGGGGGGGGGCATGTCTCAGAGCTGGGAGGCCCCGGGGATGCTAGCAACTGCTCACATCCAGGCAGCCCATCACGTGCGGTCTGATCTCAGCATCTCCGATAGGGCCCAGCCTTCCGGCGCCAGCCGCGGCAGTTAGCTGGAGATAGCAGCCCGCTTCCTGCCCAGGCTAGAGCAACAGCGCCTCTGGGCCCTGGCTCTCCTCTGCCGCTCACCTGCTCTGGGCTGAGAGGGTGGAGGAGAGGATTTCAGGTGGCACCTGAAGGTGTTGGTGAAGTTCTAGAAACCCCCACGTGACCCCCAGGGAGCTCAGCACAATGGGGGTGGGTTGGGTTCCCTGTAGCCTTGGTAAGTCACCTCTCCAGTGCTGTGTCCTGTTCCTACAGAGGCAGAACTGATACCTTTCCTGTCCGTTGCTCAGAAAGGTCAGGAGCAAGTGGGAGGTGTCTGTGCAAGGGTTTTGAAAACAGTGCCATTCACGTGCAAGGGACCGGGGAATGGTGACAAAGACACAGACTGGCGGGGTGAGGTGGACAGAACATGGCAATGGCCCTGAGAAGGGGGTGGGAGGCAGGGGATGGGGGGGAAGGGACCAGGGCGGTGATTATTTACGGCTCTGTGTCAGGCACTAAGCGAATCACCCCGTACTTCTCACACAACCCTGTGGGATGGGTACTACAATTCCCATTTTGCTCAGGGCAAGCGAGGCTCAGCAAAGTTAAATCATTTGCCCCAAGTTTCCTGCTAGTAAGGGCACAGTTGGCCAGCAAGTCCAGGTCTCTAACTCCAGAGTCCACGATCTTTGCCCACACCAAGTCTCTAGAGAGCCTATTCTGGGGATGGGCGTAAGATTAAAAACAGGGGCAGGAGGACAGAGTGACCCAAAGCGGAGGCGGGGAGAGACAGGAAGTATTCCTCAGAGCCAAGCACAGAGTTTGGTCCACCAAAGATGCCAGGGCTACGGCCCGTCCGTACAGAGCTTTTATGCAACGTAGGGAAAGGGCGATGCAGCCATGAGCCTTGCCTCCTTGTGCCTGGGGAGTAAAGAACATGTACAACTGTACATGGCAGCCCTGGGAGGGCCTCTGAAATTAATTAGAGGAAAGAAAAACCAGGGGCGCCTGGCTGGCTCAGTCAGGAGCGCATGTGACTCTTGATTTCAGAGCCTTGAGTTCAAGCCCCACGTTGGGTGTGGAGCCTACTTAGAAAGAAGGAAAGGAAAGGAAAGGAGAGGAGAGGAGAGGAGAGGAGAGGGGAGGGGAGGGGAGGGGAGGGGAGGGGAGGGGAGGGGAGGGGAGGGGAGGGGAGGGGAGGGGAGGGGAGGGGAGGGGAGGGGAGAGGGGGGAGGGGGGAGGGAAGGGAAGGGAAAGGAAAGGAAAGAAGAAGGAAGGAAGGAAGGAAAGGAAGAAAGAAAGAAAAGGGGGAGGGAGGAAGGAAGGAGGGAGGGAAGGAAAAGAAAACCAAACAAAAGCCCGGTTATAGATTTTGTGGCTTAGTTCCCTCTCCCTTTCCTGGCCTTGGAGCAGAGCCCAGCAGAAGGGCCCTTCCTACCGATTCCTTCTGTTTCCTTGGGGCTCCAGAGTCTGGGGACTGGTGGCCCTTCCCAGACCTAGACTCGGGCCTGTGCCTCTCTTCCCCGTAGGCCTGGGGATGGATTGTGCAAAAGTGGTACCATACCCTAAGGCAAGAGGTTAGTTCACAATCTAATTACTAATTACTCACTTGCTTATTATACTGAGCGTTGCATCAGGACCGTGAGAATGGCTTTATAGCCGCTTAAATTAGTATCAGCTCCCCTCACCCCACAGACACGCACGCAGATCCAGGTACAGTAGTAAATCCTGCCAAAAGTCACTCCAACCCAGCCTATTCCCCACAACTCCTGGCACCTTCAGGTCATCCCTCAAAGAACAGGAGAAGCTGCCCCGCCGACGGGACACCTCCCCCATCAGATCCCCACGATGGGGCCTGTCACGGGTCATCTCACCCAGCCCTCATCCCTTCGCTGTATTGCTCTGGATCCAGCTTGAGGGGACACTGAGGGAAGGGAGGTTAGTAATGTCACACCTTACCTCGGCTGCCTGGGAAGTCCCTCCTCTGGTCTGACTCCCACCCCTCTTGCTGCAGTTCTAGTGTTGTCCTCCTCGTGTGGCCCTCCTTGCCTCTGTGTTGGAGCACTTAATGGTGGGGGTATGGCTGAGCCCTCCTCCTTGTCGTCGTGCCTTGCTGTCCAGAGAGTCGGCTCCACAGGGAGAATGGAACGAGACCTTCCTTGGGGCCGCTTCCCTGGCACCCTCCTGCCCCTTGCTTGACCCCTCTATTTTCCGCACTCTGAAGACCGTGGAGTCGCAGCCGGTACCCAAATCCCCTTTGAGCTCCCTGGCCTCCTGGTCTGGGCTCTGTCTGGGCCTGCAGCCACTCTTGCCCTCAAACAGCACGGAGGCGCAGAGCCGAAAGAGGGGGAGCGGATCCTGGCTTCTGCCGCCGCCGGGCAAGGAAGGAACTCGGGGCTCCGAGCACACCCAGATGACAGGCCTCGGGCTCTCACTTGCTTCTGCTCTGCCACCTTGGGCGAGTTACTTGACCTCAGTTTCCCTGTCTATAAAAGGAGGTAGGCACCTGCCCACCATAGAGGGACCTGTGAGAATCAAACCCCATGTCGGCGAACGTGCTTTGTAAGCTGTTAAGTATAACACAGAAACAAGTAATTATCATGCCCTGTCACCAGCATACTGGCCTCAAAACCCCAGCTCACAACTTGCTGGCTCTACCCGGCTCCCCTGGATTTATCCCACTGAACTCTGTGATCATTGTTGACCTTGGAGTTGCTGTGTAGCCTGGAGGTTCTTGCGCTTGCTGATGTGTTGCTGAATCATATTTTTGCAGCACTCTCTACCCCCCCACCCCTGCCAGAAGACTGCCCCGCAAGAGGGCAGAGAGCGCGCAGAACCCATTCTTTCCCACCCCTGCGCAGCGTCACGGGTTGGATTCTGTAGGTAAGACTGGATGATTCTCCCCTATTCAGGCAACAGCCTACATTCTTACCGACAAGCTTTCTGCATCAAAATCGAGACTCCCAGGTTAAGTGACTTGCTTGCAGGCATCAAATTACTACATCCAAGCACAGAGCCTGATTTGTTATTGTTATTTAATAAATGTTTGTTGAATGAGAAATGAATGACGGGATGCCTGGTGAGGAGCCTGGGAGAGCCCACATTTTTTCCACTGGAGACAGAGCCTCTCAGAGACCAGCTGGTGGGTGAGCCCAGGGCGGGCAGGGAGCCGGGGAGCTGGGGAGCCGGGTCGCCTCTGGCTGTCCCTCCCCATTCTCCAACCCCACCTGGTATTTGGCCCCTTAGGTGTCTGAGCTCCTGGAGTTGAATCCCTGACATTCACAGCGACATAATCACCTCGTTGCTCCAGGCATTTTAGAACCCAGCCCAGTTAACAAGTGTTTTTCCCAGTTAGGCCCTTACAGGGAAGTTGTCTGGTTTACTCCTGAAACCCATTCCGGGAAGGAGACAGCGTTACCTTTCTCACCTCTGCCTCACTGCCCCGAAGGGATCCCATCCAGCCTCTAACCCCAGTCCCCACCAGCCTGTTGGTTTCTCAAACTGAGCCCTCTCCGCTCCAGTTCTAAGGCTCCTGGACTCGAACATTCTGCTGATGCCCCTAAAATATGGGGGAGGCTAAAGGACTTAGGTCTGGTCTTTGAGAGGAGAATGGGATGGGTTTCACTGGCTCTCAGAGCTGGGAAGGGCCACTGTGTTCACCCAGTGAACACCTTACCTGGTACCTAAAAACCCTACGATGGCCCCCCCATCTTTAACCTGCTTACAGCTGTGCGGGGCCCTGCTCCCTTAATGAACTCATCTGATCTGGCTCCCGTGACTCTCTCTCCTCTGCTCTAGGTCGGCCCTCTGAAGCCATTCCTTTTTGACATTGACTTGGCTGCCAAAGTCAACACCTTTGCAAGGCACTCTGGGCAGGCGCCACATTTCCCCACCTCTGTTCTCTGCTCCGGTGGATCTCTCAGCTTTGGAGGCAGTTTTGGTCTCTCCCCTGGTTCCCCAGGGGGCCCAGGTGGGCGTGTGGGGCGGAGAACTCAGAAGGAAGTTTAGGGCGCCTGGGTGGCTCAGTTGGTTGAGCGACTGCCTTCGGCTCAGGTCATGATCCTGGGGTCCCGGGATCGGGTCCCGCATCGGGTTCCCTGCTCAGCGGGGAGTCAGCTTCTCCCTCTGACCCTCTTTCCTCTTGTGCTTTCTATCTCTCATTCTCTCTCTCTCTCTCAAATAAATAAATAAAATCTTAAAAAAAAAAAAAAAAGAAGGAAGTTTAAATCCAGGGGAAAGTTCTCTTTGTGAAAGGGTTTCTGGTTTTCAAGGTCAGAGGGAGGTTTCCTGAAGGAAGTACCCTTGAAGGTGTTTGTTGTTGTTTTCAAACCTTCCCTGCATATGGGGTGCCACTCCAACTGGGCTGTCCCTTGAGGTGTAATGGGGGGCTGCATTGGCCAGCAATTCCAAGGCTCTGCCTTCTAGCAATGACAGTCCAAGGAGAGCATGAGTGACCTCAGGAACCAGAAGGTGCTGTCATCCCCAAGCTTGAGGTTTGAGAGGGAAGATGTGGTTGTCCAGTTCTTCTTTCAGTCGGTTCAATTTCTTCCTCTTCTGTGCCCACGAAGCTCTTGTTCGTGGTGGAAATATGGTCCAGGTGTGTGGGTATAATCTCTCCAGTTCTTTCTTCATGCTTCCTCAAGCTCTGCTCCACTTCATTTCTTCACGCAAACCTTTCGGGTAAGGAGGCCCTGGGGCTGGTTTTTCTGCTCAGGTCCCTGGTGATTTCTCATCCCTCTTTCTTCCTCCTTCCTTCATCTTATTTCATTCTTTTCCTTTTTAAAAAAATGGTGCTGGGGTGCCTGGGTGGCTCAGTCGTTAGGCGTCTCCCTTCGGCTCAGGTCATGATCCCAGGGTCCTGGGTTCGAGCCCCACATCCAGCCCACATCCAGCCCTGCATCGGGCTCCCTGCTCAGCGGGAAGCCTGCTTCCCCCTCTCCCACTCCCCCTGCTTGTGTTCCCTCTCTAGCTGTCTCTCTCTCTCTCTGTCAAATAAATAAATAAAATCTTTTTTTTTTAAATGGTGTTTATTGAGTCTTTCTATTTACAAAAGCAATCTGGGATCCATATAGGAAACACGGAGATACAGAAGTTTCCCTAGTGTTCACCCCCAGATCAAAATCACCCTTCCCAATTATAGAAAACCAGTGTTCACCTTTTGGTTATTTATTTATTTATTTTTAGAAGATTTTATTTATTTATTTGACAGAGAGAGACACAGCAAGAGAGGGAACACAAGCAGGGGGAGAGGGAGGGAGAGAGGGAGAAGCAGGCTTCCCGTGGAACAGGGAGCCCGATGCGGGGCTCAATCCCAGGACCCTGGGATCATGACCTGAGCCGAAGGCAGCCGCTTAATGACTGAGCCACCCAGGTGCCCCTTATTTATGTTTTTTAAGTAAGCTCTGTGCCTATTGTGGGGCTTGAACTCATGACCCAGAGATCAAGAGTCACATGCTATATCAACTGAGCCAGCCAAGCATCCCTGGTTATTATTTTTTTTAATCATTTCTTCTGCATAGACATATACTTACAGTTTTTGCTTATTTGTTTGTTTGTTTTCAAGTAGGCTCCAGCCCAACATGGGGCTTGAACTCACGACCCTGAGATTAAGAGTCCTCATACTCGGGGCGCCTGGGTGGCTCAGATGGTTAAGCGTCTGCCTTCGGCTCGGGTCATGATCCCAGGGTCCTGGGATCGAGCCCCACATCGGGCTCCTGGCTCAGTGGGGAGCCTGCTTCTCCCTCTCCCTCTGCCTCTCTCCCTGCTCATGCTCGCTCTCTCTCTGTCTCTGTATCTCTGTGTCTCAAATGAATAAATAAAATCTTAAAAAAAAAAAAAGAGTCCTCATACTCTACCACCCCAATATATACTTAATTTTTAAAAACTTTTACTTTGGAATAATTTTATATTTACAAAAAAGTTGCAAAGATAATACAGAGTTCCCGTATAACCTTCAACTAGTTTCCTCTGACGTTAATGTAACCACAGTACAATGATCTAAACTGAGAAATTAATACGGGTGGAGAACTATTTACTAAAGTGCAGATTTTATTCAGATTCTGCCAGTTTTTCCACTAATGTCCCTTTTCTAGCCCAAGATCCAATCCAAGATGCCATATTGCATTAGTATATACCTAAGTTTTTAAAAAAATGTATATCCCACTGTGCATGCTATTTTGTAGTCAGCTATTTTCATTGGTAATATATCATCAGTGTTTCCCTGTCAATTAAAATTCTTCTACAGGGAGGGGTGCCGGGGTGGCTCAGATGGTTGAGCGTCTGCCTTCGGCTCAGGTCCTGATCCCAGGGTCCTGGGATCGAGTCCCGCATCAGGGTCCCTGCTCCTTGGGAGCCTGCTTCTCCCTCTGCTTCTCTCTCTCTCTCCCTCTCTCTCTCTCCTCCTGTGTCTCTCATGAATAAATAAATAAAATCTTAAAAAAAAAAATTCTTCTACAGGGGGATGCCTGGCTGGCTCAGTCGGTAGAGTATATGACTCTTGGTCTCTAGTCTATGGATTATGAGTTCGAGCCCCACATTAGGTGTGGAGATTCCCTAAAAATAAAATCTTTGGCGGAGTCTGGTTGATTTAGTCAGTTAAGCATCTGCCTTCAGCTCAGGTCATGATGTTAGGGTCCTGGGATCAAGCACCCCCTCCCCATCTGGTTCCCTGCTCCGTGGGGAGCCTGCTTCTCCCTCTGCCCCTGGCCCCACTTGTGCTCTCTCTCAAATAAATAAATAGAATCTTTAAAAAAAAGATTCTATTTATTTATTTGAGAGAGAGAATGAAATAGAGAGAGAGAGCATGAGAGGGGGGAGGGTCCGAGGGAGAAGCAGACTCACTGCTGAGCAGGGAGCCCGACGCGGGACTCGATCCCGGGACTCCAGGATCATGACCTGAGCCGAAGGCAGTCGCTTAACCAACTGAGCCACCCAGGCGCCCTTAAATAAAATCTTTAAATAAAATAAAATAAAATAAAATAAAATAAAATCCGTCTATGTTATCACCATTCTTAATGGTGGCATAATGTTCCACTATAGGGATTTGCCATAAATTGCTTAGCCAATGGCTTATTATTCTGCCATTTAAATTGTTTCTAGTTTTTCACGGTTATGAAGAACGATGAGATGAACACCTTGTACATACTTCTGACAACTGTATCACCGATTATTTTGCCACAAGGGAAATCCCATAGATGGAATTACTGTGTCCAGGGGACACATTCCTCCCCCCTCCTGGTCCACAACCCGGATTCGGCCCTGCTGGTGGCCTTTACGCTTAAACAGACTGCTCACCCCTCATCCTTAGGCAAGCAGGGGAAGAAGCAAAGAGGCCTTTAAGGGGCCACAGTCATTGGAGGGTGGAGATGGCAGGACGAGATGGAACATCAAGGGGAGCCAGATCCTTCATGCCTTCTCAGCCTTCTTCCAGGCTAACCAGCCCCAGTTGGGTATCTTATCTCTGTAGAAAGAGGATGATGCTTGTTCTGAGCCCAGGAATAATGGGAAGGGGCTGTGGGTGGGGGCTGGAGCAGAAGCTGCTAATGCATTTTTGCCAGCATCTTTGGTTTCTCCAATATCCAGCCAGACTATTAGCTGTTCCCCAAGGATGGCCTTGCTCCTCACGTCATCCCCCATTTCCTATAAATGGGAAGTGGCTAGGGAGTAGCCTGTGTGCGTGCGTGTGGTGGGGGGGCAGGGAGGAAGGAAAGGGACATGGTGGTTTTCCTACAGTAGACTTAAAGGGGAACTGAGGCTTAGAGAAGGGGCCACTTGTGCAAAAGGACCCAGCAATGTGAGAAGTAGTATAGTTGTCAGGACTTTCTCTAAGACTCTGAAGTCACTGGTGAGCCTCTGCCTTGTTTCTGGAGCTTAGAGACAATGGGTAGGTGTGGAGTCGTCATTGGACTATGGGATTGCCTCAGTCTCTTTATCCGAAAACGGTACTGGCGTCTTGAGCTGTCATAAGGAAGGAGTGAGCTAAGACATGGACGGCATGTAGAAAGTGCCTGGCACCATCAAAAATAGTTAATTATTATTATCGTGACATGAGGTTACACCAGCAGAAAGGGGAGGAGGGCGCATCTTCAGTGCAGAGGGCTCAGTGGTGCCCTGTGCCGGGTGGGCAGGCCCTGGAGAGGGCTTCTACCTGGCTTGGTAAAGAAGGGTCACCTGCACTTACTTACTAAGGGGGCCACTGCTGGATAGGGTCCAGGACCTCATACCACATTGTCTGCTCACTGCCCTGAGCCCTCCTCTCACTTTCCCAGGTCACAAGGCATAAGGCGTGTCGGCTCCTGGCTTAAAGTCAAGGGGGCAGAGAGGGCTTGCTACTCCTCTGGGGCAGGACGGACAAGTCCCTCCTGCTCCCAGAGCTCTTTCCCCAAGCCTGGAAAATACCATCGTCCACTCTCTCCTGTTCTGTAATTTTCCAGCTGACCTGAGATTCCCTCTGACTCCTGCCCTCTTTTCTGGAGCGGGGGGGACACCAGCTCAGGGACCCAGGACTCTACCCTAGTCTCCCTGCTGGCCACAACGTGGATATGCCAAAGGCTTGGGAAAGCCATTGGGGTGCTAAGAGGGTCACCTGTTGGAGGAGTGAGTGCTGAGAGTTTCGAAGTGAAACTTGTTTTGTGATTCAGAAAGTTCTTGACTTTGCTCCCTCCTGCACCTTAACCCCCCCAGCCGGGGGGGCCACCCCCAGGGGCTCCATTGCTCCTGTCGGCCTTCTCTGCTCCCCTCTCTTCTTGGCCTCCCAGCTCCCGTGCCCTTAGAGATGCCCTCGCCAACTCCTTACAGAGGCCCAGGATATGGAAGGGGCTTGCTTCCCATCACACCTGGTTGGTGACAGGGCCAGCACTGGGTCCCAGGGACTCAGTGCCCAGTCCAGGGCTACAGCCAACGAGGTCCTCCCCTTCAAAGGCATCTTCCTGTGATGCTGTGATAGTCAAGTCAAGAACCCACATAGTGGGATTTCTCTCCACCCCAATAAAACCCCATGAAGGAAAAAAGACACAGCCGGGCCTCCAGTTCTCTGATCTCCCACCTGCATTGTTCCACTCCTGTCAAAGGCATTCTGGAAGCACGGTATCTGTTGGGACCTCGCTCAGCAGCTGACAAAAGGAACATTTTACTGGCAGCGCACCACTCCCTCTTCCCCATACACATCCTTCAGGGGACAACAAATTGAAATTCGGCTTTTAGCTTCAGACAGAGGGACTGAGTTCGCTATAAGGAAGCTCTTTCTGTTTCAGAGGGTAGCAAACGGGAGGAAGAGTGACTGGGGGAGAGCGTGCCCTCTCCTTTCCAAGGGCTGGTCCTGGCTGGGGGCGGGGGGTGCAGTTCAGCCCCGGGACAGGCGGACGGCCAGAACAGCACGTGCGGGTAATGGTCGCAGACTGGCTCCGGGGAAGGGAGGTGCCCCGCGGAGCAGCTTTTACCTAAATGTTTTGGTGGCGAGCGGCGAGGGGGCGGTGCACGGCCCTAGGTAATGACAGGGCAGTCGGGGAGCCACGCGGGGGCTGCCCGTCTCGGTGGCTGCTACAAAGACCTCTCCGAGACCGCCCGCTTTTTTTCCCCCGGGGACCAGCCCCACCCCTCCCCAGCCCTCGCGCACCCCCCACCCCCGACCCGCCTCGCCCCGCCCCCTCCCGCAGCCCCAGCGCGCATGCTCTCTCCCCCCGCCGAGCAACCTGGAGATTTAAAAGCGGCCGGCTGGCGCGCGTTGGGAGGAGGCGGGGTGGGGGTGGGACGAGCTCGCACACGCCGGCCCCGGGTGACAGCCGCACGCCTCGGCCAGGTAGGCGCGCGCCCCCTCCTCTCTCCGGGGAGGGGGCCCCCGGCGCGGGGGAGGGAGCGGCGCCGCGCGGCCGAGCTCCGCGGGGTGGCGTGTTCTGCGCCCCGCGAGACTCTCGGGGGAGGTGGCGGGCCCCGGGCGCGCCCCCCTGTCCTGCCTCTTGGTCCCCGCGGAGCGGGGCTTTCTTCCGCGGAGGGCGGGCTGGGCTGGAGCGCCGGGTCCCCCCGCTGTCCGGCGCCGGGCGGCGGGTGGGCGGGGAGCGGGCCCTCCCGGGAGCCCCGGGCCGGGCAGACGGCGGGCGGACCGGCCGCTCGCTCCCGTTGCAGCTTCAGCGTCAGAGTTTTCTTTGGAAAGTTGCATTTATTTTCTTCCCTTGTCTCGGCTTCACCGGAAAGGGACGGGATGAGTCACCGCGGCGCGCACAGTCCGGGACTGGGGAGCCGGGAAAGGGGCCGGCGGCCGGGATGCCGCGGGGTCCCCGGGCTCGGGCCAGCTTGCTTGGGCTGGAGTGCGGGGTTACGGAGGGAGGGAGAGGTGACCGAGCGCTCTCAGCCTTAGTCTTGGGGCCGGGCTCTGGGCAGAGTTGAGGCTGGAGTATGAAGGTGTGTGGGTTCCTCTGCCCCCCTGCCCTGCCGCCTCGGTCATCCTTCGGGGGCGGGGGAGAAAAGGAGAGGCCCTTTTCTCCGCGCCTCCCGTGGCCCTCAGGTAGGGACGGTGACAATGCAGAGATCAGCAAACAGGTGTGATGAGATGGTACCTGGGCATCCGCTATGGCTTCTCAGGGCTCTGGGCTTAGGCAGCCGCATGGCCTGCTGCAGAAGCTCCCCGGGTACCTGCAGCGTTTCTCCGGAGTGAGAGCCAGTCCTTCCCATAGTCTCCTGTTCCCCTCAAGCGCAGGAACGCCCCCGTGACTTGCTTTTGCCCTTGACCTCTGAATCAGCTTCCATCTTCCTCACAGACACTCTTGACTTGCTCAGCTTTTCCTCCTCCCCCCGGGCTACTCCTGCCACCCTGCTTTCTCCTTTCTCCAGGGGCCAGAGTTGGGGCTAGGGAGGGGTTTGGCACGGGGGGTACCTGGTGAGGACTTGCCCTTCAGCTGTTACACAGACCTGATCCCAGTGGAGCGGACACTAAGAATAGCCCAGCTGCTGTTTTGCTGCCCTGCAGCCTGCAGCCCGGCAAAGCCTGTGCGCCGGGGCCCAGAGCCACCCTTATTGGGCTCCTGGAAGCCTTGCTCAGGGTTGGGGGTGAGGCCCTGGGAGGCCTCTGGCTGCCTTTCTTGATGCACCTAGCAGATCTCCTTTCAGAACAAGATAGCCTTGGCGTGGGGCTCACCTGCCCAAGGCTTGGGGAACGGACTGGCACGAGGGGCTAGGGAGGGGAGAGCCCAGGAGGGACAGGCTGGAAAGGAAGCCTGGGGAAATGCACGGAGCAGCTTCTCCTAGGGAGGGAGTGCTCCGGTATTTGAGGTCACAGGCCCTTCTGTTGGATGGGTCCCATCCCCTCATTCCTCCCTTATCTCCTCCCCCCAGGCCTGTCATGGAGCCAGGACTCTGTTTTTCTAAAAGTGCTCAGAAAAATGGAGCTTGAGTCAGCAGGATGAGCCTGAAGAGAAAAATACAGCTGTGGCTGAATGTACAGCTGTGGACATACAGGCCCCAATTAGAGTATGTGTGTGGGGTGTGTGAGGGGAAGTTTCGCTGTGTACTCATGCAGGGTGTGGTGAACTCCCCGGTCCCTCCTGGCTCTCGGGTTATCCCGGAGGAGGCGGGGGAGGAGGAACTGCTCCGTGACTCTTGGTGGCCCACCCAGGTCCTTCCAGGCTACCAAGTGGTGGCGGGATGGTGTGGCGTCCCCTCTCTCAGCCTGGGCAGGGCTCTTGGAGGAACAAGGCAGAAGGGTGGGGATGGTCTGAGGATTCGGAAGGTGAGATTAAGTACTATCATTTGGACCATTAGAGCCCGACAACACAACATTACGGGTAAGGACCTAGATGGTCAGAAAGACAGGCTTTCTATCTTGGTGGTTCTACCAGCCGTGGAATGTTGGACAAGTTACTTAGTGTCCGTCTTCAAAGCCTCCGTACCCCTGGCCGCACAGTGGAGCTGATAATAATAATGATAATACGTTATAGCTCTTTTTTTAAAAATTAATTTATTTATTTAGGTAAGCTCTACACCCAATTTGGGGCTCAAACTCAGGACCCCGAGATCAAGAGTTGCGTGCTCTTCCGACTGAACCAGGCAGGAGCCCCGTAGCTCTTTTTGTTTCTTAAATAGCTGATTGTATGTGTAATATGTAAAATATGAAAAATGTAGAGCTTTATTAAATCATGCATACAGAGCCCTGGACTTTGTGCCTTAGGTAATAAGTGGTCAATAAACGTTAGCTAGTACTTACTGTGTCTATCACCCAAGACCGAATGGACAGCAGCCGCTAGCCTGGGACTCTGTGCTTGGGTTCTGCTCTTGTTTCTTTGGGAGCAAGGTCTCCCGGACCTTGGGGAATCCGCATGACTAGTGAATAGACTGGCCTCCAGCACCCAGGTGCCCAAATTTCAACCCCATTTCCTCTTGCACAAGTTATCTCACTTCTCTGTGCTTCACCCTCCTCCACTGTCAGATGGGGATAACAGTACCCACCTCACCGTATTGTGAGGATTAAAGGAGCTGATGCAGGTGAAGCTCAAGCACAGCAGGGGGGTGTAAAAAGAGCCTGATCAATGTCAGCAGCTGTTATTTGGTGACAATGGAGGCAATCTCTTTGGTTTATGCTTAGAAACCACAGAGTTTCTGAGCCGGGGAATTAGACCATATATAACTATATGTAAACTGTGAATGACCTACTTGCTGTTGAACTTGTGGTCTAGTGCAAAGAAGACACCAGAACTGGACATCCTGGTCTCTCCTCCCTCAATACTGTGTGTCACTTGTTTTTTAATTAGTCCAGAAACCCCTGCCCTGCCTGTCTCCTCAAGGTGGAAGAGAATACCAGGAGGTAATAGAGGTGAATATGTATCTTAAAAGATTAAGAGCCTTCTATGCAGAAAGGTTATTTGCTGATTTTTAGGGAAACTATATGAGGAGGAGGGGGCATACTGAAGTCGGGGTTCTGCTCTGTCTCCCCCCGCCACCCCTCCGTCCCAGCCCTTGGGCTGCATTGCTTTCTGATAGCCAGAAGAAAAACCCGGCCTGGCTTTCTTTGAATAGTCAGAGGCCCTGTTTGCTGGACAGCAAGGACAGAGGCTGGACCAGTTGGTACCAGGCCCAGCGTCTCGAATGCTGATGCCACTTGACTCCCAGCATTAGAGCTAGAGTGTGGAGCTTTGTCTAGTGTATTAAGTGTCCCTGCTGACCGGGGGAGTGGGGGCTGACCGAGCCATCACGGGATGGTCCTGATATCTGGCCAGAACTTCCTATTTAATCCCTTTTCCTACTATGAGGTCTGTGTTTCCTCCTCCATGGGAGGAAGTCCAGTTTTGCCACTGACCCTGAATGACTTGTAGGGCTTCTTGCCTCTTATATCAGAGACGGGCCTGCCTCACCTGTTGGCCGTGGTGTCTGAGTCTGTAAAATGGAGAGGATGATATTTTCACCTTGCAAGGTTGCAATGAAGATTACATGAGATAGGCGTGTTTTGCGAAGTGCCTGCACAGGCCAGGTGCTCAATGCATGGTTGTTCCCTTCTTTGTTAATTCTGGAGACCACTCTCTCTGGGAAGCTGGGATGAGCCAGCAAGAAAGGGGTTGGAGACCAGCCCCTGGTCCCCTGGACCCTCAGTCACCAATTTCAGGCCAGACCCCAATGCCCAGCCGGATAGTTGCCCTCAGGAGCAGCCAGCCAGAGACAAGTCCCTCCTTCCCGAATGCTCTTTGTTATGTCTCACCCCAACCTCTAATCTCGGGTGTCCTTTGAGCTAGCACGAATAGTTTCCGAGCTGGAACCACACAGCCCATCCCTAGGGATGTGACAATCTAGTTTCCCACTTCTGGCTCCTGGTGCTGGAAAGAGCTGAGCACCCAGTTACCTCGAGTGTGGCCCTGCCTGGATCTCTGGCAGGCTGGTCACGTTGCATCAGACCGAATCCTGATTCAGCCTCACTTGGAAAGTCTTCTGTTGAGCACTCCCCCTCTAGGTCCTGGATGGGGACCGTGGTCCTTGCTTTCCGGGAGCTGAAGGGCCAGTGGGGCAGCGGGTGGGGAAGGAGGCCAGAAGGACCACTGGCAGTATGCAACCCTGAGGGCTGCCTGTTGAGCGCAGCAAGATTTGGAGGAAAGAGGGGATCCTTTTTTTTTTTTTTTTTAAGATTGTATCTATTTGTTTATTTGACAGAGAGAGAGAGAGCACAAGGAGGGGGAGCGGTAGGCAGGAGAGGGAGAAGCAGGCTCCCCAGTGAGCCAGGAGCTGGATGCAAGGCTTGAGACCTGAGCCAAAGGCAGATGCCGAACCGACTGAGCCACCCACGCGTCCCTGAAAGAGGGGATCCTTGACGGCTTGGGTTCTAGGGAGCCCTAGAGGAGATACGGGACTTGAGCTGAACACGGGTCAGGTGAATGATGAGGAGGCATCCGGAGGAAGTAACTGGAGCATGGCAATACTTGGGAAGGAAAATCAGGCCCAGTGCTGATAAATACCCCCATCTTGGGGCCAGATCTGAGATCGAAACTCATTGCCATGATTTTGGGTCTGGTGTTCTTTCCACCATGCCTCACCGGGGAGGGGCCAAAAGGAGAGGTAGTTATGTGTAGAAGTGCCAGGCTCCAGTGGCTGTGCTTTGCAGATATTTGCCCTTTTCTGCATAGTTCCGACCTCAAGGTTCCGCAACATGGCTTCTTCCGTCAGGAAGCCCTGGGAGAGCTGGTCATGCCCTACACCTTAGGCCCCCAACTCTGGGTACTTATGTCTTAGCACTGCCAAGGGGGGGGGGGTGCAGGCATTATCTCCACATCCCCAGCACCTTCATGGTGGGCTTGCCCGCAGCTGGATCTCAGCGAGTGTTGGATGGGTGGGTGAGTGAGTGAGTGAGCGAGTTAGTTTTAGAGCTCTTTGACATTCCTTTGGGGGAGCTTAGGTTGCGTGCACTGAGGCATACTTCCTCCAAGGGTGGGCAAACTGGACTCTTTAATAAGAGTCCTTTTTGGAACCCCCTTGCACCCTGCTCACTACTCAGTGACTGGGGTTTTGCGAACACATTTCCATAGGGCTGGCTCTGGCCCAGAGCCCTCTGATGATAAATAGGACTGGTCACAGACCTTAGGATATCAGGGCTGAAAGCGCCCGAGAGACCATTGAATTCGAGACCTTAGAGGTGGGACATCGCAGAGCTAGGGCCAGCATCCTGCTCCTATTCCCAGCCCGGGGTTCTGCTCATCAGTAGGTCTGTCCAGACCCTCCATCCCCTGCCTCTTTTCTGTGTGCTTGCACCTCCTAAGGGAGGCCAGTCTGCAGGAAGGGGGCAAGGGTTGGCTGTGCAGGATGGGGAGAGCTGCCCAGTCTAGCTGACTGGCAAAGTTCAAATTCACTAGGAGGTTGTTCAGGTTTCACTTCACAGGGGCCGTAGGAACTGAGAAGGCAGCAGGGGGAGAGAACTTCCCAGCAGCCTGGAGGCTGTGCCAAGCTCCCCATTCTCTTCCCCACCCTGGGGACCAAGGGGTTTCTTGGTACCGCTACCCCCCTTTGTAGAGAACCATTTATTGTGGCCCAAGTAGAGAAAGAATTTACCAATTTCTGCCCGGAAATTGGAGTCCAGCTCTGGAAGGGAGTAGGGAAGAGGGCAACTCTGCCCCCAGATGTCTCGGTTACTTGGCTCAGTTTCAGGCGGCCACTAACCCCTGGCACTCTGTTGTACTGCAGCAGTGTGTTGGCAGGTGGAGGATGGGGTACGTGCACCTGGGGAGCCCCTCTCCACCTGGTTCCCGGGGGCCTCTCTATCACAGAAGGCTATGAAACTCCCCTCCCCAGTGCCATGTGGCCTTGGCAGTGAGCAGTTAGTAGGCACCTGTCCAGGGAGAGCACCGTACCTGAGGCTGGGGCAGGGATTGGGGTGGGGGGGGCGGGTGCGTGTGAGATCAGTTAGCTGTGCGGTTGTAAAGGACCTTAGACGGTATGTAGACTAGTTCTCATTTTACACGTGTGAGTCCGTGGTAGGGGTGTGTGTGTGTGTGTGTGTGTGTGTGTGTGTGTGTGTGTGTGTGTGTAAAATGGCTTGTCCAGGCTCTACAACAGCAAAAGTCACTGGAACTGGACTACACTGTCCTGGTTCCCAGTTCAGAGCACTTGGCAGCATTTTCGAATGGTTGGAATTGGAGAGAGAGGTATGTCAGGTATCCACATGCCAGACGCTTTCTGGACAGTTAGCGGGTGTACGCCCCTGTGATTCCTGTCCCTGGGGGTGGGACCCACCCTTGTCTCAGAACCGTGGGAGGTAGATTCTACCCTCCACTGGGTGCCTCAGTCACTGGGCAGGTCCCCGCAGTGACCTCTCCTCACCTGTTGGGGCCAGCACCTGGGGAAGCATTTACATTCCTGGCATTCCTCTTGCCTCCGGGCGCGGGGGGCGGCGGGTGGGGGGGGGGTGGCGAGAGCCCCGGTGTGGGCAGCCCGAGGGTATGGGGAATGCTACCGGAGAAGAAAGGCCACTAGCCGCCCCCCTCTGATGTCTGCTGCTGCTGTTTGGGATGGAGAGAGCCCTCTGCCAGGTTTCTGGGCTGGGGAGGGGTTGCCAGGAACTTGTGCGAGCTGTTTCCAGGGGGTGGATCGTATTCATTTCTGTGTCCTAGCCAGGCAAATGGGTGTACTCGTGGTACCTGCCTCATGCGGGGTCGGGAGGGCCCCTACCCAGGTCACCTGAGTGGGGGAGTTGGCACGCGCAGACCCGGATCAGGCTGCCACCACCAGGGGCACCCTGCCGAACCCGCCAGGGTTCAGAGGCTGGCGGCCCCTGGGGTAGAAGAGAGCTCCAGGGTGAAGAGGGTACTTGGTTCGGAGGGCACTTGGTCAAGGCGACCCAGTGTGACCTTAGGTCGCCACTGTTCTCAGAAAGGAAGTCTGACTGGGAGGTCACCGCCCGGAGTCAGATGTGTGTCGCTATGGGATTGCCAGGTGACCCCTTGGGAAGGTGCTTCACCTCCACTTCGGCTGGCCAGGACTGACCGGCCAAGGTGAGGGTCAGGCCAGCCCCAGAACTCCTGTCACTGGATTGCAGAGGGGAGGGAGAAGAGAGTGGGCTCCCGGGGACTGCCCGCCCCATCCTTTCCCCTGCCCTTCCCCCAACCTCTTCACATTTGCTTCCTTTCAGAAGCTGGGCTGGAGCTCAGACAGGGCAACAAAAGCAACTTTCCTCCAAGCCACTGCCACCTGTTGGGTTTTCACACATTGGGGGTGAGTGGGGGGAGGGAGCCATTGCCCCTTTCCCAGTGTCTGCAGTGTGCCCCCTCTGCCCCCCCAGGGCCTGGGATTCTCTGTGCTGCCCGAAGTGACAGGGCTCAGGAGCCGGAGGGGGTGGGGGCCCTGCGGCAGCTGGAAGGGGAATTGAGTGGGAAGAGGCCGGTGCTGGCGGCCGGGAGAGAGTTTGATGGATTACTCTGCAGGCCCAGAGGTTTCTCCCTAATCCCCCTTTGTGTCGGGGCCTGCAGCCCCCTCACTCTCTCTGACAAGCTGCTAAGCAGAAGGCTTCCAGTCCAAGTGAAGAAAAGGCAGCGCAGCAGGGCCAACTCCAAATCCCTGGCCTCTGGGCCCCGGGGGAGGCAGGAGCTAGGGAGCGAGTCTGGGGTGGGAGCGGGGGTGGGGTCCTCCTCCCCTCTGTCCAGCCCTCTTCTTTCTGACAGTTCCCTTGAGGTGGAGAGGTTGCATTCTGAGCAGAGTGTTCAGGTGTCTGGGGGAGCCCTGCAAAGCGTGGGTCTGGGGTATTTCTGCAGATCACTGCCTTTTTTATAGCGTGGCGTGGGGGGAGAGCAGACCCCGAGAATCAAAGACTGAACGTGGGCAGGAAGGCACAAACCCAGCGCAGTCTCCTCCTGTGCGCGTCCCCCCGCCCCCCCCCCCAGCTGCCCAGGTCCCCGACCGGGGGCTGTAATGGGAGCAACTGCCTCACAAGGATGCTCCTTCTCGGGTCTCCTGGCTGGCCAGCACTGCCTCTTTGTGGGGCGCCCCTGGGCCCCACGAGGGCAGAGCTCATTTCGGGAGTGCAGTGTGCTAGGTTTTACCGCATAAGGCCAAGGACATTGGTCCCCTAGGACTGAGGCAAGGGGTCGGGTCACAGGGATGCGGGCCTGGTGAGCCCCCAGCCCTCTTCCCTGCCCCCAACCTGGAGGGCCTGGGGAGAGCTCAACGTGGCACGAGATCCTAGGATCCAGTCCGGTGTGGAGGAATGGGGGTCCCCCGCCTTCCTGCCGTGTGGTAGCCTCCACCTGGGGGTTTCTCCTCACTCGCCCTTCCGGCAGGCAGCCTCCCGTGGGGTGTGTGTTGGGGAGCTTGGCCAAGACTGACCCCACCCCCTTTCTGCAGCTGAGTCATTATTCCTGGAGGGAGCCTACCCCACCCTGTTTCCTTCTCTGCGGGAGGGGCCGCCTGGGGGCTGTGAAGGGTAGAGGAGCGTGTGAGAAAGCCGGGCCGGCTTTGTGAGTGTGGAGGGAGGACGCAGGGTCGCCGAGCTGCAGGGGTCAGGGTGGGGGCCGCGGCGTTTGATGTGCCTGGGCGGGGTGGGGGGACGCCGGCCCGCATAAAGAGCGCATAGAATTGCTGCCTGACACTGGCCCGCGGCGGGGCTGCCCCCGGCCCGGGTGCCTCCGGCCTCTGTCTGTCAGCGGAGGGAATCCGCTCCCCCCAGCTCCACCTCGGGCGTGAGGGTGGCAGGCGCCCCTTTGAAAGCCCTCAAAGGCCTCTTTATGCATCCCTCTGACCCTCCCTTCCCGTAGGGAGCTACCCGAAGTGGGCTCTCGCCTTTCCTCCAACCTCCTTCACTCGCTCTTTTGAATTCTGGAGAAAGCTCAGGCCAAGTTTGTTCTTGCTGCTCCGTTTCATTGCCCCGTGCTCGCCTGTGGCCTAACCCAATGTGGGGCATCCCTGCCCGAGGGGCTGTGCGGTCCCCTCACCACCTTTGAACCTTTAGGAGTTGCCCCCTCGGGGGGTCTGGCCAGGATTTCCCGAGTGGGGGTGGGGATGGGGGTCCCTTCGGTCTTTCCCATGTCTTCCACCACCCACCCCCACCCCCATGCTGCTTTCAGCCATGCATTCTTTGGGTAAACATTTCCCAGGCCCCTTGTGCGCGGGTGGGCGCTGGAGGGCTGGGAGGGTTGCCCACGGGGCTCCTGCTCTCGGGAGCTGGGCTAGCTGACTGGGCCCAGTGTGCTTGGGTTCTGCTCCTCAGAGGTGAGGAAAGATGGCCTGGGGCAGAGCTCCATGGAGGTTCCTGGAGGTCTTGGGTTTCTTCCAGGCTTCTTGCTGTCCCGTCATTGGAGGACAGGTACTTGGAACTTGAGAGGGACTTGTCCTCCCCAAGGCTGCTGTCCTTGCGGGAGGTCAGGCCACACTCACTGCCCTTTCGGTACCTCCACTTCCCTCCTCTTCCCGTCCCCCCCCCACCACCCGGTGAGCCCCTGGAGGCTGGCTCTTCGGGTTGATCTTCTGTTTGCCAGACAGGCCCAGTGCTCTGGGAGCAGCGGGACGGGAAGATTTGAGTCAGAAGCACCTCTGACAGCGGAGGGTACTGGGGAGACTTGAGCTCGGTTGGCTGCATCCCTGAGGAAGACAAGGGAGTGCCCCCAAATGGGTGCCGGCAGTCATCCGTCACTTAGAAGCTTTGGTGGGCAGCGTGCCCCCAAGCTGCAGGCGGGAGTGGTGGCCACAAAGGGGTGTGCAATCACTTGCTCCCCCACCCCTCCGGGCCTGGGCACCGGGCAGGGCGTGGGCTTCTGTAATCGCGCCCCAGAGGGATGGCGGGTGGCCGGTTAGCACTGTGGACGTCCTTTGTGGTGCCTTCCCCCTTGAGGACCCCAGAGTGGGGATGTCGTGGGTGAGACTGGGGCTCTGGGGAAGGTCTGGGAGCGGGGGACTTCCTTAGGCAGTTCTGGGCTGGGAAGAATCCACTCTAGGGGTGGCAAGAGGGCCCTGGACCTGGTGGCACAGAAGTCAAAAGAGGGAAGACGGGCTTAGCAACCTGAGAAGAGAGGGGTGCCTAGCTGGCCTTGGAGCCTGCCCACCTCCTTCCCAACTCCTTTCTGTGAATTCTTCACCTGGCCCAGCCCCCAGTTACCTGGTGCCGCAGCGGGGGAGGAGGGGGAGGAGACCGGGGAGGAGGCCGGGGACGGCGGGGGAGAGAGAGGCAGCTAATGGGCTATCTGGACTGAAGGAGGATGAAGGGAAATTCCTCTCTTCACCCCCTTTCGTCTTGTCTCTCTCTCATGGGCTAAGGAGGGTGTCCTGCCTCTTCCTGGGAGCAAGGGGCTGGGCTAGGGAAGGGAAGGAGGCGGGGGGGGGGGGGGGTGGTGATTACTGTTTTGCTGCAGAGCTGCAATTCACTTGAAACCACAGGGAGCAACAAGAGCTTGGGAATGTGGGCAGGTTGTGGGTGAGTCTGGGGCTGACAGTCTGTTTGCTCAGGGAGGACCTGGTCGCTTTAGCCACAGCAGGTGAGTGTCTAGGGCCTTCCCACACTGAGGGTGGGGAGTAGAATGGGCTGGAAGCCTTTTGACCCAGAACACCTCCCTCCAGGCTGGAGAGTACCCCCATCTTGGTCTGTGTGCAGGCTCCTGCCTTCCTTGTGGGGGATGCTGTGGCAGGGGAGGGGCTTGGCTCAGAGATTGACGTGTGGCCCCCTCCCAGCCCCTTTAGGGACCCCGTGGGTCAGTATTTTACACTCCTCCCCATGCCACCCCCATAGGTGTCCATGCACTTTCCCAAAGTGGATGGTCTGGGTCTGAGCAGAACTTTGGGGAGGAGGCTGCTGGTTGCCCAGCCTTCCTTTCTGGTCTGCCAGCTGCAAAGGCTTGGAAAGTGGTTATGGGACAAACACATCTTACCCTGGATTGGTGGCCATCTGATTTTTCTGTGGCCTGTTTCAGAGACACCTACCACATGCTTTGTAGCACACAAGGCCCTGGGAGGCTGAGGGTTATTTGAAAAGAAGTTGAAGTGGCCCATGATGAGATGCTGAGATTGGAGGGGAGTGAAGGAGGGCTGAGGGGTGCCCCAGGTGCCGGGTGGGGGAGGGGCCAGGGGCGGGGGCCCTCTGGGTCGTGGACCATGCCCTTGAGCAGTGCCCTTCCACGCATTTATGGGCATGAATGGGTGAGGCCAGGGAAGGCAGTCTAGACTCCGGCCAGGAGTGGCATGAAGCTCTGTCCTCACGTCTTTGGGATGAATGACAAGTTAGGGGGCTCTTGCCTTTTCTCACGAAGGCCCACCTTCTATACTCCTCGTGGCTGACGTGATTTTCCCTCTTTTGTGGTCAGTCCAAAACAGAGCAAACTGCGTTGGGTCCTGTGGTCAGGAAGCAAGACCTGGATGCCGATTGCCTGGGAGTGGGGGGCACAGGGTGGGGGCTCCCCCAGTGGGATCTCTCTGCACAGGAGGCAGGCCTAGCAGGGAGGGCCGCCGGGACTTCTCTGCTGAGAATGGAGCCGTTTGGGGAGCAGAGAAAGGCGGCTGGGAAAGTGGTGGGGCCTCCTGCCAGCCCTGGGTCACCGGGGTCATTACGGTTGCCACCAGCTGGTGCCGTTTTGTGCCCCTGTGAGGCGGGCACCTGGGAACAGGCCCCACTGTGCCATGACAGTTGGGCAGTACACGTGGGAATGTTTCTTCCCCACGAACGTTGAGCGCGGAGAGAAACTCCAGGGAGAGGTTTGCAGGCCGAGGTTCCTCCAGGCAAGCCCTCTTTAAGTGGTTTCAGTGACAGGTTAAAACCCAACCCAACAAACCACAGCCTGCCCGCCCTACCGTACCCTTGTCCCCATCCTTGGGGGCTCGGGTTATGGTGGCTGGGGTTACGGTGCAATGGGGCTTGTGGCCAGGCAGCGCTGCATAGGAAGTGCTACTCATAACAAAGGGGAATTGAACAGCCCAGCTTTGGGATGTGGAGAGAGAAAGCAAACACACCAGGCCTGGCAGAGGGTCTCCAGGGGCACCTTGATAACAGGGCCTGGGGAACTGGGAATTCAGTTGGTTTGATTTTTTTTTTTTTTTTCTTTTTTCCCTACCAGCAGGCAAGGGCAATGGCAAAGATATTCCAAAACAGAGAAAAACGGACATCTGTTTGGCCCTGGAGTGTGCTGAGGTTTAGAAATCATATTTACCTTATTAGTTATGTCAGCCTTAGGCTAATATTAACATGCATTTCCTGATTGGCAGTAGGAGGTGGCACGGCCACACCGTCGTCAGCCTGGGAGTGAACAGCGTTCAGAGAACTCAGAGCAAATCCTGGAGGCCCGGTTGCCAGGATTTCACAGGCTGGGTTTGATTGTCCCTGTCCTTCCAGGATCCGAGTGATGAGCTATGTCCCCACCGAGGCACCCGGCGGCCACCGGCGTTTAGCACGGGCTGAGGAGCCCGACCTGCACGGAAGGCTGGCAGACATGGGCTCCTGGCCGAGGCCGGGGCAGTTGGTGGCAGCAAGGAGGAGAGGCCTGGGCGTCTGGAGCAGGGCTGAGCCTCGGCAGCTGTGGAGCGTGTGAAGCCCACCATGGCCCAGAGGCTGTGGGCCGGCCGCCTGCTGCGGCATCGGAAAGCCCAGCTCCTGCTGGTCAACCTGCTGACCTTCGGCCTAGAGGTGTGCCTGGCCGCCGGCATCACCTATGTGCCGCCTTTGCTGCTGGAAGTGGGGGTCGAGGAGAAGTTCATGACCATGGTGCTAGGTGAGTCACCACATCCTCCTTCCCTCCTGCTCCAGAGCCATGACACCCAGGAGGTAGGAAGACAGTGCCTCTGCCCAAAGCGGGAGAGGGGGCTGCCTGCTCTTCCGGAGCCCGTGGAGCTGGCGGGTGGGCACTGCTGGGCGGAGGGGGTGCGGTGGGCTGGGGCGGGGCGGGGGGGGCCCAACCGGAAAAGAACACAGGGACAGTCCGTGGTCACCTCCATACCCCAGACCCCTACCCAATGCCGGGCGCATGGGAGACACTGCTCTTCACCTTTGTCCGGCCCATTCTAATTTCTGTCTGTTACTCGTTTAATCCTTGCAACAGCCTTTGGGGTCCCCCGTTTCACAGAAGAGGTCATGGAGGCCGATAAGCGGTTGGGTGACTCAGCCAGGCTGGAGGGCTAGCTACTGATTACTAGGATCGGGGTCTCCCAGCCAGGGCTCTTTCTTACCCCTAGGGCCTGGGGTGGGCCCCTGACTGCAGGTGTGTTCTACAAAAGCCACAGAAGGCAAGTGGTCACCCTGGGGTGGCTCCCAGGATCACAGGTTCTGGGGTCGGACTGCCTGTTAAAACTCCGCCTCTTGCCCCCCACCCCCACCTGGGTGCCTGTGCTCAAGGCTCACTTACCAGTTGTTCAGTGCATCAGTTTGCCCATCTTAAGATGGGGCGTTAGTGATCCTAGCTGCGAGGACTAAACTAGAGTCTGTGACATACCCTGCGCTGTTTCCAGCACGGAGGGGGGTCCTGCATGTGATTAGGATCTTGGTCATTTCTGTCCTTGTCCAGGAGCTTGGTCCCCCTTCCCCACGGCCCCTCTGGCTCATACGACATGTCCTTCCTGCAGGCATCGGTCCAGTGCTGGGCCTCGTCTCGGTCCCACTCCTAGGCTCGGCCAGTGACCACTGGCGTGGGCGCTATGGTCGCCGGAGGCCCTTCATCTGGGCCCTGTCCCTGGGCGTCCTGCTGAGCCTCTTCCTCATCCCGAGGGCTGGCTGGCTGGCGGGGCTGCTATGCCCGGACACCAGGCCCCTGGAGCTGGCCTTGCTGATCCTGGGGGTGGGGCTGCTGGACTTCTGCGGCCAGGTTTGCTTCACCCCGCTGGAGGCCCTGCTCTCTGACCTCTTCCGGGACCCAGACCACTGTCGCCAGGCCTTCTCTGTCTATGCCTTCATGATCAGC
Organism: Zalophus californianus; assembly: GCF_009762305.2. Taxonomy (NCBI): domain Eukaryota; kingdom Metazoa; phylum Chordata; class Mammalia; order Carnivora; family Otariidae; genus Zalophus; species Zalophus californianus. Next base: position 25,320,664 of record NC_045604.1, read on the forward strand.
CTCGGGGGCTGCCTGGGCTACCTCCTGCCTGCCATCGACTGGGACGCCAGTGCCCTGGCCCCCTACCTAGGCACCCAGGAGGAGTGCCTCTTTGGCCTGCTCACCCTCATCTTCCTCACCTGTGTGGCGGCCACACTGTTTGTGGCCGAGGAGGCAGCGCTGGGTCCGGCCGAGGTGGCGGAAGGGCTGGCGGTCCCCTCGGGGCCACACTGTTGGCCGTGCCACACCCGCCTGGCTTTCCGGAACCTGGGCGCCCTGTTTCCGCGGCTGCACCAGCTCTGTTGCCGTGTGCCTCGCACCCTGCGCAGACTCTTCATGGCCGAGCTGTGCAGCTGGATGGCATTCATGACCTTCACGCTGTTCTACACGGACTTTGTAGGCGAGGGGCTGTACCAGGGTGTGCCCCGGGCCGAGCCGGGCACCGAGGCCCGGAGACACTATGATGAAGGTAAGGCCTCAGCAGCCTGGGAGGGGGGGCGGGGGGGGCCCCCGCTGTGAGAGATTCCCCTCCCCACCGCCCCCCAGGGAACGGCCCGCCGTCTGTGCAGTCTGTGCAGTCTGTGCAGTCTGTGCAGTCTGTGCAGTCTGTGCCGGCCCGTAGCTGTGCGTCTGGGTTCCCGATTTCCGTCAGGACAGTGGGCCCCGTCTGTGCACGCGGCCCCCACGGTGCAGGGCAGCGCGGCTTGCGGTCTCCACAGCACCTCGGGCCGCAGAGAGGTTTGCTCAGAGTCATTGCCCCCATTTGCCAGAAGAAAAGGCTAAGCTTAGTTAAGGAACAGAGGCAGTAGGGCAGTCAAGGCCGGGTCTCCGGTCCGCCTGGCCCCAACTTCAGTGTGCCCTCTGCACCCCCTGTTGACTCGCCACATTCCCAGGCCAGACCTTCAGCTCAGGCAGTCCCGAGCTCTGTCCTGGGGCCCACGGCAGAGCTGTCTCGGTGTTCCCTCGCACCCTCTTAGAGAGCCGAGCCCTAGGCCAGGCCTCCCCAAAACAACCGATAGAGGCTTTGGCCGCATCGTCTAAGGGCAGTGGAAGAACCTCGGCTCGGGCTGCCGCAGCCGGGTGGGGATGATGCGGGCGAGCAGGTCTGGTTCACACAGCGAGGCTTGGACGGCAGGTGCCCGCAGTTCTGAGCCCTCCCCGGTTGTATTGGGCCTCTTCCTGCTCCAGGGCTGACTTCCTCCTCTACCCCACCCCGCAGGGGTCCGGATGGGCAGCCTGGGGCTGTTCCTGCAATGCGCCATCTCCCTGCTCTTCTCTCTGGTCATGGACCGGCTGGTGCAGCGATTCGGCACCCGGGCCGTCTATCTGGCCAGCGTGGTGGCCTTCCCTGTTGCTGCTGGCACCATGTGCCTGTCGCGCAGTGTGGCCGTGGTGACCGCGTCGGCCGCCCTCACCGGCTTCACCTTCTCCGCCCTGCAGATCCTGCCCTACACGCTAGCCTCCCTCTACCACCGCGAGAAGCAGGTACTCACATTGGCCACTGGGTGGAGCGGGGGTGGAGGGGAGACGGAGGAGCCCTGAATGGATCGGTGTCGGGCCAGAGACGTGCGGGAGAAGTCATTCTTTGATCCGAGAGGAAGCGCATGTAGCCCAGGGCCAGAGACGTGGGCTGCAGAAGGAAGGTGTAGATTAGATTCTGGGAATGACTTCCTGGTGTCAGGACTATAAAGCACTTGAGTGGATGATTGCAGGAAATGCTAAATCCTTCTTTGGGAATCCTGAAGAATCAGGCTAGCGGAAGCCCTCAGTCTGGGCTGGGTGGTTCTAGGCAGAGGCGTGGGGTGGGGAGGGGATGGGGGGTGGGGCTGGGCCTGATGACCTCTGGGGCACCTGGCTTCAGCAGCCGGTGAGTGGGGGTGGTCTGGTGTTGGCAAGGGCTCTCTTTATTCAGGGAGGGGCATTGTGACCGACCCCTGTGCTGCTTTGTTCTCCAAGGTGGGGAAGGCTCCTCACTACCCCTTCTCTTTCTGGTTTATCTTCTTTTTCTGCCTAATTCTCTCTTTTCTTTTCCTGCCTCACACCTTTGCCTCCGTCCCCTTCCCCCGCCCCCACGGCGGATCTCTGAGCCTGACGCGCCTGACACCGCTCGCCTGGCCACTGTAAGTTGGGGGCCTCCTTCCTGCTTGGCCCCACACCAGCCAGCCCCTCTGGGGGCCCCGTTCTGTGGGCAGCCTCCTGACCAAAGCTGTGTAGTCACCTTTGTGCCCTTCACTGGCCTCAGTGAGCTACAGCCCTGGGTCCAGAGCTCTGCCCAGAGGGTAAGAGGTTGGAGTGTCCTGAGGGAGGAGACGCAGGCCTGCCTCCATAGAGCTTCCAGACCATAGGGAGGATGTGGTGGCCCCTTGGAGGGCATGAGTGAGGTAGCAGAGAAATAGCTAGCTAGGAGGGTGGGTAACTGAATAGGTAGCTGCAGGGGTGGGGGGGTGTGGAGGGAGGGGCCGGGGTTTTGGTTGGGGTAGCCTGGTCTCTGAGGCCCCTGTCAGCACACTGATAACCTTCATCAGCCTCCATTCTGCTGCTGCCCGGCTGGGGGCTTGGGGGCTGGTGTCCAGAGGCCAGGCTTGGGCATACCCACTCGCTCCGGGGAACATGGCCGGGCGGGTCCTCCCCTCGGACTGCGGAGCGTGTCTAGCCCTAGGGGCCTCTTGACGGGGTGGCAGGCAGGGAGGACAGGGCCTGGGAGGCCCACTGGTGGCACACTTGGCCCCGTACACGGTCTGTACTTGCCTTGCCTACTTCTGGCCGCACCAAGAGCTGTAGGCTTCCCTTTTGAGCCCCGCCACGGGTGCCAGCTCTAGCGCAGCCAACTCGAGAGCCCTTCCACGTGGGGCACTAGCAGGCACAGGGACAGTGGGGGATGAATTCTGGCCCTGTCCTTAAATAGGGCGTTCTGGGCAGGGGCAGGCTACCCTGATCTAAGGCACATAGTGAGTAGGAAGCAAGAAGGGCTTCAACATTAGCACAGCTAGGCTAAAGGAGTCTGGAAGATTCTTCTTGCTCCTCTCTTCCTCCAGGCTGAGTCCTCTGGGCCTTCCCTGCCCTCATTCTGGGGCCATGGACCGACCTCACAGCAGGGGCCTGGGACCTCAGTGGGAGCAGAGCCTCTCTCTGTGAGGCTGAGGCGGCTATCCCAGGGCGAAGTGGTGGTGGTGCGGGGTGGGGGCAGGAAGCAGGAGGGTTAAGAGAGCCTGTGTGGGGGTTTGGGCCATCAGGGGCCCCACCTTTGGATTTTGTTCCTCTGTTCTTACACACCTCTCTTCTCAGCTGTCTTCATTCTGTCTTTTTCCTTTACCTTGGGGTTCTGTTCTCTTCCTGACCTGCAGTCCGAGTTTGTCTGCCACTTACTGGTTCCAGGAGAGGCTAGAGGACACCTAGACTTCTGAATTCAGATCTGTCCCCTCCCCACCCCCTGCCCCTGCGGAGAGTCCTAACTAGACCCAGACCAAGGAGGGTCTGCTTGGTTTTCTGACCTGCTGCACAGTTGTCATGAAGGCCGGTTGCCTGGTTTCTTCCAGCCCCTGGCGTGAATGCCAGGGTCTGTTCTCAGAGCTGGGGCTGATTCCTGCCTCTCCTTGTCTCCCCCTCCCAGGTTTTCCTGCCCAAATACCGAGGAGATGCCGGGAGTAGTGCCAGTGAGGACAGCCTGATGCCCGGCTTTGCACCGGGCCCCAAGACCGGATCTCCCTTCCCCAATGGACACATGGGTGCTGGAGGGAGCGGCCTCCTCCCTTCTCCACCTGTGCTCTGTGGGGCCTCCGCCTGTGACGTCTCCATGCGTGTGGTGGTGGGCGAGCCGCCTGAGGCCCAGGTCATTCCGGGCCGGGGCATCTGCCTGGACCTAGCCATCCTGGACAGTGCCTTCCTGCTGTCCCAGGTGGCCCCGTCCCTGTTTATGGGCTCCATCGTTCAGCTCAGCCAGTCTGTCACTGCCTACATGGTGTCGGCCGCGGGCCTTGGTTTGGTGGCCATTTATTTTGCTACACAGGTGGTATTTGATAAGAGCGACTTAGCCAAATACTCGGTGTAGAATCCTTCCGGCCCACCGAGGCAGGGGCTGCCTCCTGGGGTCGCAGGCCCTCCCCCATCCCCTCTCTGGATCCGGATCCGGCGCCTCCGAGCCTTCCAGTTTCTGTTGCTGCCAACGTGGTGTGGCTCTCTGCTGCCACCCCGTGGTGGTGAGGTGCAGAGCTGCGCAGGTCGGGGCCTGGGGCCTCTCTCTCTCTCTCTCTCTCTCTCTCTCTCCCTCTCCCCCCCTCTCCAGTCTTCAGGGCTGGCTGACTGGTGGTCCAGACTTCAGTCTGGACTTCTACAGGGAGGCCCGAAGGGTAGGGCATTTCATTAGCTCCATGCACTGGAATGCAGGACTCTGCAGGGGGATTACCCAGGCAGGGTTAACAGCTAGTGTCCTGGTCAAGACATAGCCAGAGAAGGGATTTGGAGAGCTGAGTAACCTCAACCATCTGGTCTCTGACCTCCAAGCCCCCTTATGCTATAGATTCCTTCCATGTTGCTCTTGCATGGAAGTTTCTAGTGTGAAACTCCTCCGCAGGATTTGAGAATATGAAAGTTATTTGTGGGTAAGAGTCCGGTGGGGAGAGAGGAAGCCGCCTGGCTGCATAGCACTGCCTTTCTCCCATCCCCCCACAACTACGTTTTATCAGGACATGGCTTGTTGGCCCCTGTGTTGCCATCATAGGGACACAGGCCTTTAAATATTTAACTTATTTATTTAACTAAGTAGAGGGGAATCAATTCCCAGCTCTGCCATCTCGGTGTCTAAGAGGTGAGATCCCCTGTGGGTCCTGGGAGATGGCTGGTTTATTGGGCTGAGCAGTGCCAGAATCGTCTTCCCTTGGGTGATTGGTCTGGCCCCAAAACTACCTAACCCAGGAGCTTGGAAGCTCTGCTTACCCAGCTGATATCCCAAATCCTGTTACCCAAGGCCGGGGCGGGGGTGGCGGCGGGGGGGGGAGCTGGGGGTAAGTGGAGGGTGGGGCTCCAGGTCTCAGCAGCCTCCCTAACCTCCCTAGCCTCCCCTCCTCTCTTCACCCAGCCTGCCCCCCACCTCCACTCCCCTCTGCTCTCTCTAGGGCTGGGCTGATGAAGGAGCTGCCCACCCCCCACCTTTCCCCACTGGCTCCACAGCCCTCTCCCTGGGGCTGTTGCAGGACCAGAAAGAAGCACGGAGTGTGGCTCCTCGAGCTTTTATCCGTCTCTGCCCCCAGGGCATACCTGTGCTTGGGGAATCTCGCACAGAAACTCAGGAGTACCCCCTGCCTGGGCTAAGGAAGTCTTATCTCTGGGGGGTTTAAGTGCCGTTTGCAATAATGTTATGTCTTATTTATTTAGTGGAGTAAATATTTTATACTGTATGTGAGCAATCAGAGTATAATGTTTATGGTGATGAAATTAAAGGCTTCTTATATGTTTCATGGGCTTGTGTTTATCTTTCCTGATGGGGAAGGCACAGATCTCTCTCAAATTACCCTCAGCTTCCTTCTCAATAGAGACCCTGTTTGGGTAGCTTCAGTTCCCAGTGTCACCAGCAGATGGAGCCATAGACCAGTACTCGTCCAATGTTTGGTGATTGGGCTTGGATGTGCTACCCCTTGGATTAGAGAGTTTGTTTGGAAATTTGGGGGTGGGGGGGCAGGAAAAACACGGAGTGCAGGAGAGTGGGGACATTTTCCTTCTCAAAGGGCTCACAATGTGGCCAAAAAGTTGGAACAAGCACCCTCTATCAACTATAGCAATAGGAAGTAGGAGGGAACCTGGCACGTGTAGGCTAGGATTTCAACATCACTGAGCCTTTTGGTTCCTGTCTCCTTCACCCTTCCTGCCGGGGTTAGGTCAGATTCAGAGTCTTCCCTGCCATGCCACCTCTCTCACCCTTCCACACTTGGCTGGCCTTCCCATTCCGGATTCTTGTGGTCCGTACAGTTAATACCATGTGCAGGACTAGCTTTATTTGGGGCACCTGCCCGGCTCAGTGGTTAGAGCATGTGACTCCTGATCTTGGGGTCGGGAGTCTGAGCTCCACACTGGGTGCAGAGATTACTTAAATAAATAAAAAAAAATTTTTTTAAAAGGACTAGCTTTATTTTTAAAATGTTCTATATTTTATTCTAAATAAATACAATCTTTAAAAAAGGTGGGGGGGTGCCTGGGTGGCTCAGTCAGTTGGGCGTCTGACTTCAGCTCAGGTCATGATCTCAGGGTCCTGGAGCTCAGCAAGGGGTCTGCTTGTCCCTCTGTTCCTCCCCCTCCCGACCCCTCGCCCTGCTTGTGCTCTCTCAAATAAATAAATCTTTAAAATGTTCTATATTTAACTTTTTATTATGGAAAATTTCAAACATAGATGAATAATGAGCCTGGTACAATGAACCCAATTTTAACAGTTACTAACATTCTGCCATTTTAATTTTATCTACTCTCCCTCCCCGACCCATTGAGGGGGAGGTACTGTTAAAGCATACGGTGGACGCAATCTCATTTCACCTGTAAATACTGCAGCGTGTGTTTTAAGAAGTAGGACTTTTTAGCAACTTAACCACAATACCATGAACATATCCAACGAACAGCAATTCCTTATTATCACTGATTACCCAATCCATGTATAATTTTCTCCAATTAATCAAAAAATGGCGTTTCACAGTTGGTTTGTTCAAATCAAGATCCAACCAAGATAAACTGTATCTAGCGGCCATGTCTCTGGTTTCTTTTCAACTCTAACAATTTCCCTCTTTTTAATTTTTTTTTTTTTTTTTTTTTTTGGCCATGCATTTGTGAAGAAAGAGCCATGTTTTCCTCCAGAATTGCCCACATTCTGTATCGGGTTACTGTACCCTCAGTGTTATCGAAGATGGTCTTCTTCCTCTCCTTTTTACCCTTTGAGCTGGTGACAAGATCCAGAGGCTTGATTAGATTCAGATTTGATTGTCCCATCATAAGGACAGAGGCCTTTAAATACTTAACTCATTTAACAATAGCTCTCTATACTCTTTCTACATAATTTTGAAGCTGATTTCATTCCATTCATTCATACTTCATTCTTTTTTTTTGCTTCTTTTAAACATTTTTATTGTTATGTTAATCACCATACATCATTAGTTTTGGATGTAGTGTTCCATGATTCGTTGTTTGTGTATAACACCCAGTGCTCCAGGCAGAACGTGCCCTCTTTAATACCCACCATCAGGCTAACCCATCCCCCCACCCCTCTCCCCTCTAGAACCCTGTTTGTTTCTGAGTCCATTGTCTCTCATGGTTGGTCTCCCCCTCCGATTTCCCCCCCTTCATTCTTCCCCTCCTGCTATCTTCTTTTTTTTTTAACATATATTGCATTATTTGTTTCAGAGGTACAGATCTGTGGTTCAACAGTCTTGCACAATGCACAGCACTCACCATAGCACATACCCTCCCCAATGTCTGTCAGCCACCCCATCCCTCCCACCCCCCACCACTCCAGCAACCCTCAGTTTGTTTCATTCATACTTCATTCTTAAGTACTTCAGAATGTTTTTCTACAAGGTGAGGACTTTCAAACAAAAAACACATAGCCACATTACTATGATCAGACCAAAAAATAATTTCTTAGTGTAATCAAACATCTAGTGTTCACATTTCCCTGTCCCATAATTTTGTATAGTTTTTGCTCAAATTGGAACCTAAATAAGTTCCGGATGTTCCAGTTGGTTGATATGTCTCCTAGATCTCTCGTAATCCGCAGGTACCTCCGTAGTTTTCATTTTTTCCCCTTGTCATTTGTTAAAGAAACTGGGTTGTTTTCCTATAGATCATCTACATTTTGCAGATTACATTCCCAGAGTGACATGTCCCATGTTACTGCCCCTGTATTTTCTGTAAATTGGTAATTAAAGTCAGAGACCAGATCAGATTGATTTGGTTTTGTAAGAATACCTAATAGATGTGTGTACTTCCTTAGAGGGGCGCATGTCTGGTTGTCTTTCTTTTTTGATGTTAGTAGTCACTGATATCTTTACTTATACCCATTATTTCATAGGCAGTGGAAAATCATATTTCTTCAAAAAGTGCTTGACTCTTTCCTTCTATTTACCAGTTTTCAAAATAACGAATGGATTCCCTAACTTCCCTGATGATGCCAGAGAGGTCTGTTCCCTTAGTGTCGTTATGTGTTAATGGACTTAAACATATTTGATGTGCTTTGGTCCTTTGCAGCTGTCGTTCATGCCTGTATCGCTCCTACTGTTGGCCAATGGGAGCCTCTTCAAGTTGATTTCTGAGTCCTTTTGACACCATCTTATTTGGTCCTTGAGAGCTTCTTTGCTTTCGGGCATGACTAGATGTCCAGGCTCATCTTGTGTGTTTCCTGTTACAGACTCGGAAGGAGCTCTTTCTTCTAAGGGTCTCTGATTGCTTTTTGTGGGGTAAGGTTTTTAGAGATCATAAGATCTGCATCAGGGGTGCCCGTTACTGGGTATGTCATTGGATTTAGTCCTTTCCAGTGGATAAAGCTGGGAGATTTTTTAAAACGTAAACACACTGCAAGTTTATACTGATACTTCCAATTCAGTTTCAAGACTGTAAACACACACACTCACACTCACACACACACACAGTTTACGTCTCTAATTTCTCTCACACTGAAACAGGCCTGGCCCAGAGGCTTTTAGTGTCTGCTTGTGTGTGTGGAATGTAGGAAAAAGCAAATAAGAACCACCAGTCAACCATCAACGTCAGCCTGTCTGCCACCAGAACACGGAACCTGGCCCGCTGGGCTGGTAGCCGTCGCCCTCAGCAGCACAGACCATTTCGGAGTACGCCAGAGGAGACCGGGGACGCTCAGGCTCACCTGGGCTTTTTTTTTTTTAAAGATTTTTTTATTTATTTGACAGAGAGAGACACAGCGAGAGAGGGAACACAAGCAGGAGGAGCGGGAGAGGGAGAAGCAGGCTTCCCGCTGAGCAGGGAGCCCGATGCGGGACTCGATGCGGGACTCGATCCCGGGACCCTGGGATCATGACCTGAGTCGAAGGCAGACGCTTAACGACTGAGCCACCCAGGCGCCCTCACCTGGGCCTTTCTAGCACAGGCTTTCGATGTCTGGGACCAGCTACACTAGCTCACAGGCACTGGGGCCTTCTGTTGGTAGTTCCTCAGGTTTTCAACTACATTCCTCATGGAAACACCAATTTGCTAAGAAGGACAGGGGAGGAGAGAAGCGGGAAGAAAGGGGACTCGAGAGGAGGGGGAGGCTGCAAGCAGCCTCAAAGACCTCACGACGAAGGGACACGCTAGGGAGTCCTCTCCACATGGGGTCTCAGACAAGCGCAGTCAAGCTGCTTGTGTCCCTAAAGACCATTGAGGGGCCCCTGGGTGACTCGGTCAGTTAAGTGTCCGCCTTCGGCTCAGGTCTCGATCCCAGGATCCAGGTATCGAGCCCCGCGTCGGGCTCCCTGCTCAGCAGGGAGCCTGCGTCCCCCCTCTCCCTCTGCCTGCCGCTCCCCCTGCTTGTGCTCTCTCAAATAAATAAAGGAAGAATCTTAAAAAAAAAAAAAAAAAGACCACTGAATTTAGGTGAGAAGAACAAGAATCTGTGAATCAAATGTACCAATACGTATGAGGTAGGATACGAGTGGAAAATGCAGAGCAGAAACCAGAGAGTCTAGAGGAGGGAAAAATCAGATCTCTTCTGTGGTGGAGAGAGGAAGGGTCGGACTACCCCACGGCCTGCTCTGGCCCCATCAGGCTGGACCCTGCCCATCTCCCAGAGAGAGACGGAGCCCCAGGTCCTAGCTTGTGGTTTGAGCCTAGGAATTGGAGAAAGGGGGATGGGGGTGGGGTTGGGTGAGGGGTGCCCCGTCCTTTGTACCTTCCTTTGTACCTTCGTGGGTCTTCTTTCTGGCCTGGGGTGCCTGTGGTTGCAGGGCCAGCCAGGTATAGTGGGTTGGGGGAGCAGGAGGAGTGGAGGGGGGAACAGCCGCTGGGCAGCTGGGGTCTCGGCTTACTTCCTGTGCATTTGGGGAAAAAAACCCTTGGTTTCCAGGGTCCGATTTGATTACAGCAACCTGGCCACCTCGTCACCACTGGCTGGAGGCCCGTTTGAGGCAGGGGCTTTCTGACACCCAGCACTGTCGCTGGACCTCTGCACACACTGGGAGGCATGCCCTGGTGACAGGGTCGCCTGACCCCGGTCTGCCCCTTACCGGCATTTGACCTCTCCATCATTCTGTGCCCGGTGCCCCCACTCCCCCAGAAACTTTTGAGCACTTTATGGTCCCCAGGTCATGTTCTCTCCTCCTTTTCATCAAAGAGTATTTGTCCACCTTCCCATATGCCAGAACCTACGTTAGCCCCGGGGCTGTGCTGACGAAAGACAGGGTGGCAGCTCAGATGGGGAGGCGAGGAGGTGCACTGGGTGCTGCCTGCCGGCTGCCAGGAGCCCAAGGTCCCGGGGGAGGCGGCGGGCTCCGGGGGCAGCAGGCCGGACCCACAGACTACCCCACAGGCTGGCCTCATCCCAGTGACTTTATTCCAGTGACATGAGGACAGCATGTCCTCATGGGGGGTGGGGCAGACACTGTTACCCCTCTTTCACCAGTGACAGGACTGAGGCCAACCGGGAGGATGTGACATGTCCAAGGGCACACGGATTCAGAGCTATGTTTGCTCTAACGCTGATTACAAAAGGTGCAGGTGAGGAGTCTACAAAAAGCCTCTGCGTTATCCCCGAGGCTTTTCTGTAAATCTAATGGTATTCCAAAATAAAAAGGTTATTATTTTTTTTAAGGTGAAGGACTTTTGATCCGTCTTTCCCCACCTTCTGATATGCACCAACTAATCAACCATTCCTGTTTACAGACTACCCGAGAGGCAGAAGGCACCACGGTGCATACAACCAAGTGGGGGGTTCTGAAGATGCATGAAGTGTGGTCCTTGCTCTCGAGTGCTCAGATTTCGCCGTGGGAAAACAAGACAGGTTTGGTGAAAGTTACTTCTACCAGTGCAGGCAGTCTGACAAGTACCAGCCATACGCAGGAGTGTAAAGGAGAGGGGAAAGCTCCACGAGGACAAAGGTTATCTCCTACGAAACAAGTTCCACGTGGTTTTCACCTAATGAACACTTGAAATACACGAGCATTTCAATCAATCGTACATACATTTTCTTGGTCTTCATGCATTAGTCATAAAGAAAACCACTGAGTCTCATTGATTCTGCATCCTAAATGTGCCTCACGCTGATTGCCTCAGTGTTAACCTCACTGTCACTGTCCCGTGGCCTCTCTGTGGGGCTGACCTGGGAACCACACCCATCTCCCTTTCTCCACCCGCTTGCTGCCCTGAAGGCCTGCTCACAGCCTGAGCCCTCCCCGGTGGGCTGAACTCACTGCCCCACACTTGAGGGGTAGCAGCCTCAGGCGACTCACCTGCACATGGCAGGGAAGCTCCTTCACAGGGCTGGGGGCTCTGTCTACCTCTTTATGCCCTTCACAGCCACCCCAGCCTCTCAAACCTCAAACCTGATCCATCATTTACTTCCACAATTAATTTTCTGTGTCAATTTGATGGGGCCATGGGATGCCCAGATGCTTGGTCAAACATTATTCTGGTTGTGTTTGTGAGGGTGTTTTTGGATAAGATTAGCATTTAAATTTGAAGACTGAGTACAGCAAATGTGGGTGGGCCCTGTCCAATCAGTTGAAGGCCTGAACAGAACATAAAAACTGACCTTCCTCTGAGCAAGACAGAATTCCTTCTTCCTGACTGCCTTCAAATTGGGACATCAACGTTTTCCTGCCTTTGGACCCAAACTAAAACATCAGCTCTCCCTAGGCCTTGAGCCTGCCGGCCTTCAGACTGGAGCTACACCTCAGTGCTCCTGGTTCTCAGGCCCTCAGACTTGGACTGGAACTACCCGCTGGCTCCCTCGGGTCTCCAGCTCACCAACTCCACCTGCACATCTTGGGACTTGTCAGTCTCCACAGTTGTGGGAGCCAATTCCCTGTAATAAGCCTTTCTCTCTAGGTGCATTCATTCTATCGGTTGTGTTTCTCTGGAGAAACCTGACTAATACAAAGAGCTTTTACTAACACCCGACAAACCAACATCTCAGAGATTCCAGAGCCGGAAATCAAACACCCCCCACTCAGTTTATAGGCGACAACACAGAAGCCCCAGAAGGAAGGTTCTTCCCGCTGCACATTTTACCAATCACATTCGCTTCTTAGCCGATGCTTGGAATCCCCTTAACTGGAGACCATAATTAGAAATAAGACATAAGAGGCAAATGTCCCTGGGAAAATAAGGGACTGACATGAATTTGTAAGAGAATGTAAGTGACTTGAAATGTTTTCTGAAGAGCAGTTGTTGAAGGAGGAGGGCAGGGGTACAGAGTGAAAAGACAGAGCTGAGACTGCACACATCTGGGGGCACGGATGCACGGAGCTGGCCCCATCCTTAATTTCAGTGAGCTCACAGAGAACTTTTGAAAATATGGATTTCTAGCGGAGCAATTGCATTTTTTTTATAAAGATTTTACTTATTTGCCAGAGAGAGACACAGCGAGAGAGGGAACACAAGCAGGGGGAGTGGGAGAGGGAGAAGCAGGCTCCCTGCAGAGCAGGGAGCCCGATGCGGGGCTCGATCCCAGGACCCTGGGATCATGACCTGAGCCGAAGGCAGACGCCTAATGACTGAGCCACCACCCAGATGGTCAGAAAAAGGGGACCAGATGAAGAAGGTGTTGGGAGTGACTGGCCCGATGTTGCTCAGGGAAAGGGGCTGTGGCCTGTGGCAGGTGCAGCCCTATAGTGCAGCGCACATCTAGTTATCCCGTGCTGTGGTCCAAATGTTGGCACCCCTCCCGCCCCAGTACATATGTTGAAATCTCAGTCCCTAAAGATGACAGTATTAGGAAGTGGGGCCCTTGGAAGGTGCTTAGGTCATGAGGCTGGAACCTTCCGGAATGGGATTAGTGCCCTCGTAAAAGCGACCCCACAGAGTTTCCTCACCGCTTCCACCATGTGAGGACACAGAGAGAGGGCTGTCAGCTATGAACCAAGAAGGAGGCTCTCACCAGAATTCCAACCAACCCGGTGCCTTGCCCTTGGGCTTCCCAACCTTCAGAATGGTGAGAAATAAATTTCTGCGGTTTACACACAGTCTGTGGTACATTGTTATAGCAGCCTAGATGGACTGAGATATTAAGAAACATTTGATTCATCCAAGCTCCCTTCCCCACTCTGCCCAGACACCACGCTCCCCAATTAGCATGATGGTCATAGTTTGGCATTTCATACTAATTTCTCTTATAGGAAAGGTGTGTGACAGAGGACCCCCATCACAGCATTTCTCTCAATGTTATAACTGCTTCCTTGAGAGTCTATTAACCTAGACTGAAGTTTCTCGTATCCCTCTCTCTCAGCACAATGCCTGGACCATAGCAGGAACTCGTGAAATATTTGTTGAGTGAACGGACCCGGAAGGGACAGTCACATCTCACCAGGAAGGAAGGTGGGCAGTGGTCAGGAGAAGGAGCGGGGAAATGACATTTGAGAACCAGGAGTCCTTCATTCAATACTCAGGAGGCCCCTGTTCTGTGAGAGGCACAAGGCTAGGAGACACAGGGTGCGTAAAGATGACTGACACGGTGTTTGCTTTCAAGGAATTTCATGGAATGGAGGGGACGTCCCCGGCTGAGAGAGTAACATGAGCAAAAGGCTGGAGTCCCAGCAGTGCTGGATGTGTCTGAGGGGTCATAGCTTATGAGGCTGGAGCCCAGGAATTGTTAGGGATGACAGACGTGATGCTTTCACCTGGAAGTGGGAAGGAGGATTTGGTTCAGGTAGTAGGTATAGGTAATGAGCTCAAGTTGTATATTCTGAGATGGAGGGGTTATGAGGACATCCAGGAGGAGAAATCCTGTAGGAAACTGGAGACAGGGATCCAGAGGTCAGGGGAGAATTTAGGGTCAGAAATAAAGGTTAGCGGTCTTTAACATTTGGGTCATGAACAAAGCCTTGGGGAGTGCATGGGGCGTGCATTGGGGGACCATAGTCCAGAGAAAGAAGCCTGAGGCAAGGCTAGACCCCGTTCTTCAGAGCTGGTGGAACAGAACCCCGAAAGAAACAAAAACTGGTCAGAGAGATAGAGGGAGACTCACGGAAGCCAAGAGAGGCCAGCGTTTTGGAGAAGGTACAGGGAAGGGACATCTAAGCCTGCTGTGGAGGCCAAGAATGTTTACCTAAAACGGGACGTCTAAGCTGGGCTTGAGGAGAACTATGGGCCGGTGGGTAGACAACGCCTGGAAGGGCCGCTGGTGGGGACAGCAGACACATTCAGGAGATTGGAGAGTGAGTGGAAGCTGAGAAAGCGTAGGCAGCAAACAGAAACCATTATTTTTTGAAGTTTGATACTGAAGGGAAGGATAGGCTGATGAAGGTTGAAGGGGAAAGTTTTCTTAGGATGGGTGAGACCAAACATGTTGACTGGCAGGATGGAGAGATGAGAGTCTGAGGACCTGAGGGAGGCAAGAGGGGATGCAGCGGGAGGAGGTGAGGGGCAGCCCAAGCTTTGGGCACCCCGCACCTCCGACCTCCTGTCCTCGCCTCTGGGCTGCACTGGGTGCCCCCCTTGGCCTCCCTGATCTAGCCACTCCATGAGCACTTACTGAGCAGCTCCTGGGGAAGGAATGGCCCTGGATGCTCGGCTGTGAGGGTGACTGAGACCTAGGCTGTCCTCTCAAGGACTCAGTCTGAAAGGTGGAACAGACAGAGACGGGGAGCATGGTGAGCCCCACAAGTAGCGTGGCGCTGGGCTGGTGATATCTGAGCTGAGATGGAAAGTCAAGTCGGCCCTACAGTCAGCGCTGGCAGCTGGCATGGGGGCGGGGAACAGGAGGAGTATCTTAAACAGAATGTTTCCCTACAAATCCCCTCCTGCTTCTTCCAAGGTCTGGCCGGCTCCCGGGGTGCTGGGCTGAGAGTGGGAGGACCCTCTCCCCTTCCTTCTTCCCCCAGCACAGTCCTCGCCTCTATTTCACTAACACTCTTCCCCCCCCCCCCCTCAGAGTGGGTTTTAGCCCCTGGTCTTTTGGAAAACTTCGAAGAGACTGGTCTTAGTCATCTCCGCATCTCCTTAAGTATCCGGTGTAGCGCTCTGCACATGGTTAATGCTTAAACATTACATATATATTTTTATAAAGCATTGCTTAATTTTTTTTTTTTGAAATAAACTCTACCCCCAACGTGGGGCTCAAACTCACAACCCTGAGATCAAGAGTCACATGCTCTACTGACTGAGCCAGCCAGGCGCTCCCCAAAATATATTTTTTGCTCTGAAATTTTCTCAGGCCTGAGGACCACTATCACTTAGTAAATTCTCAAGGGGACCACTGACAGGGTTAAGGCACAGAGGTATAAAGGGAGAAGAAAAGTAGGCAGAGAAAGAAAAATAAGGCTGAGGGAGAGGCCTGGGGTGGGGGTGGGGGTAGGGAGAAAACAAGGAAACAAGGATCAAGTCTACACACAGTGGGGAGGGAGACAGTTCCAAGCAAAGTCTAACCAGGGTTCTCTTTGCCATGAAACCCTGCCGTTGGATGCTCGTCCATCCCGGCAGAACCCCCTCTTCTCCCTCCACTTCAGGGCGCTCCCGTTGGGAGCTGATTTCTGGACATAATCAGTTACAGGCATCACGGGGGCATTTTTGGAGCAGCGGGGAGAAGCTGAGAGAAAGAGGTGGGGGGAAAAGCCCTATCGACCCAACAATTTCCCCATTTTGTGGGGTGAGCCTAGACAGAAATTACATTTCCTTCCCTTGAGAGTCTGACGGAGGGAAGCTGGCGGCTGTGTCACACTTCTGGACTGGGTATGAAACTCGCCAGCTCCGCATGCTTTAGCGTGGCAAAACTGATTTTGTTTCGCAGCTGGATAAATAAAGTAAGGCAGAAAAAAGCTGGCTTTACACATTTTTGAATTAGCACCAAGTCTTCCAGACTCCACCTCTTTCAGGACATGTTCCTGAATGCAGTGGGAGGTGGTAATTTCCCTCCCTCCCCCTCCTCACCACAACACTGCACTTACCGTGACATCTGTCAGCCTGGCTCTTCCTTCCCCAACATCTCTGGATCCTTAGCTGAGTTTTTTGTCTATATCAATAGGATCATAAGAGATAATGAGAGGGAACTGTAAAAGAGATGGAAGTCGTGGAGAAGACTGATGGTCTCCGAGGGTGTCAGTGTTGCTGGTCCACAACTGAAAAGTCCTAAAAAAATAAAAATAAATAAATAGAAGAACAAAGCCTTTTGGTGGTGGTCCCTGAATTAACTTGTTTTGTTGTTCCTGAGTTAATTTTAAGTGAAAAAAAAATTCCAGTCAGTTATCCTAAAATTTACAAGAGAGGAAACAAAACTTCTGGCTTAAAATTCAGAGAAATACATATCCTGTAATGTTGGATATGTCAAGCCACCCAGAATCCACCCAGAATCTTACACGTCATCCACAAGGTCGATTTTTAATCAAGTTACACCTTTTCCAAAGGGCACTAGGAAAGAAATGATCAGTTCTATCCTCTTTCTCCAGTACATATTCCACAGCAATTTTCACAACCCAGAAAGAGTACATGTATCAAGGACCAATAAAATTGTTCTAAGTTAAAAAATATTAGTGGAGGGCGCCTGGATGGTTCAGTCAGTTGAGATCTGACTCTTGATTTCGGCTACAGGTCATGATCTCAGGGTTGCAAGACTGAGAACCACGCTGGGCTCTGTGCTAGGTGTGGAGTCTGCTTGAAGATTCTCTCCCTCCCTCGCTAAATAAATAAATAAAAAAAATCTTTTAAAAAATGTATTAGTGGAGGAGAAAAGAAGGAGACTCGGTGTAGACTGCAGTGAAGAAAAGTATATAAAGCTATTTCTGAGGTGTGTTTGGGACAGGTCATGAAATGTGTTAGATCCGTAGTATGCCCCAGGCAGGTAACTGCAATAAAGTCATGTCTTGTCATGTCCTCTCTGGGAAAAGAGGGTGTTTTGTGAAGATTACAGCTAGGGCTGAAAGATGTTTCCATGAGCTTTCCTCACAGTCTAGAGGCCACAAATACCTTGTTCAAAGGCTTTTTCATGGGTTTTCTCTAGACCTTGAATACCCTCTGATTATAGGTCTTATTGTTGGGGATGAAACTTCTTTGCCCAGAATAATAAATAGTCTTGGTGTAAAGATATTTCTAACCATCACGCCACTGGTTGGTCTTTGGTGAATTTTAGGGCCTTGATAGGTAGTGGGGTTAGCAAATACTGTCAGATTCAGTATCCAGCTAGCCTGTTTTATTTTCAAAGGTAACTGTTTCTTTAACATTTCAAGCCCCACAAACATAATAACTATAGAGTCCTTCAGCAAGAATTCAGTCTACTTTGATCAACTGGTTTTTTCTTTGCCTCCATCCACCACAGACTACAAGTGAAAGGTATGAATAGCTTTTATTTTTAAAGATATTGAAAGTGAGGCCCAAAAGGGATAAGTCATAAGGGTTTTCTCAGGAGGATTAAGCTTGGAGTTGAGGGAGATTGAAAGGCGAGAACTCAGAAATCCCTGAGTTTTATTCCCTCATGTCACACATGCTGCAGTTTGCTTCACATCTATCCCTATCTGGGACGGCCGATGCTTCCTTCAACTTAAAGCTATCTCTTCTTTACTTCATGTGCTGCAAGACATTGCCTGGAAGACAGGACGGGCAATCAGATGGTTCTATGCTTGCTCAGTCAGAGTCCATGAAATACTTCTTTAGGAAAAAGGGACATTAACTTGGGGTAATGACGAGGCAGCGAAATAGAAGAGAGGGAAGGGGAAGTTGCTTCGAGAAATCATCATAACCAGGTGTTACTGGGAAAGGAAATGTCATTAAATTAGGGGAATAGGGGCAGCAGGGCTGGGGTAACTAAAATGGTTGAAAAACACAATGGAGGGCAGGCCAGGCAGAAAAACAGACATTAAACCACTTAAATAAAATCTGCAAATTTTATTTGAGATAACCCTGAGTAGCCAAGGCTAGGACTGGAAATCTATCCAGTGGGAAAGTGACCAAACAAGATAACGAAAAAGCAACATAACCACCATGGAGTTTGCAAAACAACCATCTGTTGTGTGAGGAACGTGGAGAGAGATTCTGTATTTATAGAATCTTGAGTGGGAAAACCAGGCACATTAATAAACTTTTCCCCTAGTTCACCAATCTGAAATCTGAGTCTTCTTCTAGTTTCTCTGCTGTCAACATGTACTGTTTTTAAAAAAAAAAAAAAGTCCATTTAAAAACAGACAGACAAGGGGGCACCCGAGTGGCTCAGTTGTTGGACGTCTGCCCTCATCTCGGGTCGTGGTCTGGGGTCCTGGGATCGAGCACTGCGCCTGGCTGCTTCTCCCTCTCCCACTCCCACTGCTTGTGTTCCCTCTCTCGTTGTGTCTCTATCAAATAAATAAATAAAATCTTTAAAAAAAAAACCAGACAAATTTGCTATGACTAATTTAAGAACTCCCAAATTAGGCTCTTTTCCAAAAATACATTGCAATCGACAAGACCGTCAACTCCGTCTTAAAGGAATTGTGATACCACTGCAGACCCTGAGGCTGAATCAGAGGTTCCCTGCTAGTTTGGGTAGAGCAGGGTAGTCTGTTAAAGAGTTCCACAACCCTGAACTGTTTTTGGTCTGAGGCTTAAGATGAAATCCTTCTATAAACAAATGTTTCCAAGGGTGTATCTTAAACAGCTTACCTTAAAAATTCTTATTTTTTCCTCCCCGTTTCTAAAATGGAAACTGTTGCGAGGAAACATTTTATATCAGAGGCCAAGAGTGCTAGTGTTTTTCAGTTATTGCACGTTTCCTCTTAATGAAAATGTTTACATCCTCTTGTAAAATTATTTTTAAAAAGGTAACATCTTTTGGTAGTGTTGCTTTTACAAGAATACCTCTGTGTTATAATTACTCTTAGGGTGGAGGTGGTTGGAAATAAAATGTGCTAATTCTCTTCCAAAAGCCTACCTGGGTTAATAGGATCACACTTAGTGAGTTCAATTAATTTTACCTTGAATTCAGTTGGGGTGAGGTGGAGGCAAAAATAAATGACATCACCATTTACTGGGTGTCTACTGTGTGCCAGGAAATGCACTAAGCACATTAGTCTTTATCTCATTCGATCTTTTCAGCAATGCTGCACATTATCATCTTCATTTTACACGAGGAACAGAGGTTCAGAGAGGTTAAGCAACTCTCTGCAGGTCTTACAGATAGTAAATGGCCACCTAAAGGTAACTCACACACTGGCCTCCTGGTTTCTTGTTAAATAGCATATGCAATCTATTTCTTCGGGGTTTTGTTCAGCAGTCCAGCTTACTGACTGTGCATGTCTTCTGCTAACTTACTCAAGTAGTCTTTAGTACCAAGTGTGATTGGTTCCTTAAGAATTCTCTTTAACGAGAACCTATGTGCTAGAAACTCTGCTCGGTGACTTGAGCACCTGATCTGCTTTAATCATCGCAATTCTAAGAGACTGGGTTCTCTCCGTTTCACAGATGATGAAAGTTTTGGGAAGTAAAGAAAGTGACTAGGGTCTCCAAGATAGTGAGGGGTAGAGCCACGACTGGATTCCAGGTCCGACTCCATTTGTCAGTCCACGGGCCAGTGAGCCACAGCGCTGATTTAATATTCATCGGGGGTGTTCCTTATGTCCTGGGAGCCGGTACTTCGATGAGCAAGCTGCGGCAGCACCAACTCCTCCGTCCACTCAGCCGGGGAAAAGGCAGGACAAGTGGCCTAGGAGAGAGAAGCCCTCCCGCTTCAGCTTAGCAACAACAGAGGTGGTTCCCTGGACCGCCGCCCGGCGAGCGCCACCCCCTCTTCCGGACGCGGGAGATGCGGAGAGGGCCCCAGCCGTCCGGAGACTCCCGCACACAGATGGCAGCTTTGGTGCTGCGGACTCGG
Source organism: Zalophus californianus (assembly GCF_009762305.2). Lineage (NCBI taxonomy): Eukaryota > Metazoa > Chordata > Mammalia > Carnivora > Otariidae > Zalophus > Zalophus californianus. The sequence goes on from NC_045604.1 coordinate 25,340,612, forward strand.
TCGGACGCTTCAGCAAGCCGTTAGCAGCCATTCAGTGGTCCGGCGGAGAGCGGCGAGTGCGGAACTCCAGGGCGTACCCGCCCTGAGCCCAAGCCTGCCCCCGGGACCCCCGAAACCTGGGCTTGGGGCGGCAGCCGCTCACTGCCCGGCACCCACAGGGGCTCCGCCCTTCCCGCCCCCGGAAGTGACGCGTGGCCGCAACGGCGTCTGGGAGGGGCCCCGACGTAGCCGGGGGGTTTGAGAGTGGCGGCGGCCGCAGAGGAACTGGCAGGCCGGGCCCCAACGAGGAACGCCCCGAGCGCGCGCCCGGCGGGTAGCGGCCCCACGACCCGCGCCGCCGCCGCCGCCGCCGCCGCCGCCGCCGCGTGCGGGGGCGGGGAGGGCGGGGAGGGCGGGGCGCAAGAAGCCGCGGCGGGCGCGGCGGCGGCTGGCGATGCGGGCGGCTGCGGGCACCCGGCGGGCTCGGCTTGGCCGCCGCCGCCTTCTTCGGCTCCGCCGCGGGGGTCGCAGCGGCTGCCGCGCCGTCCTCGAGCTCCCAGCGTGAGGAGGCGGCGGGCAGAGAGAAGCATCACGCTCCAGGCGGAGACCCAGAGGGAGCCCCGCGCGCGGCCTCGGTGAGCAGCCGGCCCCGCGCGCCTCGTCCACCCCGCGCCCCTTCGGGCTCTCGCGGCCGCCGCCCCCGCCGCGGGGAGCGGGGAGCAGGGGCCGGCGGAGGGGGGGAGGCGGCACAACAGGAAGTGAGCGTGGCGGCGGGGGCGGGGGCGGGTGCGCGCTCCCCTGGGACCCGCCCCCCGCCCGCCCTGCCCTGGCCGCGGCCCCCGCCCCGCGGCGCGCAGGTGGGCGGCGGAGCGCTCGGTCCCTCGCTTCGCCCCTCGGGTCCCTGGGGCACATGGTGGCAGTGGCTCTTTGGCTTGGAGAGGGGAGGCGAATTCTGACTCTTTGTGGTGACAGGAAGTTGGAAAATGAAAGTACAGTAATTCAGAGCTTACCGAGGCCGCGTGAGGTGCGGCTCTTCCCCGGACTTTGATCTGCTCTGTGGCACACGGTCACCGAAGTTTCTTCCACTCCCCAAGCTCGCTGTTCACCCGGTGTCAAGTTTCATTTCTTTTTCTACTTCTGTCCCGCGAGCCCCTTCCCCCCTTGATTTTGCGCTTAGTGTACAGCTGCCGCGAGGCTGGTCGCCCTTTGGTTCCTGGGAGGATCAATTGGAAACATCTTTTGGGGGCGGAATATTAACTGGCCTTGGCAGGAAATAAGGGGTATTGTTGATTGATGGAAGTAGTCAAAAAATACACAGTTGGCTTTTTCCCAGGCTGTTGAAGTTTAGGGCATTCCCATGAAGACTCTGGAGTCTCTTCCTCATCACAACAGTGGATCAGGTCCTCCCTTCCCTTTTGCCGGCTCCCAGCCACCACCCCACTGCGCGGAAAACTTGGTGCTTTAATATTTAGCACTGTTAGTGGTTCCATTAAAATGGTGTATGATTCCGCTCACCCTTCCCCACCTCCCCGTCAGGAACTCCCTTCTCTTTGATTTTACTTAAACGTTAAAACTGTGAAAGTGAAATCCATTACATTTTTAGGGAAATGCCTTCAAGTTTTACTGCAATGTAATTATACTTTTAATATGTTTTTTTTTTTGAGATTTTATTTATTTGACCGAGAGAGACAGGGAGAGAGGGAACACAAGCAGGGGGAGTGGGAGAGGGAGAAGCAGGCTTCCTGCTGAGCAGGGAGCCCGATGCGGGGCTGCATCCCAGGACCCTGGGATCATGACCTGACCCGAAGGCAGACACTTAACGACTGAGCCACCCAAGCGCCCAACTTTTAATATGTTCTTAATATAGGGTGCTGTACTGTGTTAAGAGATTCCTGGTTACTTTTCGTAAAGGGTGGTGATTGTAGTTCAAAACTAGTCTTGATACATAATTTGGTTGTTTTTTTTTAAAGATTTTATTTATTTATTTGAGAGAGAGAATGAGAGAGAGAGCATGAGAGAGGGGAGGGTCAGAGGGAGAAGCCGACTCCCCGCTGAGCAGGGACCCGGATGCGGGACTCGATCCGGGGACTCCAGGAACGTGACCTGAGGCGAAGGCAGCTGCCCAACCAACTGAGCCACTCAGGGGCCCCTGGTTTTGTTTTATTTAAGCAGCACGCTGAATTTGGAGACCTTTAGTATTTGGGTCTTAGCTGCTGTTTCTGAAAAATAGTTGGGCTATGGGTCACCACAGCAACTGGACTGTGTGTATTATAAACATGTTTAGGGGGAAAAAAGTTTCATTTACTAGAGAGTTCCTTTCCCTAATAGGTTATTTCAACATGCTTTCTTTCAGTTTACCTCTGGGATTGACCTATTTTTGAGGTATTAAGGTAGAATCAGTTACGTTTTCAACATCTAACTCCTCAGTCATGTTCTTTCATTTGCAACAGTTAAGTATTTCTCTCCCTCATTATACTTCTGAAAAGCTAATTTTAGAAAACTTGAGTTTTTCCATGAAGGAAAGTAAAGGTTTTTATTGATAAGTAGCTAGAATAAAACTATTTGTATTTTTCGACTTGTCATTTCCCCTTTTTGATAATTGTCTTCTGGAAGTTTTTTTCTTTAGTTCTCTTTTATGTCTGAGGTAATAATTGAATTTCGGAACTTTAGGAACTGAAATGAAGAGGTTCAACTTGACTGTATACTCAAAGGTTCACCAACTTTTCGATCAGAGTATGACCTGATTCCAGAATTAAATGAATAAAATACTCCTTTCAAGTACCCACTGAAGATGTCCATTTTATATCCACGTTAGTTTTTTGTGAAAGAACATTGTTTTCCAGTGCTTCATTCCAAAACCATGATGCCTTTTGATTCTAAACAACCTTCTATCCCAGAGGCACTGTAAAGTACTAAAAAAAAGCCTCGGCATTTTCCCCAGCAGTTAGGTTCTGCCCTGAAGTAGCAGCAGCTCACCAGCGTTTGACTCGGTCCATGCGCTCCCCTCATACCCAGGAGGGAAGGTAGAAGTTGAAAGGTGAAACCTGAACCCCTCTGGGTGCACACCCGCACTCTGGGGACCCTCCCCTCTGCTCAGAATGGCACTGTGCGCTCATTGTGGAGATGGTAGTGCTTACTTCTCTCTTTGCACCCGTACCTTAGCCGTTACAAACCCATGGGGCTCAAGTATTATCTACGTGATAGGTAGTAAGACTCTAGGATTTAGTTTGGGAATTTTCCCCCAAACAGATGGAATTACAGGCGCCAAATTCTAATCATTTTGAGATTTCTGTTCTCTGTCCTTCATCTTCTCCCCTCCCTCTCTCTGTCCCCTGCCTCCCGTTTCCCCTCTTTCCCCTCCTCCTGGTCTTCTCCCTCTCCCTCTCCCTCTCTCACACAGACACACTCTCACACCCCGACCCCTATAAGCATTTTTTTTTTCAAGTAGGCTCCGTGAGTGCGGAGCTTGAACTCAGGACCCTGAGATAAGACCTGAGCTGTGATCAAGAGTGTGGACACTTAACTGATAAGCCACCAGGAGCCCCCCTAGGCATTCTTGATATGAAGATGATGTCTGGAAATATGGAGACGGTTCTTCAGTTAAGCTAAAATTTATTAGGGAGTAGTTTTAACAGGTGTAGACTAAAAAAAAATCATTTAGATGGGAAACATGTAAATAAAAGTAGCCATGAACAGACATCATTAGAAGAAAGGGTCTCTGGTAAATTGAGAGAAATGGCATTCCCCCCCCCCACCATACTTGATGGATCATAATATAAAATCACTCTTTTTTATTTAAGTAAGGCTTGTGCTCAACCTGGGGCTTGAACTCACAATCCCAAATCAAAAGTCAAATGCTCTACTGACTGAGCCAGCCAGGTAACCCCTAAAACTACTCTTTTAACTCAGCTAAGGTGGGAAAGGTTAGCGGGCAGGGTTACTTAGCATCAAAGTCGCACTTCATATTTGTAGGCCATTATCACTTAGTATCTAATTGTAATACTTGTTACAACCTACTGGTGATGTGAATGCAGTTCTCCACCTAGGGAATGGTTCTGATAAACAGAGTTTGTGACTGTGCTGAGAGAAACTTGGATTCGTGGGCTCAGCTTCTCCATTAACTGTGACTGGGGACATCTGCTTCCTGTTCTATTTTGTTTTCCCATCTCTACTTTTGAATGACAGTATCTGTAATCAGCTCCGAAGTGACAACTAAGGATTATTGGAGGACATTTTGAGTGTCTTGGAAAAGTTCTAGAAACCCAGCTATCTTGCGCTGCAGTTTCTTATCTGCCTTTTTTGGGAGCAGACATAGTTGACCCTTAAGGATCCCATTCTTTGTGAGTTATACGTTGTTAGAATTAGGCTCCTAAGGCCTATGGTTTTATAGTATTTGTAGTGTTTGTTTTTAGCATCCTTATTGAGATAAAATTCATCTACTTAAGTTGTACAGTATGGTGGTTTTAGTATATTCGAAGAGTTGTGTAACTACCACCACAATCTTAAGTTTAGAATATTTACATCACCCCATAAGCAGTAATTCCCCATTCTTCTCTCCACCCAGCTCCTAGCAACCACTGATCTACTTTCTGTGTTGAACGCATTTGCCTGTTCTGGACATTTCACATAAATGGAGATACAATATGTGGTCTTTTGTGGCTGGCGTCTTTCACTTAACGTAATGTTTTCAAGGTTTGTCCATGTTGTAGCATGTACTAGTACTTTAGTCCTTTTTCTGGCTGAATAATATTCCACCGTGTAGTTACACCACATTTTGCCTGTCCATTTATCAGCTGATGGACATTTTGTTGTTTCTACTTTTTGGATATTGTTATGGAATAATGTTGCTGTGAACATTCCTGTACAGGTGTCTGTGTGGGCATGTATTTTCAGTTCTTTTGGGTATGTACCTAGGAGTGGAATTGCTGGGTCATATGGTAACTCCTTAGCATTTTGAGGAACTATCACACTGGTTTCCAAAGTGGCTATACCATTTTACATTCCTACCAGCAATGCATGAGGGATTCACTTTCTTTACATCCTAGGCAACGCTTGTTACTGGCTTTTTGATTATAGCCATCCTAATAGGTGTGAAGTGGTATCTCATGTGGTTTTGATTTTCAGTTCCCTAATAACTAATGTTGAGTACCTTTTCATGAGCTTATTGTCAGTTTGTCTATCTTCTTTGAAGATAATGTCTTTGCAAATCTTTTGCCTAGTTTTTTTTTTTAATTATAAGATTTTTTTTTTTTTTAAGATTTTTTAAGTAATCTCTACACCCATTGTGGGGCTTGAACTCACAACCCTGAGATCAAGAGTTGCATGTTGCACTGACTGAGCCAGCCAGGCCCCCTAATTATAAGAATTTTTGGGGCGCCTGGGTAGCTCAGTCGGTTGAGTGTCCAATTCTTGATATCAGCTAAGGTCATTTTCTCAGGGTCCTGGGATTGAGCCCCATATGGGGCTCCGCATTCAGTGGGGAGTCTGCTTGAGGATTTTTCTTTTTTCTTCTTTTTTTTTAAGATTTTATTTATTTATTTGACAGAGACACTGTGAGAGAGGGAACACAAGCAGGGGGAGCGGGAGAGGGAGAAGCAGGCTTCCTGCTGAGCAGGAAGCCAGATTTGGGGGGATTTGGGGCTCGATCCCAGGACCCTGGAGATCATGACCTGAGCTGAAGGCAGACGCTTAACGACTGAGCCACCCAGGCAGCCCGAGGATTTTTCTTCCTCTCCCCCGGCTTGTGTGCCCTCTGCTCTCTTAAATAAATCAATCTATTTTTTTTTAAAGATTTTATTTGTTTATTTGAGAGAGAGCACAAGAGGGGGTGGGTAGGGGGGAGCAGCAGAGTCAGAGGGAGAAGCAGCCTCCCCACCAAGCAGGGAGCCCGACTTGGGGCTTGATCCCAGGATCCTGATATCACGACCCGAGCCGAAGGCAGGCACCCAACCGATTGAGCCACCCAGGCACCCTAAATAAATAAATCTTTTTTTAAAAATTCCTTTAGAAACAAAGAATTCTCTGGCCCAGAATGTCAGTACAGCCAAAATTGAGGAACTCTGGCCTAAAAAGGGAGATCCTAAAACCTGAGATATTGAATGATTTTTCATTTCATGTCTTGATAATCAGATAAAGGCCACTAATCAAATAAAGGAGGATCTGTAGGGGCGCCTGGCTGGCTCAGTCAGTAGAGCATGCGACTCTTGGATCTCAGGGTCGTAAGTTCAAGCCCCACATTGGGCATGGAGCCTTCTTTAAAAAAAAGGAGTAACCCTGTGGGCAGAGTGGTGACAGAACTTGTAAATTAAATCAGGGAGCATTTTCTGAATTTTCAGTGCTGCCAATTTAAATGTAAATTAATTTATGAGAACGGAAACGATTTGGAGGAGAAATGCCAATGGAGCAAAAGTAGATTTATTCCCTACATCTTCGGGCCACGGTGAGACACACACATACTCCTGGCAAATAAACCAGTTTTGATTTAAATGGTGGTCTCAGAGGATAGGACAATGAGCTTTTCAGATAAAACTCAGGAACAGCGGTACTCTGGTGACCGAGAGTCCTCAGACTGCTCCTGTGACTTACGGGAACTCATTTTGTCTCCCAGCAAGGCTTTTCTTAAGCAGTGTGGCTTGCTTAAGAGCAGATTGCCTGGGTTTAAATGTCAGCCCCACCACTTACTTGCTTGGCCTCAGACAAGTGACTTAACTCTTCTCTGAATCAGTTTTTTCAAATGTAAAATGAGGCTGCAACAGTATTTGTTTTGTAGGGTTGTTGTGGGAATGAAATGAAGTAATACATTTGGAGCTCGGTGCCTGGCATATGGTGTCCTGTAAGGGTTGGCTGTTAATATTATTGTATGTCTTATCTGTATGCCTCTTTCAGCTCATTGCTATGGACAGTGCTATCACCCTGTGGCAGTTCCTCCTTCAGCTCCTACAGGAGCCTCAGAACAAGCACATGATCAGCTGGACCTCTAATGATGGGGAGTTCAAGCTCTTGCAGGCAGAAGAGGTGGCTCGTCTCTGGGGGATTCGTAAGAACAAGCCTAATATGAATTATGACAAACTCAGCCGAGCCCTCAGATACTATTATGTAAAGGTAATACACATCCACCTCAAAACAAGAATTGTTCCTCTCTTCTGTTGAGGTTATAAGGTACTAATGTCCTTTTTTATTTGAGGTATAATTGACATAAAACATTATATTTTAATTGAGGTATAATTAAGGTACAATTGACATAAAATATTAGTTTTAGGTGTACAACATAATGATTTGATATTTGTGTACACTGCAAAATGATCACTGTCCTGGTTTATTTTCATCCAATTTATTTCATAACTTCAGCAGTTTGGAATTAGGATGAAACATGTAAATGTTCCAGTTCTATTTCTGCAGTCCCACTCCTCACGCATATGTTGTTCCTAATTGCAGTTGTCTGTAAAGAAAAAGTGAGTATAGGGTTGGAATAAGGAAAAGAAAATTTGAGATTCTTGAGGACAAAATAAAACATTCTCATATATATCATAGTTTAAAAGTTGTCACATATATGCTTGTTTTTTAGCTGTACTTTTTAATTTAACCCAGAGAACACAAATTAGTACTTTAAAGAATAGCTGTTAATACAGATTTGATTTCTTAGCTAAAATTTATTTTTTCCTTGATTTCCTATTATTTTGGATATGTTCTTGGGCTCTGAGGTGAAATGAATGGTTCAAATGGATAGAATTAGAATGAGAAGCTGAGGTCTTAATTTCTTTCACCTTTGAGTGGTTGGTCTTACCAGTTTTCCCCTATGGGGGTGTGAGGTAAGAAAGAACTGGAACTTCAGAAGGAAGTAGAAGGCCCAGCAGAAGTAATGTTCTCTTCCTTTGTGCTTACTCAGGATGCGAATGGCTGGTACCTTTGGAATTGTTTGAGACCACAGTTCAGTGATCTTTGAGTTAATACAGATAATTTGGTTGAGGGTGTTAGGCAATTGAAAACCTCTCTTTTACGTAACATGTCATTTCAGTTGTTCATAAGACATTTAAACATGCTCAGCTTATGCTCCATAGCGCTAGGACCTGGGTTTGGTATGGCTAGATAAATGCAGGTGATTTTTAGGCTCTCAAGTAAACTACTTGCCAAATAGAGACCCTTATGAAGTCAGCTTCTTCCTGAGCTGTGAGAGGTACATTTGCAAGAAAATATAAGCATGCTTATTTTATTTATCTACAGAATATCATTAAAAAAGTGAATGGTCAGAAGTTTGTGTACAAGTTTGTATCTTACCCAGAGATTTTGAAAATGGACCCACTGACCGTGGGCAGGACTGAGGGAGACTGTGAAGCCGTGAGCTGCGGTGAAGTTGGCAGCAGCTGCAGGGACCCCGAGAGCGGGGGCAGAGAGAAGCCCCAGCAGCCCGGGGCCCGGGCCTCCAGCCGCAATGACTACATCCACTCCGGCTTGTATTCTTCCTTTACTCTCAACTCTTTGAACTCCTCCAGTAAGAAGCTCTTCAAACCTATAAAGATTGAGAGTCCAGCTGAGAAGCTGGCAGACAAGAAGCCGCCTCAGGAGCCAACACCGTCTGTCATCAAATTCGTAACAACACCTTCCAAAAAGCTGCCAGTTGAACCTGTTGCTGCTGCCCTGTCAGCCGGCCCAAGCATTTCTCCGTCTCCAGAAGAAACGCTCCAGGCGTTGGAGACTTTGGCTTCCCCCAGACTGCCTTCCCTGGAAGCCCCGGCCTCTGCAGCCGGCGGCACCCCCGCCTTTGCCACGCCCCCCATCTCCGCCTCCCCTTCTGTGCAGGAGCCCCCCAGGACCCCTTCACCACCGCTGAGCCCCACCCCTGACATCGACACCGACATCGGGTCCGTGGCCTCGCAGCCCATGGAACTTCCCGAGAACTTGTCACTGGAGCCTCAAGACCAGGATTCAGCTTTGCTGGGAAAGGACAAAACAAGTAATTCCTCAAGATCCAAGAAACCCAAAGGCTTAGAGCTGGCACCCATCCTTGTGATCACGGGCAGTGACCCGAGCCCCCTGGGAATATTGAGCCCGTCTCTCCCCACGGCTTCTCTTACGCCAGCACTGTTCTCACAGGTAACTGCCTCTTGCTTTCTGGAGCCACCGATGTTTGCATTGACCCCCCCCCCCCCTTTTAAAACAAATCCAGAATCGACCACCGCCCGTTCTCATGCTGCTACTTAAGTCTGTCTTAGAAAGGTGGGCTGTGACCCCATGAAAGTAACCCAGTCCCGCACCTAATCGGAACTGCTGCAGGCGAGGTTTGGAGGAGCGTTCTGAAAGAACTCATTGTCTCTGCAAGCCAAGAAATATTTGTCAACTTCCTCCTAAAATGACTATTCTCTCTCTCTCTCTCTCTCTTTTTTTTCGGGGGGAGTCTTATAAAACTCATTGGTATTTTATACAAAAATAGTGATAACGTCAAAAGCTAGAAAACAATAAATCCTGAGAACCTTAAGAAAACCAACTGGTGTGATGTTGAGAAACAAGTTTGTACAGTTAACATTAGCTATTAACTTGCTCATCTCCTATAACATTTATTTATTTATTTATTTATTTAAGAGAGGGGGTGAAGAGGGAGAGAGAATTTTTTTTTTTTTTAAGATTTTATTTCTTTGACAGAGACACAGCGAGAGAGGGAACACAAGCAGGAGGAGTGGGAGAGGGAGAAGCAGGCTTCCTGCAGAGCAGGGAGCCCGATGCGGGGCTCGATCCCAGGACCCTGGGATCATGACCTGAGCCGAAATCAAGAGTCCAACGCTTAACTGAGCTACCCAGGCACCTCCCCCGTAACATTTAAATAGGTGAATCCCAGACCTCCCTTACTAAGGAGAACTGTGTTTGTGACTTTAGTTACTCACTATTTCTCTGCAATTGACCAGATTGGTTTCTTTATTTGGGAAAGACCCTACAAAACACAGGTTAAAAAATATTTTGCCCTTTATCTTTCTTAGGTTGTAAAAATAATTTCTGAGCTTTTCCTCATGATAAAATTTCAGACATACTTAGTGGAGAAGAGGACAATATTTGGGTTCAGGGTTGGGGCACCTGGGTGGCTCAGTCAGTGAAGTGTCTGCCTTCCACTCAGGTCATGTTCCCGGGGTCCTGGGATCAAAGCCCCGCGTCAGGCTCCCTGCTCGGCGGGGAGCCTGCCTCTCCCTCTGCCTCAGCGGCCCTCCCCAGCCCCCCCTTGTGCGCATGCTCTGTCTCTCTCAGATAAAATATTTGGGTTCACGGCTACTGGTGTATTATTATAAGGTTCAAACATAATCCTGGTGAGTCACTTAGTGACCGTCTTTGTTCTGCGTGTTGCAGACGCCCATCTTACTGACGCCGAGCCCCTTGCTCTCCAGCATCCACTTCTGGAGTACTCTCAGCCCTGTTGCTCCCCTGAGTCCAGCCAGACTGCAAGGTGCTAACACACTCTTCCAGGTGAGTCACCTCCAAGCCTGTCTCTTGCAGTTGGGGCCTGGCACATGAAGAAAGAGAAAGGCCGTTTCTTCACTCTTCAGTCTCCTCATTATAAAACTTCTGTTTAATAAATATGCTCTACGAGGGTTAATTTGCCAGCCGGCAAACGACTCCAACAGACACAGCCACGCTTCCTTTTCATTCTTTACTGTTACATACATTTCAGTTAGACCAATTAGTGTTCAGTACTGTAGTAGATTTTGAACCCACCCAGTTTCTTTGTCATTTTAAATGCTAGAAATCCTCTTTTTTTTTTTTTCTTGGAAAAGAAAATACACACGTGTGAAAATTTGCAGGAGAATCTGCACATAGGTCTCTTTTACCTGAGGATTTTTAAAAAAACTTTTGAGAATGGTCTGTCAAATACTCCCGTTTCTCACTCATTTAAAATTGATACTTGCCAACATTTTAAATATATGTTTTAAAAAATGGATATTGTAGTATCCCTTAACTGAGATCATAGGAAAGGTGTCACAGCTTTTAACCATTATTTTTCCCCAAGCATCTAGACTTTATAACTTGTAGAGTTTATTTTGGTTGATTCATTCACTTATTTAGGGGTAACTCACGGGGAGATTTTCTTATATTTTACAATTTAATTTTTCATTTGTTCTTTTGGAAATGAAATGGTTAAGAAAAAAGGAAATGAAAAAAAATTTTTAAGATTTATTTATTTATTTGACAGAGAGAGACACAGCAAGAGAGGGAACACAAGCAGGGGGAGTGGGAGAGGGAGAAGCAGGCCTCCCACGGAGCAGGGAGCCCGATGCGGGGCTCGATCCCAGGACCCTGGGACCATGACCCGAGCCGAAGGCAGACGCTTAACAACTGAGCCACCCAGGCACCCTGAAAAATCTTTCTACTTCTGCATTTTTTTTTTCCAAAAAGTTCTAAATTACTGAATGGAAAGAGTGTTGAGAATGTTTCATATTTTATTTTTACATTTTTCTTTGCCTCTCACAGATGATTGAGTTGTAGAGTGATCTGAGACCTTAAAGTCACAGTGCTCGTGCAGTTTCAGCGTGGACTCTCCCTATAGAACTGGTCTTAGAATACATGATGGGGAGCTCTGTTCTGGGATGAGCACCCTATAACTATTTGCACCAGTTATGGAGTTCATGAATGGGCATCTCTTTCCGGACCTCTTTTTGATTGTGATTTGCTTTGTAATTGAATTATACTCTATAGTGCATGAACTTTCTAAAACCTTTGTGTAAAGTTAAATGTAAATCTGTATACCTTAAGCTATGAGGGAAGGTAGGCCAGAGAGTGTTAATATTTAACATGTAGGATAAACAGTTTTTTTCTTTGAAGTTTTTCCTGTGACATCATATTCTTCCATGATAAACGGTTACTACCTTTGTCCCGTGAGCCACTGCAGGCAGCTTTCACGTTCTGCCTCAGGGACTGTAGCCGGGACAGAAAGTGAAAGTTGGGGTTGAGTAATAGGATGATAATGTGTTTTATTTTCTTTCTCAGTTTCCTTCTGTACTGAACAGTCATGGACCATTCACTGTGTCTGGCCTGGATGGACCACCCACCCCTGGCCCATTTTCCCCAGATCTACAGAAAACATAACCTATGCACTTGTGGAATGAGAACCAAGGAATAAAGAAACAGAGTCGTTCAACATGATTACATTTGAAGTGAGCAGTTAGTAGTTCTACAATGCTAATAATAGACTATTGTGATTTTTGCCATTCCCCATTGAAATGCCTTTTTAAGATTCCCTTTGAATATGACTCAAGTTGGACTGTATATAAAAATGCCTTAATTGGAGTCCAAACTCCACCTCCCTCTTCCTTCCTTCACTCCTTCCTTCCTTCCTTCCTTCCTTCCTTCCTAAGTATTTTGAGCTTTGTGTTAAAGATATTTTTGGTGGGGTTTAACAGCTAGCTATGCTTTGCAAGAGCAGTTAAGAACAAAGTTACTCCTGCCTTATTGGGACCCTTTGGCCAGGAAAACGATGCTTTGAGTGTATTATTTGGAGAAATGTGAACTGCAGTTGTTGGCTGTATCTTCAGGACTAAGTGTGTTCTGTGGAGTAACTGAAAGTGAGCTGTGTAAAGGCAGTGAAGGAAGAGGAATCCTTCCTGTTCACACAAAGTAAGATTGGAGCAGTATTATCGGAGAGATTCTATTTGACTGTAAAGGGGAACGTATGTAAGCAACTCTACAGAAAGACATCTTACTTACCTTTATCATGTGGGTTTCTTAGCCATAAGTGTGATCGTGTTTGAACCTGTGAACAGAGCATGGAGCCTAGTCTGTTTCAACACAGGAAGATGTTTTAAACTTGGGGTTTAAGACAGCGTTTGCAACAACCAGTGAGAATAGGGGACCCCATCTCCAGCATGGAAGTACCGTCAAGTCTCTGGGTGGTATGATTACAGCCCCGTGGTACACAGCCTGGTAAGTGATGGCTTTTAGGGTGAAGCTGGGTTTTGAAATCTTGAGGCATCTCTGAATGAAACATTCATCTGAATGACTTGAAACAACATGTGGGGCTGTCCCCAGTTAGAAGAGACTTTTTCTTTCCTGTTCATTTTACTCTATTTTCCACTGCATATTTACCTTCTTTTAAATTTAAGGTTGTTAGGGGTTGTAATAGTTTTAAAGATGTTATTAGGAAGATGAAAAGCAAAGCAAAGCCTCCAAACCTCAGGTGAGGTAAAGATGTGCTTATTTCTTTGACAGAAAAATTTTTTTTAATTAGAGAGCCACAGAATTTGTTTGGAAATACTTATACACAGGGATTGGATTGTTCACATTAGTAGTGAGAAATGTAGGCCTTCATCTCTACGTTACCACATTTATAAAATGTTACCATATGGTGATCAGTGCCAGGTGCACACGGAGTTGTGGAGCCTCCAAACTGAATTGATACCAGCATCACAGTGGAATCTTCTGAAAAACTTGGCTTTGAAAGTCTAGGATTAGATTATATGCCACCACCACAACACTGCCCATTAACCTCATTTTTTAACTATAGAAACAGTTCTATAATTGAGACCCATAAACTGAAGGGAAAGAGGGAGCAAGCATTGGAGGGCTCAAAATGACACTGAGACAAACCAGCATCTTCCAGATGTATAATCCTTACTTTAAATGTTTCTGTACAGTGTAGAGAAGCTGTAGTGTGAGGCACCCAGACACCCATGCTAGGTTAGCAGGAGTGGAGGGACAATATTCGGGGAGCTGTCTTTATGTTTGTAGTGTTGAAGACCTGTTCGCGATTCATTTGTGGTCACCAGCTGAAAGATCTGTTCTTGGGGTGTTCTGGAGCGATGGGGAACAGATGGTGGGACTTGTCTCCCACACTGAGTCATTTACTTTGCATGCTTGTTTGAAATCAGACCTCTCAGCAGCACTTTGGAATAGTTATTAGGTTAATGAATATTTTGTACTTTAAATGTAAGTATTGATGGCTTGGTTTAACTAGATATTTTAAATTTTGAAAGCACAAAAGTATTTTATCTCTTTGAAGTAAGGGAGAAAAGCCATTGGTTGTTTTCATAGACAATATCTTTGAAGATTACCTATCTCAGCACAGGGGTGCCTGGGAACCAAGGGCACCATTAAAACTCAGTCACAGCACCTTCCTAGGAACCAGTTTTTGTGAGTCCTCTGTCTATAAACCTACCCCGGAAGCCTCCGAGAGGTGTGGGCCTCAGGAGATTGATGATCTGCTTTCTCTTTGAGATCAACTGACGTGGAGAAGTGTGCGTGCGTGTGTATGTGTGTGTGTGTGTGTTTCCTTTTTTAAATGAAAGTTTACAACCTTAGCTCAAGTGTATGAGGCAGACCGTTCTGTTTGTAAACTACCTCTTTCCTGGAAAAGTCTCAGCTTCATGTTTTTTGAACATCCAGAGTTCTTAGCATCAAAAGGTAACCTACCACTTAAGCTCAGTGTTCACTGGGGAGCCTTCTGTTTGGTATCTGTAGCTGGTACCCATCACGGGTCATTTTGCCGGGATGATGGCTGGTGGGCCAAAGTAGCCCACGTTAAGGGAAGGGAGCAGGTTGGATGAGTTTTTGAGACATCTGTGATTATCTTAGCTTTTCATCTGCCCTGGCCCATATCTCTACTCATTTGTATGCTGGGAAATGTTTAAAACAACCAGGCTCTCTGAAGGGGAGGAAAAAAAAAAAGTCCTTAAATTGTAGCATTTGCTGATTTCCATGATGTAAATGACTCCACCTGTGGCTGATTTGAAGCCGCTGCCTTCAAGTTGAGAATGGAGGGGCACAGCGCTGCACTCTTGGCCGGCGGCCACCGTGTTCATTCCAGCCTCGGGTGGGTTTTCACATAATTTCTAAAATCATTTTTTTCTTGTTCCTATGCTGGTTTTTTAAAATACAAAATTAAAATCACATGTCTAACTTAAGTAATTTTTTTTTTTTAATGGTTTGTCAATGCTTTTGTGATGTAATGTTCCTTATGGTGTATTTTGTGTGTTCTAACAAAGGTGAAAACTTCCATTGATTTTTAAAAATACGTACTTAAGGGAATGATCCAGAAATCCTCAAAAAGTCCATGTAAACTTCTTAGAATTAAAACATAGGTTTAATTTTTCCACATTTTGATGGCTAAAATAAGAGTATAAATTTTTTCTTCAGATTTTGACAGAAAAAGTAAGCCCATGGGCCAATATATATACACACATGTATGTATATATGGTGAAAGGGTACTGGATTTTTTTTCCTTTAAATTTTTTTATTCTTATGTTAATCACCATACATTACATCATTAGTTTTTGATAGGGTACTGGATTTTTTTAACTGGAAGAATTCCTTGACTTTTTACATACTGTACTAGAGATCCAAAAAGGCAGGTCTGTTGAATCTATTCACCTGGCACAATTTCTAGTTTTCTCCATACTGTGTGTCACTCAGGCTTGGAGGGGAAAGGAAGTCAGAGGCTTGGGATGATGCCGCCATCAGAGCAGGCTCTGGGTAGTAACACGGCAGACCCGTCCCTAGCGGGCGTTGTGTGAGGTCTGGCGCAGTAACCTTGTCTTATCCTGATCTCAGAATATTTGTTAGGATTGTGAAGTTCTAAAGGCAGTTTTGTAGGTTTCTAGGGAACGTAAGCCCCTGGAAGCACCCCCTGGCATTTCAGGAAAGCGGCCTCCAGCCTTTCCGAGCACATACCTTGCCCAGTAAAGGTTTTTGAACACCAGTTTCCTCTTGCAAAATCATACGTGTGTAAGTTGTTAACTGCTGTGTGAAAGTCACATGTACATTATAAGACAACATAAAAATCGGAATTAAGGATGATGTAAAAAGGAAATCTTGACTGGAAGTTCTAGGGAGATTGTCTTGTGCACCTTCTGGCAGCACATACTCTCTACCTGAAAGACCACTGACTCAGGATATTGTTTACAGTCTGATCTTGAAAACAAAAGGTGCATGCTTTTGTTGTGATACATGGAGAAACCCTTTACATGTTTGCTCTGATTTTCATGTCAAATCTCTAGAAGTTCAGTTTGGAAATCTTCGGGAAAGGTTGTCTTCAATTTCCTGAAGTGTTATATTAATTCTTTTTCATACATGACCCCCCCTTACCAGTGTTTTCTAGAGCTTCATGCATAGTATTTTTGACAGCCTCTTGTCTCTTTTCTCTCCAAATTAGGTATGATTCTGTAATTGACTTTTATTTTACTAGTCTGCTTACAAACTTCTTTTGGCCTTATTAATGTTATGTTTTACCAACAAATTCTGAATTATTTTAAGTTGCTTTATGCAAAACTATATAACATCTTCCATTTTCTTGCTGCATTCATAAGTTTTGATTTTTTATTTTTTGGAACATTTCAGCATCTGAAGAAATACTTTCCTTGATGGGCCAGTGCTACTTATCACTTCACTAACTTGTATATATTTTAGTTATCCATGCCAGAAATCTAGAATTGTGCTCAGGCGCTGCTCTTAGGTGTGTAGACCAGTCTGGAGAGGAGTGCAGGTGTCTTTGTGCAGAAACCTGGAGCTCTGAGTGAATCACCAAACCAACGGGGAAGTTAAAAAGACTACTCACCGTGTTATCTGAGGGAAGGACAGAAAATGTTACTTCTAAATGGAGCTGAGAAGTTAATTGTTCCCCCCACAGTAGGGAAGTGGAGGTCAACATTAATTTTCTTTCTTTAGCAGGTCCCCTAACTGGAGATGGGTTCTGTGGAAAACATTTTATGAATTATTTTCTTGGTTTTGGGTCAACAAATAAATGTTATTTTTAATGCTGCAGGCATTACCTGAAACAAGGTGCCCTGTTATTCCTCTTAGGTCATCAGAATTCTGCTTACTGGAGTTTGAAGTTTTAATCTTAGAATCTAGAATTCTTGTGGGTGGTAGTGTATTAAGCAAGAAAAGAAGGCGGTTTGATTTCATTTCTCGTACTTGGTGGAACCTGTTAGCATAAAAGTCATGTTTTGACCTGTAAACACAGCAATCTGAAAGGTGAGTTGTTGATGTGGTTTAAATGTTCCATTTGAAGCTGCCAGTTTCTTCAGGCTTTTCCAAAAAAAAAAAAAAAAGAAAGAAAAGAAATTGCAATAGATTGACAGCCTGCCAGAAAATGGCAGCTATATCGTGAGATCGGGAGGCCCAGAGTGGCTTTTGCGAGAGGGGAGGCGTTGGCTTTCAGGCTTTCCACAGAAACCAAGATGTTCAAGCTGTTAACATCGTTTTAAATGAACCCCCTAACAAAACTCAGGAGGGATACAATCAAACACAGTAAGGCTCTTGAACTCTAGTTTTTTAGTTATAATACACATCAGAAAGTTTTGTGAGATTTAAAGTTTTATTTTTAAAGATGTAATTGGAAGACTAGAGCATTTCCTTCCAAGTCATTCTGATGTATTGGCTGAGTACCTGTGTACGTGTGGATATGCTGATGTGCTGAGTGTGTGTGCGTGCATGCGTGGAAATAAATCTTTCAGAGGGAACGTAGAGTTTTCATTCTCTAGGATGGCTCCTAGGCTATTTTATGTGAAAACTTAAAAAAAGATTGGCCGCACTTTACAGTTGCCACTTTTAAAAAACAAATGCCTTGCACATATATTTTTAAATCCCTAGAATCATCGACCTTAAAAGACTTAATTGCTTGCCACCATTTTAGAGCTGGAAGGCTGCCTGTGACATGTGCTGAACAAAGCTGCGTTGACCCGCTCTCCTGCGCGTGCATCACTGCCCTTTCCTAACATTTCTACACTTCCGCTTTTGTGTAGAAACCTCATTTTGGTGGGGTCTAAATTTCTCAGAGAGGGGGTTTATACAAAGTAGTATTTCTAAAGTACAGATTTGATCGTGAATTGATGAAATGGTGGGGGAGTTCTGGCACCGTAGCCTAGTTTATCCTTCTAAACTGTACGGAAGAAGCATTAGCAGAAACCTCAGAGTATCTTGGGCTGAATGTTCTTCTCAGCTTTGCCTTGTTTCCCATCTCATAAGGGCCCGTTCTGACTCTTGTCCCTCCAAGGATTATAAGCTGTGCTAGGACAGGCCTGGGACCTTCTGGACAAGGGTGGGCGCGCCCTGAGGCCAGGCCAGAGTTCTAGCCAGTAGAATCATGCAAGTATGCCTAGAATAGAGTTCAGGGGTGGGAATGCCACGTACTGGTATTAAATCACTTGGCACTTTTTGGGGCACCATTATTAGCACTGTTTTGTTATTAATAACTGGAAGCACTTAATGATTATTTTGTTTAATTTCGACCTAAGGATGTTGAGGGTCAGAGAAGTAATGTTTATTTCTCGTTTATGTTTTCTGGAATTAAGACTCTTTGGAGAAAAGACAAATGGATTACCTAATGAGCCATTCTTTCAGGCTCTGTAAGGTATGCTCTTTTGGCTAGGATATTTTAAAATCATTTACAAGCTTTAAATATTGTGCTTTATAGAAATCTATGACTTTTCAAATGATTTGCAATTGATGGAATACACTCAGCTTTGTAAACTATCCACTTTTCTGGTTCTTTTCTGTTTACTCGTTGTTGCTTATTGTCTATTAGGCAAGGGACACGGTCCCTTCTAAGACATTTCATATTTTCTGTTTTTGAGGGCAGTATTACCAAGGCCTTTATATGTACATTACATTCAGTGCTTATGTGAGAAGTAGCAATGTCTTATGACCTTCCCTGTTCACGATTAGTGAAATAAACTAATATGCATATATGTAAAGATAGAAATTAATGCAGTTAAATTTTTTGATCACTCGTGGCCTATTTATTCGGTCTGGCCATTTGATTTTCCTAATCACAGTCATACCGGTTTCTGCACTTTTGCCTTCATGTAGTTTCACTGACCTCTGTGGGTAGGGAAGATTAAATATGAAACACTCAGTCCAGTCATTCTGCTACTGGTAGCTTTGGTTTGAGGTGAATACAATTTTTGACTAAAATTAGTTTTTTAGAATTATACCCTTTATTGGCCAGATAATTAAGTTGGCTTAAAAAAAAAATGTGTAACTTTGCATTTTGATGATAATTTTTAATGAGCCCTACTGGATCTTCAGGCGTGGCTATCACATGAAAGCTGAATGTTATTAAATAGTAAACATTTGATTTTCATCCGCCCTGTGTCTGATGCAGAAGAAAAGCATATGTCTGCTGTGGCATTAACACTGGAGAGAAGTATTCTTTTACATCCCCGTCTTAGTTCGGGATATGCAGTAATAAGAACTTGTCAGGGTGCTTCCCTCCAGCCTAGATCGATTTTCCCCCTTGTTTGTTGAAATCGATCTCTCACAATATCTAGTTTCCACCACTTCTGTGTACATGGAAGGCTTCTGTGTAATGCAGGCGCACACTTACCCAAAGGAATGAATGACGGGTAATGCGTCACTAATAACTTGTCTTAAAGTCAGTGTAATTTACATTAGGGAGACCTTCAAAGTATTAAAATTGCTTTTTTCTTCTTTTTCCTAACACTGCAGTTGACATGATGGTAACCACTACCATTTATTAAAATCATACTGATTGTTGGTGCAGCGGGAGAGAAGCTGCCATGGCTTCCAGCTCAGCAGTCTGACCTAGCCTGTTGGGAAGCAAAGGGGTGTTCTTTTAAGGTTGATTAGGATTGACTGTAGCCAGAGTTTCAAACTCTGTTCGAATGTGGCGAAGAACCTTCACACACAGCATGGGTAGGTGAGGACGACGATGCGCTAGCACTTTGGGGGCTTTATGATATGCTGCTTTTAAAAGGGAAAAGTGTAGCTGATACTCAGTGCATCTCCACACATAGCAAGGGGTTGCTCTGATAACCAATCAGGTGACTGTTTTTTCTGTCACTTCAAGTTGTATGCAAAATTTTTGTTAAATTCTGTAATGGTCTTTTTAGAAAGAGGATACGTCAAAAACAACTATTTTTATGCAGGAACTGACAGAGGAATTTGCTTTGTATAATGGCAAGCTAGCTTTAAGAAAGCACTGTAGCAAATTTACTGAAGTCCAAAACTATGTAGACATGTTAATAGATATATGTGCAACTAGATATGGACAATTGTATTTTTTTAAATAAATATTTTTAACAAAATGACTGACTTGATTATTCCTCTCACATCCATTGAGCTGGTCTGTGTGGATTCTGTGTTCATCCATGCTAAATAGATAAGTGTAAGTTAAAAGTTCAGTTTCCCAGTGGTTATCATTAAAACCCGCCCTTCAACTATTTGATGTGTGTCTACATTAAAATATTTAAAGCCTGAGTTGGGATATAGGTGGTGGAAAGGGGAGACTGTAAAATGATCACTGATATAAAAAGGAATTAAGAGAACTACACGGGCTAGAAAAATTATTCACCGTGTAAAATCTTTTTTTTTTACTTGTGAATTTCACTTTTTTTTTTTTTTTAAGATTTTATTTATTTGAGAGAGAGAGAGTGCACACAAGCAGGGGAGCAGAAGACAGAGGGAGAGGGAGAAGCAGGCTTCCCGCCGAGCAGGGAGCCCGATGTGGAGCTCAGTCCCAGAATCCTGGGATCATGACCTGAGCCAAAGGCAGATGCTCAAGCGACTCAGCCACCCTGGCGCCCCATGAATTCCACTTTAATTTTTTTTTTAAGATTTTATTTATTTATTTGACAGAGACACAGCTAGAGAGAGAACACAAGCTGGGGGGGTGGGAGAGGAAGAAGCAGGCTTCCTGCGGAGCAGGGAGCCTGATGCAGGGCTCGATCCCAGGACCCTGGGGTCATGACCTGAGCTGAAGGCAGATGCTTAACGATTGAGCCACCCAGGCGCCCTCACTTTTTAATTAAAAAAAAATTAATCAGACTCATTCTAGCCCTTGCGAGAAGCATGTTTTGCTTATTTCTGCTCTAGACATTGTCTCCTCGTGTAGTTTTCAGCATAAGAAACTGGAGACTTGAGTTTATGAAGTAAATGAAATGAGGCCCTTTCAGAACTGAGTTGATACCATATCCATGGGGGAAAGCGGGAGGCACACATTATATCACAGAGGTCTGCCTCCTCTCTCCAGGTGTGGATGGCAAGATGGAATCACAGAGGGTTCTTTGGGGGCAGCAGTGAAGCGTCCCTTTAGGTGGTGGGTAGGCCGTGTTCAGGCAGTTGGGTAGGAACCACTTCTGACGAGCGCTGGATCCTCCTAAGCCACTGTGGTCAAAATATTCCCTAAAACAGGAGTCCCACGAGGTCGAATAAGTTTGGGAAATGGGGGCACCACCTCTTGGAGATGGAAAATACATATTAGAATGAAAAACTCTAAGAAATCCTTCAGTAAAAAAGCTTGTTTAATCTACCATTTTCTAACCTTTCTGTGGACACATCCTCCTGAGAAGCATAAGGTCCATTTTGCAATCACTTTCTGCGTTTTTTTAGATGCACCTAATCACAAAATACTAGCCTAACATTGGGTAATTTCCCAGGGCTTGTGTTACAAGGTAGGAGAGACTCATTAACGGAAGCTTTCATACCGATTGTCACTAGAAAGCACAGCACTTACTGCCATATACCCTGTAACGAGTCCATGAAGGTGACTTCCTTTGGGATAACCTTCTGAGGATGGTGTGTCATGAAAACTGAAACCGGAGAGATCATTTCTACCAGATGGAAAGCCCTGGTGTCAAGGCGGTTGCTGGAGCATCACACTGATGTTAGGATTCCCACGCACTTTGAATACATCGTCGTCATCATTGCCAGAAACCCCGCTCTCATCAAGGCCACCATCCACATTGCCCAGTCCAGTGGTTGATGCTCAGTCCTCATCGGAACCCCTGGTGGCATTGGTTACTTCCTCCTCCTCCTCAAGATACCCTTCATGATGCCTTCTAGGAAACCACAGTCCCTCCTGAACTTCCTCCTCTCCTGGCTTCTCTCACTTGCTCTGCTGGATCAGATTCTTTCTTCAAACCTCTAGGTGTTGAAGAACCCCAGGGCTCAACCTTCCAGCCTCTCAACGTTCTCTCTCTCTCTTGGCAGTCTTCTTCAGTCCCAGGACTTTAAGTGCTGTATGTATGTGACCACGAAATTTATATCTTTGGGCTTGACTTTTAAGCTCTCAGCTTTGCAATTTACCAGCCTTCTTGATACCCAAGATAGCATCAAAAAATGAACATGTCTGAAACAGAACTCTTGAGCGCCGCCCCCTTCATCTTCCAGTGGTCAATGGCCTTGTCAAAGGGCCCGTAACTCAAGTCACATGCACTGGGGTCATCCTAGATTCTCGTCTTCCTCACACCCACGCCCCATCCATCAGCAAATCCTGACTTTCGAAATGTAACTTGAATCCAGTCACATTCACTACTTCCGACGCTGCCAACATCGTCCAAGCCATCATCCTGTCTTATGGTCAAGGCAGTCATGCCCTTGCTGGTGTCCTGGTCTCACTCCTGTCCCACAGTTTCTCCTCCACACAACAACCAGAGCATTACTCTTAAGAGTGTAAATGAGGGGCGCCTGGGTGGCTCAGTCGGTTAAGCATCTGCCTTCGGCTGAGGTCATGATCTCAGGGTCCTGGGATCGAGCCCCGCGGGGAGCCCGCTTCTCCCTCTGCCTGCCGCTCTCTCTTCCCACCCCGCCAATGACAAATTAAAATAAAAAAAAAAACTTTAAATAAATAAAAGTGTAAACGAGACCATGTGCCCTGCCTGCTCGCAACTCCCAAGGAGCTCACATAAAAACCACAGGATCCAGACTCCTGCCGCGGCTTGTATGATCTGGCCGCTGGCTGCCACTCCCACCTACTTCCTGCCTGTCGCCACCTTGCCCACTGCACTTAAGCCCGGCTGGCCTGTCTACTGCTCCTCAGGATGACACGCCCATGCTGGCCGACGCCCCTGCGGTCGCGCTGTCCCCCGCCCCACAGGCTTGTTTCCCGGTACTCCGAGTCCCTGCTTCCGCACAGGGTCTAGGCTCTGGCACAAAGGGCACCTCCTTAGGAAGGCCTTCCAGAGCATCTCTGGACAGTCCGTCTTCCCACTGCCTTCCCCTGCTTTATCTTCTTCTGTGGCACTCCGTTATCCTTCATCCTGCGGCCTGTTCTTGCTGCCCATCTGTCTTCCACCTCGGTGTAATCTCCGGGAGGCAGGGGCTTCTCGCTCACGCTCTGCTCTATCTCTGCACCTAATCAGTGCCTTGAACACAGCAGGTACTCCCATCAATCCTTTTAAAATGAATAAAGGAATCCTCTGAAAGACCTCTAGGTCATTCTGTCTTTCTTTAGTGAATCTGGGGTACGGATGGATTAGATTCCCGCCTCCAAGTAGCAGAGGGCCATCTGGGAACAGGATGATCGTGCCGCACTCTGAAATGTAAAAACTCTTAAAAGAAGGAGGATCAGGTAAAAAGCCCTACTTGCTCTGTAACTGATTTTGGAAGTGTGGTATAAAAACCCATCAGCCTTCCCTTATTCTGATTATGTTCAAGAGGGAACAGTGGTTCTCAGTCTTGAGAGTTTTGTTTCTTATAAAATATCAGCCATGTGAACCTATAGCTTGAGAGAGACCTTTTTTTTTTTTTTTTAAGGATTTTATTTATTTATTTGACAGAATGTGAGAGCAGGAACACAAGCAGGGGGAGTGGGAGAGGGAGAAGCAGGCTTCCCGCAGAGCAGGGAGCCCGATGCGGGGCTCAATCCCAGGAGCCTGGGATCATGACCTGAGCCGAAGGCAGACACTTAACCGACTGAGCCACCCAGGCGCCCTGAGAGAGACCACTCTTTGGGAAATATTTGGTCATTTGTTTCTGAGCTTCATATAAAAGAATCCGTTGTCCATAATGGATAACACGCTTATTAAATTTAAAATATTTTATTTCAGGAAAGATACACTTAGATTTGTTTCAGTCTTGTTTTCTATATTCTTAAATTAATCATGACACCTTAGATAAAGCCAATGATTCTTCTTTCTAAATTTGTATAAAAAGGAAGGTTTTGTTTGTTTTTTTTTTTAACCACAAGAAAAATACAACTGCTTTCTTTTTTGTCCAGGTCAGTCACTCCCTCCAGCAGTGAGATTGCACATTTAAGTCTGACAGCCATCAAATACTTGTGAGTATTTACAGATCGAGTTAAAACGACACCCCTAAGACCATCAGCTTTCAAAAAGAATTTGGATCTGTTTGACTTACAATAAATATGTACCAAACATATGAACAATTTTGAAGCTGCTAATGAGGAGGTTTTAAAAATAAAAATTGCTAACATTGATTAAGCTGTTTCTCTGTCAGGCATATAATCGTTGCTTCAAACAAAGTCACTTCATTCTTCCAGAAGTCCTTTGAGGTAGGGTATGTGCTTTTAAAAGAAATGTCACTTATATTAAAAAAAAAAAAAAAAAAAAGCCAGGCCGGAAGAGCATCCATGATCTCTCTGCCCAGGGCCACACACCAGCTGGAGGGGGAGGCCAGCACTCCCACCAGGCTGGCTCCCGCTGGGGTCCCATCAGCACACAGGGTGCCGGCAGACGGGACCAATGCTCAGATGTGGGAGACCGCTGTCTGTGTGGGGCACACCGCTTACACCCGCTGCTGAGAACCTGGCCCCTCTCTCCCTGTTCACACCTGTACATTCGTACCTACACAGAGAATCTGCAAGTAAATGAACGTACGCTCACGGTAATAGCCATTTCACTACTTACGGACGCCTCAGTGCTCTTAACCCTTTCCAAGCGGCCGGCTGGGGATTCTGTCTGCGTTACTAGGGGATTCGCTGTGGGCAGGAGCGCCTCCTCCTCAGTATGCTGCACTGTTTGGATCGCTCGGCAGTCCCAGCTTTTTGTGAAAGGAAACAACTTGACATGGTATAAAGAGCTTGTTTCCTCTATAAAAGATGGAAAGTTTAAATAGACATTTTGGAGAAATTCTTAGTGCTGTTTCTACACCTTTTATAAGCGCAGTCAATGTCAGTCAAGAAAAACAGAATCTTCATCCCATTCTCCCAGAAACTTCTGGCCAGTTAGCATTGGCTATCAGCAGTGGTATACAGGTGGATGTTTAACAGTGGGCTCTGTGGGTGGGGGCGGGGGGAGAAGAAAAGCCAAGAAAAGCCAGGAGGATGGCCCTTGCCGGTTTCTGTGGGGTGAATGCTCCCAGGTGGCTGATCTCCAGCCACCAAACACATTACTGGGGAAAGTGCTGTTGGAAAGAGATGCTCAGAAGCATACCTTTCCACTATACAGATACAATACACATAAAAAACCTCAAGGAAGTGATGAGTTTTGAGTGGTTATGACCTTTGTTTTTAATGTAATTGATTGTAAGTTTCTATAATTCCATTTTGAATAATGGCTGTGTTTAACAACCAGCTCTCGAAATGAAATTTTAACCATCGGCTTTTATAAGCGAGTCTGAGCTAGCCCAGCATACCACTGAATTAATGTCCCAAAGATAGCAAGATTCAACTTTTCCTTTTCATGTTTTAGACGTTAAATGAACTACTGATAGCAGCAACTGGAATTTGAGGGACTTTGGACTCTCAAAAAGTAAAAAGCACATACATCCTTTGAGCATGCCAGGGAATAACTTGGGGTTTGTTTCTGACCAATTTAAAATATATCTACATGTAGCCATGATCATTGAACTTTACAATTTCAACTTATTCTTCCAAACTTCAACTAAAAGTGATCTTCAAACCCAGGCAGGGTGTGGTCCATGCAAGAGGTGGCCAATGGAGTGAAGCGTATGGCTGTCTTCTTCCTTCCCTTCTGGGTGTCCTGGACAGCTCTGACCAAAGATCCAAACCAGGGAAGAGGAAGGGAACTTGAATATCCATCCAGTAAACTTCTAATGATTTGCCCCAGGAGGATCCAGGTTCCCAGAAGTCAGTTTAATCTCATCTACCCAACCAAGGATTAGCGGAGAAGATCCGAGCCAAGGCGTGGAGAGATGGGCCTCCACTGCCTCCCCCGATTGTCTCGAACACCTGGGTCTGTGCCCAAGAGCCTGGCGGTCTTCGCCAGCCCCCTTCACCCAGCTTTACCTCTGGTAGCACTCTGAGCTTTCCATTCCTAGGGCTTTGTCCTGGGTAGGAACTACGAAAGAAAAAACAGGTAGCGTGTTTTAGCAGCTCTGACCTGCAGCAATTATTCCTTCTGAGAGTTTACCAGGCTTTTGTTTCTCTGCCATTTTATGGCCCTGCAGGGAGCCAAGTCGAAAGTCAGACTTACTAGTTCTGGCAAACCATTGGTGGAGGGAGTTTGTTGAGACTAGTGCCTAGGGCTTGGGGAATAGAGGTTTCTTTTTGTCTCTCAGGAATAAGGAACTCAGTAGGTGTTACTCATTGCATATTCAGCAAACATTTCTGAAACCTAAATGAAGGCTCCATGCTGAGTGCTACGCTAGGTACCTACCACCTTGGGGAGCAAGGCTATAGTCAGTGCAGACTTGGGTGGGGGGCCATTGTTCTTCTGGGTCTTTAAACTGAGTGGCCACCTGAGAAAGAGAGGACTGCAGATACCCGTTCCTTCCACTTTTTTGGTGATTTTTTTTTTTTTTTTTTCTTTTATGGAAAGGTTGAGGGCTCCGCCTGCGCACCTGCTCTTAAGAACTGGCTCCATGCACAGCTGATCCACTTGCTGGGACTTTGAGATCTCTGGGCAGAAAGGGAGGCAGGGAGGCTTGGGAGTATGAAAATAGCTTTGGGACTCCCCCTGCCTGGGGTCTCCAGGAATGAGACTATTCTTAGGAGGCATCTCTGCCCTGAAGGAGCTTTCCTTTGCCACTTGGCCTGAAGGACCTCTTTTTGAAAAAGAAATCTGGACTAGAGTCAAACTCCTAAACTGCAAAGAGATGGCCAATTAGGCTTCTGGGCGGCGTTCCAGCCAAGGAGGCAGACTCCATCTTTCAGGGCCCCACATGGGCTGGAAAGAGATTCTTGGCCCATGGTCCCATGGCACGGTGGGACGCAGGAAGCCAAGTTCACAATCCATGCCCCTCTCCTAATGGAGAAACCATGAGTCAGCCTATCACATTCCCTCCTGCCCTAAGAGTCCAGCACAGACAATCGCATGGCAAAGCAGGAAGAGAGGAAGAGGAAGCTGTAGAAAAATAAACATTTCCTTGCATTATACGTGGAACAGAATAGCATTTGTGGCGTGCTAAGATCTATAGTATCTCCGCCCCCCGCCCCAGCTCTGTTTTCCTCTTGTGTAGACACAGATTCTTTCCTTACCTGATGAGAGTCCAGGGTGCATCCTGTGGAAAAACAGGAGCAAGATATAGAAGGTGAAAGCCAAGCAACCAAAGATCACGCCACAGACCAGGAAACTATAGCTGCCCTGAGCCTGGAATATCTGCCAAAGGGGAAAACAGACACAGGCCATCAAAATCTCACATGAAGGTGTGTGTTGCAGGAAGCAGGTTTCTCAGTCGGGTTGCGGCCCGTCACACCGATAGGCAGGATCATGGGTAGCAGGGCCATCTTGGCCTTGCTTCCAGGTTATGTTTCTGGAGGAGGCAGAACTCCTGCTCTGAGGCAGGGGGTTGGACCCCAGGACCCCAGCAGCCCCTGCTAGCTCTTGTCTGGAACCTTCTGAAAATCTCCATATCTTCCTCAAAACTCTGAGCATACTGTTTCTATACCCACAAGGCCTAACCAGAACTTTGCAAAGGATTTTATATATATCCTTTTATCATGGAAAATGAAAGTATAGGCCAAGGTGGCTTACGGAACCCCCATGGACCCATCACCTGACTTTAACAATTAGCACCAACTTCCTCTGTACCCCTCCCCCCCCCCACTCCTTCCCTGCACTAGATCACACAGAAGCAAACCCCAGACATCACGTCATTTCGATGCAGCCCTTCCCCCTCCGGGCAGGGCACCAAAAGAGGGAAGGCGGGTTGTGATTAGGGGCATGCCGGAGATTGAGAGACCTAGGTTTGAATGTCCTGTCACTTATTAGAAGTAGGACTGACTGAGGGCAAGTTGCTAATTTATCTGACTTTTAATATCCCCCTTTGTAAAAAGGGGATTGACAATATATGCCTTAGAGTCAATAAAAAGCAAATGTATTTTTTTTTTTTTTTCCTGGTGAACAGATGAGACATGGGTCTATCTGAAGAGAAGTGGGAGGGCTGGCCCTTGATCGGGGCAGGACTTGGGCAGGACGGCTGGGCCCCGTGGACGGTGGCCAAAAGCTAGGAGAGGCGGGGTGGGGATGGGAGGTTGAGAAGGGGTGGGAAATGAACTCCGGACTCCGCTCAATCCCATCCCAGGCTCTGGGAGCTAACGGACATTCCCGCGGGGCCCTGCTGGCCCCGCTCCCAGACAGGCCTTGTGTTTGCGTTGGACTGTACCATACATCCCTTCACATCTCCAAGTCCCACATTCAGAAGCTCAGCTTTCAAAGCTGACTCAGAAGCAGAAAGAGGTAACAGACCAAGGGGGCCCTGCTCCTGGGCGGGACCCTCAGGGAAGGGAGAGTGTGGGTTCAGAAGGCAGCTGGCTGTATCTTCCCCCCTGCTCTGAGGGGTGCTCCCCAAATGCTGGCCCCTTCCCCTAGAGTTTCCCCACATACCGAACCAACCAGCATCTGGAGGACCATCTCGCCAATTCCTGCCCCTGTCACCAGCACCGTGGTCGCACAGCCTAACCCAAAGAGAAGGATTTGGGTTAGTAGATGCAAGTTAAGGAGACAGAAGTCAGCTGGTATCACCCCAGTTATTTCTGGGAAGACTCTGGAAAAAGGTATGATGGCCTAAGAGGACTATTTCGAATTCCTTAGATTTCTCAGACTCTAGTCCTTAACTTTGCTTTGGGAATGCTTAGGTTCTGCTGTCACTATGTTTGCACTGTTCTAGAACCTTCAAGTACTCAGGGTTGTCTTCAGAGTGGATTTGAAGTTACTCAGCCTGGCATTAGGAAGAGTCCTTCCCAATCTGACTGCCACCTGCGTTTCTAGAAAGCTGTGCCGGCCTGGTCTGGGACTGGCCCGGCGCCTCACTGCCCCGCCGCACCTCTGCTCACTCCGGCAACGTGGCACAGACCTTCCGAGTCCACACTTCCGAGTCAGACTCGGGTCCCGGGCCCAGCAGTGTCAGCTACTGGCCGTGTGTCCTTAGGCCCCTTCCTCCCCTTCTCTAGGCCTCAGTTTCCTTCTGTAAAATGGACACGAACACCTTCTCCACGGAGTTGCCCCGTGGGAAGTCTGATGCAGTACAGGGAAGTGCTTAGCCTCGTGCAGGCGCACAGTGAACCCTCGAAACCCCACCAGCTGTCTGCCTCACCCCTTCAATGCTGCCTTCAGGATAAAGTCCCCAGGCTTTCCTGGGGTTTGCAGGGCCCTTTATAACCCTTCCCTGCAGAGAGCTCAGACGCCTCTCACCCCTGCTCACAATCTACCCTCCATGCCCTCCAGCCAGGAGAAAGCACCCTGCTTCCTGCCCCTGCACACTCCGGCTCAAGCCGGGTTCGGACGCCTGTGTTCACCGCCTCCTGAGCGTGCCTCCCCCGTCCTCTGCATCTGCCACGCTCCTGTTCATCTTCTAAGTTCCTCCTTTAGACCTCCTCCAGTAATCGCCCCCAGGCTCTAAACCTGCATTAGTTGCTCTTCGCCTGTTTCCGTCGGCCCCTCCGCCTTTCTCCAGGTCCCCCACTTCTGTCTGCAGGGCAGCCTTCTCCGCAGGGCTACACGCCCACGAGACAGGACTGGGCCTTGAATTTTAGCTCAGTGGCCAACATATGGTAGGTGCTTAGTGTTTTTTGAATAAAGCAGAGATCAGGGGCGCCTGGGTGGCTCAGTAGCTAAGCGTCTGCCTTCGGCTCAGGTCATGATCCCAGGGTCCTGGGATCGAGCCCCGCATCGGGCTCCCTGCTTGGTGGGAGGCCTGCTTCTCCCTCTCCCACTCCCCCTGCTTATGTTCCCTCTCTCGCTGTGTCTCTCTCTGTCAAATATATAAATAAAATCTTAAAAAAAAAAAAAAAAGCAGAGATCATCATTGCCGACTACGGACTTCAAGATGTTCTTTTTGGACTGGCTTACATTTCTATCCCTCTCTGCCTTTGCTGTCACAGTGTTCACAGCCAGCGCCCCACCCTTCCCTGGAATGCCTTTCCTTTTTCCTTCTGCCTTTCCAAAACCTGGGCCAGCTCCTATCCCATCAACTCCGTGAAGCTACGTGTTGGATTCAACATTGGTCACTCCCTTCTCTGAATTCCAGTAGCACCGATGTCTATTCCACTCATTCATTCAAAAACCCTCCACTACTTTCTGTGCGTCAGGTACTGAGCTGAACACCGAGAGTATTCTGATGACTAGAGCTAACATATAGATTGAGCTGTGAGGCTAAAGTCAAGTGTTCTACATTTCCTCCAATGCACAAACAATGCTACAGGTAGGTGTGCGCATCCCCATTTTGTAGATGAGAAAACCGAGGCTCAGAAAGGGGAAGAAAAGGGAATCGTACAAGGTCACAAAGCCCGAAAGTGTGCAGGCAGGACTGACTTTCTGGTGCCCTCAATGGAGCACGTCGAGGAGAGGACACAGATAACATAGGTACAGAAGCCTTGAGGCAGGTACAAAGGGGAGGGGTACAGCTTTCCAGGGGCGTCAGAGAAGCTTCCAGAAGGGGTGGAGAGGGAGGGGCGGAGTAGAGTGGACACTCCAGGCAGAGAATAGCGGGTCATTCACCATGGCTAGCAGGCCCTGAGTGGCAGTGTGGTGAGAGGAGGTGCGAGAAAGGAAGAGAGCCCCACAGGAAGTCACGAAGGCTGTGACCGGCTCTGTGTCTCACGCGGCCCCCTCTGCAGCAGTGTGCGGGACGGCCTCCCAAGCGGCCCCACCCTGGCTGCACTGCAGAGCCCCCAGTGGCCCCGGTCCCGTTCCATTGGACGCGTGCAAACCAAGCCCAGGCCTTGGGGTTTGTTAAAAGCGCCCCGGGCGACTGTAATGTGGGAGCAGCATTGAGAACCGCGGAGGGAGGCAAATGTGGAGGGGACAGGCCAAGACCTGCCAAAGCAGGGATAGAGGTGATCAGAAACTGGGAAAAGCTGGGCACCTTGAAGTATTCCAAGCAGGCAAGTGATGGGAAAGGCCTGAACTAAGGCAGGGGTGGCGAGAGAGAGGAGGATGGATTTGAGGGATCATTTGCAGGCAGAAGCAACCAATACGAATTATTATTATTGTTGTTATTACACTCTAACATTTGGCTTAGTTCATTCATTAATTTCTTTTTAAAGTAGGCTCTACGCCCAAGGCGGGGCTGGAACTCACGACCCCGAGGTCAGGAGTTGCACGTTCTACGGGCGGAGCCAGCCAGGAGCTCCTATACTGTAATACTGGTGGACCACTTAGAACTCTGGGATCTTCCGTGTGACATGGGACGCCAACGTTATTTCACTGCTTCACTTACTCACTTGGGGTTTGGAGATCATCCTTAGATTTCAAGGATCCAGGCCTCCTGCCTCTCGTTACTGTGGTTTTAGCTCTAATGGCTTGGGCCACCCCCGTGCCTCCTACACCCATTTCCCCCACTCCTCCCCTAAAGAAATCACTCCTCTTCATTGCTGGTTTTCTGACACCCTAGGGCACTCTAGTGACTTCTAAGGGTAATGTTAAATGTTCAAAACGTAATTATTTTTAATTAACTCATTTTAAAAAAGGATCTTTGCTATAGAAAGGGAGGGAGATTAGTGGAGAGAATTTGAGGTTTCTGACATCAAAGAACCCCATCGTCACAACCCCAAATCGTGTGGAGCCGCTGTTCTATTCCTCTAGGCTTCCAAAAACATCCACAGGCGCAGCAAAGCAAGGAGGTACTATTACTGATAAGGAATCAACCCCTTTCCTAGGCCATCCCTTTCCTGTGCCACTTTGCTGGTCTTTGGACTTGGAATTTCCAGTACAGCGTGATACACCAAATGCCAGCGCTGGGTCAGGGGACGTTACCACGGGAGAAGAAAACAGGAAAGAGAAGCTTACTGCTTCTCAGGGGCCTGCAATCACGTGACACAGGTATAAAGCTGAATGGGGAAAGCCACGTGGGTCAGAAGAGGCCTACCTGTGAAGCGGTTCCCAGCAGAGTCAGGAGGGGAGCGTGCATTTCTGGGAGGTGGCAGGGCAGTGATGGAGCTGGAATATACCACAGGAAGACCGGGGCAGGGGCGGGGGAGGGGGGGGAAGGGCGTGGCACCCAGCCAGGGGGGACGCTTGTGGCTCTGTGCCCCCTCACACCCACCTTTGTACTGCAGAATGTCCTCCGTGTAGGCTAGCATGCTGGGGAAGGTGCTGCTGAGGAACAGGCCCAGGCTGGCTGTCCCCACGAACAGGAAGGCGACGTTGTAGGAGAAAACGAGAAGTACCAGGAACGTCATCACCACGCCGACCTTTAACAGCAGAAATGGAGGCTACTAGCAATTGGGAAAAGCTGGGCCTCAGGCTCCTGACTTGGAAGGGTCCACTCTGACCCCAAAACGGCGCTGTGTGACCAGGACGCCTCCCTGTGGACTATGTGGGGACTGCATCTTCCCCAGCCTTGTCTCTGCGGAGGAAGCCCCGGGAATGGAAGACTGCGGACGGGGGTGGGCAGGAGCCGCCCAGACAGCCAGGCAGATGGCCTTCCGGCCACACTTAAGAAGCGCTTGGCCAGGCAGTGCTGCCTGTTCCCAAGGTCTTGTCTGTGAGCTCGGGGAATCCCAGCCAAGCCATCAGCTCTCTGCCCTCCACTCCTCATGAAGACGATCTGCTTTGCTTGCCCTAAAAGCCATGAGTTGGCAGAGGAAGTCCAGGGTAGCAGGAGAGGCCTCCAGGGCTGGGGGGTGGTGGTGGCGGTGGGTGGCGGGGTCCCCACCCTCTGGGCATGCAGGCGGACCTCCCAGGGAGAGGGTCGGTGGCTGGGGCAGTCTGGCACCCCCCAGCTTCAGCTCAGACTCCAACCTGTGAGCAGATGCCAACCTGTGGTTAGAGGCCCCCAGGATGGACTCAGGGGTCAGAGATCTTTCTAGTTCAGGAAGGGTCTCTGTCACATGGGCATATTTTTGTTAAATCACGCTTTTCCTAAATTCCTTAAAAATGTTTTTATGTCAGCATTGAATACCTTTTATGCAAAACGCCACTGGGAAGAAACTCAGGCAGCTGGGGTCTGGAGGCAAAAGACCCAGGTGTAAGTACCAAGTCTGGGGCTTTGAAGTCCTTGATCTCTCTGATTCGAGCCCCCGAGTCTGCAAAATGGGTTACCAAAGCTACCCTGGAGAGTGGTGGAGAAATGATAGCAACGCAGGGGCCCTTAAACTTTGACTCTTTAGACAACGATCAGTCCTAGTGTTTGTGTGTTTTGAGCTTTCCTTAATGTCTGCAGACATAAGGATCTTCCACAGAAAACCAGGGCTTTCAGGTAAAAATCTCCTGGGTGAGTACCTCTTTCTAAAAAGAAAAAGATAAAATTCTAGAGCAGAGAGCTAGAAGGTGTGAAAGAAACCACATCCAGGGGTGCCTGGGTGGCTCAGTCGTTAAACATCTGCCTTCGGCTCAGGTCATGATCTCAGGGTCCTGGGATCGAGCCCCCCGCATTGGTCTCCCTGCTCCACAGGAAGCCTGCTTCTCCCTCTCCCACTCCCCCTGCTTGTGTTCCCTCTCTCACTGTGTCTCTGTCAAATAAATAAATAAAATCTTAAAAAAAAAAAAAAAGAAAGAAACCGCATCCAGCCCCACCCGCACCCTGGCCGATTGACAGATGAACGGAGCCCACGCAGAGGGAGGAGGGAAGGGACAGTCACCCTCCCCAGCAGATCCCAGGGACCTGCTCCAGCTGGAGGAACGAAGCCAGGGATTGCAACCCATGAGCTCCCTACCCTTCACCTTTCTTTACCAGTCCCTCAATCTCTGCTGCGAAATCTCTCCGTCTCAGACTGAGACTCAGAGGCCTTGTCAGCAAAGAGTTGCTGCCCTAGAGGGGGGCCACGGCAAATGGCGGCTGAAGGGGACACACGCTCTTCCCAATGGAGAAGCAAAGCAAAAGACTTCTCTCATGCAGTAAAAATGCGAAAGCAGTAGACACATTTAAGCTTCCAAATGTAATGTATTTCTTTGGCAAAGAAAATGGCCCCATAGCTTCACTGCTCTTTCTTCCTCCTCTGCTTAATCTTCAAATGTTGGCATGGCCCCAGCCCCTCCTGGCTCTTCTTTGTCTGCATTCCCTGTTGGTCCAGCGCCATGCTTTCAAATATCTCTATGCCCAGCCTCTTAAATCCCAGCCACGACCTGTGTCCGGAGCTCCAGACTTGCATGTAATACTGCCCCTTTGATAGGTGACTGGCTAACCGACACGGTGGTCCAAACAGAACTTGGCCTTTCCTCCCCCAAAATGACTCCCCTGCCCATCAGTGAATGGCATCCCCATCCACCCAGCGGACAGGCCCTGTAACTAAGGTAGTCCTTGATTCCTTATTCCCTCCCCTCCCACATTCAGGCCAAGGGCAAGTCCCATCAACTCCACCCAAAAAATGTTGTAGACTCTTGTACTTCTCCAGACCCATCCTGACCACCCTCATCTACGTCTTGTGCCTGGACTGCAAGAGGGGGCTCCTCTTCGTCTTCCTGCAGCCCCTCCTAGATCGACTCTCCCCCAGGACAGGGGAGTGTGCTTTTGAAATACAAAGCAGATCATGTCCATTCTCTGCTTAACACCTTCTGAAGGCCTGCCTTTCTCCCGCTTTGAATAAAACCCCAAACCTGGCGTACAAGACCTTGCAGGGTCTAGCCCCCATGTCTGCTGCCCCAACCTGTCTTCTTTGCTCCCCGTCGCTGACCTGGCGCACTGTGCTCCCACCCAGTTAACTCCCCCTGCGGGCCTTTCAACCAGCGGTGCCCTCTGCCCAGACCACCTCCGCCACTCATGGCACTGGAATCTTCTTGAGAGTCAGCTCCCAACTGATATGCCTGGGGCGGGACCAGGGCTTTGAAGATACTGCTCTGCTCCCCTCCTGCCGCCTGGCCACCCCATTTTCAAACCAGACATTTGCAGGCAAGCCATGAAGAGTCACCCTGAAAATCTCCAGACTTGGGGGAATTTGAAAAATACCTCGCTTCTTTTAGCCTGGGTGACAGAAGACTGAGCATGCCCAGGGCCAACTGCAACTCCACCAAGAAGCCCTCCTCCCACTCGGCCTGCTTCCCACCTGCCACCCAACCTCATCTTGACCCTCCCCTGCCCATCTTCTTCCCTAGCTGGTTGTGAGCTCAGAGGCAGAGACTCCCCCTGCGGCTCCCCACAGGCCCTGCATGAACTGCATATTCATTCACCAGGAAGTGGTTGTGGAGACCCAGGAGAACAGAGAGCAAGGTGACTGTTAATTTAAACATGAGAGGACCTCTCGGAAGAAGTCACAGTGACTATGGGACAGTCACTGGGCAGGTGCAGCACCAGGGAACTCACTCAGGGCTGTTGAACGGTAATCCTGATGGGGTGCCCCCCAAAGGCAGCTGAAAAGCCCTGAAAACGATCCAGACGCCAAGGCTCCTCTCTGCACCCCGAGTCAGAATCTCTGGGAGAGGGGCCTGGGAATCTGTATTTTCCGAAAGCTTCGCTAATGTATTTGGCAGTGTCTAGGATAGTGTTTTCCCAGACTTGCTTGATGACATGAACCCCCTGGGGTGTTGGTTAAATATATAGATTGCTAGGTTCCCTCCCCTGGACATTCTGGTTCATGAAGTCTGGGCTGGGCCCAGGAATCTGAGTTTCTTTTTAAAAACAAGCAGTCCAGGTACAATTTTTATCATCAGTGCCTAAATCATGTGGGGGCTTCAGCGCTCTTCTCCCCCCAGACACAGAGTCCCACTCCACCATCCTCTGTCTAAGCAGCTGGCCTTAGGTCCCTCAGAGGCTGGCTGGCCACCAGCAGCGCACGTACCCTGACTCTTCTCCACCCCAGGACTTGGGGAGTCTGCTCCTTCCCTGGGGCACCACCTTGGCCCCCTCTTCACAGCTTCACACTCCCTTCTCCACCGCTCTCCATCCCCATTCCCATCCTGGGGCCTTCCTCTCTGACAATGGGATCTGCCCGGACCCCGCACACAGACAGAACTCTCTCCCACTCAGAAATATTTGCAATGGTCACACCTCCACTTCTCATCTGCCTCTCCCTCTTGAGTTTGGCCTCTACACATACTATCTCCCAACTACAGTGAACCGAAATTTCTTTCCTAAAAGTCATCGACCAGCACAAGGCCAAGTATAAAGTCCTTTCTTGGAGCTCATGGTCTCTGATCTCTGTAGCCCCAGCATTATTTCCTGACCCCCTTTCCGCAGGAAACTCAACCCAAGGAAGTACTTTTTGACAGTGGATTGGGCTACCAGGAGAGGGAGTGAGTTCCCCATCACTGCAGGTATTTAAGCAGACTGTGGACTCCCTGGAGGAGACGTTTAGAGCGGCGATTGGAGCCCTGGAGGGAGGCTGGGCTAGATGAACTTACAGGAATCTGTAATCTAGACCCTTTGTCTTAGATGGTGACATTGACACACATCAGGTCGAAGGTCTGACCCTGCTGCTTGGGC
The DNA here is from genome assembly GCF_009762305.2 of Zalophus californianus. Classification (NCBI taxonomy): domain Eukaryota; kingdom Metazoa; phylum Chordata; class Mammalia; order Carnivora; family Otariidae; genus Zalophus; species Zalophus californianus. The sequence goes on from NC_045604.1 coordinate 25,377,017, forward strand.
CTTCCAGGCAGGCTGGTTCCCTGAGTGCCATCCTCCATTAAAAAAGTCTGGCTACTAAGAGTCATCTGGGAGAGTTTCCAAATGCAGATTCTGAGGCTCCAGCCCTGAGATGGTGATTCTGAAGGCCAGGGGATCCCTGGCCTCCGCCGGCCATGGGGCTCTGACCAGCTGGGCGTCAAGGTGACACAGGAGGACCAAGGCCAGCACCTGCTTCACTTGTACTCTTGGCAGGTTGTGCACTGGGATCTGTTCCACTCACAGCAATAACCACCTCCTACAGCCCCTTTCTTTTATGGGTACGAAATCAGAGGCCCCGAGAGGAAAAGGGTGGGCTCCCCCTTCTAGATTTCCATCCCTTCCTCACCAGCATCTCTCGCTTCTGCTCCCCTCCCTCTACAACGTTCCCACCCTGTTGGCAGAGTCCAGTCCCGAGCAAATGTCCTGGGGCAGTGGTAGGGTGAGGATTGAATAGTCCTCCTGTGCTTCCAAGAATAGAAAGGAGACCACTTACCACATTGATGAAAACCATGGTGGCTGGCTTCACTTTGGAGGAGATGGGAATGGAGATGAGCCGACCCAGGGTGATGAAGCCCCAGAAGAGGCTGGGGAGGTAACCAGCCACCTTGTGCCCCACAGAGAGTGGTTTCTCCACTGCATAGCTGTACACAAAGGCTGAATACTCCCCCTGTGGAGAGACAGGCCCTGCTGAGCACATCTGCAGGGCAGCTGGACCCTCAGAAAAGGAAACCCAGGTTGGGGGCAGGGGTGCTGAGGGCCGAGGAAGGACTGGTCCTGCTCCGAGAGGCTCAATAAAAGGGGGGGCTTGGAGCCAGGATCACACGACACCTGCAGGCCCGAGCTGAGGATAGGACCCATGGTGCACAGCTTATAGACTGCACCTGCCCAGAGGTGCAGGCCTAGGGATGCGGTGGCGGGCTGGGGGGAGAAGGGGTGTCTCTGGGTCTCCACAGGGCGTCCCGAGAGGTCTGGGCATACAGGCACTGCTCCCCATCCCTCAGCCAGAGCAGACTTCCACCACGTGTCTTATTTATGAGGATTCCACAGAAGGTTTATTATCGAAGGAAGTGTACTACAGCTGAAAAAAAGGGGCGTAAGAGTGTCTCATTTGACAGATGAGGGGGGCAGCGAGAAGTGAGCTGCCTGAGGCCACACGGAGAGTTGGAAGTCAGCCAGGGCTAGCACGAGTATTTTCCACTGGGTCATCTGTTTCTTAGGGCCTTCTCTTTGGAGAGTCCCTGATATGGCCACCAATTACTCAATTAGCCATTCAAAAGGATCCTGACGTAATCCTAAGAGACTTCTGGGAAAAGACACTAACTAGTGTAACAGAGCTCACTAGTAGAATACAGAGCTGGGCCCAGGTCCGGCCTGTAGTTTATTTACAACATGGCTCGAGAAGCCTGGGTTTGGAATGTGTTCCAGGAAGCGGAGTGCCCTCGGGTTTACATGGCAGGACCTCTACCTTGAGGAATAGGGCCCTGCCCCTTTACTTATTTATTTTTTAAAAAGATTTATTTATTTGAGAGAGAGTGTGTGCACAAGCGGTGGGAAGGGGGAGGGCCAGAGGGAGAGGGAGAAGCAGGTTCCCCACTGAGCTGGGAGGCCGACGGAGGGCTCGAACCCAGGACCCCAGGATCGTGACCTGAGCCGAAAGCAGACACTTCACCAACTGAGCCAGCCAGGTGCCCCTGGGCTCTGCCCCTTTCAAAAAAAAAATGTGGGTAGCCCGCCCTTGGTAACAAACCAGAGAAGCCGCTAGCCACAGAGTTAAGGAAAAGAAAGACAATGGGCTGGGACAGAAGACCCTAGTTCCAAGGGGCTGTGAACAACTCTGCAGTCTCCCCCAGGACTTTTATTTAGCGTAAATGTTTGAATCGACTGTACTAAGGTGAGGTCTCTAGGAAACTTGGATGCCTCACTCTTTCTCTTGCTACTCCCAGCTGGAGTCTCAGGGGAGGAGGGCAGGCTCACCGTCATCCCGTCCGTCATGAACAGGACCAGGGCCGCTGTGATGTGGATGGCGAAGAACGAATAAGGGGCCCCTTTGAAGTTCCTCCTCTGGCAGCAGCTGAACAGGTCCTCGTGGCCTGGATGAGACACAAGGGCAGGGGTGAGTCTCAGCTTCTGCTCCCTCCCCTCTGCAGGCCCAGGGGAAGCGGCTGGCAGGTAGAGAGCCTGGCAGAATGGGGGCCACGTACTGCCTCCCACCTTCTATTAGCTTCCAACCACCTGTTAGGGACAGCCCCTGTCCATCTCAGTCCCGGTGGAAGCAAGACTCTGAGAGATCCAGTAACTTGGCCCAGGTCACACAGGCTGGCTCAGGCAGAACGGAGGCTGGAGCCAAAAGCCTGCCTTCCCCATGCTTTCAGCCAGGTCGCTCCAGCCCTTGCCCCGTGAGACTATCAGTGCCCATGGCTTCTTTCCAGACACGATTGCCTGGGATCTACGATCACCCTCCAGTGGAAGGGGTCACCAGGGAAGCCTCGGTGTGGGGCCGTGGGCGGGAAAGTTCATTAGGGCCCCCACCTGGGTGTGGCTGAAACTTTGGGGGCAGGGAGGAGGCATCTTCCTTCTCAGGAGGTTGTGTCTCCAGGGCGAGCTCATCTGCAGACAGGAGCAGGGGTCTCCTCTGAGGACAGCAGGCCAGCAGCCGCTCTTTGGACAGCAGAAACAGCACGGCCATGGGCACCGGGAGCTGCGGGGCGGGCAGAGGGTCAGGAGAGCCCTGTTGCCATCAGGCTGGCCCCTTCCCGTGCCTGGCCCACTGCACACACCTCCACACGGTCGAACGGCGTGTCCGCCCAGTCCTGATGGAAGGCAGCTCTTTTCCAAAGGTGTCCACCTAAGGGCTGTCCCTGGCTAATGCCGCCAGGTGTATTGACCCAGGGCTGACTGGTTTAATTGCGGCCCAACCTTAACCACATCCGTTTTCCTAAAGACAGCTCCTTGTCACATGCAAAACTTGGACTCACACCAGGCCTCTGGTACAGGAGAGGTGCCAGAGATAAACTCCTTTCTAAGATCCTTATCCTGAAGGTGCCCCCACACTCCTTCATGCTGCTAGATCACATGACACTTTACAACAGTTTGCTTTTGTTGATTATCCCCATTTTCCAGATGGGGCAACTGAGGCTCAAAGTTACCACTTAGTCATAACCCGTTACAACGGGGAGAGCCCACTGTAAGGTAGAGAGCCTTACAATGGGTCTGTAAGCTACAGACCCAGAGACCGTTGGTGCCTGGTCACAGGGCTGACGTGCGGCAGAGCTGGACTGGAGTCGGGACGCCCTGACTCAGTCCGGGGCCAACGCCCCCTCAGGGCTTGTCTGGGTGCTGTTATACCCGAGGAGGTACAGAGCCTGTCCTCAGGCCTTGTGTCCAAACCGGAAAGCTGAGACATGCGCTGCTTTTGACTGAAAGATGTGTGCTCTGAGCAACACACACACACAAGCCAGTGTGCCCTGCCCTACTATTTACACTAAGCCGCTCGGGTTTCATGAGCCCCCAGAGCGATGAGAAATGTCTCCTGCCTTTGCGGTTGCCTAGAGAAGCCTCTGCTGCCTCCCTCAGGTGCCTGGCCTGCATCTAACCACCCTCGCTGCCAGGAAGCTCTTCATCAAGCCCGACCTCTGCCCTTCCTGCCACAACTTCATCCCGGTTCCTTTCACTCAGGAAAGAGAGGAAGCCCGGGGAGCTGCGGAGGCTCCCCACAAGCCCCCGGGCCCCTCCGGCCTGACAGGCGAGGCCACTGTGGACGTGGGAGGCAGCAGGGCCCGTGCGGCACTGAGGTGGGGGGGTCTCCCCATCCCTGGGGGCAGGCTGGCGCAGCGGGGCATTTTCCCGGGGGTCCCCCACCCCAAAACATCGACCTGGTGCTGACACCTCCCTGCGGGCACCTTGGGAGCCTCCCTCCCCACTCGAAGATGCGTCCAGGTCAGACACGCCTGGGCAGCACCGCACAGCAGGCCCGAGTGGGAGGAGACGACTTCCCCCTCGGCCCTCAGGAGTCCGGGTCTGACGGGGGAGACCAGCCCTCCCTCCAGTCTGATGGGGGAAACAGGAAACCCTCACGCAGAGGCCTGCCTCGGCAGAGTGCCTGAGTGAAGGCCAAGGGGAAACAGCTGTAAAGAGCCTGGTCACTGCAAGCGGGGCTTTCCAGGGAGGCGGGTGGTGGCAAGGACTTCCAGGGGGATTGGCTGCTGTGGCCCGGTTAGAACACACCCTGCCTTTGTAAGAAGCCCATTCAGAGGAGGCAAGCTCCACCTTCAAAGTCAGAGAGTGCTGGGTGGGCTGTGCGTGTGTGTGGTTGCTTGCGTGTGGGTGTGTGTACACGCGTACCCACAAGCATGCACAGCCCCATTCTCTTCTGTGGTGGACTGTTTATCTTCAGAAACAAACCAGTATAAAAAGTCCGGACGTCCTGCAGCAAACAAAGTGCCTCCAGTCTGCACCTCGTGGGGCAAGAGAAAACAGACCTCCGCTTAAACTGGACCTTCCGGCTTCCCGGTCCCAGCGTCTCAGCTTCGACATTGTATGGACGGTGCTCCTGCCCCTCACAGGTCCCCCCTTGGCAGCCACAGGCCCAAAGCTGTGTTGTTTCCAAAGCAATGATCGGCAGGGGCAGCAAATGGAAAGAGCAAGAGAGGGGCGTGGGGTTTTGAGAGCCCCGAGGGAAGACTCTGGTACACGGAAAGTTAGAGAAGAAAGGAAAAATGAGCACTGACTCTGGGGCAGCAGGAAGGGGGTCTGTGCGGGGAGTCAGGGTTCCAGCCTGGCCAGTGTCTTCCTAGACACTTCTCAGGCCCTTGAGCCAGGGACGGTATGCCACCCCCCACCCCCGCTCTGCTGCTCCGTGGGACCCCGCTCAGTGTGATATGCACCGCATCGCTTTGAGGCCCAACAGCAGCTGGGTGCCTGAACCCAGCCTGCCTGCCTCTGGAGGGGTGACAAGTCTGCCCGGAGCCGACAGAGGCCCTAAGTCGTGACACACCATCTGATGTCTCCACCCCACCGCCAGGCAAATGGTCCCGGGGAACACCGGGTCCACGTCCCCAGCCCAGGCTGTGCTGGTGTTCCTGACAGTGCTTCCCAAGCTGGAGAAGGGGCAGGGATGTCTCCCCACCTGTGCCTCGGGCCCCAGCCTGGCCTCCTGGGGGGAGGAAGGGGCACCTGTCTAGGGTTGCAGAGCACCAGAGGTTTTCAGCCAGAGACAGAGTCAGGCTGACAGGGGCGGATGGCGGCTGGAGTGCCGAGCGGCCTCACGGTCGCAGTGAGTGGTCTCTCCACTCTGCTCCGTGGCAGCCTCGGTGGGGGCAGGGTCCCTCAGAGGTTGTCTTGCCCGTGCCCTGGCCTCCACAGGAGCCCACCTCACAGCAGGGCACAGGGGAATCCCACCGGCGATTAAGGGCCCCAGGGAAGAGCCTGACAAGTCCTGCAGGGTTCTGTCCCAGGATCTGCTTCATCTGGCTTTGGAGGAAAAGAGCTGGTTTCCCATGGAGCCTCAGATGGCTTGAAAGTGGACGCTGATTCCATTGTGCTAAACCTGCTCGCGGCTTTATCTCCCTTGAGATCACCATCATGGATTGTCACAACCGAGGACCTTCGAGTCGATCTCCTGTGACCCCCCCCTTCGCATTCAGTGTTCCCACTCCCTTGCCTTCCCGAGGGCGCACTTCAGGCCAGCACATTGCTCCGAATCAGAAGACTCCACCCTGGGAGCTGGTATGGGCTGGCAGGTGTGGTTGCCCACTTGTCCCCACCCAGCCCTGCCCTCGTCACACTCACATTGATCAGGGCCATGATCCAGAAGGCATACGACACACGGGTCCCTGTTCCATCCTGTGGAGGCAACCTGGAGAGCGACTGGTTGGACCACCGCCATGCCTCAGCATGGTGCTGGCCCAGGACCCGGGACGCATGGAAGAGGTGACTGCCGGCGGTGCTGTTGGCCGTGCCATTGGCAGGCAAGCAGTTGGCCTCAGACAGGAAGGGGTCGGCAATCAGGGGGCTCAGCAGGGCACCGAAGCCCACAAAGAAATGGAGAACCTGGGGAGCGAGGAGAAGCGGTATGGGTGTGTGTGTGGGGGAGGGGATGGCTCGGGCTTCCTACTCCGTCCCCCACTCTGTGTCCCATCTGGGGGGCCCCTGCCTGGCCCTAGAGTGGGGAGCAATAGGGAAGCAGGAGAGGTGAGGAGAGAAGTTCCTCTCAACTACCTTCTTGGCCTGAGATAACTTGGGGCTTGATAAAGGGAAGGGCTAGACAAGAAGAGAAATACAGAGAGGGGGAAGGAGGCCAGAAAACAGCAAGCCCTCCCATCCTGCCATCACGGGCACTCTCAGTTTACAAAGACACCTAGCCCCAGGGAGGGGACCGGGAGAGGAGGCCAGGACCCACGGAGCTCCCCGTGGCCTCCCACCACCCAGCCCCATGCCCGCGTGTGGGCTCACCTGGAGGAAGATGGCCGAGTCCTTCTGGTAGATCCTCACCAGCTGCATGTTGGCCACGGTGTCGATGCAGCCCATGGCTAGGCCCGCCAGCGCCATGACAGAGGCCAGCACCTTCACGTCTCGACATAAGGGGATGACAGCAAACACCAGGGAGATGGCCAGGGAGGACGTGAAGAGGGCCCATAGTGACTGGGCCAGGCTGCAACAGCAGAGGGCTGAGGTCAGCGGAGGGGCCTGTGGCCTTCAAATACAGAGCCCTCCCTGTTCTCCCCTTGCTGGGCAGCCTCGGGGAAGCCTCTGGTAGAAGCGGGGAGGGGGCTGCGGAAGGAGCCCTGTCATTAGCTAGGGGCTTGCCAGCGAGATGTTTCTTGTGCCCCCGGTCTTCTCAGGTAGCAATCCCTACGTCACGGCGCGGCTGTAAGAACTCAGGAGACTGTGTGAGGTGGCACACAATATGCACTAAACAGAGGGTAACTGCTACTGTTTAACCTACAAGCAATTTTAAATTGTTTACTTAGAGGGGCGCCTGGCTGGCTCAGTCGGTAGAGTCATGTGACTCTTGATCTTGGGGTTGTGAGTTCGAGCCCCACGCTGGGCGGAAAGGTGACTTAAAAATAAAATCTTGAAAATAATAAATAAATTGTTCACTTGTAAACTATTGTATACAAAGATATTTCTGTCCGTCTCATGGATGTGTGAGGGTCATCTGCTTTGAGCATCTCCAGGCTACTGTGTCATCTGCGTGCAACTGTGGAGATGGGACCCGGGGTGGAACCCGAACCCCTCCCCTCACCAACTGGGCTGCAATGTGCTCTCCCCACACAGGAATGGCAAAACGGCCAGACCCTTCGCAGGTGCCAACTAAGCCACCTGAACCAAAGCCCACAGCCAAGGTATTTGGGTAATTTAGCACCCTCCCCAACCCTGCCCCCCCCCCCGCCCCCAGCCCTTGGGCAGAGATCTTGGCTCTGCAAGTTTCTGGAAGGGAGGCCCTGTGGTTGTCCCCAGTGAGGGGTGTCTGGGAGGTGACCTTCCTGCAGAGGAGTTCAAAACAGGCAGGCTGAGGGCCTGTTCGCTGTGAGTGAGTGAGTGAGTGAGTGAGTGAGTGAGTGAATGGAACATCTAGGGCTCTGTCAAGGTCTTGTTGGGACACCCTACCTAATAAACAGACTCTGAGAAAGGATGCCTTGTGTTTTCTGGAACCACTCTGAAAGGCTAATGTGGGTGAAGGACACTGGGTAGCAAGAAGGTTCTGGGGATGCCTGGCTGGCTCAGTTGGCAGAACATACTACTCTTGATCTCAGAGTTGTGAGTTCAAGCACCACATTGGGCATGAAGCTTACTTAAAAAAAAGGTTCTGGAAGAGAGAGTTTATAAAGGAAATTTATCAGATTATGAAAAGTTGTTCTGGCAGCTAGACCTGGTGAGGTGGCAAGGGTGTGTGGCAAGAAGACCTGAGTTTCCGGCACATTAAGGAAAAGAGGGAGGCCCCCAGGAGAGCTCTCAGCTACGTCTTTCCCCAGAAGGTCTTGCTTCTGACCCCTGTGGCTCTCTGCTTCTCCTTTTGGCCCATCTTTGATTAAATCCTTATTCAGAAGGCCTCTGCTGATAGCAATAGTTCGTTATTTTCTCTTTTCTTGCTTCCAGGCTGATCTGCTGGGGAGATCACTGATCACGACCCCTGCCTGTTCCCAACTCTGTGTGAGCAGGGAGTGGGGACTCCCTCCACCCTTCACCCTGGCCACTAGGAGGAGGACAGGGAGGATGGTGTCACAGGGAGACCTGTTCAGGTCTCTCCCAGCCCCCGTTCCCCCTGGCACCCTTGCTCTGTGGGACCCCAGAACTGACAGCCTGGGCGGCCCACTGAGCTTCATGCATTTCTGCCTCCTGCAACCTGGCCTCGAGTCTCCTGTTGCTCCCTGGCATCTGGCACAGAGGGGATGCCCATATCTCCACGGGTGATGAAAATGGCAGGCTTCTCATGACTGCTTGCTCTCTCTTCCCCTTTCCTTTGCCTGCACAAGATGGACTAGGCAGCCTCCTGGCAGGCCTGACTTCAGGGATAGCAAGAGGGTCCTCTCTCACCCCCTCAACTGTTCTCCCCATTGAGCTGGCGCATGGGATGGGGTGACCTTTCCACCACCTGGCTCACCACTCTGCGGTAAAGCGTGGATGCCCCAAGTCAAGTGCTCAGACTCTCTTGAAGAGTTAACACATTATCATCGTTGCCCTGAAAAACCTGCAGGGCCATCTGGGTGGCTCAGTTGGTTAAGTGTCTGCCTTCAGCTCAGGCCCTGATCTCAGAGTCCTGGGATCGAGAGCCCTCTTCAGGCTCAGTGAAGAGTCTGTTGTTCCCCCGTCTCCCTCTGCCCCCCCTACCATGCTCTTGCTCTCAAAAACAAAAACAAAAACAAAACACCAGCCCTTAGCAAAGTCCTGAGGGAAAGGGACCTGGATCAGCAAGTAAGAACGGGAAGGAGAGCTGTGAGAAAGGAAAATGCATACTAACATTTGTTTACAGGCCCAAGGTGGTAGGCTTTGCGACTGTGCCTGTTGGACCCACAAGTAAACTAAGGCTGAGAAAGACTAAGAAAGTAGCTGACATTCTGGACTCAAACAAACCCAGGTCTTCGTCTTGATAATCCCTAGGCCATGCTGCTTTTCCCTGGAGGAAAGAGAGATGGGGGGGGGGGGGGGCGGGGAGGGAGGGAGTGTGTGTGTGTGTGTGTGTGTGTGTGTGTGTGTGAGAAAGGGTCATGTGGTGCTGGGCCACAGACCCCCGCCAGGCTGGGGAGGGGGGCGGCCAGGAGGGAGCAGGAGACCAGAGTCTGCAGAGCCTGGAACGGCAGGCTTGGGAAGCAGCGGTGAACAGCTGCGGTGGCTGGAACATGAGCCCCCAAGGGTCCCTCTGCGGGTGTTCCGGCAGCTGCAAACCCTTCCTCTGCTAACTGCTGGCTCCGAGACCAGCTTCCCAAGGCGTCTGCGGCAGCCTGTTCACTGCGGGCGCTTGCCTGTCCCCATGCTCAGCCCAGAGCTGCTGTTCCCTCCGGGGAGGCTGCCCATTGCCGCTCAAATGAGAAAAGTGCTTGAGGAAGGCTTGCCTCGTCACCCCACACGGGACGGCCAGGAGACTTAGGGGGCTGACGCGGGAGTCGTGGGGGGTGACACAGAGAGAGTCAGAGGCAGAGACAGAGGCCCAAGATAAAGCCTTAGGTCTGGCCAGGATGCCAGTAGAGAAGCAGGAGGCTGGGGAAGGGATGGAGAAGGGGCATGGTCGCGGTGGGCTGCCCCGTCTGGGCCTCTTCTCTCCCCCCATTTGCACCTTCTCACCTTATCATTCTGGAGAAGGACACTCAATGCCCACAGGGAAGATTTTTGTTCCCAGGCTCAGGGACAGGCAGGAAAGGATGAGAAAACAGAAAGCGGAGGCTGGAAGGAAACTGGCCCAGGAAGGCCCCGTCCTGCACCTCCTGCAAACCCCTGGGGCATGATTTGGACCTGCCGCCTACCAACTGGGGCTGGGGAGGGCAAAGCCCAACTTGGGCCTGCGGCTCCTGGGCACGGGGGGATGGAGACGTGTTGTGTTTCCATCCCAGCAACTGCCTGCCCTCCCCAGTTGCTTCAGCAGGGCTGCGCTGGGCATTCCAAAACTCAGCTTGAACACATTTCTTTAGAAAGGCATACTGCTGCCAAGAGAAAAGAAGTCCCAGATACATCCCAGAGCCAGACTGAAATATACTAATTGGTTTGGTCACTTAATGGTTTGGTCAACGGCCCCTTCCAGGAACGTGGGTAATTGAGAATTAGGGAATAATCATGTCAAAACAGCGTTGGCAGCACAAATGCAGTAGGATGTATAATTGGACTGGTCCTAGAGTATAAAAGTGTCAAATCACTATGTTGTACACTTGAAACTGATATAATACGTATGTCAACTATACTTCAACCGAAAATTAAAAATTAAAAAAAAAGACTGGTCCTAGACCTAATTCTGCCACTTCCCAGCGGGCAGCTTGGGGCAAGGCATTTACACACAGCCCCTCTGAGCCTTTAGGGGTGAATACCTAGCTCCTTTATGAAATGGGGATAGTAAGCTCTACCTCCTGAGGCTGCCAAGTGCAGTCAGTGTGTTGTTACAGTCTTCTGCTCACTCCCTGGGATCTTCCCCTGGCCACTGGCAGCCCCCCTCCCCGATGCTTACCTCCTCCCTGCCAGCCACCAGGCCTCAGGAAGTATGCTCCACAGCCCCCCAATTCCCCAGCCAGGCCCTGACTCTGTTCCTAGTACAGAGCCTGCTGGTCTGGGGTGACCATGGGAGGTTGGTCCAGGAACTGCTACAGTGGCAGCAAGGACCCACCCATCATTTCATAGATCAGGAGCTGAGCCCAGACAGGGGAAGAGAGTCAGGATCCAGTTTTTGACTCCCAGTCCAGGCGAAGGCCAGCATTGTGTCATTGATCTTCCCTCCCCTGGTCCTGGGCTCAGAGGTTAATTCAAGCCAGTGAGAGAGGGAGGCCCCACTAGCCTGAAGGTCTGGGGAGGTGCAGGAACAGCTCAGACAGTTTAAGGAACCCCTCCTGGGGGAAGCCTGAGAAATGTCCAAGTTACTCATTGATGGCCCCATGTGGAAGGTGAAATGGGGGAGGGAGAGCCTCGTGGTGCCTGTCCCACGAGTCTGCTGTGTGACCTTGAGCGTGCTGCTGACCCTGTCGGCCCATGTGCTCTGCTCTACCCAGAGGGTACACGTGATCACCTTGACTTTGCCTTGCTGGTGTTGGCTCTAGCCCTCCTGGTTCCGTGATAAGAGGAGGGGCTGCTTGGCTCCAAACCAGGGGAAGGGCTGAAGCAGTAAGATGTCAGCCAGTCCATCCTGCCCTCCACTCCCTGGGGTGGGGGAAAATGCCGCTGACGACCAGCCCCTTGCCACCTCGATGTGAGGGACCCCAGGGTGGGCACTGACATGCTCACAGTCTTGCCTCAGGACATCCCCACTCTGAGAATTTTCTTCCGGGAGGGGCCAGGGAAGAGAAGTGCCCACAACCCAGGAAGAGTCAGAGGTACCCCTAGCCCCTCCCCGCCCCAAAAGGAGTCAGGGCACCCCTGGGAGCTTGGGCAGGCTGCAGACTACAGCTCACGCTGCCCAACAGGGATGGGATGCCTCAGACTGAGGGAGCCAGCAGAAGGCCCCCCTCTAACTGGTCACTCCCACAGTGACACCCCAGCTTGCTCAGGGCCCTGTGTTAAGGTTGGGGAGACTCAGAGGGAGCAGCAAGAAAGCCTGTCTTTGGGGAGATCCCAACCTAAGGCAGGACTCAGGCCCTGTTAGACTCAGATTGGGGCTGCACCCTGCGTGTGACCACACTCCTGGCCCGCTGGGGTGCTAGCCTTGCAGGGAGCACTTCCCCCGCCCCCTTGCTGGGTGTTTGCAGCTCCATCTGCCTAGAACCCCTCTCCTCCAGTTACTCGCACGCATGGTTCCCTCCTGTCATTCAGGTGGCAGCTCAAATGTCCCCTCCTCAGAGCAGCCTTCCCTGACCCACCTGGTGAAAGTAACCTCTCAACTCTGTTACTCTCCATCCCCACCCTGCTTTATGTCCTTCATTTCACTGACATCTATTCAAAGTGTGTAAGTCAATGGTTTTCGTATGTTTAGAGCTATGAACCCATCACTACAATCTGAGTCTAGGGCACTGCCCTCACCCAGAGAGAAACCCCGTACCCACTGGTGGTCACTCGCCATCCCTTCTCCATATGCTGGGAGCCCACTACTCTACTCTGTGATTTTCCCCTTCTGGACTTCCATAGAAATGGAGCCATATAGCATGAGGTCTTCTGCGGCTGGCTCCTTCCCCTTTGCATAATGTTTTCAAGGCCCCCCATGCTGTAGTGTACATAAGAACCTCACCGCTTTTTCTGGCTGAATACTATTGCACGGCATAGATGTACTACGTCTTGTTTGTCCATCTATCCATTGATGAACATCTGGTCGGCTTCCACTTTTTGGCTATTATGAATAATGCTGCTATAAACATTCTTGTACAAGGTTTTGTGTTGACATGTTTTCGGTTCTTTGAGGCATATACCTAGGAGTGGCTTTGCTGGGTCATATGGTAACTCCCAGGCTGAGGCGAGTTTTTTAAAGCAAGAATCCTGTCTGGGGCCAGACCCCCAGTAGGCTTTCAGCCCAGGTTTGCTGCACACAGAAACACAGACAAACTGCTTCAGGGAGAGGCAGAGTCTTTCTAGATGGGAGACCAACCAGGGCTCAGCTCAGAGGACGAAACTGGCTTTTGTATTGTGTTCCCGGTAATTCAGGGGGCCGGCATCTTGGGGAAGCAGGTTTGACAGCAGCCTGGGAAGCCTCACATGGAAGGAAGACTGGGTTGCATGCAATGGGCAGGAGAGAATCAGAGCCGGGTCTTGGGCAGGGCAGGACTTGCAGGAATGAGGAAAATTAGAGGTAGAGAAGAAGACAGTGAGTAGGGTAGAGGGGAAGAGCTCAAGCCTTCAATTAAGAGGGTGCATGCAGGGGAGAGGCCAAGGCGAGGCTGGGAGAAGGCTGAGGAAGGTCTGAAAGCCATTTATCTACCCCGATGTCCTTGAGATAAAGGGGTCTCCCAAACTGCCCAAGGTGGTTAGACAGGTCCCCAAGAAACTGGGGGGAAAAAACCACCTAACCTTTTATCTAAATACCCGTTTCTCTTTCCTATCTGGCAAAGCACATACCTATACACCCTGCCAACCAGGTGACTTTGTGTTCTTCTCTTCTCTGAATGGCTCCCTGCTCCTGATAAGCAAGATTTTTTTTTTTTAAAGATTTTTACTTATTTATTTGACACAGAGAGAGAGAGAGTACAAGCAGGGGGAGCGGCAGGGAGAGGGAAAGGGAGAAGCAGACTCCCCACTGAGCAAGGAGCCCGCTATGGGGCTCGATCCCAGGACCCTGGGATCATGACCTGAGCCGAAGGCAGATGTTTAGCTGATTGAGCCACTCAGGCACCCCAAGCAAGATATTTCTAAGGGAATCTTGGTCCAGATTCTTCTGACCCTAACTGCACTCATCTCCCTCTTGGCCTGCACATGGTGGCTTCCTTCAAGATCTCTGTCTGTGCTGGAAGCTAGGGGTGGGGGCTGGGGCTGGTAGGGGGTACTGATCCTACCCTGAGCAGAGAGCTCCTGCCCTGTTCTGTCCCACTCTAACATCCAAGGCTGTCCACACACAGACCCTTCAATGCATGTCCCTATGGAGGCGTCCAGAAACCCTCTTCAGCCCTGGTCCTCAGCCTGGGCCAAGCAGTAGGCAGGACATGATTTGGGCTGCCCATGCCTCTCCCTCGAGTCTGTCCACAGCAGCAGGCTCTTGACATTTGTTAAAGCAATGCCGCCCCCCGGCCCCCAAGTACCAGCCTGGTGCACTAGCACTAGTGGGTAATCACTTAAGCTGAAAAGTAGGTGGGGGTGGGGTGGGGGTATTAGCATTTGAACTTGTAGTGAGGCCCCAAGGAGTCAAGCTTTAGTGGCTGGTTTCGGGGCTACTGGGGGTTCTGTTTGTTTTGAGAAATGGAGCTGTCCGGTCCTAGCTGGGTTGTGACTCCTGTTGACACACAAGCCACCCCTGTTGACACATCCTCCAACCCCCCTGAAGTCCACCTTGCTCTTAGCCAAAGGAAAGGGTTCTTTCTGACATTTTGTTTTGAGGGCAGGAGGACTGAAGATCCGAATTTAAATGTGAACATGAACTGATAGGGCTTATGCCCTCCATCGCACCCTACCCCCACCCTCAGATCCCAGTAGGAAGTTCCAGAGGCCCTTGGTTTCCTTCCCAGAGTGTCAGCTCAGGAATCCGTAGCCCATATGCCTGTGCCTGGTAAGGACAGGGTGTAACTTGCACCCTACACAGTTCAAGCTGACTACTCATAAAGCAAGAGCCATTTCCCACGTATCTGGTTCTAGAGACAAATGCCTGGGTTCAAATCCTGACTTAATAGCTGTGTGGTGTGACCTGGGGCAAGTGTCTTAACCTCTCTGTGCCTCAGGTTCCTTATGCACAAAATAGAGATAAAATAGTACTAATCCATAGGGTTGCGGTGAAGACAAATGAGTCAATACAAGGGAAGTACTAAGAACAGTGCCTGGCATTGAGCAAGAGCTCAGTGAAGTTAGTTATTACTGTTACCAATACCATTTTTCTTTCCTGCGAGCCCGTTTCCTGCCCCACGACCCTTTCCACTGCCTGCTCAGAGCTCCTGGTTAGGTAAGGAGCTGTGAGGGAGGTGCAGAGCAAGTGAGGAAGACAGGGCCCAGTTGGGTGTGGATCTCTGTTGTTTTCACAAAACCTGGCACGCCAACCTGCCATTTAGAATTATCCTCAGCCCCCTTCCTGTTCTTTGCACTACACACGTTCCTAAAAAATTCCAGGTAAGGGAGCTTTTGTAAGTCAAAATGCTTTTTAAAAAGAAAGAAAGAAAACAGAAAAACACCCTGCTAGATTTCTAATTAAACCTCGAGGCAGAATCAGGAAGGATCTTGAGCTTTTTCTGAAGATTTTCTGAAACCCCCATGCATCCATCCTATATAAAACCCACAGAAAAACCAGTGTACACAAGACTTGCTTCTTAAGAGGAAGATTCTTCCATTTACAAGAGAATATGATAATGGGGCTAATCACTCCCTAATTGGTAATGTTTTGTCAGCCGGTTGGCTTAAAGTGGGGTCTATCTATATGACACCTGTGTTCTCTCCATCAGCTCCAGAAGCAAGGTGGATAGGAAAACCCACCCTCATGGATACGTGGAGGAGTGAGCCAAAGGGGGAGAGCAATTGGCCCAGAATGCACCCCCCCACACACACACACCCAGATGTTTCTCTGGGATAGCCTAACTATGGTTTTGTTCCCCAGCTGTCTGCTTGCTTGAGTCCATGCTGTCCAGAAAACCACCCAGCCAGGAGCTGGAGCTAGGGAAATCTCCAGCAGCCTCCAGCTTGCAAGTCATCTATCCCCTGCTTTGGGTCTGTTTTCCCAGCTGCACTAGGACAGCGAATCCTGCTGCCTTTCCAGAGGGCTCTGCGGGGGCGGCCCTGTCCAATTTAAGCCCAGAGATTGAGGCTCTGCAATGGTATACAAAGGGGCATCTCTGGGGCCATGGCAGGCAGAGGCCAGGAGTGGGAGAAGTGGAGAGGGCCCCTGGCACCAGAGATGGAGGGTCACCTTACCAAGGTGTGCATGAGACACCCCACGCCTCCCCCACACGGCCTAATGGTCAGGTCCTGAGTGTCTCAGAGGCAGAAGGGCTTGGCCTCCAGGAGCCAATGCAGGAACCCTGACTCTCTCTGAAGCAGGACCGCACAGGACCCAGCAGCCCCGTGGCCACCCGGGGAGGGGGCGGGGGAAGGAATAGCGTGTGTCAGCTGAACTGGAGCTGAGGGTCTGAGTGGAGCCCGCCCCAGGGCGCTCTGTCAAGCCGCAGCCAGCTCTGGCACCTAGCACGGCCCCTGAGGTGACACTCCCACTCTCCTTCTACCTCACTTCCAATTCCGTCCCCGGCAGCTGGGGCTACTGACCGACCTGGGGCCGCGGAGCAGGAGGGAGACTCTCCCCCCGCCGCCAACTCCATCACCCCTGGCCCCGGGGCGCGTGGGCGGGGCAGCGGGTGAGAGCCGGGTTTAGCCCCTCACCCGGGTGAGCGAAGGCAAATAAATAATCCCGAAGTCACCTTCAGTCTCTGGAGAGACTTTTCCGGGGAGAGCTGGGGTGGGGGAGGGAGGCAGCCCTTCAGACAAGGCGGGGCGCGGCTGGCGGCGCAGGGAGGGGTGGTCGCCGCCTGCCCGGAGGCTGGGGCGCCGGGCAGCCTCAGCCCCGCCGGGGCAGGGACGCGGCGGCGGGAAGGGGAGGGAAGGGAAGGAAGGGAAAAGAAGGGAAAGGAACGGAAGGGAAGGGAAGGGTCGGCGCGGCCGTGCCGAGGAGCGGCGGGGGTGGGGGCTGGGGGGCTGCGGGGCTCCGGGCGGGCCGGGCACTCACGTCCTCTTGAAGACGCCCCCGAGGGCGCTGCCCAGCAGGAGGCAGAGCTGCTGCGAGAAGAAGACCCAGGAGATCTGGGGCAGCGAGCTGTGCGTCTGGCAGCGCAGGTCCAGCAGCGTGGGCCCCAGGAAGGCGATGCACAGGCCGAAGCTGAAGAAGACGCTCCAGTAGGTGAGCGTGGGCTGCAGGTTGCGGCGGAGCAGCCCGGACACGCGGCCGTCGCAGCCCATGGCCCCGGCTGGCGGGCTGGCGGCGGCTGGCTCCGCGCGCCGGTGCCCGAGTGCCGCGCCGCCCGCGGGAGGGCCAACCGGGCCCGGGGAGGCCGGCGGCCGGGAGGGAGGGGCGGGGAGGGGCGGCCCGGCGAGGGGCCCCGCCCTCGGGCCCGGGGAGCGGCTGTGGCGCGTCGGCGGCCCGCGGGCACCGCGTCGGGGCCCGCGCCCTCCTGGTGCGGGCAGGGCGCCGGCCTCCCCCTGCTTCCCGAACCCACGCTCACCCTCCCCGGCTGCGGGAGACCGACCGCCTGCCGCTCTCGGCTCCCACCCCCTCTCCAGCTGCCCGTCCCACCGGCGTCCTAGCACGGCCCCCCGGGGGCGGCGGGGCCTGAGCCCCCATTGCAGAGCTGGGCGAACTGAGCCCGAGACGCCCTGGATGCTCACACAGGCTGGAGGGCGGGATCTTCCAGCGCTTCGCGTAGGCTCGGGGAGCTCCGGTTTCCCCCCAGATCCAACCTGGCCTGGGCTTTAGGTGGAGGAATCCCAGAGAACAGCCCCCTGCACTTAGGGGCTTCACAGATGGACTTCGAGGGTCTGACAGCGCCCCCTTCTTCCCTCGGAACAGAAGACAAAATCACCTACATAGTTTTTTTTTTTCCCTTGGGAGAGTATTCATGGCTTTCGTTAGAACCTCAAGAGGGTAAGCACTTTAGACAGAAAACCTTAGAAACATCCCATCTTTACGCTAAGCTCCGCCTGAGAGCTGGTCTTCACCTGCCGCGTCTCATCTGAGCGCTGGACAGGTGTAGGAAGGAGGAAGATGTAGACTCCATCTCTCTCCTCCTTCCTGGTGGGGAGGAGGGAGGAGGCGGCGGGAAGGAAAGGGCAGCGATCTGGAGGAATCCCAGAAGGAATTCCCCGAAACAGTTCTCTAAGGGGGTAAAAAAGAGTTCTGAGGAAAATTCCTTTTTTTTTTTTTCCTGGAAAAAACCGGGTGGGGTTGCGGGGTGAGAGGTTTAGTCTCCAGACTGGTAGTTCTTGGAGGAGCCTGCGGCTCGCACAGCCTGTCCCTCCGCCCGGGTGACTGTGGACCTGGTGAGTCCTGTGTGGCCCAGCTTCGGAGGGAGCCAGGGCTCCTGCATTGGTCCCTGGAGGCTGAACAGTAAGTTCCAGAGGGTCACCTCTGCTCAGGTGTTCTAGCAGTGGCAGGAGCCATGACATCATGGCCAGTGGCCCTCTAGGGGGACCAGAGCTGAAGGGGCTGAGGAGGTAGGAGGGTGGGTGCTCTCATGACAACTCGGCAGAGGACAGGTAACCAACTTCTCTTGCAGGTACTGGATGCATCTGCTCCATCCCCTCTAGATTCTGGGCACCTGGGAGCAGAGCCGCAAGGTCTCTCTGGCTTAGTGGGTTGGGAGGTAATAACAATTACTTATTCAATGGTGGTAATGGTGAGTCTACAGAGTACTTGTGATTCAGTAACAAGTTATCTTCTGGAAAACAAAAACAAAAATAATTCGTAACGACAAGCGTTTGATTGGATCCTCTCTGCCAATCTTACAGACTTTTACAACCATAGAAGCTCAAAGTTGGAAGGAACAATCTCCAACTCGAGTCCCCTATTCCTGCCCCATCATTGCTGATAAATGCTTGTCAGTCCTGTTCTTTTTTTTTTAAGATTTTATTTATTTATTTGACAGAGACACAGGGAGAGAGGGAACACAAGCAGAGGGAGTGGGAGAGGGAGAAGCAGGCTTCCCACAGAGCAGGGAGCCCGATATGGGGCTCGATCCCAGGACCCCGGGATCATGACCTGAGCCGAAGGCAGACGCTTAACGACCGAGCCACCCAGGCGCCCCTGTCAGTCCTGTTCTTGACTGACACCTCTTACTGTTGGGGACCTTACCTATCATTTCCTGTGGGTTTGATTCCCATGTGAGTCAGCTCCAGTTGTAAGGAAGGGTTTCGAGCTCAACTGGAATGCCCCTCCCTGTGGCTCCCTACAGCCACCCACAGGACAAGGCTGATTGCTCTGGGCATGTTAGTCCTTCACGCACATGACCTTGCCCAGCACTTGGCTTCTTCAGCCCAAACGCCTGAAATTCTTTCATGATTTCCTTAGATGGTACTCCCTAGATACATCACCCTACTGGTTCAGCTCCTCCAGCCACACTGGCAGTGACCCTGGTACAGTGAGGCATCCCACAGTGTCTGGGGTGCTAGAAGCATTCTATAGCTTGATCTGGGTGGTGGTAACACAGCTATAAACATATGTAAAAATTCATTTACATACAAACATGTACGCTTAGGATTTGTGTCTTATAACGTAAGCAAGTTATGGTTTGATAAATGAGTGGAAAGTAAAAATAAGTAAACAAAAACAAAGTGAGACCCTCTACTGTGAACACAATACCCAGCCTCCTTAGAGTCAAAGCCTTCCTTCCTTCCTTTCTTCCTTGCTTTCTGGCATGCTGGGTCAAGCAGGCAGGGAAACAAGTGCAGCAATGAGGTTCTTTCTGTCATGGGGATGCTTTGAGAGCCTGTAGGGGGGAACATCTCATTTTGCCTGGGAAGGCTTCTTTACTGGACTGGGTGTGGAAGGATGAGTATGGGAAAAGGTTTCGTTTGTTCTCTCCTACTCTTCTTTGTCTCCTCTATTTTTTCCAGTATCATCACCTTCAGGAAACTTTTCTGGAAAAATCCTATCCAACCCCCAAATACCAGCAAACCCCTGATCCACTCCTTGCCCCCTACAATCCTCAGTGTCAGCTGTTATATCCAGGGACGGCCAGCTTCCTCTTCCTGCCACCCTGCCTCCCCCGCAGTCGGTTAAATGGTGAGTTCTTAAGGGCTGGGACTATATTTACCATATTATATTATAGTTACCAACTCTCCCCACACCCATCCAGGTGCCTCACAGAATACCTTGCAGATAGCAAGTCCTGGATAAATAGCTGGGCGCTGAATTATTTGCACATTGCCTTTATAATTATTTTTGGTTTTTCATGTACATATCTTATCTCCCAATGATAACAAGTTCCCCAAGGAAATAGAGGCTGTCCTCTATTTCTTCTGTGTCGAGTATCCAAATGTCTAGCCCTCGCTGGGCACCCTGTGGTCATTCTTCAGTTTTAATGACAAAACCTTGGATGGTCCTTTAGCCACTCTCAGATTTCCTTCTGTGTACATTGGAAGGAAATTATCCCTGTCCCTCACTAGCTCTGGAAAGCAGTGGGGAGACCTGAAAATAAGGAAAGACGGACTAGATTGGCAGGGAAGATCTGTGGGAGTGAAGAAGGGTCCTCAGGCTCTTGCTGCCTGAAATCTGTTTATTTGTCTCAAGGGTCGCCTCCTCTGGGAAGTGTTCCCTGACCTTGCTAGGGTCCCTCCTTGAAACCCCATCCGAAATCATTGCTAATCATCTGTGTACTGCCTCTCCTCCAAGGAAGGGCCATGGGCTTGGTTCTTCACTGAGTGCCAGGAGTGGCTCCTTGCTGAGGGCTGTTTGCACCCTACTGACTCCTGCTTACACCTGGAAGTGATGAGAAATCCATAAATGGCCCGTCTTGGACCATCGATGGGTGGCTTACATCCTGGAAACACTTGAGAAAGCAAACAAGATCTAACAGTGAGTGAAGTAAGAGCCGAGTAACCTTGCCACCACCCTTCTACGTATGCATCCGAGCTGCCCAAACTCCTTAGTGCACAGAACCACGGGTACACTTTCTCCTCATTCCTGTTTCTGTTAGAATTGAAAACCTTCAATATTAAAACATGGACACAAAAAAGTTTGGATGATCACAGCCTAGAGGGGCTCACCTGGACTTGGGCCTGATTTCACGTTTGGCAGAATCCTCTCAGTGACCGTGGGCCTGCTTTGGGTCCCCAGGTCCCTCTGGTCTCTGCTTCTCAGACTTTGAGGAAGCCAGGCAGAAACAGTAGAAGAAGTCTCCAGTTCAAGGTCATGAAGCACATCTGCAGTTCCTCTGGCCATTCTGGGGAATGAGGCCGTCCCTCCCCTACCTCTGGGTTTTATCTTCACAGCCCCTTCATCATCGCCTTCCTGGCCAGAGTGTGCAGGGTGGATTGGCAGGCTCGGTCTGAGGTCAGCATGGGGTGAATGGCAGACAGCTTGGTGCCAAGGACTGTACCCACATGACCTGGCCACCCTACCCCACATGAATGCCAACAGCGGAGATGGGTATGTGTACAAAATTCTCCTTCGCCAACTATCTGGATGAACTGAGTTAACAGCCTGCGTGGGTGGGGGGTGGTTACTGCAGGTGCCAAGGGGGACCGGAGAGACAGGAGCAAGTGAGATGGCCCAGAAGCATCTTAAGAGTGAGGCCAGTGGCCACGTGCATCCTGGAGAGAATACCGCATAATACCTGGCACTTAGCTGGTGCTGAATACGTGTTAGTGTTTAACAGTGCTAGCTGAAGCTAGTCTAACTGTGAGGGTTGGAAGGACCCTCTGAAATTATCCTTTCCCTCAGAAACCGAATCCCATTTACAGCACTGCCCAGGGAGCCACTCAGCCTCACCTTCAGCATGCCTGGGCTTGGAGTCAAGCTGTGAGATGTGTGCAAAACTGAGCCTTGGTTTCCTCCTCTCTAAAATGGGGAGAATAGGGGCACCTGACTGGCCCAGTCGCTAGAGTATGAGACTCTTGATCTCGGGGTCATGAATTCAAGCCCAACGTGGGGAATAGAGCTTACTTAAAATAAAAATAAAATGGGGAGAATAATACCTCCCTTACTGTGAGAAAACATAGACAGGGTGTAATACAGGAGCTGGTATACCAGGTTCTCCATAAATTCTCCTCCTCCTTCTTCACAACAACAGCACAAATTGCTCTCCTGGTTTATACACTAGTACGGTGGCTAGCAAAGTATGTCCCTGGACCAGCAACATCAGGATGTCCCGGGAACTTGTTAGAAACGAAGATTCTCGGGGCGCCTCCGACGCTTGAGTTTGACTCGGGTCATGATCTAGGCTCAGGTCATGATCTCAGAGTCATGAAATCGAGCCCTGCGTCAGACTTTGTGCTGAGTGTGGAGCCTGCTTAAGATTTTCTCTCTCTCCCTCTCCCTCTGCCCCTCCCCCACCCCTCACTCCTGCCTGCACTCTCTCTAAAAAGAAAGAAAGAAAGATTCTCTAGGGGTGCCTGGCTGACTCAGTCAGTAGAGCATGTGACTCTTGATCTCGGGGTTATAAGTTAGAGCCCTATGTTGGGTGCGAAATTACTTAAAAATAAAATCTTAAAAAGAAAATAAAAGAAACACAGATTCTCAGTTCTGCCCCAGACCTGCTGGATCAGAAATTCTGGGGGTGCGGCTCAATAATCTTTGGTAAGCCCTCCAGGGTACTGAGCTGCAGCCACAGTTTGCAAATGACTGCTTTAGAGCCACAAAGGAAAAGTCTAATTCCCATTCTACAGAGAGCCATTCACTATTTGAAGACATTCTTCATCTTCTTCCTTGACAAGTTTCATTGTCCCCAGCAACATCCTCTCCGCTTCCTTCAGCCATCCTTCATTGGCCGTGTATTCCAGACCCCTTGCCATGCTTTTCTCCATCCATGTCATGCTCTGATTGTTAGTGACCTTCATAAAAATGGGGTCTCCCAGCACTACACTCAGTGCTCCCCAGTGGTCTAAGCAGCACCGAATGCAATGGGTTCGCTGCCTCCTCTTTTCTAGAAACTTTGACAGCTATTTATTGAGTGCCCACTCTGTGCTAAGCACATGACCTACAATAACCTTTTGTTTGTATTTTTTAAAGTTCTATGCCCAACATGGAGCTCGAACTCACGACCCTGAGATCAAGAGTCACACGCTCTACCAACTGAGTCAGCCAGGCACCCCTTGTTTACTTTTTTTTATTGAGGTTAAACTTACATAGATTAAAATGCACAAATCTTAAATGAACAAATTGAATTTTTATATGTGTACATACCCAGGTGACCACCACCCAGATCAAGATACAGAATATTTCCAGCACCCACCCCGGAAATGGTAGTGTGCTTGTTCAATATTCTGTCTGTGAGAACATAAGTTCATTATTCTTCATTGCTATGCAGTATTCCACCATACACACACACACACACAATTTATTTGCATGCAATTTTATTGCAGACAAATTTATACACACACAATTTATTTATCCCATCTGCTATTGATCGACATTCAGGTCATTTCCAATTTGGAGCTATTATAAATAAGGCTGCTGTGGACATTCATGTATTTGTCTTTTGGGGGACGTAAGCATTCATTCTATTGAGGATATGCCCAGAAGTGAAGTTGCGAGGCCATAGGATTGGTTTAGCTTTAGGAGATGTTGTCAAACAGTTATCCAAAGAGATTGTACCAGCATACACTCCTCCAGAGTTCCAGTTGCTCCACATCCTTGTCACCAGTCACATTCATTTTAACTTTCATGTTGGGAGGACACTAGTTTCTTAGGGGTTTTCATCTGCATTTCTCTAATAACAGATACTGTTCATTATTTTTTTATGTACTTATTGGCCACCTGCACACTTGTGAAATGCCCTTTCAAGTTTTCTATCTACTTTTTTTTTTAAGATTTATGTATTTATTTTAGAGAGAGAGTGAGAGAGCATGGGGGGAGGGAGGGTCAAAAGGAGAGGGGGAGAGAGAGAATCTTAAGCAGGCTCCATGCCCAGCGCAGAGCCCCACGTGGGGTTGATCCCATGGCCCTGAGATCATGATGTGAGCTGAAATCAAGAGTCAGTCACTTAACCAACTGAGCCACCCAGGCGCCCCAAGTCTTCTGCCTACTTTTAACATTGGGTTGTCCTTAGAAAAATTATGTAGGAGTTTTTGTTATATTCTAGATATGAGTCTTTTCTCAGTTACACGTATTATAAATATCTTCTACTTGTCTGTACCTACATTATCTTTAATCTTCACAATGATCCTATGAGGTAGGCATTGTTATCCTTTTTTTATGGATGAGGAAACTGTGGCTCAAGAAGGCAGAGTAACTTGCCCAAAGTCACACAGAAAGTATCGAAGCTGAATTTTGAGCCCACTCCAAAGTCTGGATCCTCCCCATGACACCATCTGCCTCTCACATTCAACTCCTACTTACACACCCAAGACTTGTGCACAGTCTTATAGCTGGTGACATTTTCCCCCAGGAACTGCTATTTTTTTTTTTTTTTAAGATTTTATTTATTTATTTGTCAGAGAGAGTGCACAAGCAGGTGGAGCTGGAGAGAGAGAAGCAGGCTCTCTGCTGAGCGGGGAGCCCGATGTGGGGCTCGATCCCAGGACCTTGGGATCATGACCTGAGCCGAAGGCGGACGCTTAACTGACTGAGCCACCCAGGCGTCCCTCCCCGGCACTCCCCCCCCCCACCCCGCCCCCTGGAACTGCTATTGAACTAAGTCTTCTTGTCTTGTCTAGGCACAGTTGATTTATTGAAGTCCTATGCAGTATAGGACTTGGTATATGTGGAATAACGGGAGGAATGTGGAATCAGGAGCGGGACAGACCAGCACTAGGTTCTGGTCCCACACTTGACTGTCAATTCAGGGCTCAACACTGTCAGCCCAATTCTCTTCAACCGCAAAATATCACATCCATACAGTGTTGTGGTGGGAAGAAATGAGAGCACACTTGAGCCTCCGGTAGAACACTGAGTTCGGCGCCGCCTACACTTCTTAGTTGCCTTCCCCTACCCTGAGCATGTAATTTCCATTTGGGTTTCTCTTCCCTGCCAGCACACTTTGGATCCCAGGTCAGCCATGCCGCCGAAGGGCCATTTTTCCAGCTGTCCCAGATTAAGGACGGCCCCTCACATTCCTAATGGATGGTTACTAATCGTCATCCAACTCATTGAGAAAAATATTGAACACAATGCACCGTTCTCCACCCTCCTAATTAACCTTTCATTCAGAGCTCAGGTGAGCTATTCATCCTGCCGGGAGCCCCCCCTCCCCCATCGCTACCCGAGGTGCCTGCCTGTGTTCCCTCCATCTCCACTTACCACACTTCCTTGTGATCACCAGCTGGAGTGTCCTTAATGCAGATCGGCTGTCAGCGCCCTGAGGTTAGAGACTGGGTCACACATTAATCCTTCTGTCTCAGGCGCACGGCACAGCACCTGCCTAGTTCACAGCAGACATTCAGGAAATATTAGTACATGAATTTAATATTTCATTGCTAGAAGCTTGAACTTACAAATAAAGTCTGAGGCAAGAATTAATATTCATGGAGGATTTCATGAGGGATGTACAATTCATCTATTAGTAATTCTCAGACCAGGCTATATATTAGAATCACCTGGAAGCTAAAGAAAGTCCGACTCTCTGGTTGATGGAGTCCTGTATCGGTGTTTTGCAAAAGCTCCCCAGGGTTTTCTAATGTACAGCCAAGGTTGGAAACCACGGCTCCAGAGAATCTACATTTTACTCCCGGAGAATTGCTCGCATACGCTGGCATACCATTTAGGCCCCGCATTAAAGTGCCCTTAGTGAATTCTGTTGGGGCTTTATGCCTAGTTTGAGTGACCCTACGACATGTGACTGCAGTTATGGTGCGGATGTTGTTGCCAATGGACCCCTATAGGAAGATGCACAGGAGAGGTTCCTGTTGGGCATCAGTACCAAGAAAAGCTATGATTCTCCTGAACATCCAGTTCTTTTTTATCTTGTGGATGCTGGGAATCATTTAATTAGCACTCTTTCCAAGCTGATAGAAACTGCTGGAAAGCTCATGGCCAAAGTCAGGGTCCACCTTTATCACCTGTACAGAATTATATAGTATATGTGTCTCATGCTGACTTGGTTCCTCTTTATTTTCTGTCCTTTTACTCTCCTTTACTCATCCCTCCCTTGTTTAGTTGAGATATAATCCCAATACCATAAGATTCATTCTTTTAAAGTGTATGATTCAGAGGCGCCCGGCTGGCTCAGTTACAAGAGCACGTGACTCTTGATCTCGGGGTTGTGAGTTCGAGCCCCACGTTGGATGTAGAAGATTAGTTAAATAAATTAATTTAAAAAAAAACAGAGCGTATGAGTCTGCAGTTTTTAGTATATTCACAAGATTGTGTGATCATCACCACTACCTAATTCCAGAACATTTTCATCACCCCTACAAGAAACTCTATCCCCATGAGTAGTCACGTCCCCTTCCCCCTCTTCTCAACCTTTGGCAACCACTGTCCACCTTCTTTCCTTATAGATTTCCTTATTCTGGACAATTCATAGACATGGAATCATGTCATATGTGGCCTTTTAGGTCTGGCTTCCTTCATTTAGCACGTTTCCAAGGTTCCTCCATGTTGTGACACACCTCAGTACTTCACCCCTTTTTATAGCTGAACAAGAAATTTCATCCTATGGATGTACCACATTTTGCTTTTCCGTTCATCTGTCGATGGACATTTGGGTTTCCACTTTTTGGCTATCATGAATAATGCTGAATTCATGCACAAGTTTTCATGTGAACGTGCTTCAGTTCTCTCAGGCATATACCCACGGTGGATTGGCTGGGTCACATAGCAACTCTATGGTTAACTTTTTGAGAATCTTTTCTCACAGAAAATTATTTTTTATCTTGTACTGTACGCCTCTCTGTAAGCCTCTACAAGTCCTTCTTTCTGGAACAAGGCGGACTATAAATAAATAAATAAATCCCAAAACACTCCCAAGCCATCTGTTTAATAATCTGTGCTAGGATTTTGCCAGGATTCTATATTGAGCCGTTTGGTCCGTTGTTTCCAGAAATACCTTCTGTGTCTTTGCAAAAATCAGAACATTCTCTCATCTCCAATGTCCTCATCGTTTATCCTGGTTGCTTTTCGGTCCTACCTGCAAGGTATTTCATGACTCGGGTGTCTAACTCCTTTGAATCTGGCCTCCAGCTCTCACGTGAAGGTGCATGAGCTCCCACCGCCTGCCCTTCTTGTCTACCTTGTGATACAATTAAATGTTTATATCCGAGTACTTCCTGCACTCGGTTAAAACTAAGGTTGAACAGAGGAGCCCATGGTGAACAGCCCTCCCTCATTCCTTCTCTCCCCTAGTCTCCCTCCTCAGAGGCAACCACTTCTACCTCTGTTATTCTGGGAGTGACTTCCAGGTCTCTAAATAATATGCTTACGCTGCTGTTTCTGGATTTCTCCATTTTAGACATCCTCTATTGGTTTAACCGGGGAGGCTGGCGATTTAGTTCACATACATCATCCATACAGCCCTTCTCCCACCCTCCCCCCAAGATGGTTAAGAGAGCTGCTTTTCGTCAGTTTCCTCTCAATAAGATGAAAATAAATCTGTTGATCATGTTTGTTGTTTCAGGTAACATATTCATATCTTTATTTCTCATCCCGGCAGCTCTTGCTAGTTTGGACGCACTATTTTGTAGGCTAAGCCTACCCTCACTCCTACCTTTCCCTTGGGCTCTCCTTCCCAACTTCTGTCTTCTGAATATTTCCTTGAAATGCTCAAGGTTGCTAACATGATGTTCTAGCTTTCCAGCCACAATTAGGTCTTCAGGCTTTGCCTATAGGTTGGTTCTAAAAGTTGAAGTCCAATAAATCACTTACATTTGTGACAATGTAAAAATTGTTTGTGGCCGAGCCAGCGATGTCTTATAATTACCTTTCCTTTTATTTGTTTTAGTTTATCCTAGAGTTTGAGTGCCTCTCTTCTTCTCTTCGCTTGACATTATCATTTCAAGTTTGTCTTCCAACTTTTCAGCCTATTGAGTAGTTGGTTTACGAGGTCCCCCTTTTCCCCAAGGACCCCACACACGGGTTCCTCTCTCTTATGCTCTAATTTGGACAAGTTGCTTTTTTTGTTGTTTATTTATTTATTTTGTAATCTTTATGCCCAACGTGGGGCTTGAACTCACAACCCTGAGATCAAGAATCGCATGCTTTTCTGATGAGCCAGGCAAGTGCCCTTTAGTGAGTTGCTTTTCTGTCACATAGCTGTCCCCCTGGGACTTCTTCCTTTCACGGCTGCCCTGGCCTGGTCCCGCTGTTTGCCCCTCCCTCCCGCCTTCCCTCCGTCCCTCCCCCTCTTTTTCTTGTTCACGCCATCATTTTCCCCACACTCCATCTTCAAGTAATTTCTTAAGAGGGGGCTTAGGGTACCTGGATTTTCTGAGTCCTTCATTTCTGAAAGTGTCATGGCTCTGCCCTCACACTTGAATCGTAATTTGGATGGATATAGACGTCTCATTAAAAATTGCTTTTTTCAGGGCACCTTGTTGGCTCAGTAGGTTAAGTGTCTGCCTTCGGCTCAGGTCACGATTCCAGAGTCCTGGGATCAAGCCCATCCCCCTGTGGGCTCCCTGCTCAGCAGGAAGCCTGCTTCTCTCTCTCCCTCTGCCTGCCCCTCCCCCTGCTCATACTCTCTCACTCTCTCTCTGGAATAAATAAATAAAAAGTCTTTTTAAAAAAATAAAATAAAAATTGCTTTTTTCACACAATGTCAAAGGCATTGTTTAGCCTTAGCTAATGGGAATCCTGAGGCCAGCCTGATTCTTCTTCTTCTTTTTTTTAAGATTTTATTTTATTTTATTCTTTTTTACATTTTTTAAATTAACATTTATGTATTATTTGTTTCAGAGGTACGGGTCTGTGATTCATCAGTCTTACACACTTCACAGCGCTCACCATAGCACATACCCTCCCCAGTGTCCATCACCCAGCCACCCCATCCCTCCCACCCCCCACCACTCCAGCAACCCTCAGTTTGTTTCCTGGGATTAAGAGTCTCTATGGTTTGTTTTAAGATTTTATTTTTAAGTAATCCCTACACCCAACGTGGGGCTCGAACTCACAATCCCAAGATCAAGAGTCGCATGCTCCACCTACTGAGCCAGCCAGGTGCCCCTGATTCTTATATTTTTAGAGGTAAATTTTTCCCTTCTAGGGAAACTTTCAGGATCTTGTGTCTACCATTGCTATGTTAAAAGTTCACCATGGGGGCGCCTGGGTGGCTCAGTCGTTAAGCGTCTGCGTTCGGCTCAGGTCATGATCCCAGGGTCCTGGGATCGAGCCTCACATCGGGCTCCCTGCTCAACAAGGAGCCTGCTTCTCCCTCTCCCTCTCCCCCTGCTTGTGTTCCCTCTCTCGCTGTCTCTCTGTCCATCAAATAAATAAATAAAATCTTAAAAAAAAAAAAAAGCCCACCATGACAGTGCTTATGTGTGGGTCTCTCATTCACTTGTGATTCCTGGTGTCCCCTTTGCATTTGAAAATTCTGCTCTTTGGCTTTGGGGAATTATTTTGTTTTCTTATTTGAGAATTTCTTCCCTTACATTTTCTTTGTACTTTTTTTTTCTGGATAGACTTTTATCGTAATGATTCTCTAATTCTCTACCTTCCAACGCCTTTTACTGAAATATTTATTTCTATAATCCTATCTTTAATTTCTGGTTGCTCATACTATTTTCTTTCTTTCTTTCTTTCTTCTTCTTTCTTTCTTTCTTTCTTTCTTTCTTTCTTTCTTTCTTTCTTTCTTTCTTTCTTTCTTTCTTTCTTTTTTTTAGAGAAAGAGAGAGAATGTGAGGGGGAGGGGAGGAAGTGGAAGGGGCAGAAGGAGAGGGAGAGAGGGAACCTCAAGCAGAATCCACACCCAGCACAGAGCTGGATGCGGGGCTTGATCTCATGACCCTGAGATCATGACCTGCGCCGAAATCAAGAGTCAGACACTTAACCAGCTGCACCACCTAGGCACCCCACTCGTACTATTTTCTGGTTGCTTCTTTCATAGCATCCTGTCCTTGTCTGGTGATACAACACCCCCTTAAATCTCCCTGGAAATACCTATCAGTTATGGAAAGTTTTCTTGTGTCTTCTGTGTCTGAAGTTACTTCCCTTTCTTGTGGAGCATCGTCCCTGCCACTATGTACTTACCTTTGTTTCCTTTTCACACCAGAAGCTTTTGTCAAATGTCTGACGGTGTTTGTCTTTCCATATCTAAGAGTGAGGCTGGACTGGTCAGTTGGCAGACTTCATTTCCTTTGGGAAGGGAGCCTGGGTCACAAGGGGTGGGGGAACTCCAAGTAATGGAGGTGCAAGCCCCTTCTTTGGGGTCGCTGAACCTTCCAACGGGGGATGGATCCCGGGCTGCCCCATGTGTTGCGGGATCTGCTGTCCCTGCGCTGTTGGCCATTCCTTCTTTTGCCACAGCTGCATCTCCAGGCTCCTCTACGCAGTCCAACCCTGTGGTCTCTCTGAGGCCTGAGCCCCGCTGTGGTTCTGCTGGGATGATGTGGGGCCTTCCCAGCCGCCTCCCACTCTGTCCTCCCCCTTCATCAGGGACCGCTCTTCTCCATGTCCACCGCTGTATACTCACCGAAAATGTTCATCAGCGCTGGCCTCCCTCCTGTTCTCTTCTTCATTAGGAGAATGTACTTTTCTTCATTGCTTTATTGTCAGTTTAGTGGGGGTCACCGGAGGGATGACAAACGTGTGGCCAGTAGTCTGTCTTGAAATGGGTATCTTCAATTCCCTCTTTCTTTTGGTTTTGTTTTTATTTATTTTTTTAAAAAGTAGTCTCTATGCCCAATATGGGGCTCGAACCCTCGACCCTGAGATCAAGAGTCTCATGCTCCACTGACTGAGCTGGCCAGGTGCCCCATCAATTCCTTCTTAATGTGTCTGTGTTTCTGTTTGCCAGAACACAGGAGCATGAACCAAATTCAGTTTCACGCTCATCATAAATATCTCGACACTTTGGGAGCTGGAGGTTCCTAAAATCTGAGGGGCCCCTTCCTCCTGTTTGGGCTGTTTTTATCTTACTTGTTCCTTTAAGTCAGATGGGGCTTCCCCACACACCCCATCACCCCGTCACCCCGCCGACCCATCGGAGACCTCCTCACACGCACTTCCGAATGCCCACTCAGGCCGCTGTCCGCAACGTGGGTCGGAGCCGCAGCTCCAGCTCCCTCCACCGTCTTTGTTGGGCGGTTCTGACCCATGGTTTACTCCCGGGTGGGTTTCTCCCGCTCGACGGCAGAGCCTCCCGGACCGCGCCCTTCCTGCCCCCCTGCCTGCAGCAGGTCCAGCCTTCTTGCCTTCCAAGTTCACACCTGCTTTCATCCCTCACTTACATCCAAAGAGGGACATTTTTTTTAAAAAAGATTTTATTTACTTATTTTAAGAGAGAGAGAGACACAGCGAGGGAGGGAACACAGGCAGGGGGAGTGGGAGAGGGAGAGGCAGGCCTCCCGCGGAGCAGGGAGCCCGATGCGGGGCTCGGATCCCAGGACCCTGGGATCATGATCATGACCTGAGCCGAAGGCAGACGCTTAACGACTGAGCCACCCAGGCGCCCCCAAAGAGGGACATTTTAAAGCAATTGGTGTCACCTCTGCAGAGGGCTATTTGGCATCAGCCATCAACACTTATGACTGTACCTGACCCCTGACCTGTGATCCCATCATCATCATGGTCATCATCATCGCACTTCTAGGAGGTTATCCCGAGATAGTTCTTATGCAAAATGACGCGTGTCCAGAGTCATTTATTGCAGCACTGTTTATGTAGGCAGAAGATTGCGGGCCACCCGAATGACTGAGTAGAGGCAGAAATTAGATACATCCATATCATGGAATATTACATAGTCATAAAAAATGAGAAGCCTCTTTATATATTGATAGGAAATAGTATCAAAATATATTCAGTAAAAGCTGGGGGATGCAGAGTGAGTGCCTAACACTTGTGTAACATTTGTGTAACGGGGGGAGAAGGTAAGATGTGCTTATCCTGTCTGTGCATAAAGTCCCTGGAAGTTTACAACATTCACTGACTCCAAGGAGGGGAGCCACCCGGGGGGGCTGGGGTAAAAGGGACATTTTCACTATATGCGCTCTTGGGCCATTTGAATTATGGAGCACGTGGATGTGTTATCTATTAAAAATAAATAAATAAAATTTAAAACTCCCCCTTTGTATAATCTCAATTTAGTTTTTTTTTTTTTAAAGATTTTATTTATTTGACAGAAAGAGACACAGCGAGAGCAGGAACACAAGCAGGGGGAGTGGGAGAGGGAGAAGCAGGCTTCCCGCCGAGCAGGGAGCCCGATGCGGGGCTCGATCCCAGGACCCCGGGACCATGACCTGAGCCGAAGGCAGACGCTTAACGACTGAGCCACCCAGGCGCCCCTCAATTTAGTTTTTTTAAAAGCACACATAGGGGCACCTGGCTGGCTCTGTTTTGGTGGAGCATGTGGCCCTTGATCTCATGGTCATGAGGTCTGGCCCTGTGTTGGGTGTAGACATGACTTAAAAGTAAAACCTTTAAAGAAACCAAAAAAATTAAAAGTAAAAAGCATACATATTATACTAAATTATAAAATGGGGCACCTGGGTGGCTCAGTTGGTTAAGCATCTGCCTTTGGCTCAGGTCATGATCCCAGGGTCCTGGGATCGAGCCCCACGTCGGGCTCCCTGCTCAGTGGGAAGTCTGCTTCTCCCCCTGCTTGTGCTCTCTGTCAAATAAGAAATAAATAATCTTTAAAAAAATAAATTATTATAAAACAACTTGTATGTTAATCTATAGTCTCTGAATTCAGAAGATGTTCTAATATAACATAGTTTTTTAATATGAACTATGCATTTCGCTATAATTAATATGCCTGTATGTTACGTATTATATTTATCATACATATCCTCTTTTTAAAATTCTCTTTATAAAAAAGAATCTGCAGGGAAAACATCAAAATGTTAACAGTGGTTATTTCTGGGTAGTTGGCATCCGAATGATTTTAATTTTCTTCTTTCTCCTTTTGCTATTTTTTCTCCAGTTTTTTTATGATAAAGATGTACGGCTTCCAATAATCAGGACAAAGTCATGTACGTTCCTCCACCGCACTGTTTGCAGGATAAAGCTCAGTCCCTTTCTAGAGGCCTGTCGAGGCCCCTGCCTGCATTTCCGTACTCCTCTATTGCTCCCCATCCCCCCACCCAGGATCTATGACCCCTGAGCAAGGCCCCTTGGCTGTTCTCCCCTGTCCTTCAGTAACGTGACCCAGTCTGTCCAGCTCAAATGTCCCCCCTCCCAGATAGAATCGGGGGCGCCCTCCTCTGTGCCCCGAAACCCACTGTCTCCCTCTGCACTGCATTCTTCACGTGTGTGGCCTTTGTCTTATGAGTCACCGTGCTTCCAGGTGTAGCCCAGCCCCTGGCTCACCGGGAGGGCCAGGGAAGTTCAGGGCCTCACAGCTACTCCCTCACGGCTCCTTCAACCTTCAGCACCACGGAGGTGCTAAGAGAGGTACTGTTGGCTGCGGTCCCCCCCCCCTTCACTTTGGTGTCTCCTTTCTGTGTATCAGAGTTTCTGGGGTGTGAACTCGGTGTTCTGCCCGATCTGGCTGCAGTCCGAGGTCCCCTCCTCGTGAGCCGCATTCTCAGATAGGGCCGCAGCTTCCATGCCAACGGTGGGTCCTGGACCAAGCCGCGGTGGTCCCATGTGAGAAGAAAGGGCTCTCCCAGGATGACGGGTCTGCAGGAGGCAGGGGAGGCCCTTTTCTCATGTCCTTGGAGAAAGTGGGGCTGGGAGAGGAGGTGACATTTGGGGCAGAGACTTGCCCACTCCAGGAACCTTCCAGTCTTCCTGCCCGCCCCTTCCTGGAGGGACACTGGCCAGAGGGGAGGAGATGGGAGCAGGAGGAGTGACCAGAGCAGGGCCCCACTGCCCATCTCCTTGCCTGGAGGACTTGAGTCTTCTTGCCATTTTGCAGATTCATGCAGAAGAAACCTGCTGCCGGAGAATCCCGCTCGTTCCCAGTTTCCCAGAATGCATAGACCCGTGATTCACCAACAGTCCCCGTGCCCAGCATCTCTCACACCAAACTCCGCCCCTGGTTCACAGGGGAGCTGAACTTAAAGGAAATGGCAGAGGGTGGAGGTCAAGTTCTTTTCCTCTCCATTTATGCCCTGGCTTAAGGGATACTCTTACAGACTCGCCCCTTATCCAGCCACTGTCGCTCTCACCCTTATTCCCAAGGAGATTGCCGGAGAGGATCAGTCCCAGCCTGAGAGCCTGGACACTGGCATCCTTTGCAGCACAACCCTCTGACAACAGCACCAGGGCTAAGGCTGGATGTGGCAGGCACATGGCCCTGGGCAGATGTGGGCAGTCACCTATGAAGCCCGGTGTTCGAAATCCTTCCATTAATAAGCACTACTGGCTAACGTTTACCTAGACCTTAGTATGTGCCCGATGTGTTCTGAGTGCTTTCCCTGAATTAAGGAAATGGGTACATTGATGACGTCTCTGTTTTGCACACAAGGAAACTGAGACATGGAGAGGCAAAGCAGGTGGCCCAGGTCACTTGGCTAGTGGATGGTCTAGCCAGGATTTGAACTCTCCAGCTCCAGAGCCTGTGCCTCTAACCACAAGGCTAAACTGCCAGGGGAGAGGCCCTCCTCCAGGCTGACTGTGCCTCTTATTTGCAGCTTCTTGTGAAGTGCACATATTCCCGGGGAGGGCCTGGGTATGCCTAGTTCACCTCCTGGCTATGAATTGGCTTAGTAGATCCTTCCCCAGGAAGGAGCTGGCTACGGGCCTGAGGATGGCCCCTGAGTTTCTTGCGGGGTGGGTGGGGAAAGGAGCCTCTAAAGAGGGTGTGAGGGTCAAGGAAGAGAGGAGAGGGTCCTTGGAGTTGCCTGAGGGTGGTGGGGAGGAGAGGGGGAGCAGTGAGGGCCCCCAGCTCAGCGGGGACAACAGCAGGGAAACAAGATGAGGAACAGTGAGGGTAGAATGGGGAAGGGCTCAAGCTGACCCTCAGAGCCCATGCTTTTGGTATGACCTCCTGAAGTGGAGTGAAGGGACTTGAGAATGGATGGACAGGGGAGTGGAGAGACGGACAGGGGAGTGGAGTGGTGGCAACGGCCCTCCAGGCCTGAGTGGGGCTTCGGAGTCCTGTGGGCCACAGCCTGAGCCCTGACCCTCCCAGGATGCCCCAGGCCACTCCCTCGGAGTCCAGAGTCACAGGTCTGAATTCCAAACCCCCGCACCCAATCCAGCTCTTGGCTCTCCAATGGAATGAAGTGGGTCTGTGCCTGCTGGATACTGGATGCTGCCAGGAGCCTTCTGTTGGCATCGCCTAAAAACCTAGAATAAGCTTCTTCCACCACACACCTGCTGCTGCCCATTCAGTGCCCACAGCATGCTCCCCGGGTCGTCACAGCAACGTGGGGAGGTGGTCTAGATGAACCTCATCTGGCCTGTGAGGACTTGAGCTCGGGGAGGTTATCACTTGCCCAGGATTCAAACCCAGAATTGCACACACCGAGTGTGATACTTCTTCTGCTCACCCACAGCTGCAGCCCGGGGTTTCCAGCCCAGGCTGTAGCTTTGGGGCCTTCCTGGGGTCCCCGTGCCTCAGCAGTTCCTTGCCTTCCAGACACTCTAAGCACAGCTTCCCAAACCTCTATTTGCTTCAGAATTGCCTGGGGAGTGTGTTTTAGATGCAGATCCCTAGAGTTTACCCCCCACAGCTTCTGACTATGGAGATCTGTGTTGGGGCTCGGGACTCTGAATTCTTAGCAAAGCCCAAATAATTCCTTTTTTTTTTAAATTAAGATTTTATTTACTTACTTGTCAGAGAGAGAGAGAGAAAGCGCACAAGCAGGGGGAGCTGCAGACAGAGAAGCAGGCTCCCTGCCGAGCAGGGAGCCGGTTGTGGGACTCCATTCCAGGACCCTGGGATCCCAGGATCATGACCTGAGCGGAAGGCAGCAGCTTAACAGACTGAGCTACCCAGGCATCCCCAAACCCCAAATAATTCTAAAGCAGGAAGTTCCTGCTTGCACCCAGCTCTGAGCAACCTGTACCCCTTGCCATCCAGGATCTCCCAGGTGTCTGTGCCAAGCTTTTATCCATGGCAGGGGTCCACAAACACCCTGGGGTTGAACGAGGACCCCTTTATCCCTGAGTCTGTCACGCGGGTTCGTCTTGTGGGTAATGGGAGACTTTTCTAGGCTGCAGTTTGGTTGTCTTCTTATGTTCCAGGCTGCCTCTCCCGGGTTTCCCTGGTCAGGCAAGGGACGTGTGAGGTGAGACAGCACCCCTTGAGGTCTTGGCAGGGGCCTACCACTGCACCCATGTTTCCAGACCAGGTTGGGGCTCCCTTTGGCTAAAGTCATAGAATGGAGCCCAGACCCCAAGGCAGTGTTTCTCAACCTATGGCCCAACCACTTCAGAATCACCTGTGTTATTTGGCAAAGACGCAGATTCCTGCCACCCAACCCTGCTTTATTGAATGAGAATGGGGGACGGTGGGAGGGGGGTAGCGTGGGGACAGGGCCCAGAACTCTGCATTCTTAGCGAGCACCCCAGCCAATTCTTTTTTTTTTTTAAGATTTTATTTATTCATTTGAGACACAGAGATACAGAGAGAGAGAGAGAGAGGGAGAGATAGAATGAGCCGGGAGAGAGGCAGAGGGAGAGGGAGAAGCAGGCTCCTTGCTGAGCCAGGAACCTGATGTGGGGCTCGATCCCAGGACCCTGGGATCATGACCTGAGCAGAAGGCAGACGCTTAACCATCTGAGCCACCCAGGCGCCCCTCCCCAGCCAATTCTTAGGCATGTGAATGAGAAATCCTGCTATAGAACGTGGATTTCACAGTATCACAGACATGGGTTCAAATCTGACCTCTGCCAAGAAATAGCTCTGTGTGTGTGTGTTGGGGGAGGGGGTTGGAACTAATTCCTTAACTTTTGCGAGACTCCATTTCCTCATCTATGAAAAGTGGGTTACTATGCCTGCCATTGTTTTTTTTTTTTTTTTAAGATTTTATGTATTTATTTGATAGAGCGAGAGAACACAAGCAGGGAGAGCAGCCGGCAGAGGGAGAGGGAGAAGCAGGCTTCCTGCGGAGCAGGGAGCCCGATGCGGGGCTCGATGCGGGGCTCGATCCCAGGATTCCGGGACCATGACCTGAGCCGAAGGCAGACGCTTAACAACTGAGCCACCCAGGCGCCCCTGCCCATTGGTCTTGCTGTGAGGATTAGCTCAAACCGTGAGGGGACACGGATACACAGCTGCCAGCACCGGGTCCCCTCTGGAGCACACCCAGCCCTGAGGTAGAGAGAAGGATGCATTAATAAATGCCTTCCCTGGGAGTGGACACCCAGCATTACTCATCCAAACCCTGAGCTGCTTTAACACATTTCTAACCTTGCATTTCCTGTGGGGTGAGCTCAATGAGGCTTTTCAAAGTTGTCTAGATGGGTTCCCATCCTCAGGTGTGGGAACTCCAAGTTGGAGCCAGGTGATGTAAACAAAACAGCCATTCAATGTGGCTCCCCCTCCCTGCAAGCCCTCTGTGTCCACCTCTACCCCCCACCCCGCCCCGTTTCCCCGCCACTTGACATTCCCAAACCCCTCACTCTGTGGGACAAGGCCCTCTTGGCAAACGGCAGGTGGGCCAGGAGCAGGGAGTCATCTAGTCTTCCTTGCCTCGGCTGCCCCAGTCTGGCTGATCCAAAGAAATACCAAGGCTTTTGACAAGCTTCAGTCATTCCTAACGGGTCAGTTCCCTCCGGAAATATTCCCCAGCTCTGCTGAAAGCCTGCCAGGCAACTTGGTGACGTCCAGCTCTCAGCCCACACAATGGGCACAGGCAGAACAATGTGGAGTAGGGAAAACATCCCGCCTGTCCTTAGGCTCACATCCTCCTGGGACCCCACCCCACGCCCACCCCAGGGCTCCCAGAGCTAGTGGGAGGGCCGGAGGAGGAGAAGGAGGGGTGCAGAGAGGGGGCCCAGAGCAGCTGTGGACGAGGGAAGGTGAGGAGTGGCTGCATTCTGAACCAGCTGGGCGAGTCAGATTAGAGGTCAAATCTGCTTATTCTGGCTCTCTTGCCAGGGCTAGGGGCCAAGGTCTCAAGAGCTCCACGCTGGAATGAATTAAAATCCTGGCTGGCAAAAAAAGCAGTTTAGAGGGCAGTGAGGCAGGTAGGCGTACCTGGTGAGAGGCCTTACTTTGTCATTTAAATA
The DNA here is from genome assembly GCF_009762305.2 of Zalophus californianus. NCBI lineage: Eukaryota > Metazoa > Chordata > Mammalia > Carnivora > Otariidae > Zalophus > Zalophus californianus. The sequence goes on from NC_045604.1 coordinate 25,414,704, forward strand.
ACCGTGTGCAAGGTGTTAAACCTCTAGGGTCTCAGTTTCCTCATCCATGGAATGGGGTCATCCTGCTGCCCTGTCTACCTCACAGGATGTTGTCAGAGCAAAATGGGCTTCTGGGCGTGAAAGTGCCACCATCGTTGCCAAGGGATTACTTGGTCACCAACTGGTGTCATGACCTTAACAAAGCAGCTGGAGTGGGCTGGCACACCTGGGGGAGATCACACTGAAGACCACCCGGGGAGTTGAGGATCTGAACCCTGGGAAGAGACCTGACAGACGTTGGGAACCTGAGTACTGAATACAGGCTGTGAGGGGTGGTTGGGTGGCTCAGTCCGTTAAGCGTCTGTCTTCGGCTCAGGTCATGATCCCAGGGTCCTGGAATCGAGCCCCAGTCTCCCTGCTCAGTGGGGAGTCTGCTTCTCCCTCTCCCTCTGCCCCTCCCCTCTCATGCATGCTTTCTTTCTCTCAAATGACTAAAGTCTTAAAAAAAAAAAAAGATTACAGGCTGTTAGACTTTCTAGATAATTGGGCTTGGGGGTAGGACTGGTTGGAGATGGGGGGTGTTGGAGGACTTACCTAGAAGTCACATTTCCATACTAAGCTCCGTTTTTACTCAGGTTGTGTATATTTGGGTGAGCTTTTGGGCGATGGGGCTTATGAAGGACTGAAAGCCCCTAAGTCCTTGCATCAGCATGGGTGTAGCCCAACCAGGTGCCACCAGAACTGAGCACATAAAAAGTGTTCAAGGAGTTGAATAAGGAAGGCTTCCTGGAAGAGGAGAGTTTGAGGCAAGCTTGAAAGGAGGAGAGAGGGAAATGACTCTTACAAAACACTAAAGTGAAAACAGGTCAGTGTAGAATCTGGAGCAGGGAGGATGCTCCAGGGCATCTGGGGCCCCCCTTCATGATAAGGACTGGGACACTGAGTCCCAGCAAGGGGAAGCCACCTGCCCAAGGCCCAGTGAGTCTGACCGAGCGGGAGCTGCTGAGGAGGTGGAAGAAGTCCAGACAGAGGGAACACGGACAGATGGACTCTGGGGGTGCAAAGGCTTGAGGGAGGAAGCGCCTCAGGGCAAGGTGGGTCCTTGGCCCAGCAGCAAGAGTGCAGAGCATGCCATGGATGGTCAGACACAAGCCCGAGAAGGAGGGTCAGAGCTGGGGTACAAAGGGATACAAAGGGCTTGGGAACCTTGCCCTTGGGAGGCCCAGAGCCGGGGTACAAAGGGCTTGGGAACCTTGCGGGGGAGATGACAGTAGACAGTTGATGGCTTGTTGGACCCCCTCTGCACCCGGGGCCACGTTCCTCTGAGCATCCTGGGGGCGGGGGCGGAGGGAGTAGGGTCTGGAAACACCTAGAAACAAGACTGGCTTTACCCTGTGACTGTAAATGGGCACTTAAGCCTAAGGAAGTCTGAGCTCAAGGCAGGGGTAGCATGGGGTGGGGGGGCTCCCTGCTGCTGGGAAGGGAAGGAAGAACTGGGGAAGAGGGGATTCCAGCAGTTTCCTGATATATCAGGGGTTTCATTTTTATGTTAATTCATTTTTATTCACCACCACGAACTGAACTGAGGGTGCAGGTGCCACTCACTTTATGAGGCTTGCAAAACTCACAGGTACCGCAGAGGCTGAGGAAGGGGAGGGCCGGGAGGCTGACAGGGGCAAGGCCTCTGGGCTTATCACAGGGGCATATGTGAGGTGCGGATAACCAAGCCCACTTCGAAGCCATTATTGTAGTTTATGCAATTGGCTTATCTTTCCCTGACCAGATGGGAGTTCCTTGAGGAGAGAGCACTTTACTTATTTCCAAATCTTTAGTGTTTCACAGACTTGCTTGGGCCAAGGAGATTTTTAATAACTGTCTGTTAAAGTATTTTTTAAATTTAGGTAGTGTGTTAAGCTTACAGCACTTTGCTTAACACAGGGATGTGTTAGGATGAGGGACATGGCAGTTCTCAAATTCTGATGGCAGTTTGGGAGGACAGGTGTTCCCCAAAGACAGAAGGGGTTTTATTCATTCCTGTGCCCCCACACAACCCTTCCTCCCTCTAGTGGGAAACCTCTGGCCTCTGGTCACAGCAGTCTCAGTGAAAACAGAAGAATGAGGTTGCCTGTCGCCATTCTGGGAGACAGATAACAAGGCTAACACTTACGCAGCACTTATGTGGAGCTTTCTATGTGGCCACTACATTCTGAGTGCTTTCCGTGTGTTAACTCATTCATCTCCACATTAATCCTACGATCAGCCTATTTTACAGATGGGGAAACTGAGGCCCAGAGCAGCCATGTGATGTGGTCCCACAACAAGAAGTGATGGAGCAGCATCCAAATGGAGGCAGCCAGGCTGTTGACCTCCACACTGCACTGCTCCATTGCTCGTCCACCCCAGCCTTCCCCACTGCCTCGTAGGGTGAAGCTGGGCAGTCAACTCCATTACCAAGCGGAACTCTTGGCCAGAGGTGCACAATCAGAGGTGGCTGAGGATAACCTCTCAAGGTAGGTGCCCACGGCAGGAAATGGTCCTGCCCTGAACCCCTGGGCCCATCTCCTCTTCCCAAGGCAATGCTCCCACTCATCGGCTCCTAGAGGTCCTAAGAAGGAATCCTGGGTTTGTTCATTACCGCACCCCAGAGTCACTCCCTGCTCTTGAAAGGCCAAGGTAGTCTTGTGGTAAAGTGAGTGACTTACTTCACTGGGAGGGTGGCCCAGCCTCCTGGAATCCAGGGGGGAAGGGGGTTTGTACACCACCACCACTGTGGGCCACGTTTTCTTCAGCTCCTCTGAGCAATGCTTCTCACCTGTGGGCCATCCCTTGCTGCCCCGCCTGGCAAAGTAGAGACCCAAAGAATACAGTCAGACCAGGTACAGATCCGGCCGACCCCAAGATGGCGCCTTCCTCTGTAAGCTGGTCAGACTGAGCAGAGACAGTGCCTGTCCCTGGGATTCCCAATGGGTGCTGCCCCAGCGTCTGCCTCAGTGCTTCTAGAGACAGAGCACTCACTACTTCCAAAGGCAGCCGACCCACTTTGAGTGACACCTTGACCCAATGCTTTTATTGTAGACTCTCTTCCATGATGACTTCCCCAGCTACATTTAAATCTCCATGGAGACAAAACACTGGGTTGAGGTCATCTTCTAAAAGTCTTGCAAAATCTTTTAGGGAGAATGTGCTGAATACATTCTTACTAACGACTGAGATCTTATCAAGGGTCAAGAAAGCAAGAAAAGAAAAAGTGCCCAGTTTTAATGCCAGGACTGGGATCCCTAGGGGAGGGAAGGAGCTGGAATTCCTCCTATCAGAGAAGGGGGTGTGCATGTGCAGTGCATCCATGCTACCATTTAACGAGCACTCGGTGCCCAGCCCCTTGCATGAATCCTCACGATCCTGAGAAAAAGGGTGTTGCTGCTATCTCTGTTTTACAGAGAAGGAAACTGAGACACAGAGAGGTTAAGGAACATGCCCAAGGTGACCCAGCTTGCAAGCAGCAGAGGTGGGGTTTGAATCCAGGTCCATGTATTCTGGAGCCCTGGGTATGCGAGACTCCTCCTCGAGAACCCAGGGCCCAGCGGACTCCTTCTCCAGGGAAAACGTGGATGGCATAAAAAGGTTTTGTTGTCTCTGAAATGTAAAAGGAAAAAAAAAAGATCTCGGTAAATTTTAAAAGGACTAAAAGACAACTCCCCTTCCCCCCAGGTAACTGAGATCTCGTGAGAGGAAGCCAAGACCACATCCTAACTGACTCTGAGACTCTGAGCTCCCCCAAGTAGGGTCTAAGTCAGGGTCAAGTTTGTATCCCGGGTACTGGAAACAGCCTGGCAGAGTCAGGAGCCCTCAGATGAATAAGGAATGAGGGAAGGAGGCGTCAGGAAGATGGGGACGGGGCTGGGAGCTCCAAGCAGGGAGGAGTGCTGACCGCAGCCGGGAGGGCAGAGCCACGTGTGTGCCACTTTCCGGCTGAAGCCTGCCTGCCCACACAGCCGCGGCCACGGCACCCCATGCCCCGTGTTGGCCTCACCAGAAAACCCATGAGGGCGAGAGACAGGATGACACTTGGCACCCAGAGAGCTTCTCAGGGGTTGGAGGCTCGGGGAGGCTGCAGAATCTTGTTCCTTAGGGAGGAGGCCAGGGTTGATGGCCGCTCCCCAGGTGTAAGTACTCCCCCCACCAGGAAGAGGAAGGAGGGCAGGGGCAGGAAGCGGGGGCGGTAGAGGGAAAAGGGCAGAGAGAGGTCCTAAGAAGGGAGGAAGGGAGAGGAGAAAGGGCTGATGGGCAGGTGTCTGAGGAGGTGCCCTTCTGTCCGAGGAGGGCGTGACCCTCCCTGGAGCCCAGCGCTGAGCATCAGAAAGGGCAGTAGCCAGAGCGCAGGAGCAGGACTCGGCTGGGGCCCTACGCTGCCCTGTCGATTTATGGATGGTGGAAGGTCCACAGGGTCCGGAGGAGGAGCTGGGGGATGGCAGGGGGTGCGTGGGGGGGTGGGGGTGGGGGACAGTGACTGTCGGCTAACCCTCTGGTGCCTATGGTCACCTATGCTTGTAGGTGGCCGGAGGGCGACGGTGCTGCTCCCAGTTTCCAGGATCCCCGAAGTGTACCCTCTGTGCAGACAAGTGAGGTGAAGCCTCCGTGCTAGCAGCCCACATCTACCTGGGAGGCAGGTGGTGCGGCGCAGAGCGTGGTGCTGCTCCGGTGGGCAGACCTGGGTTCAAATTCTAACCAGACCGCTTACTCTCAGTGTGGCCAGGCTCACCCCAAAGCTTCAGCCACCTCACCTGGGAAATGTGATGGCAGCCCCCGCCTCACAGCACCCGCATGAAAGAGGCCCCTCCCTCCTCCTTTTGCTCTGGGCTCCCTCCTTGGGCCTGTAGGGTGGGGGTGTCCTTCCCCTCCCCCTCTCACAGCACCCTCCTCACGGGGCCTCTCTGAGCCTTGGAAAACAGAGGTCAGTGACTTCCCATTTCACAATGAAACCCAGAGCTTCACCCCTTCATGCCCCACAAGACCCCGTATGAGTGGTTCACAACCCTGGCTACACATTAGGGTCATCTGGGGAACTTTTTCAGAAGTGCTGATGCCTGGCCCCACCACCAGCAGATCTGAGCGAATGGATCTGAGCTGGAGTGGGGCATCCTCGCTTCCTCCTTGCTTCCTGGCGACCTCACCAGCCCGCCGGGCCTTGGTGCCCCAGCCTGCCTCCTCCTTGCTCATACACACACACACACACACACACACACACACACACACACACACACACAGGCCCTTCAGGGCCTTTGCTGGAATGCTCTGTCCTTGGGGGTGCACATGGCTCCCCCTCACAAGTCACTGCTCCCCGCTGATCTTATCAGAGCGCCTCCACCCCAGGCCATCACATCTCCCCTGACCCTGCTTGATTTTGCTTTATCACACTGCTGACCCTTGATGTGCCCTGTGGTTATGTGGGTGACGTCTCTCTAAGCTCTATGACAGCAGGGACGTTGCTGGTTTATTCACTGCCCCATCCTCAGGGCCCAACACAGTGCCTGGCACACAATGGGTGCTTGACCAAAATCTGGGTAAAGAAAGGCCCTTTCTGCCCACAGGCCTGAGCTCCTGGAAGGTGAAGGCGGACACATGCACCTGGGTGTCCTGGCGCCCAGCACAGGACCAACCAGTCCGTGACCAATTCATGGTGCTGATGATTTGCTCTAGAGACCGAAGGGCTGGTGGAATGCTGTGGAGCGTCGAGACGGGAAGGAGGGGTCCAAGCAGATGGAGGTGGAAAGATGGGCCGCAAGGGGCTGAGTTGCTTCAAGGAAGAAAAGAAGGAGGCCTGGCCTACCATTTAGCTGGGCCAGGCGGCCCGGTAGGGCGAAGGCAGTAGCGGCCTGTGGGACATCAGCCCCGACCACTGGACCATACAGTAGGGGCAGGATGACGGGGAGCCCACAGGAAGGGAAGGGTGGGGCAGGGGAGAGTCAGCCCCAGGCCCCACCCCTGCAGCCATCACTGATTAGGACCTTTTGTCAGGCAGCTGCAGGCTATTGCAAACCACAAATGCCCCCGCCAAGGCCAAGTGGGCGTGGTGAAGGGAAAGGCCAGTGGGGACCGAGGCTGCTGGACAGGTAGGGTCAGGAGGTATCATTTGGGGCCTGGCATTCTCACAGTGCTCTTGGGAAAGCAAACCTGGACACTGAACTGGAAAGCAGAGCAGGATGTGGAGAGCTTTGGGAGAGAGAAAGGAGGCTGTGGGCCCCCAAGGTAAGAGGCGATCTGGGCAACAGAAGGTGGATTCAAAGTTTGTAGAAATTGCTGCTGGATTGGATTAGTGACACGTGCACCCTCCTTCTGTGCCCTGACCTTGGCCATCCCCCATGTCAACCCTCTCTTAAACCTCCTCTCCTTCCCTCCCAAGAGGTCGGGGAGCCGTTGGGTTGGGGGAATGAGAGGGGCAGCCACAGCAGCTGGCTCCCAGACCCCTCCCCGGGGCTCCCTCTGTGCTCTCCTGGCCGGCCCCACCCCTCAGGCCCCGTCCCCGAGCGAAGGCCTCCTCAGCTCCTCCCCACAAGGCCCAGAGCTGACTTCCGGCTCTGGAGGCAGCAACATCCGGAATACAGCAGGAAGGGTGCAGGGCACCCCTCCCATGCCCAGGGTGGGTTCAGAGATGCACATGAACCAAACTCTCTGTCCACTTTATATATATACATATACAAGCAGGCCCCACCCACACTCATGAGGCCTTGAGAAGGGCCTTCCATCCTCCATCTTTGGCATCAATCTGTCAAAATCAGCTTTTCTGTGCAACATGAATTAAATATATTATCTGTCTTTGTGCTGAGTCACGGGACATTCACAGTACAGTGCGGGGAGGAGGGGAGGGACTTGTGGGGAGGCCAAGACCCTCCAGGGCTGCTCCTCGGGCTGAGGGGTGGGGCTGGGCAGGGGGCTTTCGTAGAGAAGCTGGGCCTGGCCTCCCCTTGGCGTTGCCATTGGAGATTCAGCCAAGTGTTGAGACCTTGGGAATACAACAGGCGTGCTTGGAAGGGGTGGTGAGGGGGGGCCTTCTTCAGGGCTGCGGGCCTTCCAACTCCCAGCCCCCTAGGGCGGGGATCAAAGCCTGTGTGTCCTAGCCCACCTTCCGTCACCTTAGACTGAGGCATTTACACCCTGCCCTCTGGGAGCCCGGGGGCATGGGGAGGCTCGTGCCAGGATGGGGTGGAGCATGGGACCGGGCCCTAGGGGCCGGGAAGGAGGGAACAGGGGAGGCTGTGCGAGCCCCAAGGAGCTGAGGCTGGCCTGGCACCAGCATCAGGGTGACCCTGCCTATCTGGGTGTCGTCCCCCGGACCCCGGCCCCGGGCTGGCTTATCAGGACCCAGGCATGATAAGCAGGAGCTACTTTCGGGAAAGGGTGGACAGGTAGGAGCTTGGGTTAGAGCTCCAAGGGCAGTGAGTGCTCTACCACCTGCCAATTTAAGGCAATCCCGTTCAGAATGGGGGGATGGGCAGGAGCCAGCTGAGGTGGCAGGAGTGCAGCTGGTGGGACTGGCCACCTCTGGACTCAGCTGGGCATCCAGCAGCATACGGGGCCTCTGGCCAGGAGAGGGGAATGGGGACAGGGTGAGGATGTGGAGAAGTGGGCTGGGCTCCCCTTCTCTGCCGCTCTAGGGACACCTGCCCTTCAGGTGGGGGGTGGGCTTTGGCACACACGTGGGCACCCAGGATTCCAGGGTCCTAGACAAGGTGGCCCGAGCTTCCTGCTCTCAGAGGGGAAGCAAGTGAGTGACGTGTGGGCAGGCAGCCCCTGGCGGGGAGGTACGGTGGTGCCCATGTTCGGGGCACAGTGCTCAGCCTGACGCCAGGATTCTCCCGTCTGTGTGGGTCCCACGCTGGTGCCCAAGCACCTCAGGGTGGGAAAGGGTCTGCGGTCCCCTCCTCCCCTCCTCCTCATCTCCCCCCAAGGAAAGCAGCTCAAGCCCAGCTCCAGGGCTGACGACAGAGGGGTTGGTGTCGAGGTGAAGGCCACAGGGGAGACTTGTGGGAAGCAGGAAGAGGAAACAGCCGTGGCCAGCATGGCTGCCAAGAGGTCTTCTGGGCCAACCATTAGCCCTTGTTCCTCAGTCCCCCCAGGGCCACGCAGGCCCCGTCCTGCCCGCCGTTGTGCCGTTGTGCTCGCTGTGACCTCTTGTCCCTGGGGCTCCTGGGGCCGCAGCAGGGTGGGCGCGGCTCAGAAGATGCTCTGCCTCCGGCTCTTCCCTCGGCCTGGAGAACGGAGGGGAAGGGGTGGGGCTGCAGAGAGGAGGCTGGGCAGCAGGGTGCCCCGGGGACCAGGAGCGAAGGGCGTCCTCCAGGGCTATTCTGCTCCCGGAAGCCAGTCGGTCCTGGGTTCGAATCGCAACTCGGTTACTTACCAGCTGTGTGAAATTGTGACCTAACCTCCCCTGTGCCTCAGATCCATTGAATACGAAATGCAGAGCCTGCATAGTACCTATTTCGGGGCACCTGGCTGGCTCCGTCAGTAGAGCCTGTGATGCTTGATCTTGGGGTCCTGAGTCTGAGCCCCACATTGGGTGTAGAGATTACTGAAAATACACACACACACACACACACACACACACACACAAGGTACCAACTTCTTCAAGGGGTGTTTTAGGATTATATGAAATAACACACTTGTCACATCTGAGGCCTTCAGCTGTTCTAGAGTCAAGGTATGGTTCCCCCGGAATGGAGGCAAGAGAATTCAGGGTTTGCAGACAGAATGTAGCCCAGAGATGTGCCCCTTCCTCGGGGCTCTGTCAGATGCAGCGTGGTGTCTGGGTTGGGGGCTGACAAGGGGCACACTGGAGGGAGGAAGCCTGGGCAGGAGATAGGGAACCCAGCTCCTTCCCTGCTCCCCATACCCCCCCCCCCAGGGAGGCCAATGTCGGGGAGGGCGGCATGCTGAGGGAGGGCGGCATGCTGAAGAAAGGCTCACTCCGTTCTTCAAGAGGGAGGAGCAGCCTGCCCTGGTCTCCCCTAATTAGGGGAGGGGGTGGCGGAGGCACGAGCCCCTACCTGGCTGCTGGAAGGCCAGGCCCCGGTAGCCCGGGTCCTTCTGGAGCTGGATCTCCTTCAGGGAGAAGATGGACGCCGCTGTGGGGAGAGAGGAGAAAGGTGGGGAGAGAGCCAAGCCCACGGGGGCCCCCACGCCCACAGAGCGCCCGCTGGCCGGGGGAACCCCTTCATTCAGGGCTGGCCCAGGAACCCCCTAGCTGGGCCTTGCTGGCGGCTTCCCAGGTCCCACAGTTTTGCCGCTGAGGCACAGACGGGAACCCGAGGCGGGGAGGGGAGGCCCCCACGCTGCTGGGCCCCTCGTCCCAGCTCTTCCCCCCCTCCCCCGCAGCGGCCGCCCCCGTCTTCGGTTCGGGGTGACCCCAGCCCCTCCCCCAGCCTCCCTGGATACTCACTATCTTCAAGCTGGTGCACGCGCTCTCCCAGAGACCGGAAGTAGGGGTGGCTCAGGGCTGCCTCTGCGGCCATACGGCTCTTGGATTCGTACTGAAAGGTACGGGGTGGGCTATGGGGCCGTGGCTGGGGGACTCTGGGGACCCCTGTGCGCGGTGCGACCCCTACACTGAGTTAGACGGCCAGAACGAGAGGGACCCGAGTCTAACCCAGGAGCCTGCGGGGGCCGCTGCCAGCCCCCACCTCCAAGCCAGCCCGAGGCCGACTGTGGGCTCGGCTCCCAGGCCTCCAGCCACTGAGAGAAAACCCAAACTGGGACTTCCAGAGAGTGACCTCCTCTTGGGATGGAAATACAGAGGCTGAAGCCACCATGGCCATAACATTAACAACAGTAACATGTCATGCCAGCGACTCCCCTGTGCGCTTCCTTCAAGACAGGCACCATACTGTGTTCCATAATCTCAATTTGTCCTCGTGACCCGTTTATAAAATACGAATTATTAATTCCTCTTTGCAGTGGAGGAAACGGAAGCCCAGGAAAGTTCTATAACTTGCCCAAGGCTACACAGCTAGTAAGTGGGCCTGAACTGGGGTTTGAGCTCAGAGTGTGCCCGCTCCCACGGCCGCGTGGAAACCAGCGCTCCTCCTGGGCCCGGGGGTGGGGCGACGGGGAGGAATATGGGGGAGAGCATGAGCTGTGAGCACAGATGTGGGTGGAGGGCCCAGGTGGGGTCTTGGGGCTTCAGCGCTGTTGGCTCTCCGGCTGCCTGTCCCTGGGCCCAGCTGGGGGCACACTCACCAGGAGGAGGCTGGTCAGGAGGTGGATGCCCTCAGTGTCCAACCTGCAGGAGGAAGGAGCTGACTCAGGCCTGGCCTGGGTGGGAGGGCCAGGGGCCAGGGGTGTGCGTGGCCACCTCCAGGAGGGACAGCGGGGACCGTGAGCAGGCGAGGAGGTGTGGGGCGCCAGGGCTACCTGGGAGCGTGGCTGATGAGCGGCTGGGGGAGGTACCGCGGGAAATTGTAGGCTCTGAACTCCGACAGGGCGGTCACGCCGGGCCACATCTCGTCCGTAGGGGTCCCTGGGGAGATGAGAGGGCGTGGGAAGGGCAGAGTGAGGGGCCAGGGCCACGGGCGACTTGGGAAGGATGCAGTGAAGAGGGTGGGGGCAGAGAATGGCGGAGGCCACAGGGGTCGCCGCCCCGTTGAGAGCGAGTGGGAGCCCCTCTTCCCAGGCCCTGTCTGCGCCTGGGCTGGACGGAGTTCTGGCGCCTCCTGGTGGCGAACGGGAGGGACCGGCCGGAGACTAACCCAGGAGTCGGAAGATGAGGTGCAGCTCCTCCTTGACCGTGGAGCCGGGGAAGAGGGGCCTCCCCGTGGCCATCTCGTAGTGGATGCAGCCCACGCCCCTGCGGGGAGCAATGCGCAGGGGCGGCGTCAGGCTGGGCCTCCTCGCACCCGCCCTTCCTAGGACTGCTCCACCAGGGCACCAGTGATGCCCCGGCCGTGGTGGCTGCAAGGGTCCTGGCCTCGGGTGGGGTGGCCCAGGACAGGGGAGACTAGCACAGCCCAGTCCGCCACTGGGGCCTCTCTCTGGGGCTCCTCTGGGCTCTAGGGCGCTTTAGCCTCTCCCCTCACTCCGTAGAGTTTGGGTCTGCACCCATGTGCCAGTTCCTCAAGCAGCACTATCTCAAACTCTGCCCCCACAGGAAGAGGGAAGTCCATAAATCCATTCTCTTGGGGACCCCCAGCACAGAACACAGTGATCATTCATCAGAAACCTGGGTTTCTGCTTAAAAATTGGGCTGATATTTTTCGTTCTATAGCAAATCATATGCATGTTAATTTTAACACAAAAGTAATAAATCCTTTCCAAAATTTTCAGTAGAAATGATGCTTGGGGAAGATTCATCATATTTACTGTGGCAGTCCTCCTGTACCCTCTGGTAACCTCCTCGGGATCCCTGGGGGAGGATTTCAGAAGCAGAGCCTTGGAGGGTCTATTTAGAGCCAGGGGAACTCTAACGTACTCCAGACTTAATTCTTTCCCATCCAGTTACTGCAGGAGGATGTCACCTGGCTTCTAGTTAGGCAGGAGGTTAGGCAGTTCTTTGCAGAGGGCCTTGAGGCAGCAAAAGGGAAGGTGGGGGTGTGGAAACCCCCCTCACCCTGGTCCCATGGCGCTTACTCACCACATATCAATGGGGGTGGAGTACTCCGTGGACCCCAACAGCACATCAGGGGGCCTGTACCACAGGGTCACCACCTCATTGGAGTAGGTCTTCGTGGGCACTGACTTGGCCCGGGCCAGTCCTGGGGACAGACATGTTACTGAGCCTCCCAGCTCCCTCTCCCACAGCACCCACCTCCTTAGGAGACCGTGCCAGACCCGCCCCCTGGCCCCGGTGGGCTCCGGCCCTCACCAAAGTCAGCCAGCTTCAGCTCCCCCCTCTCACTAATGAGCAGGTTCTGCGGTTTCAGGTCCCGGTGCAGGATCTTTCGGCGGTGGCAGTAGGCAAGGCCCCGGAGCAGCTGAAACATGAAAATCTGAGGGAGGATGGGACGAGAGAGGTGAGCAGGGGAAGGTGAGGGTGTGTCCCCCCTGGGAGACCCTGTGTTTCTGCCCCATGGCTGGGAGGGGCGGCGAGGTCGTTGGGGAGCTACCCGTTCTCCACCCATGCTGCGCTCCATCCTGGGCTCCATCCATCCCGGGGAATCCCATCCACAGGGGAGGGCACCAGGTGTGCAGCAGAGGCAGCAGGGTGCTGGAGGCCAGAGCGTTCTCCGGTCTGGGAGCTGAAGGGGGGCCAAGCAGGGCCAGGAAGCCCACCGGGGTGGGGAGCTATGCACTTGGTTCTTTCACAATGACCAGAAGGGGTCATTCATCCCTTCAAGCTTCTTCAGAAGCCTACTTTCATCCATGTACCCATTTGACACCTGGGAAAACTGATGCTCAGAGTTGGAGAGGGGATTTTATATCATCAGCTAGACGGTGGCAGAGGGTGTGTGTCTGCATCGGTGGGGCAGGGCGCTTAGCACAGTTCCCGGTATTCCCTGAATGACAGTGACCTTGCACACCCTCATACCTTTGCAGGTCTGAGCAACCTCAGCAGCTGGGACCCTGGTGGTGAGAGTGGGTTCCCATGCTGGGCTTGAGAACAGATGGGGACTGAGATGGGGCCCCTGAGGGTAGGCGGTCCTTACGGAGGCCCTCACCTTGACATTGTGCATGCTCATGAGGTTTCCACAGTGATCCAGATACTGCTTCAGGTCACTGTCCTGGAACACAGAGCCTGGCTCAGCCCCGACCTGTCTTGACCCCTGGCTGGAAGCCCCTCCGCAGGCAGGGCCCAAGGTCTGAGCTGCCTTTAAACCCCCTGGGCCCACTCCTGCATGGGAGCATCTGAGAACCTGATTCTAGAACAAGGCCCGAGCTTCCCCCCACCCTGCCCCCACCCCTACCACAGAGGGAAGAAGCTGCTAGCCCCAGCCCAACTCACCAGGTACTCAAACACCAGGGTGAGAGACCGCTCCGTATGGATGAGGTCATGCAGGGTCACAATATTGGCGTGCTTTAGGTTCTTCAGAAGAGACACTGTAGGGGGCGACAGGCCCACCTGGGTCCCTGGGGCCCCACACACCCCTCATACCCTCTCTTCCTGGGATCAGCCCTAGGAGCCGCCACTCCAGCAATGACCCTCTGCCCCTAGGCTCCCACTGGGGCTCAGGTCAATGAAGCCCTCCTCCCGGGAGCCCCAGGAGCTCAGGACCCTAGGGTATTGTACCCTCTCGGATGGCAGTGCAAGGCGCCCCCTCCTCATGCTCCAGCCGGATCTCCTTCAGGGCCACGAGGTTCTCCGTCAGCTTGCTGCGCCCTTTGAAGACTGTGGCATAGGTACCCTGGGGACAAGAACCCCGGCAGCACCAGCCACACTCAGGGCCCACGACCCTCTGTCCAGCGCCCTCCTCTCTGTGCCTCTGCTTGCGCTGTGCCCTTCCCCCTTCTTTTCCTTTCACTGAGGTTCTGTGTTTGCTCCAAGGCCCATCTCTCTCTGACTCTGTCCCTCACTCCTCCCTGTTCACAATGAATTGTCCTCCCCCGAGCCCCCAGCAGGCGAGGGGCCCTTCTATTATAACAGTTTTGTTCTTCCTTATGTTGATGTTTACAGGTAGGTCTCCTCTTTGGGTTCCTGGAGGGAGAGGGCCATGTCTTCCTCCTGTCTGGAAACCTTCGGCCGCCCCAGGGCCCTGACACAAAGCGTGGCGCAGTGGGAACAGAAATAGCTAACGGCCCACAGCGCTTACTCTGCGGCAGGTGCAGTCTAAGCGTGTACGCAAGCTTCTTAGAGTAACCTAGTCCATCCTCACGACAGCCCTAGGAGACACAGCCATTACACTTGCATTTGACAGAGCAAGAAACTAAGGCACAGAGAGGTCCCCTCATTTGCCCAAGGCCACACAGCTAGTAAATGGCAGAGACGGGATTTGAATCCAGAGAAACACTTGCAGGAAAAACAGACAGACAGACAAACTGGATTATGCCCAGAGCCCACGGGCCCCACTCCATCCTCATGCCCTCCTCCAAGACTTGGGCCTCCCTCAACACTGCAAAAGGCTGGGCCAGATTGGACGGCCAAGACAGTACGCCTCCAGGGGGCAGGGGCGATGGGAAGGCAGGACAGAGTGGGCAGGGGAGTCCCTGTCCCTGCTCCTCACTGTCCCGCCCAGCCTCTTACCTCCCCCAGTTTGTCCAGTTTCACGTATGTTTCCAGTTTCCCAAAGCCGATATCTGACTGAGAGGGAGAGACATAGGGTCCTGTGAGCCTGAAGGCCCCACAGCCCCACATACATGATGCCCCACAGACAGCCTCCAGGAGGGAAGCGAATGAGACCCCCATCAGGGAGAGGAAACAACAGAGCCTAGCAGGGACGAGGGCAGCCACAAGTCCTGCCTCTTGGCCTCTCCCCTCTAACCCCAGGATAAAGGAAGGAACCCTAGGAGGTATGAGTTTCTTCCTCCCCTGGAGTGGAGGGAGCGGAGCCAGGGCTGGGGCACCTGGGATTGCCGCACACCTTCAACACCTGTCTGTCTCCACCTTGCTCAGACTACTAGCTCCTCGTGGGCAGAAACTGTGTCTTGTTCTCAACTGTACTTCCAAGTTCAGAACCATCCTCCCCGGCAGTCTCTCTCATCAGCATACTTCCTCTAGCTCAGTGGTACCCGACCCTTAACAATATAGATTCCTGGGCCCCACCACCCAGAGTCTGATTCTGTAGGTATCTGGAGTGGGGGCCAGAGTCCACGTTTTGCAAGATGCTCCCAAGGAAATATGGATAAGCAGCCATGACCGGAAAGCACATGTCAGCTGGTCAATGGGTCTCACCGCAGTGGAAACTGTGGGGGCCCAGAGAGGGCTTGGGGCTCAGCTCCAGCCCTGGTGGGACTCACCTAGGGGAGTGGACGTTGACCAAGGACTAGAAGCTTGCGAATTGGCCGAAGCCAGCAGGTGGCGCCAGAGGCCCACAAACTGCTGCAGGCGCCCGCCGTACAGGCAAACCCCAACTGATGTGTCCAGGCTGGGGGAGGAGGGTCTTCCCTGGTGACCTCTGACCCTGTTGGGACTCACCAGGGATGCTCGGCGGGACATGCGGCTGAGCGGTTTGGGCAGGTCTGGACTCTCCAGCTGTAGCTTCTGCAGGAATTCCTGGGGCAGGCGGATGTCCATGGGCAGAGACAGCCTCTTACTGATGTCCTGCAGTGGCCGGGATGAGACAGGGACGCCCGTGTTTGCTCCATGTTACCTCGTGCTGTGGGACCCTCACTTTTCACCCAGGGCCTGGCTTTCCCTGTAGAGCAACCCTAGCAGGGCCAAACCACGGGCTATGACCCCAGGCTCACAGCTGCTTCAAAGATGTGCTCAGAGACATATGTGAACATGCAGGGGTTGCTGTGTGACCTCAGGAGGTCCCTTTCCCTCTCTGGGCTGCAGCATAACCATCTATAGAATGAGATTCCAACGGATGGAAGCCTATTTTTCTTACACGTGGACCCATGCAGACGAGTCATAAGAACAGTAGTCAAATCGTCTGGCTTCGTTTTGTACCAGGACTGTTCTAGGCACTTGGCATATATTAACTTGTTTAATCTTCACGATGACCATTTTAACACAAGGAGACTGCTATACAGAGGTTGAGACACTTGCTCAAGGTCACAGATCTGATCAACAGCAGAGCTGGGATCTGAACCCATGAAGTCTGGCTCCCAGGCCACCACCCTCCTTGGGCACACACTGTCCGGTGTGTCCTGCCGCGCCCACAGGGGAGAGCCCAGAGCCCCTCACCTCCATGGAGAAGCGGCGCTGGTTCTGCCGCCGGTACTGCATGCCAGGGGACGGCTGCCCAGGGTCCTCCCCGCTGTCTGTCGGGGAGACGGTGCTGGACTCTGGCTGGGGGTCTCTGCCAAGAGGCCCAAGCTGCAGGTCTGAGAGGGAGAGGCGTCAGCTGCCCACCCTGTCCCTCTGCCCCAGGGAGGGAGGAGGAGGGAGAGGGGGGGCAGGGAGTCTGCCGCCCCACCTCTGTCCTCCCCCAGCAGTGTGGGCCGGGTCAGGGAGGGCCAGGAGGGGCTGTGGGGGGCGTCAAGGGTGGGGCGGGGGGCGGCCGGACCCCTCACCCTCATTGCGCCTGTTGTGGAGCTGGTTGAACTGCTCTGTGAACTCGGCCAAGGACTCCTCGATGGTCTCGGTGCGCGGTACGGACAGGGAGAGGCGGCGCTTAAAGTTCTTCATCTTGTTCATGGTCAGCGGGGACCAGGCAGTGGGGCCTGAGACGGAAGAGGGGGGCAGCGCGGGTGAGAACCAGGCACCAGGCCGGGCTGACAGCAGATGCGAATTCTGGGTCTTGGTCTCCGTCTGCCCATCGAGCTCTGGGGCCCCGCATTCGGGAGCCCGGGTTGCATCTTCTTCACCAAGGTTCCAGGACCTAGCCCTCTTCCTCCCTGTGAATCCCGCTCCCCCGGCCCCCCAGAACCCCCCACCCCCACCCCGCCCCGGCCCTGGGGAGGTAGTCACACTATGTACTAAGTAAGCAGTATAGCGAAGTGCTGCTCATAATAGCAGTGTGGCGTGCTGGCAGGGTCCTGGGGGCCTCAGCAGGCCAGACGGTAACCTTTGGGCTCCTGGAGGTCTACAGAATTCTCAAGAGGCCTGGAGTGGCAGGGAGGGGACCAGAACTCGGGCCAATAGCTCTTCACCAACTTGTGTGTAAGAGCTTGAGTATGTCAACAGCCAGTAAGCCTCACTGACTAACGCCCAGAAGCTGAACATCAGCTCGGCCTGCGGCCCTGTTACAGAGTCTGGTCCAAACCCCACTTCATCCTCATACTGACACCTGGAGGTCCCCCTCTGGCTTGTCCTAGGTCCCTGGGGCCCAGAAAAGGAGAAGGGACAAGGGAGGGGACGTGTGCCTCTGAGTGGGCCCCACCCCATCTCTCCAGCTGAAATGTGGGAGGTCGGGAGCAGCTGAAGGTCTCAGGGGATACACAGAAGCTTGCCAGAAAACGAGGGCCTCAGGGACAGGAGGCTGGGCTCCTCTCACACCAGAGCCCCGAGGGGGCAGGGTGTCCACACCGTAGAGAACGCAGTGGGGGAGAAGGGTGGGCTGCTCTGTTCACCTCAAGGCCCCTCCCCGAGCCAGAAAGGGTTCCCTCCCTGGGGCTCCCCAGCCCTTGTGCCCTCTGAGGGGGTACCCTGCTGGCCACGCAGTGAGACTGTTTCTTCCTGCAGACCCTTCCTTCTGTTTCTTGCCCTGAAACACCCCCCCGCCCCGCCACTCCCCTCCATGATTTCGTAAGTTCCCGGGTGTGGCTGCCCCTCGTCCTCCCTGGTGGAGCAGGGACCAGGAGGCCTCCCAAGCGCCCCACCGACGCCTGCCAAGGGCCGGTCCTGTGATGGGAGAGGGCCACCCTGCACCCTCTCCCAGCTTTTACCCGAGCACCCAGCACAGCCCATTCTCAATCACTAGCCAGTTCCCTGTTGCCAAAGACCCCTCCCGAATCCCCCTTGTTTAAGGGATTCTGGGTCATAACATGTTTGCTTTGCTTCCTGGTCATCCTTCTTTCCTCAGCCAGCCTGGAGAGGGTCCCTTCCCTGGGCCAGCGGGCTCCTGAGCCCAGAGCTGAGGGGGCGGTGAAGTGGATGGGATGGGGGTCGGGGGGCGGCCAGGTCCTCTTTCCTCCGGCTGGCGCCAGCTGAGCCCATCTCTGTCCGCTGGGCCCTGGAGTCTCACTTGGTTCATTCAGTCGACAGGTGAGCACCAAGTAGCTCCTATGTGCTGGGGTCACGGGGCGGCGGGGGGAAGTGAAGTGCGGTCCCTATTCTCCAGGAACTCAGGGGCTGCTGATGCCTCCTCTGAGGAGAAGGTACCAGAAGCTGTTCTTCCAGCTTCCTTGGCAAAGCCCAGCACCTCGGACTTTCCGGATTCCCCGGCCCTAAGCTCATTCCTGCCCTCCAACCTCCGCCGCTCCTCCCTGGCCCCCTGCGCTCTGGGGCTGCCGTCTGTAGGAGGCACAGGTGGACGCGAAGCTCCCAGCGGGCAGTCACCCCGCCTTACCCTGGAGTGTGCAGCCAGCCAGGGGCCAGAGCCTGTCCCATAATGGAAGCTTCGTGACAGTGGCAGCATATGGGTTCCAGGGACAGGAGGACCTAGATGTGTCCTACCTGTTGCCTCACATTTCCCAGCAGGACAGGAGAGTGGAGATGTCCCCATTGGACAGGTCAGTTGTTTACAAAGTTGGCTGAACATCAGTAGCACCAGGGAGTATTTTTAAAAATTTCAGATTCCTGCGTCTCACTCTCAGAGTCTGGAACTGAGGATGGTGACTGGGAAAATGAATTTTTAAAAAAAGCATCCCCAGGGCACCTGGGTGGCTCAGTTGGTTAAGCATCTGCCTTCGGTTCAGGTCATGATCCCAGGGTCCTGGGATCGAGTCCCGCGTCAGGCTTCCTGCTAAGCAAGGAGCCTGCTTCTCCCTCTGCCTGCTGCTCCCCCTGCTTGTGCCCCCCACCCTCTCTGACAAATAAATAAAATCTTTAAAAAAAAAAAAAAAGCATCCCCAGTGATCTGGACATGGAGCCACGGTAAGAAGCATCTGAGGTCTAGGTAAGGGATGGTAATCCACCCAAGATTCCAGGTTGCCCTACTGTGCTGAGACAGGGAATCCTCTGAGCTGGGGAGGTGCAGGGAGGCAGAAGACAGAAGGCAGGCCGAGTGGAGCAGCAGAACCCCCACCATACCCACCCCCAACCACCACACAGGGGAAGAAATGTCTGCCCTGCAGACTGATGCCCCAGGCTCGGTCACGGTTAGCCTAGGGCTGTAGGGGGGAGCCAGGCACTTGGCTCCTTCAGGTCTGAGCTCTGCCAAGAGGGACTAGTCACGCCCCTTTCTAAAAACAGGGCTCCCCCATAAAGCCATCCAGCAGTCTGGGATTTATGGGATGGCATGTTGGGTTTGTGCTCAGGAATCCACCAGTAGCTGCCATAAATCTTACGCCCTTGCTCTTGCCTGTCGGGGAGGGGGGCTCATTAGAAGCCTTCTAGGAGGGAGGCCCCCGGTTTCTGCAAAACAAAAGAGAACCAGCCCTGAGTGGCGCCTGCTAGTGCTGTCCCCTCCGTTCAGTTAGGAGCTAGGAGCCACCAGCTTGGGTCTGGGGTGGGATGGAGGGTGGCCTGGGGAGCTAGAAGGAAGGTAAAGCGGAGTATGGCTTCTCAAGCAGGAACGCAGGGCCAGGCGATGCCGAGGGATGGGGACGGGCTGTCCTCCACCACGCGAGAGCCCCGGAGGAAGTGGTTGTCACTGAGCAGGAGGACGGAGGTCAGATGTAAGGATGGACTTACTGGTGGTGACAGCGAGGCAGGCGGCAGGGGTGGTGACCACAGCAGAGAGTGGACGCCTCGCTCTGCTGGGGACAATCGGGGCATTGAACCCTGCAGGGTCTTGGGTGTGACAGGGCAGACCGAGTAGTGAATGCTCCCTGTTGTTCCCTCGCTCAAGACATAAAATGCCTCTGTCACTTTTCCCTTGAGAGAATCAGCTCTTCAGATTTGGGGGGTCAAGGGGGAAGGGGGACAGGAAAAAGGCCTGTCACCTTGTTGCTGTCTGCCCCTCACCCCCATCCGGGGACAGAAGGGCTCAGTGTGACCCAGCCCGAGGCCAGCCCAAGGCCGGGCACAGTGTGGCCTTTGTCCCCGGGGCCAGGGAGCCATCTGGGGCTGTCCTCGTGCAACTGGTGCCAGGGCAAGAGGGAGCTGGGCACCCAGGGATGCTGGGCTGGGGGATGTTGGAGAAGAGTCCCCCTCAGGAACTGTGGGCGTGGACTCCCCACAACCAGGCCTCCCTCCCCTCCTGCCCACCTGCCAGGTGAGCCTAAAGTTCTCAGCCTACCTCCTGTCATTTCCTCCCGGGCACACACCAACCAGCCCAGAACTTCCTGCTGGTGCCAAAACAGCGAGTGGTACAGGGGGAGGGAGGAGCCAGGCTGGAAGGAAGCGGACACTCGCCCAGAGGCCGCCATATGCCCAGTGAGAAAGGGCTGAACTTTGGGAACGGTAGCAGGAGAAGCCCTTAGAGACCCACCATTCACATCCCCTTGCTGGCCCGTGGAGGACACCGAGGCTTCAGGATGAGACCTGACTTGCTCGAAATCATGCAGCAATTTCCTGCTTGTTACTAAATGCACAAACTCTGACCACATTGCTCCCTGCTTCTCCTAATGGGAGCCCTCACCATGCTGCCCCTCCCTGGGACCCGGGCTGTAGGAGCCGTTTCCTGTTTGAGGTCTCCTCCAGGTTTCCTCCACCCCCACCCCGAATTAAAAGCCAAATTCACATTCTGGTGCCACCCCCAGCGGGGCTGGAGGGTGGCACTTCAGTTATATAATCTCTCTTAGCTTTGGCTCTAGTCCTTCACTTGACAAGTGTTTATTAACAGCTACACATGCCAGGCACTGTTGTAGACCCTGAGAATCCACTTATGAAAGAAACAGACATAATCTCTGCCCTCACGGCACTTACATTTTAATGGTGGGGAGCAGCACAAACAAGAAAATAAATACATAAAATGCACAGGATGTTAGCTGGTGACAGGTGCAATGGAGCAAAAGAAAGTAGCAGAGAAGGATGGGGGCTGAGGGGGCTGGGGTGTTGCAATTTTAAACAGGGTAGTCAGGAAGGTCTCTGTGGGAAAGTGACATCTCAGGAAGAATTCCAAGAAGTAGTGTAAGCAAAGGAGCTAGTCATGTGGAATCTAGGGGAAGCAGATCAGTGCAGGAACAGGCAGTGCAAAGGTCCTGAGGCAGAAGTGAGTTTGGTATGCTCTAGGAACAGCAGTGTGGCTGCAGAGGAGGCCATAGGGGAACAAAGAGCAGAGTGTCAGCCCCCACAGGGAACAGGAGGGTTTCAGCAGCTGAGTGATGTGATCCCACTTAGATTTCAATAGGCTCCCTCTGGCTACTGTGTTGAGAGCAGCCTGTGTGGGCAAGGAAGGAAGCAGGGAGCCTCCTCAGGAGGCTACTGTAGAGATCCAGGCGACAGATGGTGGTGGCGGCCAAGACCAGTGTAGGAGCAGCGGAAGCGGCTGGCTTCTGGACAGATTTTGCGGGTAGAGCCCAAGGGGTTTGCAGAGGGGGTGTCCGAGAGGAGTCAAGCAAGACTCTGAAGGGCTCTGGTTGGAGCAACTGGGAGGATGGAGTGGCCACCGCTAGACATGAGGAATGCTGGAGCAGAGGTCTGGGAGGGAAGAACAGAAACTAGGGTTGGGGCAAGTGTTTCACGTCCAGCAGACGTCTGAGTGTGGATGCTGGGTGAGCTAACATGATGTGGCACCAGCACAGGGAGGCCGCCAGGGGATGTTAGCGCTTCCCTCCTCTTCCCTCAAGCTCCTGCTCTGATGCAAAGATGTGCCGGAAAAGAGCCCCAGATAAAGCTCACGAGACACGAGACACGTCCCTCAGAGATTCCTGACAGCCTACGAAGCGCTCTGAGACCCCTGACGGAAAAGGGGCAGGACGCAGGGCCGTGGTCGGCTACCCGCAGGCCTGAGGCACCTGACTGAGAGGGAAAGGCCAGGCAGGCAGGGTCCCCCTGACTTAGATGACACAACTCGCCAGGGCCACGCGGGGCAGAGGACCCCGGCCTCCTGGCTGACTGCTCTCAGCCCCGGTCCTCGGAGGGGAGAAAGCTCCCCACGGCAGGCCGGCCGGGCCCCCAGGCCCAGTGTCCAGGGAGAGCAGACACAGCCTGCTGCCCCCAGGACAGCCCCTGCCAGGCCCCAGACCCGCCACCTGCCCCGGGTCTGGGCCACCTGCCGGGCCCTGACTGGGAGACTACAGAGGCAGAGAAGGAGCTTGGCAGAGCATCCAGGGAAGCTGGGCAGCAGTGTCTACCCCACGGAAGTGAGGCTGGTGTGAAGGGCGGAGGGCGGCTTCCTCCCTGCATCTCCAGGGAGCCAGGCTTGGAGATTCCTCTTAGCAAACCCCTCTGAGAAGCCCTTTCCCTCCTCCCTGAATGAAGCCCCAATTCACAGCCTTCACCCAAGGTCCTTCAATCCGGCCCCCTGCCTCCAATGGCTTTGGTCTCCCCGCTCTCCACAACCCAAGCTCGGCTCCAGCACCTGTACCCTGGCCCACAGTTCAGGCCAGTCCAGGCCTGGGGTCTGGCGAGGCTTCCCCGACCCCCCAGGGCCACAGGGCGGCCCTCGGATGGGCACCGTCCGAGAAAGCGCATCCTCTCCCGGGGCCCCAGTGGGGACTTTTCAAGCACCCCTCTCACCAGGGGCACTCTGCCCCCTCTGCCTGGTGTTGGTGACGGACAGCTGACAGGCACACAGGGAGCACCTACTAGGCTCCAGGAACAAGTCAGGGGCTTCTCCAAGTTCCTCCTCTGCTTTCGTTCTGTTTTCTTTTCTTTTAGATCTCAGTCTCTGAGGGCCCAGGAACAGGGCTTGAAGGCTACAACTCGCAACTGCCCACTCTCTGAAGCCCAGAAGTTCTGAGCCTCGGTGTCGAAGGCTGATCACTGGCCAGGACACCCTCGGCCGCCCTCTCCCTGCCCCCCGACCTCAGTCACTCTGCCACTTTGGGCGGGTTTCAGAACAAGCGGCCACGGCTGACCAAGTTTGCAGACGTCATGAGCTGGGACTTCAGAGCCACTCCCTCCTCCCAGTGAGATCTGTGCCTCAGGGACCCCTTTAGATAGCATCTCTTCCTCCATCCTCCAGCTGAGCCGGCCCTGCACAGCGTGGGGCTTCGGTTTCCCTGGCTTGCGACAAACCTCAGGGGCAGTCAGTCAGCAGTGGCCCAGAGCCCTCTTCGTTGACCTCGCTCCGCCCCAGCTCCGGCCTGGAGGAGAGGCTGGGAGCCTGGGGCCTTCAAGGTGGCCAGAATCGAGGAGCACAGAGAGGCCTGCAGCCGGCCTGCCAGTAAGCAGATGCTTCCCACCGCCTCTGTTGGGAACGCAGGAAGCAGGCGGTGAAGGCCTTCCAGGAGCATGCAGGGCTAACCTGCAGGAAGCGTGGTCAGGAGGTGAAATGTCTGGGGCTCGGGGCTGCCCCTGCTCTTTGGGCAGATGTACCATTTACCCCTGTGGGGTCCTACCTGTCGGAAGTGTCCTAGAGTGAGGGCCACATGCTGGCCAGGCTGGCTCTCCAAAATTCTCTGCTGCTTGGACTATGAAAGAAATCCCAGCTTTGCCACTTAACAGTACCATGACCTGGGAAAACGCCCCATGCCTCAGTTTCCCTGTCTGCTAAATGGGGAGAATATCTAATCCCCGATCCAACTGCTAAGAGGCTACAGGATTTAACTTTCTTGGTTGCTTTCTGACGATGTCACTCCCCTCTTTAAAATCCTTCAACATAACACTGCCCTCAGACAGAAGTCCAAACTCCAGAGCCCAGCGGACTAGGCCTCTTGTGTTTTGATCTGTCTCCTTCTTGAGTCTCGGCTCTCACCGCTCCCTGGAGGGTCCAGTTTTATGGGGTGTACTTGGTGTTCCCAGAGTAAACCACACCCATGCCCCACAACTTTGCACGTGCCGTTCATTCGGCCTAGGATGCCCTTCCTCATTGTTCCCTTGGTAAGATGACTTCCAAACTCAACTCAAGTCTCGCTTCCTCTGGAGAGCCACACATGACCACACCTCCTTCCTTTAGGTAAATTGGGATGCTTCCTCCTTGTCGCTTCCAGACCAGCCTGAGTACACTTGTCACTAGACTGTGATGTCCCGCAGGACGAGAGCGGGGTCTCAGTGAGCTGTTTGCCCAGCACCTTATGCAGCACTGGGAGCCTACAGGGTGCTCGGGCAGTGTTCGGGGAATGAATGAGGCCACCAGGCCACTGCGCCCCAAAGGCTTGTTTACAGCTCTTTCCTCTACATACATACGAGGCCCACTGAGGACAAAGACCGTTAGTCCTCTTCAGCCTCCAGGGTGCTCTGTCTTGTGCAGTATACGCTGGTTCTCTTCCTCCTTTCAGTCTGGCCAAGGCCCTGTTTCTAGGTTTATCTCATGAGGCCAGGTCCATACTGAGAAGGTGGGCCTTGAGTATACCCGGGGTGGGCCTGGCCCTCTTTCTGGGCACCCAGAGCAAGGCCCACAGTCCAGTGAACCAGCCCTAGACCCTGGACATCCTTGGTTCTTCTGACTCTCAGTGGGAACGGGGACATCGGCGGGACTGGTGAGCCAGGGACTAGGGAAGGCCAGTCGAGTGCTTCCATCTTCAAGGCTGCAGAAAGGCACAGCCCCTTCCAAGAGGCCTTCTGTGATGACCGTCACTTCTCCCCTGGCCTGAAAGCCCACTGGCCCCAGCCTATGGCATCCTGGACATCCCCAAGCAGGATGTCTGGCTCCCTGGACTGCACCTGTTCATTTGTCTGCTTCCCTGGTTTGCCTGTGAGCATGTTAAGAGCAAGGACTGGGTCTGACTCATCATTACACCCCCAGGGCCTGGCACTGAGCGAACCCTCAAATGATCAGCCGTGAGTTCTGAGTTCTGAGTTCTAGGGGCTATTTGGAGACAAGAGAGAAGCCAGGAGACAGTCAGTTGCCCACTAGACTCGAAGCCTCAGCTGTAACCTAACCTGCCTTCTCTGGCCAGCTCTTGGCTTGGATGGCAGTCACGGGGTGGGGAGACAGGGAACCACTGAGGCACAGGGGGAAGCTGCCTGCCGGACAGTGACTCCCTCAGCGAGGTCTGTGGAGGTCTCTGCTTGGGCAGATGACCCACTGTGAGGGATGGACTGGGGATGGGGAAAGTCTTAATGCTAGGTTCCCACCAAACACCACTGAGTTGGGGCCCACGGGGCTTGTGGGGAGGGGGTTTGACAGGGCCCTGGGGCCTTCCTCATGTGTTCCCATCCCTCTGGGGCAGATTCCCAGGGCCTCACAGGTCAGGTGCACTACCCTGGTCAGACCTTGGCCTTGACCCCTACAGATGACCCTTCCTGACCCCCTGACTGCCCACTTCTAGCCCCATATCAGCCCTGCTGATACTCACTGTTGCCCTCCGTGGGTTCCTAAGGCTCAAGGAACAGAGGCCCATACGTCATCTTCTGCTTTTTCTTTCTGACCCTTTCTGAGACCCAGCTAAGTCTGGTCTGCAGTCTTTGGAGAGGCTCCGGATTTGCAAGTGCTAAGATGGAACAGCGTGCTCTTCAGCCAGCTCTGGTTCTGGCTGTGCAGAACATTCCAGACCAGAGGCTGCAGCAAGGAGCAGTAAAGGCAAGACCCATCCCCACATCACCCTGCCTCCAGACCAGGCCCGCCTCCCCTCCCAGGTGGAGGAGACCCTTTCCCTGCTCCTTTAGGCAGGCTCCATTACAGACCCTCAAGGAAGGTCCCTCAGCCACCTCGCCCAGCATTTTCAAAATCCCAAAGTCTGGAACCTTTTCTGAGGTCTTCCTTCAGTCCCAAAGGAAACAGCTCACACCTGTCTCCTCTCCATTTGCTTAAGCACAGAAGCTGGTGCCCACAATCTTCCACACAATGAAATGGAGGAGAAATAAGACAGGTCAAGTCTGCCCACCCTCTAGCTCTCCCTCATCCATGCAAGAATCCCAGCTTTCTTGGTGGTCTGTCACGGGATCTTTGTTAACATCAAGTACTGGCATCCCTGGGGACCTCTCAGTCTCGGGAGCAAGGAGGGCAGGAGGAAAGGCTTTCCCGGCATCTCTTGACTGTATTCCTATTTATACTCCACTCCACTCCCAGCAGCCCCCTGCCTGCCCCCTCCAGTCTGGCCCACATTCCAACAGGACCCCCGCCAATATCTTCCAACCTTTAAGGCAAGCTGGCCTCCTCACACTTAGCATGGCTTCCCTCCCACCAGGCTGGGTCCAGGTACCCCCCCCCCCACCTTGGCCGGGACCACCTCCCGCTCCTCCTGCCTCCAAGGCCCCCTCTGAGAAACTTCTGAACACCTCACCGTTGTTCCGCTGTTCTCTAAATGCCCCGCTTCAGTGTCACTTGCTGCCCTGAGCTCAGTCAGGCTCCTCGGGGGAGGTACTGGTTTCTCCTAGTCACTCACTCATTCCACAGGTACCTGCTGGGGGTGGGGGTGGGGGGCCACTGTCCTAGGCTCCACGCCCTGTCTCCCTTCCCTTGGCCTCCAGGCTCTCCTCCTGCTTCCTTGTCCCTCCCCCATCTGCCAGACTCACTTCCTCTACCTGTCGCTCAAATCTGGCACTCCCCAGAGTTCCCTCTCCAGCCCTCTGTTCTTCCCCTCTGAGCTCTGTTCTGGTGACCTCATGCTCTCCCGTGGTGGAAACCGCCAGCCACGTGCTGATGACTCCCATACCCAGAGCTCTGGCCCAGGAAGCCCCAGAGTGGCAATGAGCAGGTCCAACTGACTACCTGCTCTGCTGTCTACATGTCCTGGGGGGGGGGGGGGGGAGGGGGCTGACAAACTAGAATAAACCTCACTGGGACCGGAGGGAGCAAATAGTTTGAGATGTGTTTTTAAGTGAGAAGGGCAGATGTGTGCAACTCACAAAGCTCCATGTGTGCTAGATATTCACATGCCATAGACACACCCTTATAAACTCGGACATTATACCTATAATCCAGGAGGACACAAGATAAATTGCTAACAGAAGTTATCTCTGGGTGGGGGAACTGGGAGTGACTCTAATATCTTCTTCTTGCTTACTTGTATCCTCTGATACTTCCATAATGGCCACTCACTGCTTATGTTAAAAGAAGTAACACTTCTTTTTAAATGAAAAGAAAGTATTTTTAGATTGAGATTCCAAAACTCTTTAGTGCAAGCCTGGGGAGAACTATAATTATCTCAAACAGGGATTGGCAAACTTGTTCTGTAAAAGGCCAGACAGTCAATATTTTCAGCTTTGGGGGTCATATGGTCTCTGCTGCAATCACACGATTCCCCCCCACCCCTTGTAGAAATTGCCCGAAGACAAGATGGACACAAGTGAGTGGGGCTGTCTGCCAATCAACTTTTACTCGTGGACACAAAAATCTGAATTTTATATTGTTTTCAATGCCACAGAATATTATTTTCTTCTTTTGAATTTTCCCCATTTAAAACTGTACTGACCATTTTTGGCTCGCATGCCCTACTGGAACGGGCTGGAGGTGGTTGAGCCCTCACTCACGGAGGCTTGCCCCAAGCGTCCAGTGTCTGTACGGCATTTGAATCCAGCACCCACTCCTTTGGGAGGTTCTTTTTCTCCTCTTAACTGACAGTGGGGAGGCCTTCCAGGGTTTCCTCAGTCATCCGAGCCGTGGCAGGGACCGGCTTTGCAGGCCTTGGCTGGGGGAAGCCCTTGTCTATGCTCCAGAGTTTAAAGAACGGAGGGCAGGGTCCCTCCCAGAGTCTCAGAGCACTGCTCACCTTAGCAGCAGGATTGGTAAAAGTTAGAACCACAAACCCGTCATCTTGGATGGAGCTTTAGAAATCCCTTGGTCTGTGCCCTCATTTTTCACGCGAAGGCGGGACTCAGAAAGGGGAATGACCTGCCCGAGGCCACGCAGGTTGAAGGGGCAGAGCTGGGACCAGAACTGAGGGCCTGTGACTGTGACTTCAATGCTCTCTTTGATCCTTTGGGGACTGCAAGGAGCTGCCCAGAGATAGCACCCCTGCCACGGGGCGATGTCACCAGGGCAATTGGCAGCCCACTCAAGGACCACCTTGCCTAGGGAAGAAGCAACGTGAGCTGTGGCTCAGGCCAGTGCATGGCACCCAGCCCAGCCACAGTGAGGGGTACTGCCAGCTGGGCTCCAGGCTAGGAACAGGGAGGGGCTCTGGGACCCCTCGTCTGGCCTCATCCCATGCCCTGCTTGCAGAGGTGGTCTGGAGACCCAGCACTGCTGACGTTATGAGTGATACCCTCGGGCACAGGACCTACCTCCTACCTGCTTTCAGGCACTGAATCCTTTGCTGGCTGCCTGGGGCCGGAGGAGAGAAGCAGCCCTGGTTCCTGAAGGGACCCCCCCCCACCTGCCCCACAAAGGAAAGGAAGGGTAGGCTCCTTTAGGGAAGCAAGGGTGTAAAGACAGAAATCATTCTGGGATTTTGTCAGAACTTACCACAATAACAATAAAATGCAAAAGGTCCTTGGCATGAGGGAGACTAGAAACGTTTTAAGAATAGTTCCCTTCCCCCTTTTGAGGCCTAAGCCATGGTTTCTACAGGGACCAAGCAGAAGCCAGGTTACTGAGAACTGCCACGTGCAGCCCAGTGACGCGGGGGGCTACTGCCCCTTGCTAATGACACGAGGTGAGGCAAGAAGCCGGGAGTGTGGTGGCCGCTGCCTTTACTGACATCCTTCCGGCACGTGTAACACTCCCACTCTCCCCATTTTCTCACTGACGAATCTGAGGCTTGGGTGGGCAAGGTCCTGCGCCCGAGGCACCTCACTCAGCCGCAGGGGCAGGATTGGAGCCAAACCCCAAGTTGGTAAACCGCCCCCCATGCTGGACAGAAGGCGGGTGCTCGCATGTAAAGAATGAATGAATGCACCGGGGTGGCCATTATAGAGTCACCTCGTCTGTCCCCACCCCGCCAATTCCAGGGAAGACTTGATTTAATGTCAGTAGGTGGGGTGGGAGCAGAGGGTGGGAGCCTGGTCCACCGTTCCAAGAAAGAGGGTCTCACCACTGTCCCTCCAAAAGTTCTGGCCAACGTCTCCTTACCCAGGGTGCCCTGCCTCACCAGGGACACTCATGCCTGCAAGGAGCTTTAAGACCCTTTCTGGTTGCGAGTCAAACCTCATACTTGCCTCCCTATCCCTCCTCCCCTGCAGATGAAACTGTGAAGATTTCAGAAGCAGATGGGCTCTCCTTCAGACAGGAGTCCTGGCTGAGATGCGCCTACAGCTTTCCCTCTTCTTGATCCGCCAGCACCACTGGCCAGATCCCGCCGGGCCCAGCCCCCCCGCTCCATGGTGATCCTGGGCCCCAGGCCCTTGGCCCGAACCACTGTTAGCCCCGGCCTTAGAGTTGGGTTCTAGGGGTATGTACGCAGCTGTGGAGACCAGGACAAGACAAGCCTACTGCTGGGGAGCTCCCACCCCTTGGAGATGGCAAAGCGCCCACTCGGCAGCTGAAGCCAGCGGGGCAAAGGCAAAGGGTCCAGGGTCGGGGAGAGGAGAGGTGAGGGCAGGACACGGGGCTACAAAAGAGAAATGACTTGTTCCCCAAAAATGAGGTGAAGCTAATCAGGTGAGTTTGGACCCACGCCAGCTACTCCCTCACAGACAACAGAGCAGAAAAGGGACTGCGATTAGGTAAGTCATAAGCGAGGGTCTTCTTACCCCAGGGCAAGGAGGCCTGGCCGGAGGCCCCTTGGAGCCAGAGGCTGCAGGTCTTCCAGCTTCCAGTGCCCACCTTCACTCATGCGAGAAACTAGAGGGCAGAGTCCCCACAACATAGATTCCTGGTCCCCTCCTGGCAGGTTTCCATCCATCCCTTCTTCCCCTAGCTGGAAGAGCAGGAAAGATGCTCAGGGCCCAGCCTGCTGGGGTTAAGAAAGCCGGCTTTTTTCTCTACCTCAGAGCCAGGCATGGTGTCATAACTGGGAAATTTCCTTCCCAAATAACCGTGCACGATTCAGCTAATCATTGGGCATCTGCTACATGCCAGGCACTATGTGTTATTTCATTTAGTTCCTCTAACAACCCGCCCTACGATGACTCCCATTTCACAGATCAGGAAACTGAGGCTCGGAGAAGCTCAGGAGTCTGCTGGGGAGAGGAGGTCAGCTAGTACGTTCTGGACCTGGATTCCAGCAAAACCCTGGTTCGCCCTCCCCTTTAGGTCTCAAACTCAGGGAAGGAAAGGAATCGGGAGGGATGGATAGAGATGATGGACGAAAGTCCCAAACAGGTGACCCCAGAAAGAAGAGGCATGGTTGGGGTAGAAGCTGGGAAGACCAAGCCAGGCTCTGCCCTATAGCATGGGGCATGTCAGCAGACGACAGAGTCTGGGTCTACAGAGAAAACAAGTGCAGCCCGAAAGGCAGCATCATGTCCCCTGGGACTCAGGGGGTGGCTTCCTGGGCAGGCAGCTGGATCCCATGAGATCTCAGACCAAGAACCTACTTGTTCCCCGGATCTGGTGTCTCCTCTCTTGCGACCCACGGAGAAGCCTGGCTCTGCCTGGCACAGAACAAGCCGGAGCCTCCTTACCCGGAGCACCCCACCCATCCTTCCTTCTCCTGAGGACTGATGTCGAACCAGAGAACTCCAGAGCGGGCCAGGATCTCCCCTGATGGGGCAGGGACTGTGAGCAGGGAGCTCAGGGTCAGATGGAAGTGGGCTGGATCCCACTTACATGAGACTTGCGGAAAGCTGGTCTCTTAGAACCTCTGTTTCCTTGCCTATAAAATGGGACAGCAATGCCTACTTTATGAAGCTGTGGGACACACTGCTGGGCACCCAGCAGATATTCTATAACTGGTAGCCACCCAGGCATTCAGAATTCAGATGTAACTGACTGAGTCCACTCTGGCTCTGGAAACCCCCATACATATGGGAAGAATGGGGGCTCTATTCTCCTGGAGGGGCATGGGTGGCCAGTGGGGAGAGTCCTAGGAACCTAACGGGGCGGTGAGTTTGCAGGGGTGGGGGAGGTCAGCCTCACAGGCTCATCAGCTGCACAGGAGGTGGCTGGGGCAGAGTAATCTGAGCCAGTAGCTTTGCTGTGGCAAGGTGCCCCTCTCTCCAGACCGCCTTCAAGATGCAGACCCAAACCCAGAAGCCACTGTTGCCTGGGACCAACCCTGCCTTCCCACAACCCTAAGCCATGTGTCCCAGCCCCCTCCCAAGGCTAGACTAAAGGTAGGGGATCTCTGTGGGCAGGCGAGCCTGTCAGCCAGTCCTCCCAGCATCCTCAAGGATTCTGGTCCCCCAGCCCAGGGTCCCAATGTGCTGTGTGCCCATGCCCAGTGGAAAATGCCACCTGCATCTCACAGGGTCCTGGCCAGGGGGCGATAGCTGGAGCTGGCAGTGAGTCACAGTGCCCAGGCTGCAGCTGAGGAACTGCAGAGGGATGGGCTGGGGGTGGGGATGAGATTCTGGGGTGCTGACCCTCACTCCTCACACAGCCCTAACTTTCCTACCCCTGCTGTCAGGAAAGGGTTCAGAGAGCATTAAAGAGGCCACTGGTGCCTAGGAGGGTGCTGACCCCACAGCACAGAAAATCGGTCACTGTCTCAACAGCCCGACGCCCACAGGGCCTGCAGACAACTCCGGCCACCAACAGGGAGAGAAGAGAGGCCTCCAGCCCGGACCGATTTCAGATTCCAGATTCCAGATTCCTGATCCTGTCCCCCCCCCCCCCCCCCGCCCCCATACAGCAGAATCCTCAAGCCACACAGCGCAACAGGCCACCCGCCGCCCCCCCCCCCCACCGCTCTATTAACCCTTGGCCTCCTGCCGCTGCGGGGTAGGGGCCGCGGCCCCTGTGGTCTCCTGGGGGGTCAGAGCAGAGGCCGCAATCCCAGAGGCCCCAGTCCGCCTCCACCGCCCCCACGCTGGAACCTGCAGGGCTTCGCGCGTCCTTCCACCTTCACCCCGGGGCTCTGGTCTCCCACCCTCCAGGCTGTCACTCTGGAAAGTTCACCGGAGCCCAGAAAGCCCTTCAAGGCGCGATCTGGCCGCACACTCGCGCGGGTTCTCCCGTCACCGGAGACTCCCGACCCTTGCCCTTCCCAGAAGGAAGGGCGATTGGAAAGCGCCTGGTCTGAACCTGGGTGGAAAACTTTGCTTCCTCGGGTTCAGACCGGAGCCCGGGGGCCGGAGGGAGTCCCGGCGGACACTCGCCGGGGGAGGGAGGGATCTGCGAAGGCAAACCGGCGCACCTGGAACTGGGGAGGGGCCTGCTCGGGGCCTCACCCACCCCCAGCACGCGAGCCCGCACGCCTAGTGATCTCCGATCTCCCCGCAGCGCTCCGGCATTTCCCTCCAACCTCCCGCCCCAGGGCAAAAGCAGACCGGCGCCTTTAAGAGCCGCTCCGCTTACCTTTGCTCGGTTTACCCGGCGCCGCGGTGCCCCCTCCTCCGACCGCCCCCTTCCTCCCCCGGCGCGCCGCCCGCCCAGCCCTCCGGACACTGCGCGTCGCCCGCGGGACTCACCGCGCGTGTCCTGGGGGCCGCGGCGCGCCGGCTCCCGCCCGCGACAGCCGGGGTGCCGCGGGGCTGGGCGCCGTGCCCTGCGCCCTGCTGGGGTCCCTGCCCGGGCTCGGGGCTGCTTCCCCTGCTCCGGAAAGGTGAGCGGCTCCCCAGAGAAGCTGCAACCTGAGCTGGAGGAGGAGGAGGAGGAGGAGGAGGAGGAGGAGGAGGAGGAGGAGGAGGAGGAGGAGGAGGGGGAGGAAGAGGAGGAGGAGGAGGAGGAGGAGGAGGAGGAGGAGGGAGAAGGGGAGGGGAAGGGAGGGTGGAGGAAGGTGGGGAAGAGGAGGGAGGGGGAGGAGGAGGAGGAGGAAGGGAAAAACCCAGCCCCCGCCAGAGTTTTTCACGTGTACAAGTTGACTCCTCCCCCGTCCCTCCCGCCCTGCCCACAGCCTCTGCCAATCCCCAGGGCTCCCTCTGCCCGGGTGCCCACCCCTTTCTCCCACTCTGGGAACCAGGGTCCAAGTGCCTCTTCCGGTTTTGTTCCTAGGCCTGGCCTCTGCCAGCCCTCTGGGGCTGGCCCGGAGAGCCTTGACTAGGCGATGATGAGCCCCTCTGGATCGGAGCACCCCAGGACTGGGGCCAGACCACCAGGGGTGATTTGCTGACAGTGCCTTTCTCTAAAGGTAGCTTTCCCACCTTCTGAGTCTGATCCTGGATCCCAGCACCGGGCACCCCAGGAGCTAATGCCCACAGGCCTATCCTTTTAGCCATAATTACCTTTAGTGTTCTTGCAACAGTAGCCCTGGGGTTCTCCCTCTGCCCTGTCCAGTGGGACTTGTCACTTACCTTTTGGGACCAAGCTCCCACCTGGTTGACCCCACCTCTCTGGGGCTTCAGTGAAGCTTCACCATTAGCCATCACCCCCATTTCCTACCCTGAAGGGTAATTCAGTTTGTCTTTTGGAATTAAACCCCACAGGCCAACTGAGAATCATCCAAGAGACCTTACAGAATAGCTAGCGCTGGTCCAGCTTTCATTTTACAGAAGGGGAAACTGAGGCCCAGGAAGGAGATCGGGCTGGCCCAACTTCCCACAAAGAGTTAGTGGCAAACCACAATTAGGACCCAGGCTAATGGCCATGCCATCTAACTTCAGAGATCCGAGGAAGATGGGGAAGCAGTGAAGGGCACAGTGGCCCCACCTGGGCCCCGCCCAGCCCTGCTTCCTCCTGAAGGCTGTGAGGAGAGGGGGTGGTATCTCAGATCGTATGGGCACCAAACCAAAGAGGTCTGTGTCCTCTGCCTTGCTGGTGGGCATGACCTCTGCAGTCTGGGGGTCCTCACGGTGTGTGGGAGAGTGTGTCTTGAGGAGGGTGGTCCACAGTGTGGATGTGTTTCCTTTCTGGAAGCCATGGGCCTGAGGTTCATCTCTCAGTACCACCATCTGCCCTCCACCACCAGCCCGCATCCAGCCTACAACACGGGATCACTCCAGACTCCAGGAGGGCTGGAGATGCAGAAAGAAGGAAGACCCCAGGCGCTTGCAGGTGAGTGACTTGTGGGTAGTCAGCAGGGGCACCCTACAAAGGGCCTCCCAACTCTGCTACCTCTGTTTTCTCTGCCAGGGCATGCAGATTTCCTGGGCACATGCCCTCTAGAAAAAGAAATCTGCCTAGTGCTGAAGAGGTGCAAAGAGTGGATGGATCCAGAGCCTCCAGACTTTGGGGATAGTAGGCTGCCGGGCTCCATAATCTACGTGTATGATAATAACACAGGGGGGCAGAGAGGCCGGGCAGAGGCAGGAAGGGACAGGGAGGGCAGGGGAGAGGGTTATGGCTAAGAAACTGTGGGTACTAGAGGATTCGAGAGAACGGGGCCAAAGGGTAGAGCTTCAAGGAACGAGGGGAATGGATGAGGTCAAGAGGTTTCAACAAAACTTTTCTGAGCATGTCTTATATGCCCAACAATAGCCAGGATGCTGGGCACAAAGGATAGACCGAACACAGTCCCTTGGGAGCTCACGGTCTAATGGGACAGGGAACAAGAGTCGGGATGTTGTAGGACCCAGCTTAGACCTGGGGCTGCCTTCTGCTGCTTGCGCTGAGGGTCTTGGGATGAGAGGACAGTGGAGGGCAGGAAGGGGTTTCTGTTTTCCCAGGAAGCCTAGGTAACACCTTTGCAGAATTCAGGGATGAGAGGCCAGAGCTTAGAGGGGCTGGGACCAGAGGTGACACATAGAGGGAGGCAGGTGTTGGGTTCTGAAGATCCTTCTAATATTTGCTCTATCTGGGAACTACAGGGCAGTGTGGAATATTTCAGGGGAAAGAGAAATCATCAGGTCTTTGGTGTAGGATGATCCCCCAGCCAAGAGGGGGATTGGGGGTGGGGCACATCTGGAGACAGGAACCCCAGTTTGCAGGTTGCTCCCAGTGAAGGATGATGCAGGCTTAGGCTGGAGCAGTGGCAGCAGGGAAAGGGGAGGGGACTGACTCGAGAGATAGTTTGGAGCCAGGATCACGGAACTTTGTGTCTGTTTGAGTCTGGAAGATAAGGGAGCAACCTCTGGAGTGATAGACCAAGCTGGAAGCTTCTTAGGGATGCTTTGATTCATAGAACCTCCTTTTATTTGTTGTGTGACCTTGGGCAAATGACTTAACCTTTCAGAGCCCAGTTTTGCAATCTGTAATACAAAGATACTAAAATTCATCTTGTGTGGTTGTTGTATATATTAAAGATAATGTATGCCAGGGCGCCTGGGTGGCTCAGTTGGTTAAGCAACTGCCTTCAGCTCAGGTCATGATCCTGGAGTCTCGGGATCGAGTCCCACATCGGGCTCCCTGCTCGGCAAGGAGTCTGCTTCTCCTTCTGACCCTCCTCGCTCTCATGCTCTCTCTCTCTCATTCTCTCTAATAAATAAATAAAATCTTTAAAAAAAAAAAGATAATGTATGCCAAAGCATGGGCTTAATTCATAATAGGAATTCGATAAATAGTAGATGCAATTACTGTTGTTTGTCCTTGCCACAAGCATTTGTTGAGGACCTGACACGTGCCACCGATTGTCCTTGATCTTTGGGACTTAAGTCTCAGTCCCTATTCTCATGTAGCTCCCCATCCAGTAGGGAAGAGATATGCAGAGAAACAGTCATATAGCAAAGCAATAGGGACTGGGGCAGGGGAGGAAACTGTGCCCAAAGACTCAGGGACAACTTCACAGAGGAGAAGTGACAGCTTAAGCAATGTAGGGCCAGCTGTCTGCTCAGAGATTGTCACATCACGCCCCCCCAACCCCCTGCTACCTGACATGGGGTTGAGTTTCACAATCTGAAATGTTCAGTTTTGAAGGCATTTGTCATATTCCTTGGGGTTGGGAGAAGGGGATGGACTGCAGATGGGTGTCTATATGGAACCCAGGGAATGGTTTGCAGAACCTCAGCAGCCCCAGGGAAGGGCATGAGCAGATGGGCAGTTAGAAGAAGGGAACGAGGGGGCGCCTGGGTGGCTCAGTTGGTTAAGCAACTGCCTTCGGCTCAGGTCATGATCCTGGAGTCCCGGGATCGAGTCCCACATCGGGCTCCCTGCTCAGCAGGAAGTCTGCTTCTCCCTCTGACCCTCTTCCCTCTCGTACTCTCTATCTCTCATTCTCTCTCTCTCTCAAATAAATAAATAAAATCTTAAAAAAAAAAAGGGAACGAGGGAAGAGCGAACATGGCCATGTGGGCAGAGCTTGCTAGCTGGATAGGGAGCCTACGTGTGTGTGCTCTTTGGGCCATCCTAATTTTTCTGCTCCCTGTCTGTGCCCTTCTAAAAATTCCCTGCAAAACCATTTGGTGTCCCTCGCCGTGACTCCCATGCCGATTTTCTTTCCATATATCTCTCAAGGAGCCCAGCTTAGTAGAAGCAGCCCTACCTGGTCCTCCACTAAGGAAGGACTCCTGCCCTCCTGCCCCACCGAGCAAGACCTTGGGCTTTACAGCCACATAGTCTGTGACCTCTCTGATTTTCCAGTCTGTAACGTGGAGATAGCAATAGTCCCTTTCTCTTGGGGCTGTTGTGAGGTTTCAATGTGATGTAAACTTGGCACCCAATCAATGCTTGTTTCTCTTCTCTGCTCGATAACAGCCTCCTTGCAGAGGGTCTGACAAGAGACTCTCAGCTAGGGATGTCCCCTGGCACACCGGCTTCCGGGGCCCCTCCCCTATAGTTCCTGCAGACCCCTTCCCCTCTGCTAGCTTAAATGGCATCGGGGTGACCCTGGTCACCAGGGCAGTGCTGGCAGGATGACAACGGGGGCCCAGCCGCAGCCCAGCCTACTCCCCCACTCCAATCCTTGCTGCCAATGACATGCCACTGCCCTGCAGATAGGACAGGCGTCCCCAGACGCCCGAGGGCTGAGTGGGGAAGCTGTGGAAACAGCTCTCCCTCACAGACTGTGTGGGCAGTGCATTCGAATAGCTTCTGAAAAACCAAAGTTCAAGCCCGCCCCACTTTCCCCGGGGAGGCACAGCATCCAGACAGGAAGAGTTCAGCCAACAGAGAATCTCCTTTCTGCACATTGCTGCAGGCTCTCCTCCCTTCTGGCCCTGTCCACACACAGGCAGCACAGTCTTCAAAAGCACCGCGGGGACACTTGGGAGGCCCAGAGATCTGACTCTGGCCCTAAGGTGCAAGAGTCCATTTCATTGATCTGGGCCTCCATTTTCCTCCTCTGAAAAATGGGAATGATGTGAATGCTGCCTCTCAGGAGGGTTCAATGAGAGGGTGAATGTGAAGGTACTTTGTAAACTCTAAAAAGATCTGCATGCATATGAGATCATTAGTGTTTGGCCAAAGAGACCTTCTTAGGGTTCTTAGGAGACAAGTGAAGACCAGAGAAATGAGAAACGAAGTAAGAACACAGGGACGCTGTCCCCAAGAACCTCGGGAGCGAGATTGGCAGCAGGGACCTTAGCCCATGGACCAAACCCCAGTGGCCTAGCTCCTTCCAAGCGTGCTAGTCAGTCAGGACAGCAGGACGTCGCTGGACCCAGCCAGTTCTTCCTCCTCCTCTGAATAAATCCAGGCCATTGTTTTCTAGTGACTTCTGGAGAGTGGGGACGATTAGGAGACAAATGTCATTTACCTGGTTCCAGTGTGATTCCACGACAGAGACCAGAAGTTGCCACTTTGTCACTGCGCCGAGCATCACATCCTCTCCTCACTGCTTGTGCTAAATGTACAGGCATGCATGTCCTTGTGCATGTGTGAGTACACACACACACACACGCGCGTGTGCGCTTGTATGCGCTGTGTACAACCGCGCCAGACTTCAGAGGGAGCAAAATCTACATCCGCGGAGGGTTCCAGGAGAGGGTGGACACATAAACAGAGTAAGCCAATCACAGCCCTGTTGACCCTAGCAACCGTCAAACCAATTAGAGCCCCACCCCTGAGTCCAGCAGCGCCTCCCAAACACACCACAGACACACACACAGACACAACCTGCATTGCCATGGCAACGAAACCGTCCCACAAAGCAGGGAAAATGGGAAGTGGCCCTTAGCAACATGACCGGACCAGCCACTGGGGTGAGCAGGCAGGCAACAACTGGCTAGCATTAGGTCACTATGGGGAGAGGGTCCCCATGCAGGGAGGGGAGGAAAAGAGAGTTGGTTCATCTGGGCTTCCTAAGTCCATTTGTTAGCCCTGGGCCTCAGTTTGCTCACCTGTAAGATGGGGTCGAAGACATGCTCAGCATGTGTATTACAGAATGGGCTTGTATTATAATAAAGAAATTCAGTTGCTCAATAAGGATAGGAACTATAGCTTATCTTTTCAGAAAAGCTTAAGAATTTTGAAACTTCTGGGTAAAAGAAAATTGGCTGATCCCCAGAAAGACCCTAAAATCCAGCTCATGAGCTCATTGTAGAGGTGGACCTCAATTCAGTTTGAAAACATTTCCTTGGTATTTACCATGTGCCAGGCGCCGATGCTGGCTTCAGCTGTGGCCAGGTGGACTATGAGGGGCCTGCAGAACATGTTGGTGGAAACATCTGGAAATGCTGGGGAGGTCTGTTGGATAGGTCTGGAACAGGTGCTTATAGGGGTGGCAGACTGCCTTGAAGAGACTTTGCTCAGGGCCAGGGAAGAGGGCTGAAGCTCAGACCGTGCGGGCCTCCCTGGCAAACTGGCTTCTGGCTTCCATACCTCATCATCCTCCCTTTGGTCAGCTACCAGAGAGATCTTAATCCAAAATGAAAATTTGACAAAGGGCTCCTCTGCCCAGCTGCTCCTTCTCATGACTCCCCAACGGGGGGCCTTGGGTCCCCTCCTTCAGAATCTGAAGAAAGCTGAGAGATTCCCTTCCTAGAATCAAAAACATACATGCCCAGTGTTTTCCATTCATTTTTGGGAGCTATGGGCCTCTCGAAGTTCATTCATGGACTTGCTCCAAGAGGCATGGCATAGGAAGCCCCATGTGGCTGGCTTCTGCCTCCCTCATCAGCTCGCTTTATAGCCTCCCCACCCCCATCATTGGTACGTGCCGGGCCACATGAACTCTGTGCACTCCCCTTGCACGCACCTCCGCACTTCACTGCTTCATGCCTTTGAGCATGTCATTCCCACCAACTGGAGAGGGTTCTTCCTTTCACCTGTTACCTGGTAAACGCCTGTTTAGTCTTCAAAACCCTGTTCAGGAGTCAATACCTCATAGTCTTTGATGCTGGCCGGACAGGCTTGATCACTCCTTAGTGTGAAGAACTCCTCTCACTGCGTGTCTCCCAGTACATGGGGGATCCATGTCTATCTTCTTTACTGGGCTTTCCCGAGGCCAGATGCCACATCTTCAGTCTTTATATCCCTAGTACCTAGCATGTAATAGGTCTGTAGAACCCAAATGGCAGGACCGAATTGGCAGAGGAAACAGCTGACAAAGGAGGAGAAGAATGTGCAGGCCTGGAGTTAGAACAGGAGCCAGGAGGAGAGGGTATCAAGGGGGAGCGAGGTATCGGGAGGAGGTCAAGATGGTTAAGGACTGAGACCTGGAGGTCAAGATGGTTAAGAACTGAGAGGCATCATTGAATTTGGCAACTAGGAAGCCATTGGTGGGGTAACCAACTATCCCAGTTTGCCCGAGAGTCTCCAAATTCTGGAATTGGAAGCCCCAGGCAAATGGAGGTGGTGGGTCAGCCTGGATCACTGACCCTAATGAGGTCAGTTCTGGAAGCGGGATTGGGGCAGAAGCCCGCATGCGGCAGGCTGGGGGGCAACTGGGCGAACTGGTAACTGCCGAGCCGGTGGGCTGGGCCGGGGCTGGGGGGAGCCGCAGGAGCCTGTGATGGCACCAGCCTCCCGGCCCATCTGTCCCGATCCCACTGCCCCACAGAGAAAGCAAACAAGGCTGGCGACAGGAGCATCGTGTACACCTTTACGACATCTTCCCAGAGGGCTCCAAGGCCCCCACCACTGTCACCCGACTGACCTTCCCCACCACCCCAGTGCCCACAGCACCAGCGGCCCTCCATCCCCTGTGTCTGTAATAATTTGTCGGGTAAGCGCAATGGATCCAGCTCCTGGTGGACTCTTCTCCTGAGCTGTTATTTAAAATCTTTAGTTTGTGTTTCTTGTCGAACTAATTAGATTCTGAAATTCTTAAAGGCAGGGGTCATGCCCTCCCTCCCTGCGTCCCTTGCTTCCTTCTTTCCTTCCTTCCTTCAGTAAACACTAATTAAGCACTGTTTATCCGGTGGTCAAGGTGACAGGCACAGTTCCTACCCTCAGGTATCTCCATCTGGGTTCAGGCCTCCTACACGTGGAGAACTTCATACCCCTGAGCAGCTGAGGGGGGGTGGCGCGCGGAGTCCACGCAGGGCTTCAGGGGGTCTGTGAACACCCATAACATCATATGCAGTAGAGACATTTGAACGGATCCCAGTGCCATCGAATGGTATGTCCGGGTTGGTATAACATGTTAGGAGAGACCAGAACTCCATTTCTCCCAGTTAGGAAGATTAAAGAGAGAGGAAAAGGAGGACGTTGCTCTTGATTGCATGGGAAAGCAATAGCCCCCACAGCAATGATCACAGAGCCTGCCTCCGTCAGCTGGCGGGGCACCGTCTCATTAGCCAGGGTGCTGAGTCGCCGCCGCACGGCCTGCTGGGAGCTGCCTCCTTGCCAAGTGCCTGCTCCATAATTAAACACAAAATCCCCGGCTCTTCAAGGGGCGGCCTGCCCCTCCTGTGGGGGATAGGGGGGCAGGGGGGAGGGGCTGGGGAAGGGTGAGGCCTTGCTCTGACCCTGCTGGGGGAAGGGGAACGGAGGGCTGTGAGTTATGAGTGGGGATCCCCAGGACCCTCCCCTGAGCTGGGGAAGAGTTTTGTGAAGTTCTCAGGGAAAGGAAGTGAAAGAGCATGGAATGAGAGGAGGGACCGGATCTTCTCCCCACCCGGACCCCCAGGACCCACGGAGGGCAGATGTGCCACACTGGCTTCTATAGAGACTTCTGAGCTGGGCACGAGGAAGTGAGGTCCTGGAAAGAGGGGTGTTGGAAAGTCTTTGCTCCAGGTTTGTTTGAGAACATCTAAGCACCCACACACCGCACACATGTTCCCACCACACACACACACACACACACACACACACACCCCACATACACACACACACACACACACACACACCATTGGTTTGTAACCAGAAGGGGGTTGACAGGGATGGATTCTGGGAGAAGAGGTTGGACAAGACAGCCCCCAGAGACTTTTGTATCCAAAACCGGAGGAGGGAGTGGGCTGGTTGGCAGGTGCCCAGACCACCTCCGGAAATGTAACAAGACGTGTGTAGGAGAAATCATTTGACAAGCCCTCTTAGGGTAGAGGTGAGCTCGCCTCATGGTCAAGTCTGCTCTAGTGACAAGATGGTGGGGTTGGCGGACCGCAGTGTTTTGGCTTTGCTCAGTGGGGCGCACACACTGATTGGGAAAGCCAGAGGTCTTCTGTGCCCATCCCCACCAAGCGCTTGTCCTCTCTGCTAAATCCACTTTGAATAAATACTGAAAAGGTATCCTGGGCACCCGTAAGTCTCTAGTCAAACATGATCTCCAGCTGAAGGGCAGAGACAGCGCACCCTACCAAGTGTGGCTACCGGGGGGAGGGGCCTACTGTGAGGATGGAGCTAAGGGAGAAAGGAGGTGGGAGAGAAGGCAGCTGGCTGGGGTCTGGGGATGGGGTGCCTACACCCCTCCAGAGTTAGCTGGTCCCCTGCTGGAGTGGTTTGGGCCTCAATGACTCGAGGCTCCAAGCTCCAAGCTCCAAGCTCTGGCTCCAGCAGCTGGATCCTGATGGAGGACAGAGCCACCGAGCAAATCATTCTACACAAGCCAGAAGACAAGTTCACGGCGGGCAGAGACTGGGAGACCCAGAGGCCAGAGCCTCTGAAACCACGGCATGGATAGAAGACGTGCGTGCTGTTTGGCATACATTTGCAAGGCATTAATTGTTAAAACAGAGCAGTTGGGTGGATGGCCAGTGCCCAGCTGTAGCCCAGAGAACTAACTCTGCCCACAGTCAGAAAAGCGCCCAGAAACCCCTCTGGCCCCTGCCCCCTCTTCCCTGTGGTTCTCCTGACTCTGATTGACCCCAGGTCAACACTGCCACCCCCAGCCTGGGGAAAGGGGTAGAGGCCAGGACAGCCTTACAGTGGTGACTCACACGCTGGCCTCTGAGGCTAGCATGGCCCTGAGAAAGGCCTGGGCAGGATGTGCCTGTGGCCCGCTGGCATCAGCAGGGAGCCCTGGGCCACCACACCGCACCGTGTGAACCCAGCCCTGGAGTCACAGCTTATTTCCTGGGGGCTCCTCCCAGACCCACTTCCCCTTTTCCTGCTGCCTGGGGATGGGTGGAGGCCCCAGAGCCGCGAGGTGTGGCCCGGGGGATGAGAGTGGGGCCTGGCAGACGGGAGGGGTCAGGAGGGGTCAGGAACCAGAAGGAATCTGGATGGGCCCAGGGTTGGGGCTACAACGGGAGGAGTGAGGAAGGATTTACTCACCATCCTCTGTCTCTGGGGTGAGCCTGTGACCTGAGTGGTGTGATTACCAGGGATTCCCAGGAACACACCCTGTGTGAGTGATTGTGAGTGATGGAGCAGATACCGGGCCTGCTCTGGACAGACACACCTGAATGATCAGCCGGCGTCAGGGGGGGGCCCTCTACCTGAATGAACAGGTATGTCCCATCAAAATACATCTGACTATGTCAGGTACTACCAGGTGAAAATGCACCTGAGCGGCCAGGCAGAGGTGATAAGTCAAGCCGAGTGAACAGGTATGACCAGGCACAATATCTGGAACCATCAGGCTGCCCCAAATTAGACTGGAGTACCAAATGACCTGGCAAGAAAGACCCATTCCAGGGCACCGGCTGCTCCAGGTGACAGCCCCGCTTGCAGGCTGGTATCTAGCAGTGCCTGGCAGAGGTGGGGGTGGGGGGAGACGGAAAGGAATTGTGAACAGTCTGGAACCCCCAGGTCTACTGTCTGTCCCAGGGAGCTGGCCCACCGTTCTTCTAGGGTGTTAATACTGCCCAGCACTTCTTCCCCAGGATCCCAGCCATTTGTGAACCCACGACTTCGCTCTTAGTTAAACAGCTGGTGACTGAAGCTGATCCAATATTTACTCCTGGAGAGAGGGCAAAGGGGCAGGCATTACCCCAGGCAGCCTGAGGCTGCAGTTGGCTGGGTTCTGGGGGAGGGGAGGGGAGAGGAAGGGAGAAGTTGCTCTGTGTTCCCAGAGCAACTGTTCCTAGAGTGTTTCTCAGACCTTAGGTATCTCCTAACCCAACCACCTACCTCCTCTTGCTGCCGCGGGCTGGGAGGGACTCCCGAAGTCAAGGAGTTGAGGGGCCTAAGCCAGGAGTTGCCAGAACTCCAAGCCCCTCCCTGAGAACAAGAAGGCAGCCAGATCCTGCCCTGGTACCCAGTTGGAGGCTTCCAGGGCAGGAGGCCTTCCTGCAGGAAGGGGACAGCTCACTTTCCCTGGAAGGGGATGGGGACAAGGAAAGGAGGTGCCCTGGACTGAGACCCCACTGAGGAAGGAAAGCAGGCAGGCACAAGCGTCAGGACCAGCAGCTGCCACCCCCAAGAGGAGTTGGACCCGCCATGACTCTGTAAGAATCCCGAAACTTGGTCATTTACCTACATTTATGTTCTGATTGTCCCTGGCATGATTAGCAATAAACCAATGCACACTGCCACCAGGTTATTTAGGAGAAAAGTAGTTGAGGGGATCTCCCTGGCCAGCCAGGCCCGGAGGAAAAGCCCTAGGGATAGAGGGAATTGGGGCTGCTTCTTGGAAGGAGAGGGAACAGGTGGAGAGTGGGGCTTTCAGAAGATAGAGGAAACGGGGGGGGGTGTGTGTGTGGGGAGACCGTCAATGTGTTTATTTTCCTGGGGGTCTATTATGTGTCAGGCACTTTATCTAAATCACAGTTAGTTCTCATGATAACATGAACTAGATATTGTTATCCCATTTGACGGATGAGGAGACTGAGGCTGTAAGCAGCTAAGTGACTTTACTAGTCACATACTGCAAGGCAGAGCTGACTACAAATCCAGGTCTGAGTCAGGGCCCGTGTACCATCAGCAGGGCCCTGATGCTCCAGTTTGGCTCCGGGCCCCCTGCAGACTCCAGCAGCCTGGCATGGGGCAGGCCACACTGGGGCAGGGAGTCTCTGCCCCCACCTCAGGGCGCCCACACTCGAACTCCGTGATCCTGGCAGCCCCTCGATGCTGCGGATCAGGGGCAGCACTACTCAAGAAAAGACACAGGCTCTGGCCTTGGAAGAATCTGGATGCAGTTACCACTCACTAGCATGTGTGAGCTTAGGCAAGTGGTTTAACTTCTCTAAATTGTCTCATCCATAAAGAGAACCTAATCGTGCTTACTCCATAGGGTCGTTGGAGGATCAAATGAGAGAATGTAAATAAAATGTCTAATACACAGTAGGTGATTAATACATGATAGTTCTTGGCATGGTTGGCTTCACAGACATGCATTCATGCAGTGCCCAGGGGGTCCCACACACAGAAGGCCCCACACCTGGTTTAATGCTTTATTCTTCTTCTTCCTCTTCCTCTTCCTCTTCTTCTTCTTCTTCTTCTTCTTCTTCTTCTTCTTCTTCTTCTTCTTCTTCTTCTTCTTCTTCTTCTTCTTCTTCTTCTTCTTCTTTCTTCTTTAAAGATTTTATTTGACAAGAGTAAAAGAGCAAAAGAGCACAAGCAGGGGGAGCAGAAGGCAGAGGGAGAAGTAGGTTCCCCACTGATCAGAGAGCCAGACATAAGGCTTGATCCCAGGACCCCAAGATCATGACGTGAGCTGAAGGCAGACGCTTAACCGACTGAGCCACTCAGGTGCCCCATGTTGTTGCCTTGAAATTCTTCATGCTTTTTGAACAAGGGACCCTGCATTTTCGTTTTGCTTTGGCAAATTATCTAGCCAATCCTGCTTATCGGTTTGGGTTCAGTTCCCTGAATCCAGAAGGGACTGACTGTGCCCCAAACTGGAGCAAGCTACTGCTGCATCATTTCATGATTTTCCATGCCTGCGAAGTTTCTTGGCCTCTTCTCTCCCCATCTTGCT
This sequence comes from Zalophus californianus, assembly GCF_009762305.2. Taxonomy (NCBI): domain Eukaryota; kingdom Metazoa; phylum Chordata; class Mammalia; order Carnivora; family Otariidae; genus Zalophus; species Zalophus californianus. Next base: position 25,459,335 of record NC_045604.1, read on the forward strand.
CTGGCTCACAAGAAATCAGAGAGAGCCAGACAGAACCACTCTCTTCTTCCACTTCTAGCACCTCCGAGGTGGAGGGAGAAGGTCACACTCTTGCGTGTTCTGACGAGAGGGCCTTTTGGGGGAGAACCTGGAGTCCTGACTTCTGGCAAGCAAGGGTACTCTCCCTGATGCCACCAGCCCCGTGACGTATCAAATACCCCACGAGGTTGGGAGACTCTACCTCCCCCAACTCACTTCCTCCCTGGGGCTTGGCAGGGTTGTGGCCCCCTCGGTACCCACCGGGGTGAGGGCTGCAGGCTGGGGCAGAGACAGAGCTCTGAGCAATAAGGTCAGGAAATAACGGCCAGGGTAGGCACTCCAGACACTGATGTCCCAGGACTGGAACCCGAGGTGGAGCCTGAGCTGGAGCCAGCCCTCCCTCCCTTGGATGCCGACTGCTCTGAGGCATCTGACCTCCACAGCGTCTGCCCCTTAGCTGTTTTTAGACTCCTATTCCCAGGGGCCCAGTGTTTGCTAAATTGGCAGTCTGGACCCACCTACTGACCCCTGAGAAGTATTGCTGCGGGGGAGATGGAAACTGATTGGCTGGGAGGCTCTCTGTCTCCCCTTATTCGCTCTCAAAAAAAGACTTATCCCATCTCTAGACCTAGGAGCCTTTTGCAAGGACGCCGGGTGGGGGAGGTTGAGGGAGAAGACAGTGGAAGAGGAGTCTGGGATAGAGCTGCAGGACTGGGGGAGAGGAAGCATAAGCCCACCCAAAGACCATGAGATACCAGAGCCAGGAGGGACCTTTGAGAAACAGATCAGAGAGGGAAGGTAAGTCACCCAAAGTCACAGAGCCAGGATTGGAACCGGGGTCACTAATGCCCAGCCCAGGGGTCTTTCTACCTCATCATTTGACTTCAGGATCAGCGACAAAGTGGGGTAGCAGGGGAAGTGAGGGGTGGAGACACTGTCTTCCCCCCCGACCCCATCCTTACACACACACACACACACACACCCCTCTGTTCTAGTCTAGCTCTAATTCCTCCTGGAGACTGGTGGGGACCCAGGTCAGGTAAAAAGTGATCAGGGTCTGGAGGGATGTGCCCTCTGACCCTCCTATGCACATGGCCTCTGAAATCTGAGGCTCCTGAGCTGGTAGGCCGTGCTATGCTTCTGCCGGGACCCTTCTCCCAGGGGCTGATCTGACATGGCTGCTACCTTTCTGAGTCCCCAGGCTGAGACTGTGGGGCATCTTCGTGGGAAGTAAGGGACCTGGGGGTTCCCATTCGGAGTGGAATCTTAAAGTTAATGACATTAATTGCTCATGTTTAAGCATTTTCTGTGTGCCAAGCACAATCCTAAGAGCTTTTCACGTATCAATTCATCCAATACTTACATAGCCCTATGGATATAGTTACTATCATTGTTCCTACTTTATAGCTGAAGCTGAAACAGAGAAGTTAAGTAACTTGCCTAAGATCACACAGCTAGTCAACACCAGAGCTGGGATTTGAACCTAGGCAGCTTGGGAGTGGGTAACTCGTGCTCCCCCAGCCCTCTCCAAATGAGAGCTGCCCTTTGGGTTCCTAGGTCCGTGCTGCCGGCAATATAATACCTGCTTGATCCCATCCAGTGAGTTTTTAGTTAGAAAAAGCTACCTATACTTTCTACCTAACATATACATATACCTTCTGATTCAGCTCCCCTCCCCTCTCATACCTGGGTGCCAGGCACTTGCCCAACCAGTAGGCAAATCTAAAGTTTGGGGGGCCTACCTCCCTCTCCTCAGCCCCTTTCCTGCCCCTCAGAAGGCTCCTTAATGGCCTATGCTGCCACCTCCTGGCCACAAAGTGTTAAGACTGGCCTTTTGGGTGTTTCTCAGGATTCTTCTCTTTTCCTCTACTTTCCCTCCAGGGATGTCATCCTCTCCCAGGGCTATGTGACCATCTATATGCTGCTGACTCTCAAATATATATATATATATATATAATTATTCCAGGTTTTGTTTTCCAATCTTTATTGAGATGTAGTTGACATATAATATTGTGTAAACTCATGGTGTACGCACATGACGATGTGATATATGTATATATTGAAAAATGATGACCACAATAAGGTCAGCTAACACATCCATGGCCTCGCATAGTTAGGTTTTGAATGGGGAGAGTGAGAACACTTAAGATCTATTCTCGGCCCAAATCTTCATCTCTTCTGAGAGCCACGTCTGTGTGTCCCCATGCAAATGGCTTTAACACCCCAGCACCCCGTAATTCCCTCAAGTTCGGAGCCGAGACCAGATGCCCGGTGTGCTGGCTCCTAACTCAGTTCTCATGTCTCAGCACCGCACTGCTTCTCCAACAACGAAACATGGGACATGGACACAATGAGAGCCCCTGAGAAGGACAAGATCGGGATCACATGCTAGCTAGGGCCAGAGTCAGGATTTAGACCCCACTCAGAGGGCAGCAACACCGGCGCGCTTTCTGCAGCATGCCACATCGCTGCTGGGGGTTTGGAGAAGGGAAATGCCTTCTAAAATGCACAGGTAAGGGAGTATCATGTAAGCTGGAGGGCTGGCCAACCCTCAGAGCTTTTACATCTTTAAATGGTTGAACACATTCAAAAGAAGAATATTTCATGACACCCCAAATTAAATGAAATTCAAATCCCAATGTCTGGAGATAAAGTTTTATTGAAACACAGGCGTGCTCATTCACTCATGCATTCTCTATGACTGCTTCCTGCTACAGTGGAGGCTTAAATTCTAGCACAGACCGTATGGCCACAAAGCTTCAAATACTTACTATTTGGCCCTTTGTAGAAAAGTTTGGGGATCCCAACCTTAGAGGAAAAGGGCCTTGAGCCACAGGATCTGCCCCCATGTTGGAGGGGAAGCAGCCTGGCCGCTGGGTGGGGGCTGGGGTGGGGGTGGCGGATGGGGTCAGGGGTAAAGGATGGTGGCATGTTCAGGCTGCAGACCGCAGGAGAGGGGTGGGTAGGACCAAGGAGCTGAAGAAGGAGGTGGGCTCTTGGGAGGCCTTTGCCAGAACCAGCTGCCCTGATTCTCCCGTGACAAAACTCCCCGATGATGAACCTGCATCTTGCCAGCTCCTAGTTAGCTCCCTAGGGGAATCCTAAAGTGACCTGGACCCCTCCACACAGTCTCCAGTCTGGAAATCCCGGCTCCACCATTATGAACTGCGGGGCTTACGCAATTCCATAACCTCTAAACCCTAGGATTTTGTAAGAAGGGGATGATAACACAGACCTTGGAGGACTGTGGAGGATTCTATAAGGTGACAGATCTCACAGCACAGCTCCCCGTGCACGGTGGCATCCTGCAGTCCGTAGACCTTGCTGCCGTTAGGGTAGGAGCGGGTGCACCTCCCAACTGTGCCCACTAGAGGGCGGGAGGGCCCTGCTGGCTGCCAGGCAGGTGTCAGATGGAGTCGGTCTGCAGCTTCCCTGCGTGGGGAGAGGTGCTCTCCCCGCTGTTTACAAGCCTGGCCTTTGATCAGTTCCTGCTCTCCCCACAGCCTGCTGAGGGCCAGACTGGCACAGAGCTTCCTAATGGGGGCAAGTCAGGCTTCGTTCTTGCTCTTTCTCGGGCAGGCTGGGCTGAGACCAGACTGCTGGGTAAACACTCCTCCCACCTCATGTCATCCTCTAGTGCCCCTGGATGCAGGCAGAGCAGATGGGATAATGTCATCCCAGTGAGGGAACTGAAGCTCAGAGAGTGGAGTGACTTGCCCAAGCTCTCCTCGGTTGTTAGCGGGGTGGCTGGGATTGCAGCTCATAGCATGTCTTCCAATGCCAGGTGGGGCTCTTTCCTGGTCAGCGGGTGTCCTTCATGGCCACGCTCTCCCAGAGGCTTCACCTGCTGCAGCTTCTCTCCGTGTCCTGCTCTTGCTGGTCAAACCGCAGGCCACTCCTCTGTGGGGCTCGGGAACGTTTCAGGTGCTTCCACACACGTGAGCTCGTTTCAGCTGAGACCAGGCTCTCCCCAGGGATTTGAGGCAGCACCTGTTCTGTGCGGGGGCTATGGATGCAGTTGGGAAGATGGGGACAGGCTGACACATACGCATGCAGACGGGAGGCTCAGCAGCAGACTGCGACAGAGAGGTTGCTGGGCTCAAGTGGTCAGGGAAGGCTGTCAGGAGGATGGCCTTCGGGAAGCTGCAGAAAGGAGGTGAAGAGGCAGAAAGGCTCATGGTCTTTCAGGGTCTGCAGCGAACCACACGGGGCCTAGAACAGACTGCAGACTGGAGGGCAAAATAGGAGCCCATGAAGTTAGAGGAGGCTGCTTGGCGAAGAGCCTTGAATGCCAGGCTAAGGGGGGGCGGATTTGGTTGTGTGGGCGCGGGGGAGGACAGAGAAGGCTCTGGAGAAGCAATGGTGTTTCAGGAAGGCTGAGACGAAAGTGATGAGGAGAGGGGGCACATTAGGAAGGAAGCAGAGGAGGGTGTTTCTATGGTACAGGCTTAAGGTGACTTTGGACACAGTGGAGAAGGCACGGGGTCCAGACGAACTGCCAGGGTGTCGAGCCTAACAGGATATGGGCAGGAGAAGGACCAGCCCAAATTAGGACCAACTGGACAGTCAGGTGGTGTATATGAGTGAAGGGTCAATGGAGGGGGAAAGATTCTTCTTATATAATATAATAATTCTTCTTATATGAGGATGAATTTGAGGACATAGAGATGCTCTGTGAATACCTCAGGATACAGTAGCCCCCCTTATCCGCGGGTCCGAGAGTACAAGACCCTCCTTCTGAGTATCATCAGCAGGTCAGTAGCTGCTCACGCGACGTCCCAAAGCCTGCGTCATTCCCGTGCTTCGGCTCATCACGTAGGCAGTTTATCATCTTACACCATCCTAGGAAGGGTGAGTACAGTACAGTAAGAGATCTTGAGAGAGAGAGACCCCATTCGCATAACTTTGATTACCGTCTACTGTTATAATTGTCCTATTCTGTTATTGTTGTTGTTAATCTCCTACTGTGCCTAATTTGTAAGTTAAACTTGATCATAGGTATGTACATACGGGAAAAAACACAGCATACTTAGGGGTCAGTACTCTCTGTGGTTTCAGGCATCCGGTGAGGGTCTGGGGATGTATCCCCCATGGATACTGGAAGAGAGGGCTCGAGACATGGGTAGGAGGGAATCGGCCACATGGACCTGATCTCTGGAGCTGTGAGAGGGAGTAAGGATGCCAGGTGGGCAGTGTTGGGGGGGGGGGAGGCTGAGGCCTGGCAGGGAGAGGGGCGAGAAGGGGAGGGCCCATGGACAGGGTGTGTGTATGGGTCTCCCCAACAGTCAGCCCCCTTCCTCATTCCAGCAGCTCCTGAGCAGAGCGCATAGAGCCCCTCTAGCAACCATGAGTGGTCCAGGGGGAACATTTGTCCTAAGTCAGGCCAATCAGAGAAGGACAGCACTTTGATGGACAGTGGAACAAAGAAGCTCTTTCCATCAGTACATGAACAAAGAGCCATGTCAGACCAAGAGAACTTGACCCCCATCTGGGACCCCCCAGGGGAGCCAGCCTTAGGCTGAGGAAGACAGCGGGAGATGGAAAGAAACTTGGCCCTTGGTGACGTTCTGGAGTTGTCCCATCGATCCTTGCCTGAACCATTGGTGAATGAATAAATGTCCGTTGTGGTATAAGCCAGTAAGATAGAGTTTTCTGTTTCCTGCAAATGCAAGATCCCTAATTCACACAGAAGAAGGAGGAGAACCTAAAGAATGCCACTTTTTGGTAATCAAGGGAGAATATTTCAAAATGGAGGGAGAGGGGGCGCCAGGGTGGCTCAGTCGTTAAGCGTCTGCCTTCAGCTCAGATCATGGTCCCAGTGTCCTGGGATTGATCCCCGCATCGGGCTCCATGCTCGGCGGGAAGCCTGCTTCTCCCTCTCCCACTCCCCCTGCTTGTGTCCCCTCTTTTGCTCTCTCTCTCTGTCAAATAAATAAATAAAAATATTTTTTAAAAAATGGAGGGCGAATGAATAGTATCAAATGCTGAAGGTGTCAGGTCAGAGATGTTTTTCCATCCAAAAATTGTGTGACAGAAGAGGAAACAGTGGGCCAGAGAGGTTCCTGTAGTCAAACTCACACCCAGGACTCAGGACTCACACTCAAGTTCATTACCTCAAGGGGCAAAGGGGAGGAGCTGAGTCTTGGAGAGCTATGCCTGGGGTTATTCCTCATCCACAGTTTTGATATAGCCCCCACCCCAAACCCCCACTTGACTCCTTTCCGGAAAGTTCTGAAGGCTTAATGGCCATCTCCTTGCTCCCTTGCCAAACCTCCACTCAGCTAACTTGTACCTCAGGCAAGAAAACATCTCATGCTTTTTGTTTTTTAATTTTATTTATTTATTTGAGAGAGAGAATGAAAGAGAGAGAGCACAAGGCGGGGGAGGGTCAGAGGGAGAAGCAGACTCCCTGCTGAACAGGGAGCTCGATCCCAGGACTCCAGGATCATGACCTGAGCCGAAGGCAGTTGCTTAACCAACTGAGCCACCCAGGCGCCCCAACATCTCATGCTTTTAAAACTCTTTAGACAAAGAGAGACCACATTGCTCCTTACTCAACCACCCCAACACTGGGACAGTTCTTCCTACTGTCTGATTCCTTTCGGTTGAGAGTGACCTGGCCGCCCTCCCACTGACAGGCGCTTGCTGCTGGGCATGTAGGGAATCTAGAGGTGACACACTGGGCGAGGGGAGAAGGGAGAGACGGAGGCGGAGAAGTAGGAGTGGCTGCACCCCAGGCGGGCTCCCTGCCCCAAACGCGGCCCCTGGGCTGGGCTGGGCTGCGCTGCGCTGCGCTGCGGGCGGGGCCGGGCTCTTCCTGAGCGGATTACCCTTGTGGTCTAAGTGACTGAAGCTGCAGAGAATGCTATTGTAGCAAGAGGCTTACCGAAATGCAGACACCCAACCCTGGCATGTCCCAACACTCAGACGGGGGAAATGGCAGAATAAGCTCCCAGCTCTAAGCCGCTCTATTGTCCGGCTTGTTGCTAAAACACGTTGCCGAGTTTTCTGCCAAGTGCCCTGCCTCCCTCTGGAACAGCACCGTGTGGCCCTCTGGGCTCCCCGTCTCCTAATGGTGGGAGAGGCTCCCCACAGGGAGGTGAGGGCAGAGGTGTAGGGCCCAGAGCTCATGTCATGCAGCCTCAGTGGTACAGAAGAGACCTGTGCAAGTGACTGTGCTGCCCAAGGTCGCATGACGAGTGTGCAGAAGGGCTAGGAGAGCCTCTAGGTCTCCAGATCCCCAGTGAGAGGTGCCCGCTGTGCACCTCGGGTCCCCTCCAAGCACAGCCTGCTAGACTCCGCTCTTCCCCATCTCCCAGCACAGACCAGGGGGCTACCCTCTAGGAGCCCTGTGGGCACTCCCCTGGGCACCCTGGTGCGGGGTCTTCCTCACTTTGGCACTGGTTCAGTTATCGGGGGTGGGGTCCCATAAAGGAAGATACCGTTCTGCAGCTGCCAGGGGAAACCAGAGCGGAAAAGTCCCATCCCACCATCAGAGGGCAGGCAGGAAGTGGGGGAAGGTCCGCAGTGTCCCCATCCATAGGAGGCAAGGAGGGGCCCTGGGAACCGCAGGGCCCTGGAAGGGGCTTTCCAACAAGCTGGTGGCTCTGGGGCGCTCTGCAAGACTGGACAGGGGATGGCGGTTGGCTGGGGGAGAGGGCAGGGGGGGTGGGAGGAAGTAGGGCCTGGCAGGCAGCAGCGGGACGGTGGGACATCACCCCCTGGGTGTCCTAAAGGCTCTTCAGGGATAACGTGTCCCTGCCTGAGCTCTGGCACTCCCCACCTTTCTCCTGGGTTCTGTTTCCTGCCTGGAGGAGCATGAGCCCCCAGGCCCCAGCCAGAAATCAGGAGATCCTCCCCCCACCTCCTCTTTTCCGACTCTTCACTTCCTGCCAGGCACCACATTGCGCCAAGTTTACCTTCTCAACCTATCTCAACCCAGCGCCCCTCTCCCACCAACCCATTTCCCTCTCCTCACCTCCTACCGGCTCTCTCTGTCTCACCCCCAAACCGATCCTCCACGTGGCCTCCAGGCTCATCCCCCAAAGGGCCGTGCTGAGCAGCCCTCTGTCCCATTTAAATCTGCAGGGTCTCCCCATCCCTTGGGGGATCATCTTGGGCTCCTTAGCATGACCACAAAGGTGCCTAGGGTTTGCCTCCCGCTGGCCAAGGCCGTGCAGTGTGATCGGAGTGGCCAAGGCCGTGCAGTGTGATCAGAGGCACGGATGCTGGAGCCTGACTTCCTGGGTTCACATCCTGCCGGCTGTGTGACCAAGGGCAAGTTACTGAACCTCTCTGTGCTACCGTTTCCTCATCTCCGAAATCAGAATTTTAAGAGTACCTGCTTCATAGACTTGTGAGAACTAAATGAGTTTTTCCGACAACTGGGATCGTTACCATCTCCTCCTCCGGCTTCCTCTCCTGCCCCTTCCTGCCTCACTCATTTGCTTCAGCTGCTTAGCTTTTCCTGTAATTCCCCATGCCGCCCACCTCCCCACCCCATACACACACGCGCACACACACCCTGCAAATTGTGTTATTTCTCATCTCTGTGTCTGGGCCCCTCCAAGAGGTGACTTCCTCTTACGCTCCTCAGTACACCCACCCCAGTGCTTGTTGCCCATTGGCTTGTGACTGCCTGTCCGTCTCTCCTGCTAGACTGGGAGTCCCTTGAGGTCGGGCCTGGGTCCCTGGTGCCTAGAACTGTGCATGGTACACCGTGTGCCCTTAATAAATACGTGTTGAGTGAATGAATGAATGAGTGAAACGATTTCCCTGAGAGTATGGGACATGGGTCTTCACTGCAGTGAAGGGGCTCATAGGAGGATTTTGCTGGTGTCACCATGGCCTCAGGGATCCATGTTAATAATCCGTGTCCCTCCACCAGACTCATGTCCGGTCCACTACAATGGGCATCAAGAACACAATGATGAGCCAGGCCAAGGGAAGGGACTGCAACATTTTGGGGTCTGTGGACGCGCTGCTGGAGGAACCAACAGAGGGAGGAGACAAAGAGGAAGGAAAATGGGGCCTGGGGTGGCAAGAAGTCTGCTGTCGCCTGATTCTTGTAACACTGGGGATCTGCCCCTGGTGTGACCTAAAGAAGTTCCCCGGGCTGGAGTCAGACCCACACTATGGTCCAGCAGTTCTGCCCTGCCTCCACTCCGAACCCCGTAAGATGGGGAGAATAATACCTACTCTACCTTCCTAGAGTGATTATAAGGCTCAAATTCATTCACTCACCCAACATCCACCCACCCACCCATCCATTCAATAACTTTACTGTGTGTCTTCCATACGAGGCAAGGGTGCTGGGAGCAGGGGGCATGACCTGGAGTAAGACACACATAGCCCCTGCTCCCAGGGAATTTGGAGAATTACAAGATAGACAGGCAATGAAACAGTGAAGTTCAAGTGTGGTGAATGATGACCAAGAAAGTGTAGAGTATAATGGGAGCGAAGGAAATCCTTGCTGGGGTCCCAGGACTGCCCTCTGCTCATGCAGTGGTACCAGCTGCCAAAGACATGGTGTCTTGTGGTCTCTCATGGTCGCAAAGTCCTGGCACCATGACCCTGCCCCCTCCCTGCTCTCCTATACCAAGGACCACGTTGCTGCCCTTCAGTTCATGAAAAGTCTTTGACCATTAAGGGCTTAATATTGGGAGGCTCAAAGTCCCCTTTATTTATTTATTTAAGTGATCTCTGCACCCAACGTGGGGCTTGAACTCAGGACCCTGAGGTCAAGAGTTGCATGCTCTTCCTCTGACAGAGCCAGCCAGGTGCCCTCCACCCTTGTGTTTAAAGCCAAGTTTAAGGTTGTTCACAGTATCCAGTAGTCCCTCCCTACTCCTTCGGGCAGCTGAGCTGGCCTGGCCCCTGTGTGTCTCTCTCCTGTACTCATCTGGAAGCAATCTAACATTCTTTAAAAGTTACCCTCTAGGGGTGCCTGGTGGTTCAGTCAGTTGAGTGTCCGACTCTTGATTTCAGTTCAGGTCATGATCTCAGGGTCGGGGGATCGAGCCCTGCATCGGGCTCTGTGCTGGGCATGGAGCCTGCTTAAGATTCTCTCTCTCCTTCTCCCTCTGCCCCTCCCCCTCTAAAAACTAAATAAATACATAAATAAAAGTTCCACTCTGGAGGTGGATGGCGTGGGTTTGAATCCCTCCTCACTCCCTGTACTAGCGGATGACCTTGGACAGTTTACCTAACCTCTCTGAGCCTCAGCTTCTGTACTTGGAATCGCCATGCTAGGGCGTTGTTGTGAGATTTTGTGACTTAATATGGGCGTGCCTGAAACAGTAATTGCGCACAGTAATTGTGCACAGTGCTTGCACGCAGCGAGCTCTCATACAGTGTTTTAGGAGCACTTTCCTTGCTCTTACCACGACATGTTCTGTGTTACCTGTCTGCTTCTCCCGAGGTCCTTGAGGGCAGGGACCCTCCGGCTCCCTCCCTCATCTTGGTCTCCTCGGGACCTGGCACAGTGCCTGGCTCAGAGCAGACAGGCCAAGAATGTTTGTTGAGTGCCGACTGACTAAACGGTCAGTAGGAGCACTGGGATGGGCTGGGGCCGAGAGCCAGCCCTGTCCGGACAGGAGCAGGGCTCTCTGTTGGGGGAGGGGTCTGACGGAAGATGCCGGGGTCACGGGAGGCAACGTCAGGGCACACCTGGTCCGGGCGCCATGCTTCTTCTTTTCCTGCTCTCAGCTCCCCAGGGTGCTGTGGCCATCTGCTGGGGCGGGAAGGGCAGGTGCCCAGGGAGGTAGAGTCCAGAGCCAGCCTAGAGGATTTAGTCTTCGGCCACTGAGCTCCTGGACCGGGGACAGCTAGAGGGAGAGTCCACATGGCCCTGCCGAATGTGACGGGGCAGCTGGTCAGGCACCCCTGGGACCGCCGAGGCTGGGAAGAAGGAGCGGGTGGTCCCAGTGGCTGCCAAGGTGGCGAGAGGTGGAGGCTGTCCTGTGCCACACAGGACTTGGAATGTCAGTGTCAGCAGACTCCCGGCCCCGTGCCCTCGCCACACTGGGGAGACCTGCCCAGCGCCTCCCAGGGCTCACACTCTTGTCACCCGTGGGTTTCCCACCCATCACGCAGCCTCACAGGAGACACGGCGCGGCGCCTTGCATGTTAGGCCCCGAAGCTTGGCAGAGCCCCGGGCGGCTGGGGCAGGGGACTCTGTCGAGTGGAATGATGAGTGACAGATAATCGGAAGCGCATTCTTACGGGGATTGTGCTCTAAGTTGATCAAGAACTGGTCTTACTGTTAATGGACGAGGAAAGGTCTGAAATATTGGATTACGGGTGTGGAGGGCTCCCTCTGCTCTCTCAGTCTGCTCAGAGTTGGGCTCCTCTTTCCCCTCTCAGCCCTCCACCCCTGTACAGGGGTCCCGCCCAGCAATGAGCCACTGAGAATGCTGGCCAAGCCCTTGCAGGTAGGAACATCCTGCTAAAGTGACAGTGTCCCCTTCATGGGCCCAGAGGACACCCGCGGGGAGTTGGGGGGAGGCACTCACTGGCTCTCAGCTCGCAGGAGGTAGTCCCTGCTGCTCAGAGCCTTCCCTCCCCAACAACCAGTGATTCCCTTCTTAGATTCCTGCCAGCTCCCACACTGACCCTTGCATCACCACACACACACACACACACACACACACACACACACACCCCATACACGCAAACACACGCTCACGCACGTGTCCACACTCACACATGGGCACACCCTCACACACATAGTTGCACACACACGCACACACACACACACCCCTTTCCACCCTCACCATTTCATGGACACACATACCCACACCACTCTGTTCCCTTCTCAGGCAGAGATAATCCCAAACAGACGTGCCTGTGAGATTTGCGATTTGTTCCCAGTGGCACACGAGGGGATGGCTGAGGACGAGCTCGGGGGAAGAGTTGTGGCTCTGTTTGAAGTTGTGTGATTGTCATCAAGGCTTCGCTTGCAGCTCTTTCCCACTCGTTCAGTTATTCACGTGTATTGCTATTGATCGAACACCTGCTATGTGCCAGGCACAATCCCAGGTTCTGACGACCTTACTTTGGGTTCCTTTAGAAGGGGGCCTTGAGGAAAGAAAGGGCTTTAAAAAAACTAAAAAGCTTTATTGAGATATCATTCATTTACTATACAATTCACTCATTTGCAGTGTGTACTTTGGCGATTCTTAGTATATTTACGGAGTTGTGCAACCATCGGCGCACTCAATTTTAGAACATTTTCATCACCCCCTAAAGAAACCCCGCACCCCTTAGCAGTCTTTCCCTGCTGTGCTCTCTCCCTGCCCCCCCCACCCCTCCACCCCCACCCCCCGCCACCGGCAGCCACGAATGTGCTTTGTCTAGACAAACACTTCTTCTGGACAACCACTATGAAAGGAATCATACACCATGTGGCCTTTCGTGACTGGCTTCTTTCACTGAGCACAGTGTTTGCAGACCCAGCCACGCTGCAGCATATGCCAGTATTTCCTTCGTGTTTCTGGCTGAATAGTATTCCACTGTATGTATCTGCCACACTTTGCTTCTCCGTTCATCAATTAGTGGTCACTGAGGTTGTTTCATGTTCTATTATACATTATGCTGCTATGAACCTGTGTGGACATATGGTTTCAATTCTTTTGGGGTCTATACCTAGGAATGGGATTACTGTGTCATATGGTGACTCCATGTTTGACATTTTGAGAAACTGCCAAACTGTTTTCTGAAGCAGCTGGGCCATTTTACATCCCCACTAGCAAGGCATGAGTGTTCCAACTCTAGATAAGATTTTAACTGTAGGATTCTATTTGGGAAGTGATCCCAGGAAACACCAGTAGGAGCATAGGGGAGGGAGAAAGAGAAGGGAAGGCAGCCAATAAGGGATTATTATCAAGCAAATTACCACTGAGAGTAATTGAAGCTTAAGGCCACTGCCTAACTGGGAGTCCGTGAAGGACTTGTACTTTGAGCCATCCTACCAGAGGAGAAGGGGGCAGGGGCATGTATAAACCAGTTGCCAGCAGCCTTGTTTGAGTCTTCTGTGTGTGTCTGCATCTGTGTGTTAATTTCCTGTTAATTCCCTTTTGCTTGATGCAGGTGCAAGCTAAGCAGGCACAGCAGGAGAAGCCATCATGCAAAGAAATGCAGATGGTCACAGCTGGAGTCAAATTTGCTGTGCACTGACTGTGGTAGGGCAAAGGAGATGAGGTGGGGCACCAACAGCACCTGCTACCTTGGGAGAACCAAAGTTCCTGCCTGCATGGAGCTTACAGTCTAATGAGAGAGATGTAAACGAAGAAGATCCGTAGTACATAGCCAGGTTGCATCTGGGTAAGAAGGTGGAGAGGGATGAGAGAGGCTGTGTTAGCTCAGGAGGTCAGGGCAGGCATCTCTTGGAGGAGATGACATTTCAGCTGAGACCCAAATGAAGTGAGAGACAGGCCATCTGAAGGCCGGTTGAATGGGGAATGGAGAACAGCACTGGAATCAGGGCTGTGGAAACAGCAAGTGCTAAGACCCGGAGTGGCAATAACCTTGGTAGTAAGCTGGAGGAACTTCGAGAAGTCCAGGGTAGCTTTGGAAGAGTGAATGAGGCAGAGAGAAGGAAAGAACAGAGATAAAACCAGAAGTTGCTAACGCACTGTTGCTGGGCATCCAGACCCAGTCCCCAGACATCCATTCATTCTACTTATTAGTTCCGGCACCGGTCTGGGCTCTGGGTATGCCCCAGTGAACGCGTGGGTTGGAGCCCTGCCCTCACAGAGCATCCATTCTAATGGGGGATGAGTAAACAGCATAAGAATGTACTATAGGCTATTAATATGTAACTCATATTAGAAAATGATCAATGCTTTAGACTAGAGAAAAATGAAGTAGACGCAGGGAGTCCAAGAGTGTGAGGAGGTGCTTAGAAATTCCAAGTAGAGGGGTGAGGATGGCTTCTAGAAGAGGCTGACAACGCTCAGCACCTCTCAGCCTGGCTGGCTCCCAGAGCCCCCTCCACACCTCCAGGGCGTGTATCCAGGGACCCCTGCAGCCCAGGAGGGAGGGCATGACTGGATCTCCAGAGGAGAGAAAGAAAGAAGAGCAGGGACCCCAGAGTGGAGGGCTGGGGCTGTGTGCATCAGCTGGTCCAGGCCCATAACCTGGGAAGAGGAAGAAGAACCAGGGTGGGGGTAGGGTAGGGAGGGGGGCTGGGTCTGCCAAGCCACAGGGGAATATTGATGCGTTTTCTGGCAAGAAGTGACGGAGCTGGTAGAGATGGTGTAATGAAGACGGATGATCCCAGGCCAGCTCTGCTCATCTTCCTGCTGGAGAAGGGAAAGTCACGACGGGGTGTGTGGTAGGTATGGGGGCAGGGCTTGCCAAGTGCCTGGGTGCCCTCTGCTCTGGTACCCCCATGCTCTCTCCTTCTCCCCTGCGCCCCCCTTGCTGCTATTGTAGTATCACAGAGGAAAAGGAATGGAATTTCCCCCCCCACACATTGTATCTGTCTTTCTTCCTAATTGTGGTAAAATACGCATAACATAAAATTTACCATTAGTGGCATTTAGTATATTCGCAAGATTGTGCACCATTGCCACTTTTTAGTTCCAGAAATTTCATCACTCCAGAAGGAAGCTCTATACTCATTAACAGTTATTCCCTGCTCACCCCCCAGCCCCTAGCAACCATTCATCTACTTTCCATGTCTATACGTTTTCCTATTCTGAACATTTGATGTAAGTGGAATCATGCAATATGTGGCTTTTTATGTCTGACTTCTTTAACTTAACAATGGTTTCCAGGTTCATCCATGTTATAGCACGTATTTGTACCTTGTTCCATTTTCTGGCTGAATAATATTCCACTGTGTGGTTATACCACATCTTGTTTATCCATCCGTCCGTTGATGGACACTTGGGTAGCTCAGGCACTGGATTTTGAGACAGAAGTCCTAGCGTTATGCCCCATACCACCTCCACCTCTGTGGCCTTCGGGAGCCATGTAATGTCTTTGAACCTTGACTATTTCACTTGCACAATGAAACTATAACGTTTTAAGTCTCTACTGCCCTTTGAGAGCATCAGAGAAATTGGAAACAGCCTCTCCCCTCTCTCTTTCTGTACTCTCTTTTCCCATTTGCTATTGAATTTGGGATAAATATTCAATAAAAAGATTCAAATGCCAAAGCCAGGTGGACTGATGTGTCGTGTTGTGTTCTCTGTCATTTATACCATCTCGCTGATCTTAATATGCGTTATTTTTCAAATTTTAGTATCTTTGAAATCGGCACACAGCATACAACTGGTAGTTGCATAGTAATTGGCAAAGCTCTTCATTTTCTTGGTGGTTTGTAAAATAATTGTGCTTTTATCGTATGGTCCGAGGTTTGTGTAACATGTTAGGCACAGTTTAGTGACTATCACTACGAACCATAGGAGAAATAAAAACTGATTCCCTAATAAAACATTTCTGATGGTGGGATGGTGTGAGCTAACCCGTGTCCTGGTATGTGAACTCCCAGCTAAATGAGTCGGCCGAGATGGAATTACTGATTGACTTGAACTGACGCAATGTCAACATCATCGTAAAGCCATGCAGGCACACCTTGCTGGCACACACAGTTCTAAAATGCATGGCCCCAGGGGCACCTGGGTGGCTCAGTCAGTTAAATGTCTGCTTTCAGCTCAGTTCATGATCCCAGGGTCCTGGGATCGAGCCCCACATCGGGCTTCCTGCTCAGTGGGGAGGCTGCTTCTCCCTCTGCCTGCCCCTCCCCCTGCTTGTGCTCTCTCTCTCTCTTGCTCTGTCAAATAAATAAAATAAGATAAATAAAATAAAATAAAATAGTGCATGGCCCCAGCGCTAGGGGGCAGAACTGCTGAGAAAGAAGAGGCTGTGCAAGTGAGCAGCAAGGTTATTATTACTCTCTCATTCTCCCCAAGAACCGCCTCCCTCCCTTGCCCGCTCCAACCCTCTCCGGCACAGGAGAAGCCACATACAAATACTGAATATGTTTGCCTTCATTAAAACAGGCCAGAGAGTGTAATTATGTCCCGCGAAGCAGAGGGCTCCATCTGGAAGGAGGAGGTGGGGGTGGACGAAAGCCAGTTAACCGGGCTGGATTCATGAGTGTGGCTAATTGAGCACCTCCACGATGGAGCCTATCCTGGCTGCCTGGGGAAGAAAACTGTCCTCTTGACTGGCCTCACCCTGCCTGGACTTCGCCTCCCTCCCAGAGCTGCCTCCGACTCAGCCAGCCCTTTGCTAGACTCTCACAGCACACGGCATCTGTCAGGACCTGAGCACTAATTGCTCCTGTGGTATCTTCTTTCTCCTGCTGGACTGTGAACCCTTTGAGGGTGGGGCATTTTGTAAATTCTTCTTTTTTTTTTTTTTAGGATTTTTTTTTTTTAAGTCATCTCTACACCCAACTCGGGGCTCAAACTCGCAACCAGGAGATCAAGAGTCACATGCTGCACTGACTGAGCCAGCCAGGTGCCCCGAGGGTGGGGCATTTTGTAAGCTTCCTGTGGTTTTCCCACAAGTCCAGGTATGCAGTAGGAATAGAGACAGGAATCCCCAATCAGAGCACTGTTTCTCAAAATGTCCACCCAGACCACCTGCATGCACCAGCAGCTGCTGGAGCTGGTTATAAATGACATTTCCAGCTATCCACCCAGGAGACTGTATTTCAAGTGGACTCGGGTGGGGGCCGGGAATCTGCATTTTAACAAGCTCCCCAGGTAATTCTATACTCAGTATTTTTAAACTTATTTAAGAGAGAGTGCACGCAAGCAAGAGAGTGAGTGCAAGTGGGGGGAAAGGCAGAGGGAAAGGGAGAGAGAATCTCAAGCAGACTCCTTGCTGAGCGTAGAGCCCGATGTGGGGTTCAGTCTCACGACCCTGAGGTCATGACCTGCGCTGAAATCAAGAGGCGGAAGCTTACCTGACTGAACCACCCAGGTGTCCCCATGCTCAGTATTCTTAAAAAACCACCGATGTGATACTAAGGATTAAGCATCCAGTCTCTGCCCTCCTTGATGTTGAAAGCCTACTGTGTGTCTTGACCTTGCCTGGGTAGGAGACTGATGCTCAGACCAGGGTCAGGGAAATAGCCAAAGAAGAGACTAGCGTCACTGACCCTGCTCCCACCAAGAGAGAAGGGATTGTGAGGGAGGGGGCGAGATGGGGCAGTGAACCGGGGAGGGGGAGAGACAGGACAGAGGGGCTGAGTAGGTGAGCAGGAGGTGCACTTGGACCTGGCAGTCGCGGGACCCCTGCTGGTCCCTTGTCCTCCGCTGCCCTGTCCACCCAATCACCTGCTAGGAGAGCGGGGAGCGCAGCCGTCTAGACACCTCTCTGTTTTGATCACCAAGAGGGCCTGCCAGGCCACCCAGAATGGGCTGTTGAGGTTTCAGAGGACGAATGTCAGAGGACGAGGAACAAAACCCAGGGCCTTCGGATGCACTGGCCGAGTCCGCAAAGCTAGTGGCTCTGGACAGATTGATGACAGCGGAGAGCCCTGTCCTTGGCCCTCCAGTGTGCCTCCCACAGCCGCCCTAGTCTGAGGGGAACAAGCTCAGTGTGGAACAGCAGCTTCCCTGGGTCCCCCAATTCTGCTTTCCTGCCCTGACATCTCCCATATCTGCTTGATCAGGCTTGACCTTAGTTACAAAGTGGAACGCAGAATTTCATCAATGTGTAATCCAGCCCTTTTGTTGTACAGACGAAAAAACGCACAATCCCTCCTGCCATTCCTCTGTTGCTTCATTTTGTTCCGAAGTGGTCGTATTTTCAACAATCAGATCGGCCGCGTTTCCCCCAGTGCAATTAGAGAGCTCCCAGCCCCAGCTTGCTGGATTTATGGCTCTCTGCCGTCCTGCGGGGTCCTGCGGGGTCTGGAAGGCTCAGGAGTTATGGGTGACCAGAGACAAGGCCTTCAGTGCACTTGGCCCAGCTTGTCAGTCACCTCCTGGGGCTGGTTGCATGGGGAAAAAAATACCAGAGCCAATATGCTGACCACATTTTTTACACTCCTCATTCAAACCCAAAAATTTCCCCATGAGACTTGCTGGAAACCATTTAGAGAGAAAAGGCAGAGACGACTTTCTAACTGGCCAGGGAAGGACCACATGGGGAGGGTGCTGCCTGTCCAAGCACTTCGGGGTTCCTTCTCAGAAGACATTGTGCTGGTGTGCTGCGGCGGCACGTGGATGGGTGGGGCTCTCATTTCTCTAAAATCTCCGTGAATGCTTCCAAACCAAGGCTGATAGTTACGCAACCAGCTTCAAGGCAATTCTCCCACCCTCCTCCTCCCAACCAAACCACCACCTTTGCCCCTCTGATGCAGAAGTCCTGGGGTCAGCCCTCTGCCAAAGGGAAAAAAGTAGCAGCCTACATAGGATATTTGAGGCAGTTTTCTAATAGTGGGGAGAGATGTTGTGTAGCTAGCTTTGTTTCCAAGTAAGGAAAAAATACGCCATTTCTTCAGATAAAGGACGTTCTAACACTAAAGGAGAGAGAAAGAAAGGATGAGAGAGAGAGAGGGAGTGAGAAAGAGGACAGAATGCCAAACCGAAGGACAATCCTTTAAACTGAATTAATTTGGCCTTTATTAAAAAGTCACTAGATTGTCTTTATGTTTGCTCTTCACTGCAGTGCAAGGAGCCCTGGGCCTGGAGTCAGAGATCTGGGATTTAATTTGGGGTCTGCCACTTGGCAGGGTGTGACTTTGTGTGAATTAACCAACAGACTCACATCAGTAGACTTGCCTTCAGTTTCTCCATTGTAAACCAGGAATGAAACACTTATCTGGGGCAGCTTGGGGGTGGGGTGGGGTGGGGGAACAGGGAAGGGAAGGGAATGAGACATTTACTAAGCATCGATGAAAAGGCAGGCAATGTGACAGAGGATGTTTGTTTAATTCTCAGGACAACCTAATGAGGCCGGTGTTATCATGACCACTTTCCAGAGGAGGAAACTGAGACTCAGAGGTTAAGTCATTTGCCATATCTCCCTGAATGCAAAGGCCACACTCTTTCCAGAAGGGCAGACAGGAAGAAGAAAAAGGAAGGAAATAAAAGGTGGGCTCAGGAGTTTCTGGTCTGGACCTCAATTTTCTCTGTGAAATAGAAAATAAGATCATCTACAGAGGTGATGAGGCAGGGAAATGTCAAGAGTGGTGTAGGCTCAGAAGAGCTTCTGCGGCGAAGAAAGTGGGGGCTTATCCATCCTCAGAGGCAGTGTTGCTAAGAGGTTGATCAGGAGCTGGTTATCCCCGTGACATGCTGCTCAGGGGGTCAGTCCCTGTCCGATTCACGGAGAAGGAACAGATTTTGTTTGTCGCTCATCGTCGAATCCCCGGGCCCTAGTAAAGTGCCTGGCACATAGTATTTGTTTATTTAGTAAACATAATGGAGCACCTACGAGGTACTGGCTCTGTTGTAGGTGTTGGGGATTCGGTAGTGACAAAGGCAGATCAGGGGCACCTCGCTGGCTCAGTCAGTAGAGCTCACGACTCCTGATCTCCGGGTCATGAGTTCAAGCCCCACGTTGGGAGTAGAGCTTACATAAAAAAGTTAAATAAATAGAAATGAAATTAAAAGAGAGACAGATTAAACCCTTGTCCTTATGGCATTTGCAGTCTGATAGGAGTCCAGCAGTAAACACAGGAACTAACAAATGGTAATAAAGTTATGAGTTTAAAAAATAGAATAATAGGATAGACGGTGCCTGTCACAGTGGGGGCATTTTCTCAGGAGGTGACATTTGAGATATGACTGGAATGAGAGAAGACCTTGTTCTTGCCAAGATGGGGGAAGGGTGTTCCGGACAAAAGGAACAGCAAATGCAAAGCCCTGAGGCAGGAACAAGCTTGGAATGTTCCAGGGAGACAGAAGGAAGGCTGGTGCAGTTGGAGAGGAGGCGAGAGTGGGAAAGAGTGGTAGGAAATGAGAGAAGAGGGGTCAGATCCTATAAAACCTCATAAGCCAAGTTAAGAAGCTTGGATTTTATGCTAATTCCAGTAAGAAGTCTTTGGAAGGTTTTAAGCAGTGGGAGGGATGTGATCTGATTTATGTTCTAAAACAATCGCTCTGGCTTTTCGATGGAAAGTAGACTGTGGTGGGAGGGGGGTGGCGAGTGGAACAGGAGGCCGGTGCAGCCACCCAGGAGGGAGGGGAGATTACTAGACTCACATAGGAGCAGGGGAGGCAGGAGAAGGACTTGGATTTGGGCAGTGGGTCTTGCTGGTAGGTTAGACATAGGGGGTGAGGACAAGAGAGGAAGCAAGGGTGTTCATTCTCCAGGCTTTTGGACAGAGCTGATGGTGCTGTTAACTGATGGGGGAAAGTAGAGGAGGAACAGGCTGGGGGCAAGGGGTAGAGAAATCAAGAATTCCACTGTGGACATGTTAAGTTTGAAATACCTAGTTGACATCTACTATGGGTTGACTTATGTCCCCCCCAAAAAGGTACGTTGAAATCTTAATCCCCAATACCTATGAAAGTGATCTTATTTGGAAAGAGGATCTTCACAGATGTAATCAAGTTAAGATGAGGTCATTAGGGTGGCCCTAATAATATGACTAGTGTCCTTAAAAGAAGAGGAAAGGAGCGCCTGGCTTCCTCAGTCAGTGAAGCACGTGACTCTTGATCTCAGGGTTGTGAGTTCGAGCCCCACGTTGGGTGTAGAGATTACTTAAAAAAATGAAATCTTAAAAAAAAGAAAAGAAAAGAAGAGGAAAACTTGGAACTCACACACAGAGCACACGGTGTGAAGACATAGAGGGAGGATGGCCGCATGAGGATGGAGGCAGAGATTGGAGCGGTGCTGCCACAAGCCAAAGAACGGCGGGGAGTCCCAGAAGATGGAAGAGGCAAGCAAAAAGGATCCTCTCCTAGAACGCTCAAGGGAGTGTGGCCCTGCCGGCACCTTGATTTGGGATTTCTGGCCTCCACAACTGGGAGACCATAAATCCCTATTATTTTAAGCCACGCAGTTTGTGGTCCTCTGTTACAGCCGCCCTAGGGGACAAATACAGCACCCAAGTGGAGAGGTCAAGTTTGGATATGTAGGCCTAGAGCTCAGGGGAGAAGCTGGTCTTTAAAGCCACAGGACTGGATGAGATTGCCTAGAGAGAGAGGAAAAATTTGAGAGAAGAGAGCCCTTGTATTTCAATGGAAGAGTGTTTCAAGGAGGAAAGAGTAGTTGATTGTGTCAGACACGGCTCATAAGTAAGTCAGACTGACTCTGGCCCTTGGATTTGGTAAGAGAGAAGTGTTAAAAAAAAAAAAAAAGAGGGATGTTGCTGATGATCTTGGCGGGAGATGTCAGCGGGTAGTGGAGAGAGAAGTCAAAGTGGAGTGAGTTGAGGAGAGACTGTAGGTAAGGAAGTATAGAGTCATGACAGAGAACTGTTTTGAGGCTCACTATGTAACAGCAAAGAAATGAAGCCTTACCTGGAAGAAGATGTGGGGGTCAAGGGAAGGTTTTTTAAAGGTGAGCAATATTAAGCCATATTTTTTATGTTAGTGGGTATGATCTAAGGAGAGACCAATGACTCAGGAAAAAGAGGGGATAATTGCAAGGAGCAAAGTCATGGAAGAAGTAAGAACACATGGGGTCCAGTGCACAAATGGGGGGAGACTGACCCCAGAGAGGAACAGAGATTCTTCATCTGCAGGGAAGGCAGAGACTATGAGTAGAGATCATGCAGATGGGTTGGTGGGAGGATGAAATAACTCTCATTCCTTTGCATTTCTTTGTATTTATTTTATCAGTGCAGCAGGAAGGAGGGGTGGTGCTGGAGGGTTGAAAAGAGAAGGAGGAGAGAGGAGGCATGAAATAGTCCTTTGAGAGGCAGGGGAGGTGAATACACCATGGGAGTGTAGAAGGTTTGCAAGGTAGAGCTCAGGGCTCTCATGAGATGCAAAGTTGCAAGTTTAGAGTGAGACCAGTCGACAAGCACTGTTGTGTGATTTTCCTCCGTAATGTTCACTTGCTTGGATACAGGTGAAGGATACATGGCTAGCTGGGTTTAACCAGAATTAGGGTTTTGCCAGAAAAGTATAACAGAGGCAAGAAGGAGAGGCAACGCAGATGAGGGTGTTTGTAAGAGAGAGATCACAGCAGTAACGTGACCATGAAGCTGGGTCAGGGATGAAAGTGTCACATGCAGGGCATGGGGACAATGAAAGCTTGTTCGGGGTGTCAGGTCTCTATGGGATCAGAGAATAGTTGGAATGGAGGTCTCAGTGAAAGTTAATGGGAACAAGAGGAGGCATTAGGGGCTGGGATGCCTAAAAGTGGGATTATTGGAGGTAAACATATTGGTGAGGGCAAGATTTAGGGTATGACCACAGAAGAGGGTAGAGAAGATAGCAAAAAGGTAGCATATGGTGGGGTCTAACCCCATTCATACCAAACACGCTGACGTTTTTGCAGGAGAAGGAGGGGAAGTAGTTGGGAACACCTCTCTAGAACCTGAGATATGTGGGGTACCAGAGAAAAGAACAACCTTCCCTGTTTTCTTTATTCTTCCCCGTTGCCTGTAGGCAAGGCCGTTGAGAGGCAGTATCTTCAGGGGACACAGCCAGGCGTCAGTAGAGCAAGACAGTGAAGGGAGTGCTCAGGGAAGCGTTCAAGGTTAGAGGGCCATCGGCCAGTGGCAGACTGAGTTCCAGAGGCTCCAGTGGCAAGGTTTGGGAATTGGAGACAGGCGGGAGATGGGATGCAGTCAGCAGCTACACAGAGTGGCTAGGGGATTTCAGTCCAAGGGACTACAGGCGATAGGGGAGGCTAGGATTTGTGATCGGCGACACAATGGGGCATGTCCTGACATTGTCAGTAAAGGAGTGGGTGGTCAGGTAAAGCTACATACCGTCTGGGGTATTTAGCGTGGCACATAGGAGGACTCAACTGAAGAAAAAGATGCATGACATTAATCCATGTATCCCTGAGGGGTCAAGTGCTGTGCCAGGCACGGGGCATATTCATTGATTAAAACTGCATATAGTTGGAGCGCCCAGGTGGCTCCCTGGGTTGAGCGTCTGACTCAATTTTGACTCTGGTCATGATCTCAGGGTCCTGGGATCAAGCCCCGTGCTGGGCTCCAAGCTCAGTGATGAGTCAGCTTGAGATTCTCTCTCTCCCTCTGCCCCTCCCCTCTGTTTGCCCTCTCACCCTCTCTCTCTCTCTCTCAAATTAATAAGTAAATCTTAAAAAAAAAACAACAACAAACCCTGCATATAGCTGATGCTGTGGCGACTATAATAGGGCAGGCTGTAACCTAGTGCACTATATACAACAGGTACCAAGAATCCCGGGGCTGTTGAAAATCTCTAAGTACCTTTGATGGCTTAATATCTAAATAGTTTGCACCTTGTCCCTTCTGATGAAAATCATTCCTGTGTTCAAGACTGAACAGGGACTGGACGGTGGTTGTGTTCTGCCTTAATTAGGAAGAGGTAGACAGGAGGCAAAAGTAGGGACCAGGAAAGTGACCTGTTTAAATCCTCCGTGCCCTACCTCAGATGCTTAGCCCAGACCCTTTTCTGGAAACTCACAGCAGAAAAAGGAAGAGCCACGTCCTTCCCTTAGGTGGAAAGATGGCCATTCCAGCCCTGGGCCTTTGACTTTACTTCCTTTTCTCCCTGACCTGCTGCTCCTCCAGAAGAAATGATTTCCACTTCTTTTGACTCCTATTTTTCTAGCTTTTCTGATTCTGTTTGCCCTCCCATTGTTTCACTGAGGCTAGGGGCACTTTTTCTTTCCCTCTCCAGAATCTCCCATGACATGCTTCCTTCCTGTCCCAATCCCTCCCCCAATATTACTAGATGTGGGAGTCCAAAACTTTTCTAAAGAGGCCTCTAAAGTTCCCACTGATGTTACGCCCCAGTGTCTAAGGTGACCTGGACTGGTCTCTATGCAGCTGAGAAAGTATCTCTTTGTGTTGGCTGATGAATGGCTGCCCTGTCCTGCCCCAGGACCTCAATACCTGGAGGGTAACAGGAGAAAGCCCACTCCCCTCCTTAGGCTCTGCACCTGCTGCTCTCAGCTTTCCTTGGGGGCCATGGGGTACATGGGCAGGTAGCTTGCTGGCTAAGCCTTGGAAGTTCAACACTAATGGGGCAGGTCCAGGATCCCTTCCTGCCCTCACCTCTCTGGACAGCATGGTGCCTGCTAAGGGGCTGCCCACACCCCTCAGCTTTTCCTTCTGCATCAGCCCTGCTCCATCCTCTTCCAGCTCCTGTTACTTCCTGGGAGTTGAGTCTCATAATAGAACAATGAGCCTGCTGGGATGCTGTTTCCCTCTGACTAAAGGTTTGAACTGTAGAATTTCTGGGCTGGAAAATATCTCACCTGGTCAGACAGCTTCGCCTTCGCCTATAGACAGGGAAGCGTGCAACTCCTCAGGCCAGAGTCACAGGCGCATCCCGGGGTTTCAAACGGCAAAACTCTCTTTGGTTCAACAAATGTGTACAGAGCGTTGTTTTTATTGCTGTTGTTATGTTGCTGTGCATGTTATCTCATTAAAATATTTTATTACTCACTTTGATTACTCAGATACTGCATGCACATGGTACATCACAACTACTAGAGGGTAAATCATGGAAAGTGGGTTTCTCTATATACTTCTGTGCCACATCACATCCACTTGGATCCTCTTTCCAGAAGTAATTGCTGTTACCAATGTCTTGGGTATTTTTCCAGAGATATTCTACACATACATAATTTCACTTAATCTTCATAGCAGCCTTCTGGGGGCAGGTATTGTGATTCCTGTTTGGAAGACAGGGACCATGGCTCAGAAAGGCTAAGTAAAGTGCATGCACAGTGTGTTAGTAACAGTGGCGATTCCAACTGAGGCATGTGTAAGTCCAAAATGGATACAGTTTCTGCTATAACTTGCTCCCAATCTGCTGTGTCAGCATCCCCACCCCCACCCCCGCCCCCACCCCAGCAGTCACTCACTCAGCAGGGTTGGCTCCAGAGCCTGGGTGTGCAGGGCCCTGTCCTAGGTGCTGAAGGCTCTTGTAGAGGCAGGGGATCACTGAGCCCCTACCCTCATGGGGCTCACCAAAGAGCTGGGGAGACTGGCAAATCCTGAAGTCTGGTAGAGAGAAGACAGGGAGTCACACACTCTGCTTGGCCACAGCATTTTTAAGTGGCACTAGGCAGGCCACTCCCTTTTTTTGACTCTCAGTTTCCTCATCTGTCTGATGTAGATAACTCACAGGGCTGTTATGAGAATCTAGGGATTACAAATGCAGAACTGCTTGGAAAGCATCCAATCC
Organism: Zalophus californianus; assembly: GCF_009762305.2. NCBI lineage: Eukaryota > Metazoa > Chordata > Mammalia > Carnivora > Otariidae > Zalophus > Zalophus californianus. The sequence continues at coordinate 25,484,627 of NC_045604.1, forward strand.
CAACACATGGGAAGGAGTCTAGGCCAGTCCTGTGGACAGCCTCCCCATGTGAGGGCCAAGGGTCACTGAATCACTGAATGACAGAGGAAACGGTGGTCCAAGCCTCTGGGAAGTGATACATTGAAGTAGGGTTGCCCTTCTCTGTTCTTTGTTTTAGGGTTGTCTTTAGAAGGCACAGAGTTGGTCTGGTTGCAAAAGACAGGGACTAGAAGTAAAATGGGTGTGGGGTATGGGGTTGACCTAGAATAAGACGGAGCCTCTTCTAGAACATTCGGCTGCAGGACATGGGCAAGTCTGCCCTGGGTTATACCTGTAAATGCTACTCTGGGCAGCTCTCCTAGTTCTTCCCAGGCTCATCTCCCTCTCTGCAAGGTGGCCAACGCTTGCCTTCTAATGAGCCAGTTACCAGCAGCTCAAGGGCCTTTCTACGATCTGGCTGCAACATCTGTCACCCCATTGATCGCCAGGGTTGATTCGGCTGATCTGGCTGGCTAGGCGGGTGTCCCCTTCCTCCCTCACCGCTCCATGTGCATCCCTCCCGAAGCTGCGTGCGTGCTCGGTCGAAGAGGACGACCTTCCCCGACAGAGGAGGACCGATCGTCGGTCAAGGGTATTCGAGTAGCTGCGCTCCCCTGCTAGACCCTCCAAACAAGCTCTCAAGGGCCTTTCTAAAAAGTTCCTTCTGCCCGGAACTCTTCCCTTGTCCCGCCCCATCCCATCTTCACCTAGCTATCTCTTTTTCATCTTTTAAGGCTGGACTTAGATCTCATTTCCTCAGAGAAGCCTTTCTGGATTCTCCAGAGTAGATTAGGAGCCCCTGCTAGTCTCTCCGCCCCCAAGCCTCTGATTAGCTCATGTCACACCAGTCGGTGCCCATCTTGTCCACCAGACTGTCTGTTCCAGGGGGGTGGGCACGAAGCCCACCTGCTCAGCACAGAGCCTGGCACTTAAGGCATGCTAAATTATTTGTTGAATGAATGGCTGAAGTTAGTCACTCCTGCCTCTGGGTTCAACCTTGCCTGTATATTGATATAGCACCTCTTGTACAGTTGTTATTTTATTTTTGCACTGTGTCATCTGAACCTTTTCCCTTTGTATTCCTGGTGCCTAGCCCTTGTCACAGCACGGGGGCGGTCCTGCATATTGCTGAATGAACGAATGAACGAATGAATGAATGAATTCTTGGCAGGGAGCTGCTTTGAACTAGAGAGCTTTTCCTTTGCAGGGAGTTCATGACCCATAATCCGGGTGGGCCACGGAAAGGCTCAGGAAGTGGGGAACAAGATTGGGCTGGAGCTGGAGCTGGTGGGACTGGAGAGAGGAGAAAGCAAAGAGCCCTAGTGCCATCTCCTCTTTGTCGTTGCTGCCGTGTGGAAGGCAGGAGATGACCCCAAATCCCTTGATTCCGGAAGGGATCCTCTCCGAGGGCTCTCAAAACCCTCTGTGCCCGAGGTGGGCTTGGCTCAGGCAGACCGACCCCAGAGGCCCCCCGTCATTCTCCTTGGAGAAGGGGTGAACCGAGGGGGGGGAGGGAGGGACTCTGAGATTTCCATCCTTTGGGCTTCTCTTTCTCAGTCTCTTCGTCCCCAGGGCACCAGCCAGAATCGGGAGGGGAGAGGGGTCACGCCGAGCCGGGCGGCGGGGGAGGGGCGGCGCGGCAGCCGGCTGGTGTCCTCTGGTGTCTGGAGCCAAGGCCCCGAGCTCTCGGCCCCCGCGAAGCGAGGCGAGCCGGAGCTGTGCGGTGAATGCAAAGAGCCGGGCGAGCTCCCAGCCCGGCGCCGCCGACGGCGTCCTCAGCCACAGCCCAATGAGAAGAGAGCAGATAATTTATTCTCTAATCCCGGTTCGGGTGCCCGGCGCTGGCGAGTGGCGGGGACTTGGGGGGGGGTGGGTCTCCTCGTCCCCTCGCCCCCTCCCGCCGCCGCCCCCTCCCCGCCCCTGCGGGCTCCCGGCGCGCACACACACATTTCCTGACAATTAGCGAGCACACCTTGGCCGCGCGGCCTCCGGCGGCGCCGCAGCTTTTGTCTCCCGCCCGCCGGGGCTGCGAGGCGCGGGCGCCCGGGCGCGAAGTTGCCGCCCCGACGCGCTGCCCCGGAATGCCGGCCGCCGCTGCCGTCGGGCGGGCGCGGAGGGCGGGGTGGGCCGGGCACGCCGGCCCGGGGCTGGGGGGCTGCAAAAGAGAGGAGAAGAGAGAGAAAAGTAAGGCAGCGCTGGCCCCTCTTCCTTTGTTATAACCCTGAGTGTGTGCGGGCGTGAGCGCGCGCGGGAGTGCCTGTGTGTGCACATACGTGTGCGTGCCTGCGTGTGCGCGCGCGTGTGCAAACGCGTGCCCGTGTGTGCGGGTCGGGACCGGCCGGGGGCGGGGGGACCCGAGGACTTGAGGCGGCGGGCTCTCTCGCGCTCCTCCCGGGACTCGGGCGTGCGGGCAGGTAGCCGTCCCGCCCCCGCCCGCTTCTCAGAGGACTGAGCGCGGAGTTTGTTCACTGACGGGCCCCGTGCGGCGGTGACGGGGCGGGGGGGGGGGTGTTGCGGCGCGGCGGCCTGGGCCGGGTCTGCGGGCATGGGGGAAGGGGGGTCGCCCGCCCAAGGTCTGCCCCGACCGCAGGGGGCGCACGAGGGGGGCTCCGGGTCCCGCAGCGCGGCGCGGACGCGGCTACGCGGCCCGCTTCCACCCGAGTAGGAGCTCGCTAGGGCCACTGCGAGCCCCGGGAGGACGCGAGGCTGTGGAGGTGGCTCGCGGGGCTCTGGAGGGAGCGGGGGGCGGCGAGACGAAGTCTGTCTAAATGCCAATTCCCTGAAGTTCAGCTCATCGGTTGTCATTTCATACCTTAATGCATATTTATGCTGCGCCGAAATAGGCTTCATAATTAACTCCCGGAGTCATCCGCAGAGGTTAAAGGGACCCCGAAGATTTGTGCATTGATTGGGTACCACGGCGGTGTATGTGTGTGCGCGCGCGTGTGTGCGTGCGCCCCGTGCGAACCCATTGAGAAGAATAATTATTTTTCTCCGCTGGAAGCTACAGCAGAGAATCAGACAAGGAGGGAAGAGAGAGAGGTTGGAGAGGGAGAGAGAGGGAAAGAGACAAAGGAAGTGAGTGCAAGAGGAGACGGCTTAGCATCCGAACTGTGAGTACTGACTGAAACCAAATAGGCAGAAAGTGCTGCGAGTCGGGGACCCCTCGGCCGGGTTGAGGGCCGGGAGCAGCTGAGGAGGACTCGCCTTTTCGCCGGGGGGTTTGGCTGGACGCAGAGGGGTCCTTGAGGCAGGGGCGGACTCCGGGCTGCGGGTTCAGGCACTCACCTGAAAGCCAGCGCCGACCGGCCGCGGGTTGCGTCAACCTCAGCCCGGGGTCAGCCACAGGGAAGCCCCCCCCCACCCCGCCCCCATGCCTTTGTTCCTTTTAAAGGGTTTTTTTTTTTTTTTTTTTTTTTGCATCTGGTGGGATTCAGGGGGGAGTAGGAGAGGGAGCTAGAGAGAAACCTGCTTTGGGTCTCCCCCCCTCTTTCCCTTACCCCATGGTGTGGGGCGGGTTGGGGCAGGGGCTATAAATGAGGCAGGGATCAGGACTTTGTGACACCTGTGCATTCGTTAGCACTAAGAAGGGGAAAGCAGAGATGTCCAGGACCCCTGGGACAGGGGTCTTCAGGACACCCCAGCTTGGGAGACCGGAGAGAAGCCATTTCTAGGAGCAAAACCACCAACTCTTGGCCCGGGGTCCTCCGCCCACCTCCCTCCTCGACCCTAGGGCCCTCGCGCACGGAAGAGGGGCTGGAGCTGGAGGCCCGCCAGGGAGCTGGAGCCTTGGCCTGGGTGGGGGCGGGGAAGGCCGCTCTGGAGAGGGGAGCTGCTCCCTTTCCTGAGAACGGGTCCGTGACAGGGCGCCTCTAGGGAACAGGGCTGGCTACCAGCCCCTGGCTGTACCAAACCTGTCAGGAGAGGGCGCCTGGGTGCCCAAGGGAGAGCCCGCCCTTCCTGACCGACATTCCACAGCCTCCCTTTGAAAGCATAGTATCCTGCCCTCCTCCGCTCAACCCTCATTAACAAATTCCTCTTCAGGTCTGATTTTACTCTCTCCTGGTGATTTTTCAATGTACCTCATCTGCCAGTCAACAAGTTGGCCCACCTTCAAGCCTTAAGAAGGGCTAACTTTAGAGGGAAATTCAGCTCTTTTGAGGCTGGGATGGGAGCCCCGGGATCACAGAGCTTTGAATTGGTTGTCCTCTAAGAGGCCCCCTCGGGGGTGGTTTTGGAGGCCTTAAAACCCTGCTTGCAACCTCCAGGAGGTCAAAGCTGAGGCTTGGGACTGGGAACAGCTTCTGTCTGTCACTCAATTCCAGCTCCCCATCACCCCACAGAGGCCCATCCCAATCAGGAGAAAGAGGAAGATCTCTCTTATGGACCACTCACATGTGCACACACACAGAGGAAGAAGGGTGTATCCAGCTGGGGCCCCTCCTAAAGGCATTAAGAGGAAGGGGGAACCCTCAAATAGGGAGAAGCAAGTTCAGTGTAACCCCCATGAGGTGGTGTGAAGACTAGGTGGTGGAGAAGACAGGGACCAGGGTGGCAGGCCAGCTCTGATTGCAATCATATGCATATGGGCCCGTCTTCCCCCTGGACTGCCTGGCTGTGCCTTATTGAGTGCTGTCTCCCGGGGCCTAGCACAGTACCTGTCCCACTGTATGTGCTCAGTGCTCCTTTGCTAAGTGAGCGGCTGCCCTCGTGGACCCTCTCCCTACCCTTGATTTCTGCCTGTCCTCCTCCTCTTGAGAGGTACTCCTGTAGGGCTTGGGAAAGCCCAGCTGTGTGATTCTTTAGACTGGGCTGCCATTGCCTGCCCTGTGTGGGTTTAGGGGGGCAGGAGGGGAGGAAAGGAGTGGGGGAAGAATCAGGCCTGGGCAGAACATCAGAATATTTTGGTATTCATGAATTGCTCAAGTTGAAATGCATTGAGTTTGCCAATGATCCGTTATTGTATTTTTCTTTAACAGCGTAACTGCTCTGAGGGGCCCAACTGTGGCCTGGGTCCTGTGATTGGGGAGGCTGGATTCTGGTGACACAAGCACTTCCCTGGGCTCTTCTCCCTCCCACAGCCCAGTCCTGGAGCTTAGTAGAAATGCAGGGGCAGGAAGTATCAAGGCTGGAGAGACACCCCCCACCCCTCACTCTCATCTCCCCAGCTTCTGTCTTTGCACTTCCCTTCTCCTTGGTCTCTCTCTGCCTCGATTACCTGAGACATCCCCAGGTCTCCCGTCTCTTCCCTTCCCTAAGAGCCCCAGGACCCTTCCAGGCTGGGAGCTCCCTGTTGGTCTGTGAGGGCTCAGAGCTGAGCCCTCCTGAGACAACAAGAGAAAGCCCTTGGGAAAAAGAGAATTCATGCCTGACCTCTCTGTGCTTTCTTGCTCAGTGGAGCCAGTGACTGAGAGGGAACCTGAGCTGGTCAAGCTCTGGAGTAGCGATGGAGCCAGGAGCAGTGGGAGTTCGAGCCATGGGGAAGGCTACCGAAGGGTCCAGAAATAGGGCGCTCATCCTGTTTCAGCTACAAGCACACCGCTAGTCTGGTTCAGGTCTGGAGGACCATGTATGGGAGACTGGCAAATCCACCCGGAGCTAGTCTTCTCCTGGGTCAGTTCTGGGCCAGGGACTGCACCCGCTGATCCATCTTAATTACAACTCCAAATCTACACATCTGTTTGGGGCAGAAGCAGCAGAGCCAAATCCCCGAGGCTCCTCTGAAGTTTCAGACATGCCTCCCTTCTCACAGAGTGGAGCCGGATGCGTTCCTCATCCTCACCCACAACCTGCTGCAGCACAGGGACACTCCTCCCAGAGAGTGGAGGCATGAGGGAGCTCCAGACACACCAAACCTGGAACATGGGAGAACCTAGATCTCTTGCCCTTGTTCCAGGTTCATCAGCCATTCGTTCATTCATTCAGCAAATGCATACCTCTATCATTCAGCCAACATCCTTAGAATAATATGATATACTTCCAGCTTAATCTCTTCCAGGTTAGTGTGGGCTGGTGAGAGCCTCCTCCTATTCAGAATCTTCTAGCAGCCTGGTTTCCTTCCCTTCCCCTCCCCTCCCCCCTCCATGGGCAAAGATGCAGGGTTGCTGGGCTCCAGGCTGCCCCAAAAGGTACATAAGTATGAAAAGCTCTGACAGGAGAAGTCAGCTCTAACAGAGACTCATTAAGTCCAACGACCTTGGATTTGCTCTATCGAGCCTCCTTCCAGGTGCAAGGATCCCTTCTACACTAGTAGACCATTTATTGGGCACCTACTGTGTGCCTGGTGGTGGGTCTGAGACGTGGTTGTGCACCCTGTGTTTGACTCCTCTGGAGGCAGGGAGTGCACTGGCTCTTTTTGGAGCAGCTCTAGGTCTTCTTCAGTCCTTTCTGGAGCTGAGCCTAGTCTGTGCCCCTCGCCCCCTCCATCTGTGGGTCCCTCTCCCCCTCCATCTGTGGCTTTCTCTCCGATGGAAGGCAGGGCGAATGGCTCGCTAGCCTCATCCTTACTCCTCTTCTTGCAAAGGAGGGCTCCCCCATCTGGCTTACCCTTAGCTCCTAGCCATCTCCAACCATCTCCAACCCCAGTGACCAGACTGAGGCTGAGGTTCAGGGTGACTCTGTGCTCTCGGAGGGAATGGTGGGACCGGAGGCTCCTAAAAAAGGGAGTTGCTGCCGCCTGTTCCCCAGGGGGAGAGGCTTCGGTGTGCAGGCTAGCCCCCCATTCTCCAGTCGGTGTGGGCACAGAGGGACTACCACTGGAGAGGGAGGACATACGGCAGGAGTATCTGCCCTCCTCCGGGCAGGCAGACCCTGAGGGGAATGGCAGGAGGTCAGGGTTCGGGTAACCCTAGGAGCAACACCGCCCACCCACCTCTGTAAGCCTCCGTTTTCTCATCTACTAAATGGGAATAAGAATAATAGGGTTTGAGTTCCTGAATGGTTATAAACAGGGGCCTAGTGCAGGCATGACACACAGCTCTCACTCAAATATTAGTCCCCTTCACTTTCTCCTCTATAATTTCATCTTACCCGTCCATCTGCTACCACCTCCCTGCCCCTTTCAAGCTTTCTTCCAGCGTTTTCTGTTCTGTCTGGGCCAGTTCCTGCCCCTCCCTCTGTTTTGTCCCCCACCTCTGTTCACTGCCTCCTGGTTGCCCCACCCCTCCCCCACCTCCTGCCCCTGGCTGGTGGCAGGGCCCAGGCTGTGCTGACAACAAGACAGGGCGGGAAGGTGGCTGTCTTGGCTTCTCATTAGAAGCCCGAGAATGTGTGGAGTCATGACGGACAATGAGAGCCAGCAGCAGGAAGAATGGGGCCTCTGTCGGGGCAAGAGAACTTTCCCCAACCCTCAGCTCAGCTGAAGGGGAGTACCTGAGGGCGAGGGAGGGGTGGGGGCCACAGGCGGTAGGCATGGGGGAGCTGGCAGAGCCCCCTGGAGCCGGCCACCATGGGAACGAATTCTTTGCATCTGTTGGCATTTCTGGGGAGAGCTCAGAGCTCAAAGGTGACTGTCTCTCTCCCTGGGGATGGAGCCAGGGAGGCCGTAGAGAGAATGTGCCAGGGGGCTGCCTGGGCCCCAACTCTCAGCCCCAGCAACACTGCAGACAGTTTGGAGGTGACCACAGAGGAGACAGGAATAGCGGGGATGGCCCCAGCTTGAGGAGGGTGAGTCCTTAGGGTCCTCACCAGGTGGTGACCTTTCACTAGAAAGCAGAGTCTCGGGATTGGAGGAAGCAGAGAAGGAGGCCAGGGTAGCTGGCCTGCTTCCCCTTTCTCCACATCCCAACAAGGTCTGGATGGGTCATTGCCTGAGACCTGACAGATGTTCTTCTCCCCCCCACCTCTCCTCCCCTGTTTCTGGCCCCAGAAACACCTTGAAGAGACACAGCCCTTTCTGGAGCTCACTTGGGGCTTGTCGGGTGGGCTGGGGCGGGCAGGGCTGAGGCTTTCATGTGCCCGGGGCCAGGAATCTGCGGGACCGACCAGGTGAGGGTGGACGGAGGGGCCAGATGTAGCTGGTGTGTGGATCTTCAAACTAGAAGGGCAAGTGCAGGAGCAGCGGAGGTGGAGGGACACAGGGTGGGGGCGTGAGGGAGGGGAGGAACGGGTGCGCAGAAGTGGGGAGGGGCAGCCAGGCAGGAGAGGGGGCCTCCAGGGAGCCGCCTCAGGTCTCCTGCCAAAAATTGAACCATAAAAAAGCTGGAGGGGAGCAGCAGGGGAAGGAAGGAGAGAAAGGAGATGGGGAGAAGGGGGGGGAACAGCCCCTCCACACCAATAGCCCGGCAGGGGGACGTGAGTAATACATGGCTGGTTCAGAGGGAGTGAGATCAAAAGCGAATAGATACAAGAGGTTTGTGCTTCACCGACCAGACAGCCAGAGGCTCAATGAGACCTTTGTTACCCAGGCCCAAGTCAGGGTTGAAGGAATACCTGACCTCCCCCGCCCGCCCAGCCCACCCCCCCCACCCCCACTCCACTGGCCACCGGGCTGGGGGAGGGGCGGGCCAGGCCTTCTCAATGAGTCAAGTTGAGTTGGGCACCGCTCAGACCAGGCTAGTGGGAGGGAAGAGGGAGGAGGCCTGCCCTCGCTGGGCGTGGAGCTTCTGGGGGTAGGTGGGGGAATGAGTGGCTGCCTGGAAGGCAGGAAGTGGCTCTGCGGGAATTCTGAGGGAGACTTCCAGGGCAAGGGGGCCCACCAGGTGAGCTGTCCCTGGGACCCCAGCCCCTGACCCCAGTGTCCCTTGGGAGGGGACTGAGGGCATTCTTCTTGGAGCCCATGGGTTTTGGGATATGGGGACCCGTGGGCGAAAGAGGCAAGGGAGAACCAGAGGTTTCTGGGGTTGGGGCAAATGCCCAGAAGTTCAGGTGGGAAGTTGGAGGATGCCCAGCAGTTTGGCCTGCAGGTTGGAAAAGACGTGTGTGCGTGTGTGTGTGTGTGTGTGTGTGTGTGTGTGTGTGTGTGTGGGCATGGGCATGCCCCGTTGTTGCTGGAGTGGGAAGCCCAGGTAAAGGAGGTCGATCCAGCCAGGGTCCTAAAGAAAACCAGTGCCCCCTGAGGTGAGGGTTGCTGCTGCGCCCCGATAGACATGGCCTGACCCGGGCCTAAGGCCTCTTACTTTCCTGTCGGGATCTGAAGCCCCTGAAGCTTCCCTAAACCTGCGGTTCCCTGAACTCCTGTCTTCCGAGGCTGATGCTTGCCCACAAATGACCCATCACTGCAGAGGGGAGGAGGAGACAGCGCTTGTGTTTAGAACACATCTTCTCCAGGGTTCTGAAACCTTGGTTCCCCTCCACTCAGCAATTCGCTGAGTCCCCGAGTCCCCAGTGCCTGTGCCAGCCACCATATCCTGCCAAAGAGAGAGGGCAGCAAGCACCCCCTCCCACAGCATCACCCAGGGATGGGTCTGAAGCTAGCTGCCCTCAGCTGCCGAGGATTTCAAGCTCAGGCCCTTTCCTGCCTCCACCTGGGGCTGAAAACAAGGTCCTGCTTTCCTCTAAACCACATGAGAACGGGTATAGTTGGTAGGCACCCTGACTAGTCTAGGATGTGTGGGCCAGGCCCCAACCTTGGCGGTACTCAAGAAGCTCGTTCACTCTTCTAAAGAATAGAACCCTTAGCTTCCATTCCCAGCCCCCTCCCCCAAATCCCATACTCAGGCCCTCATCTCAGCCTTCCTTTATCCAGACGCTTCTTTGCCCTCTCTGCTTCCCGTGGCTGGACTCGGAAGGGTTAAGTTTTATAAGGAGAGCGTCTAATATGGGGCTGGCCCTGGGCCTTGGCAGCAGTACCATTGAAAAGATCCGGCCTTACTCTCTAGGGGAGGGGGTAGTTAAGGACCCTGAGCAGGGGGCTGGAGGCTAATTAAGGGAATTAGAGGAGGTCCTTTATGGCCAGGAAGCCACCCCTCCTCATACCCCGGAGTGAGGCCCATTGTGTGGGGACTTTGTGGGGCCAGAACTGGAAACTCATTACTGGGAAGGCTTTAATGCTGGAGCCAGGGCAGGTGGTGGGGGATGGTGAGAGTATGTAACCTGGGGGCCCAGTACCTGGGGGCGGGGCGGGGCGGGGGGGGGTAGGGAGGGTTGGTGGGAAGGGGAGTGAGGGCTCCCCAGGTACCCCCAGCTCCCCGCATCCTTTTGAGATTCCCACCGCTGGACCCCCTCAGCTCTGCTGTGGCCTATGGCTTTTCATTCCTATGTGATTGCTGTTTCTAATTCATGTAGGGCTAAAAGCCATGGGCTACAGTGAGGGGCGTGCTCCTTCTCCTGACATCTGCACCTCCCTCCCCACAGGACCAGGCTGGGAGCCAGCTGCAAAGGGGGTACCAGGAGGGGTTTCCACTTGAGGATGGGGCATGCAGGGGATCTGGTAACGGAGGGTCTGGGGCCAGGCTGTGTGACCTTGGCCAAGTCACTTCCCCTCTCTGGGCCTGGTCCCTCACTCTGAAATGAAGAGGCTGGACTGGTGATTCCAGAGGGAGATTCCCTCTGAGGATGGAGACACATTCAGGGGGTGCCAAGGTCTGTAAGTCCGTTCCTTCCCCTGTCCCTTGCCAAGTTACTGAGGACTGGCTCATGCTCAGAGGTTTGGGGGCCAGAGTCAGGGGCATAGGGCCACACAGCCCTCGGGCCTTCTCTCAGTGCCCCCCAGGACAGTCCGTGCTTCTGGGCCTCACTTCTCTGTGGTCAGCTTGCAAGCCATAGCCTTCTCTGTGTAAGAGAGATCTCGGGACTTCTCAGTGGCTGAAATGGGAGAGCTCAGGCCGGCCACTTAGGGAGAGGAGGTTCCACAGAGGGAAACTAGGCAGGCAGCCTCTCGCCGTGGGCTGCAGGGTGGGCTCGGCGGTTCCTAGCTTCTTGGTCGTCTACCTGTCCTAGCACTGGCCTCCCTCTCCCCGGGTCTGTGAATGGTACCCGTTCTCCATATTCCCCGCTGCCTGCCACTCGCCTTGCCTGACTCCCCGTGCCCGTTCCCACTCTCACCTTCCTGCCCTACCCCTCAAGTCCCTGCAAATCTGCCTAACTCCATCCCAGCCGTCTGGCTGGAGCAGCAGAGGAAGCACCCTCCCTTCCCCTCCCCTTCCAGCCCCTAGTCTGTCTAAGACACACCAGGGCAGAATCAGAGAGTACTATATTTGGTATTGAGAATCAGAAGGCAAGTTACTTATAATGTCTCAGAGCCCTTAATCTCCCTGACCAACATTTATCTAGTGTCTGCTAGGTACCAGGCAAGATTCTATCCATCTTACCCGGACTCACTTAATCCTGGAAACAACCCTAAGACAAAAGTACTATTACCATCCCTTTTTACTTTGGGAAATCTGAGGCACAAGGGAGCTACGAAACTGGCCCAAGTTCATATGGCTAGTAAGGGGCAGAGCTGGGATTGTGAACCTGGGCTCTTAAACCGCATCATGCTGGATGCAGGGAAAGCCAACAAGCCAGCCCATGGGGAAGCACTCTGGAAGCTGGAAATTGCTGGATGCACGTCCACAAACTGGCCCCATGGCCCCACTCTAAACACCCTTTGTCCATCCTTGGTTTTCCTTTTCCAGCAAGAGCACGGGGGGAAGAAAAAAATCAAAACAATTGAAGAAGCAAAGAGAAAGCCCAAGCCAGCTGCGTTTTTGCTGGGGCTGCTCCAAGCCACTTCCCCCCTCGCCCCAGCTTGGGTGGTACAAGGAACGGGGATGAGAATTGCCAGGCTTGGTCACTCTCCATTTGGGTTCCCTTGCCCAGAGATAAGAGGTGGCTAGAACATTCCCCCACCTCCCTCCTTGTCCAGCTGCCCCCACCTCAGAATGAGCCTCTCTTGTATTCCTTCCTGTGCTCAGAGGACATCCAGATTTACTCCCCTTCGCTCCCCGATCTAATTGGCAAGTCAGGCTGGAGCAGCACCCCCTTCTTGCCTCTGCGGCTGGGTCCCTAACAAGAATCCCAGTACACAATTTGCTGGGAAGTCCCCCACAACCCCGGTCTGGGCCTGGACGAAGGGAACAGACGACCAAGGCCAGCTTTTGCCTCTCTAAAACTCCAGCAAGCCAAGGCTCTGAGCAGGGGGTTGCTGGGTAAATGTTGGTTGAATGAATTGTGAGCCCGGAGAACAGGGACACAGAGCAAGGTAGCTTCCCTGGGCCTGGGCCTAGGGCACCTCTGGGGTTACAAGGTTGCAGCTTCTCTCTGTTCTTTGTCTCTTGGCCACTGCCAGTGTTGCAGGCCTGGAGGAGATATGTAATTATATATTTCACATAATTGTTCAACTGAAGTGAATAGGCAAGCTGGCCTCATGCCCTCTCTCCCTGGAGGATTCACGGATCAGAGGGCTGCGTCTACCCTGGTCCCTGCCTGCAGACAGCTGAAACCTAAAAACGATCCTGAACCTCAGTCTTTGTCACAGTCCTCAGAGATACCCAGCGTACAACCTCCCTTGAGAGAGCCGGCCCGTGTTGAACAACACTGAGATTCAAGTGAATCTCTCTGGTTGTGTGTGTCCCATTTTTTAGTGCAAGTGGAGTTTGCTAAAAACTCTGCTCCTTTCAAATGCAAAGACTATTCAAAAAAATCTCTGCCCCATTGCCAGAAGAGGATGGCACTAAGGTTTGACCTCTGGGAGCCCTTCTGGCCCCGACAGTCAGGACCACTGAGTTCCCAGCTCGTGCTGCATGTCAGGCTGACGATGCTAGCTCATGCTTAGGATGACCCTTAAGGTGGGCCGGCCTCTGCCGTGCGGTGGGCCTCCTGGAAGGCCCTGGAGGTCAGGGTTTCAAGACATTTCAAGACTGTTCCTGGTCTGACCCTTCCAGTTCCTGCCCCCCCCCCCCCCCCCCCCGCCCCGAGTCCCTCAGAACCACTGCTAAATGCCTGTTTGTCCTTGTAGTCTTGAGAGGTGGGAGGAGCTTCCCCTCTTTCTCTAGGTCGGCAAGCAAGAAATGAGTGGGGGCTGGCCTGGAAGCATCAGAGGCCGAGAGGACCTTGGCTCCCGAGTCCAAGGAGCTCAGTAAGCCAGAGGCTGGAAGTCAGTCTCCAGCAGGCCAAGAAGGAGTTAATCTCCAAGGAGAATGAGGGCTACTCCCAGACTGGAGGCCTGTGCCCAGCCCTGCGGCTGCCAACTCCGGGAAGAAGTCCTGGGATCTGTAGTTTGTGTCACCACCCACCCGTGGCCTGCCTGTTTATCAACACAGTCCTGGGGACTACAGTTCCCAGAAACCTGCAGAGGCCAGGCTTTGGGGGAAGGGGTGGGGTGTGAGGCTCAGTGGCAGCAGGAGGGAGAGGGAGGAGGTGGGGAGAGAAAACCCAATTCACCCCCTTCCTTTTTAATTCTTTCTCCTGGTGTGTCTGCTCCACCGCCCGAGCTAATCCCCCAAATCCGGTCTCCTAAGCCGCAGCTGCTTCCCTTCGCAGTGATGAATGGCTCGGGGAGGGAAGGTGAATTCATATTTTAATTACTGAGGCGCGGGGCTAAGGGGAGCTGGGGAGGGGCGGAGGGCTCAGCATTGTTCTGGCGCCCCTCCTCACTGGGTCACTTCTCTTTTGCCCTTTACCTGGGGTGGGGGTGGGGCAGAGTAAGGCTGGCGGGGGTGGGGGTGGGGGGGCACCTCGTTGGAAGCTACTCTGCTTCAGCTTTGGGAGGTGAGGGGATGGGGATGGGAAGGAAAATACCCCCTGTTTTGTTTGTAAGAGGATTCCAGGCAAGTCCCAACAGTTGTAAATATCTCCAGCCCCCACTGCCATCCACTTTGCTGGAGAACACTGCCAAAATTGGAGGCACCCAGGAGTTCCTGGTCCGCCAGTGTGGAGCCCTGGCTGTCCGCTCTCTTAGTTTCTAGCCCGCTCTGAGACCCAATTCCTCTTGATCCCTCCAGATGTTCAAGCGGTCTCTGACCCACTGCCCCATTTTGGCCGGAGGTGCCAGGGCTGGGGGGCCCTGGGAGAGTACCTGGTATAGAGAGGAGAAGCGGGGTTAAGGGCCAGGGGAAGGGGTCAACAGAGAGCCCGGGAACCCCCTGGTGTTTGGGGGATGATGAGCTGTGGGTTGGCAGCTCTTCCGCTTGGGCTCCCACAAAGCTGGCCAAGGGGAGGATCTTTCTCGCCCCCATACCCCGGATCATCTCAGCCCTGAGCTGGGGAAAGGCCAGAGGAGGACGGGGAAGAAATCTGGGCCACCAGCTTGCAGTCAGATGCAGCCAACTGTGAGCCAGCAGGGCTCTGTCCAGTGTCCACCTTCCTTTCCGTTCTGTTCTGAGTTTATGGGGCCCATCTTTCTATCCCTTAGCCCCTCCTGGGCTGGAGGCATGAAAGCTAAGTTTGGAGGGAAGCTGCAGGGTGGGAGGGGAAGTTTCCATCATGAACACAGATATGTGGGGGGTGCCTCCAGGCACTGCTCCACTTGTTTTGCAGAAACTCTGGACTCAGTCATTTCGGACATTCAGACTCCTTTCTCCTCAAGTAGACCTAGCAAGAAGAGGTTCACCAGGACCTGACTTCCAGGGAGCCCACCAGTTGGTGCTGGAACACTCTGCAAAGCATGAAGGGATGAAGGCAGGGGGTGCAACGCAGAGAGAGGTGCAGAGGCACAGCTCTGGCAGAGGGATGCTGAAGGATGCGTGGGACCCAGGGCAGGAGGGACACTGAAATGGAAGGGCTTCTCTGTTCCACAGCTCCCCACTTCAGGGGCCGTTCCAGGGACCTGCATCATGCCCAGGGCCCACACGGCTTCCAGGCCTTGGTAGGGAAGGGCAGGGGGCAACCAAAACACTTTACATCAGAGACCTGAGCACAATAAGCAGACTCTCATTACACACTCCGCCGGAGGAGCAAGGACCCAGGAATCTCTGTGAGACAGTCCGCTCCTAGGACAGCTCTCAGGAGCCAGGTTGTAGGTTCTAGCCTAGCTCTTGAGCCATTTATTGATTTATTTATTTTAAAGATCGTATTTATTTGTCAAAGAGAGGGAAAGCACAAGCAAGGGGAGTGGCAGAGGGAGAAGCAGGCTCTCCACGGAGCAGGGAGCCCGATGTGGGACTCGATGTGGGACTCGATCCCAGGACCCTGGGATCATGACCTGAGCTGAAGGCAGACGCTTAACGACTGAGCCACCCAGGCGCCCCTAGCTCTTGAGCAGTTCGATTCAACCCTCCTGAAACTCTGATGTGTAGGTCCTGGTGCCTCCAACCTCTGCCCCCAAACTTTCCACAGTGAGCAAAAAAGCCCAGATTTTCTCATCTTTCCCAAAGGGCCTCGGGGAGGAACAGTCACAGGGGATAAGCTTTGCTGTATTTGTAGAACAAGCAGACATTGGAGGGGAAGTTGGGTGGGGAGGGAAGAGGGTCTGTGCACCTGGGGGGACCGGGGACCCCGAGCTGCACCTAGACCCAGGCTTGGGGTGGGAGGGTCATGGTCAGAGCTCCTTGCCTGGCTTGTTTTAATTATGACTTCCCTCCCCAGATCAGCTTTGTTGTGCCTACCGATTTCTCCCCACGTCTTTCTCCTGTAATCATGGAAATGCTTTGTTGATAGTACTCTTGATACACATCCCCCTAGCCAGGAAAGTGTAGGCGTTACAATGACTGATTACAAGGAAACCTACCTGTTCTCGCTCCCTCCTTTCTGATCAGATGAAGATCCCCAGTGCCCTGCTAGCCCCTTAGGTTTGGAGGCCGTTAAACCTTGATTCACCTCTTGGTACACTGAAATGAGGAAATGAAAGCCCAGGGAGGGACAGCCACTTGCCAGGGTGACACAGCATGCCAGCGTCAGAGCCAAGAATAGAACCCAGGCCATCGAAGCCCCAGTTTAGATCCCCATCTCTCTAGGTTTGTCACAGGAGGGATCTAGAAATATAGTAGTTGTGTCTCGGCTCTGTCTATATATATCCTGGAGATTGCTCTCTGCTCTCTGTATTATACTCCAGGAGAGTGGGTGTGCAGAGGATGCTGGAAAGTGGGTGATTAAATAACCAGTCTACCTACCCATGCTGACTCAAGCTGGGCCTCCTGCCCACCCAGCTGGCCACTGGAAACGCATCACACCTATTAATTAGTCACTAGCGCTGTTAGCAGGACCCTTGGAGGGGATGCGGGGGGAAGATCCTGATCGGAACCGGCTCTATTGTAGACCCTGTGTTCGATGAGGGCCTGCCTGCTGGGCCCTCTGCTCTGCCTGGAGAAACCTGACGTTTGTCCAAAGGAGCAAGATTGGCCAGACCTGTGGAACTGTCCAGAGAGCCGGCACCTGGGGCTGGCCAGGTTCCTCAAACACAGTGGAACACTTGCAGGTGTGGTTAGCGTTTGGGGCCTTGGGGCCTGAGCCATCTGATGCAATCTCTCGGCCCGAGAGTCTTCCTTATTCCTTCCTTCCTTTCTGGCTGTGGCCTCTGTGGCCGGCCCCAGACTCTCCTGGGCACTCACATGATCTAACCAGATTTTAGAAAACATGCTTGAGGTTTGGGAGAGGAGCAGGATGGGGTCTGTCCACTCCTTCCTGTTGTTGCTTTCTCGGGGGATGGAGTTCCAAAGTCAGCAATTAAGGGGGGAAAGGCCTAGAGTGAAAATGACTCTTAACAGACTTTTAAATTGCACCTACCATAGATCCGTGTGGTTTTCTCTATGCAACTCTGAGCAGCCATTCTTCCGCAAGGTGAAGCTTGAGAACCTCTGAGCTCAGCTGAAAGAAGGAAATCAGCATGCAAGTGTCTGGCCCTTCAAGTGAATCAGAAAAGTCCTAGGGCAGAGTGGGATGCTAACAGAAACGCAGGTTTTTAGAAATAAACACCTAAAATTGTTTGATGAACCCCACTCGTAGGAGGCATTGACCGCTGCAGTTGCCACGCCCCAAAAGTAGGTGAAGAAAACACTGCTTTCCTGTTCATCTCTGCCCTTGGTATAGACTAGGGGTTGGTACACGAAGTCTCAGGCCAGTTGGTAATTGGCCTGTTCAAATCTGGCCCCCTGGCCTGTTATGGTCAAATAAAGTTTTATTGGCAGAAAAAAAAAAAAAAGCACGGCCTCGTGCTTCCTTATTCCAGACTCCAGCATCACCATGCACCTCCCTCCTTCCTCTCGGCATGTGGGCTGCATCCCCCCGTCTTCTTTCTAGAGGGAGAAGTGATTCGAAGCAGGCCTCTGATGTGGGCCTCACCTCCATGCAAGGCGCTCCCTTTGGGCCCAGCTGCTCTGCTGGAGCCGGCTTGAAAATATGTGTGCCCCCTCCAGGGCAGGCCAGGGCAGAGAAGTGAGCCGGAGGGACCTGCAGACTGAGTGCTGATCCCCTGAAACCCCCTCCCGCCCTTGGCCAGAGCGCCCCAGCTACCACAGGCGGCCCTGCCTTCAGGGCTGAGTGCTGTGTGAGCCAGTGGGGGATAACATGCCCAGCTGGGGCAAATCCAGCCTCAGCTTCTATCTCAGACTGACTTTTGTGCCAGGGAAGAAATTCTGTCTTTGCCCTTTACCTCCCAACCTCTTTGCCCAGCATAGGTGTTCAATAAAATAGCCTGTTGGTTGAAAGGACTCTGCTGTCTGTTCTCTGCGTGAGGAGGACCGGGATTTATGTTGCTCTGAGCAGTCGAAGTCCATTCTGTTTTCTATAGATTTCCTTAAGGGTATCAGACAAACTGGGCCTGCTAGGGAAGGGCCCCCACTCTCCACTCCCTGCCCGTGACTTAGTTCCAGGTGTCAAGGTCAAGGCTGTGTTGGATGCAGGCCCACAAAGTCCCGCCTTGGGATCACTGGACTGGGTGACCTAAAAGGGCTAGTGGAAAGCCCCACCCCTAACCCGTGTCAGGTAGCACAGAGCTTACTCTGAGCTGCTTGCTTCCTGTTGCCCAAACACAGGTGTGCGGCGGTGAGGTGAAGTGGAAGGGGCAGGAGGGAGACAGAGGCAGCAGGGGCTGTGGCTTTCTCTTCCCTGCCCTGGACTCACCCAGGCTCCAACTGGAGGAATGACATCAGCTCCCCAGAGATCAGGACACTCAGCTTTCACAGAGGCTGTTGTCCAGTGCCGCCCGCCCCCCCCCCCCCCAGGCCTGTGAGAGGTTTGGCAGGGCTTTGACAATCAGGGAGTGCCAGTGACTGGCCAGCCCTGGAGGGCTCTGGGAACGTTAACCCCAGCTTGCTTCTCTCTCCTGCCTTCCTCCTGCCCCTCTTCCTCCCCTGCCTCTTCCTGCAGATCTTCTCTGGTGAGCATCCCCCCAGCCTGGCCTAGGGCATGCCCCAGTTCACTTTCGCCTGCTTCTGTGGCCTCCACGGCTTCTGCAAGATGAAGAGGAAGAAGGAGGAAGTTCACAGAGAGCGGGAAACGGCCGTGTGAGCAGGACCCGGGTCCCGTCTCCGGCCTCCTCCAGCAGGTGCCAGGCCTGAGGGCACCCACTTCTGGCAGGACCTGCCCGGCCCTCCAGAGGCCCTCCGGAGACCAAGAAGCCCTGGGGCGGCCCCAGGAGTGAAAGTGCTTTCGGGCCAAGGGCTCCAGGCACCCACCCAGGGCAACTCCTCCACGCGGGGGCATGTACCACCTTGGGCTAGGAGCACTGCTCCCGGATGCAAAACTGGCTGTTCTGCTAGAGGACCTCCCAGCAGCCCGGACCCTGGGCAAGGCCTCAGGCAGCCGGGGCAGGGCGCAGGTGTAAGACGAGCCCCCTCCAAACCCAGGAGGCAGTTGCTCCTGGGACCCCAGGACCTGAGGCAGGAATGTCTACAGGGCAGCGTATCCGAGTCAGGACTGCTTTCCTGTCCCTCCTCCCAGCGTTCTCCTGGGCCAGGTGCAGCCCGGCCCAAGGTGGGCAGCCTGCTCGTGAGTCGGACGGCAGAGTCGGGACAGTGAGACACAGGCCATGTCCTGGTGGCAGGAAGCCGGCTGCGCGGCCCCCGCACACCAGAAAGCAGCCTTCCCTCCAGCCGTGGCCTCGCGGACCCTCTCCCACCATGCCTCCCCCCAGCAGCCCAGATGTGGGAGCCTGTGCCCCAGGCCCCGCCTGCTCCCCTTCTCAGGAACTGTCTTCCAGGACCGGACTGTGGGACCCCCTTATTCTCCTGTCCTCCTGCCTCACCTACCTGCCTCTTCTTTCTCTTCTCAGAAGCCATAGAGAGGGAGAGGCTTGCATGTTGTGCCTTTAGGGGAATCTGGGCAGAGGGCGCCCTCAAGACTTGCCTTGACTTTTCCCCTAATCTCTCTGCCCGCCTCAATCTTCCAGGGTCAGTCTCTTCCCCTCCCCCAGCCTATTTCCGGCCGGTAGGAAGCAAACAAAGACCTATCTCCTTCCTTCCTCCCTCCTCCCATTTGCTATAACTTACCTTCTGTCACTGTGCCTGAACCTCTTAGGTGCTAGAGGGTCACGCGGACAGCAAGGCCGGCTGCAGAGACACTTCAGGCCGATTCTGTAGCTTTAGCAAATCTGCCCTCTGCTTCACTACAGAACAGGTCAGCCCAGGAACAAAGTCAGATGCCCTGTAGTATCCAGGAACAGAATAACCTTTCTGATAGTTAACAGGTGGCCTGGGTAGAGGACATCAGGGCCCTAAGACAGAAGGAGCAGCTGTGTGCCCTTTCCCTTGGAACGTGCCTCTCTGGGCAGTCCGGGAGGGCAGAAGACCTCCTTTGCTCGTTCACCCAGAACCTGGGAGAAGCAAAGGCACTTTCTATCCTGGCAACCTTCGTCTGTCCAGCTCATGCCCCATGCTCAGGGAGATTTCCTGAGCTTTTGGCAGATTTGGTGGGATCCGGGTCATCTCTGTGAAGCCGGTGCACAGCTTACAATTTCTTTCCTCGCACCCCTTCCTTGGCCCCTACCACTCAGCCCCAGCCTTATACAATCTGTTAGTTCCTTTTATATCCAAAGAATTATAAACAGAAGTCCTTCCCTCAAGGAAACAGCAATAAAGGCCAGTGGGGTCACAAGGGACAGAAGAAAAACTCCCCAGTTCTTTGGACTCTTAGACAGTAGAGGCGTTGGATGAGGCACAGAGGTGGGCAGAAATGCTTTCAAGGGTACTTCGGTCCCGCCTGGAGGGCACGTGTGTCCCTAGCGGTCGCCTGCGAGGCTGCAGCCCCAGAGAAGTCACTCTTGTGGTGGAGGATGAAATTGTATCCCCGGAGCCGTAGAGGTGTTGGGTGTTAGGTCCTGACCACAGAGGCTCACCCAGAGGAAAGGTCAGGAAGGGTGGTGAAGGAGAGTTTTGCCCCTGCGCACCTCTCAGGCCTTGGCAGGAATTTCAGCTGCAGGGGTTTGGCAGTGAGCCTGTTCAGAGAGCTTCTTGCCCCGGGGAGAACTCCTTTGTCTCCAAAGGGATACTGGATATCTGGAGCCCCTGCTATGGGAACATGGGAGAGGTCCCAAGGTCAAGGCATCTCTGAGTGGAGGCCCAGTTATGCCTGCAGACAGCGGCCCTTGACCCCAAGCCGGTGGCCCCTTCTTCATCAGGGTGAAAGCTGGGGCCCGTGCCGAAATGTGGGAGTAGGAGAACAGCAACAGCTTTGAGCCAGACACACCCCACATTCTGTCTTCCCTCGGCTTCCTTCTCAGGGAAATGGCAACTTTGCTCTTCTCAGCGTCTCGAGAACCAGTCTGGAGGCCTGTGCCCTGCTCTCTGCCCCTGGGTGAGCCCAGGCAAGAGGTTTCATCCCAAAAGGCAGAAGCAGCCCCAGTGTCCCCAGACCATGCCCCCCAGGCCTCTGACTTGTAGTCCAGGCTTCTCTTCCTTCTGTTCCTTTTGGGGGAGCGAGGTCTGGCCACCTCGTTTCCTGCCCTGCGCTGAGGCTCCTTCACAGAGGACAGGTGGGACAATGTTGCCCTCCCTGTTTCTAATTCTCTCCACTCCACGGTTCTCTCCAAGACTTCACCTCGAGGAGGAGGCCAGGAGCTCCTGAGTGGAGGCAGGGGGCAAGAGAGTAGATGATTCGGGGAGGGGGCAGGCCTCTCATTCTGGCTGTGTCGCACTGAGTCCTTGTAGGAGGGTGGGAGGCCTTGGCCTACCTGGGCCTCAGTTTCCCCCTCTTGTGCTGCGGGCCGCCGAATGGGGGATAAAGAAATATGACGGGTGCTTGAGGTTCTTGTGCCTCTAATGTTGTCTGGGGTCTGGCCCTCAGGGGTTCTTGTCTCAGGGCGTTTTAATTAGAATGTCATTTCCTTCTCCATTCCCAGGGAAGGGCCTTCTGGATGTCGCACAGGAGTCCACAGAAATATATAGGAAGATTGTTATTTTTGAAAAAAATAAAAAGAGCAATCATTTACCTGAAATATGCATGAGGTAGCACAGCGGGACGCAAAGGGCATTGAGCTGGGAACCGGATCTCCCGGGTTCTAGCCCTGCTTAGACACTGGTGGCAGTGTGACTTGAGGCTCGTTATCCTCTCCGACTTCTGGGACTCAGCCTCTTTCCACAAATGTCCTCAAAAGAGCCCCCTCCAGAGGCCAGGGCCCTGTGGCCCTGGGACGTTGAGCCTCAGTGGGGCTCGGGGCCGCCGTGGAAG
This sequence comes from Zalophus californianus, assembly GCF_009762305.2. Taxonomy (NCBI): domain Eukaryota; kingdom Metazoa; phylum Chordata; class Mammalia; order Carnivora; family Otariidae; genus Zalophus; species Zalophus californianus. The sequence continues at coordinate 25,506,104 of NC_045604.1, forward strand.
TGGAGAGCTTGCAGGTGCTCTGTGCTCCGTGCATGCCACACACGTGTGGGCAGGGCGACGGCAGCGATAACGGGAGATCCGAGAACTGCTGGGGCTGGTGAGAGGGAAGCCGAGGCTCCCAGAGCTTCCGCTGGAGTCCTGCCCTAATGCTCTGTGTAGTCTTGCCTCTCCTGCCTCCAACAGCCAGGCCTGTCGGTGCCACCCCAGGTGCCCCCTCGTGCACATCCCCCCCCCCCACACACACGCACACACCAGCCCTTGCAGGTGGGATGGGATCTCGGCGGCAGCTGCCTGACCCACCCCACCTCGTTACCTTGCCTTCTGGAAGGGGAAGGATCCTCAGGCTGGCATCTGCCCTATCTCCTGAATGAATGTGCGGTTGGCCCAGTGGTTTGGGACGTGCATGTGGTGGGATGGGCTGACGGCTGGATGGAGAGCGGCAGCCCCCAGCTTCCCAGCGCCCGCCGCGGCTGCCTCCTGACCTCAGCAACTTGCCTCCTCTCTCCCAGACTCTATAAAAGGTGGTGACAAGACCCATTTCCTCCCTACCTCACAGGAAGGCATGGGTTTCAAGGGCACTTTGTATCAGAGGTGCCTAGATGTGGCTTGTAGTTTTGGAGACAAATACTTGGTTTACAACTATGAAGATGGGCTTCCACCAGAGAAGGAAATCTCGCCGCTGCACTTGGTGGGCTCCTCGTAGGCTGGTCCAGAAAGCCTGGGGTTCACCCTGAAGGTAGTCGCTGTGCCCAGCAGGTGATGGGGCTGACAACGCCATCAGAACCAAGAACCAGAATCTGTTCCCAGAGAATGAACGCTCCATCCCTCTGGCACTAAAACAAGAGCATGAGCTAGCTGTCATCATCGTCACCCTGTTCCCAATGCAAACAGCACCCTCAGCCTATGTGGCTAAACAATCTAGGATCGGGATGGCTGGCTGGTCCGAGTGAATCCTCTATCCCCCACTATCTGCCACACCACACCCCCCAGGTCAGTGTCTACTGGGTCGGGTTGTTGTGGCCAGTCCAGCCTGGGCTCCCTTCTGTACAGTCCTGTGGGATCAGAGCCACAGATCACAAAGAGGAAACAGAAACCTTGGCTATCCACAGGGGAGCCCGGAGGTCAGGACCATCCAGCAGGAAGGTCAGGTTGGGGAGCTATCCAGGGCATCCCTAGAGGAACCCGTGATACTGAGGAAGGATATCCAAAAGCCAGAAACCCCCAAAACTGGGCAGCACCGGCTCTCACACAGCAACTCCAGGCTCTGAAGTTCAAGGGTTTCTTCGTGGGTACTGGTCTGTCTCCCTGCCCTTCTTGGGCAGCCTCCCCCCACCACCCCCCCGCCCCCTCCCTCAGCTCATTCCTCTGTTCCATCCAAGAAGCAAAGGCGGGAGGAAGGCTGCAGGGGGAGATGGCAGGACCCAGCCAGATCCTCAGGACGCTCCCCAGCCTTCGTTGCCTTGGCAACGCTGCTATTTTTATCCCGTTGTTCATGATGCTCAAAGCTCTGACTTTCTCTGCTCCAGAGAGGCGAGGCAGGCTTCTGCCCTCATCTTTCAATGCAGCACCTTCTCCCAGAGGCCTGAGAAGGAAAAAGAGTAATGGAGGGAAGGGGAACCCACTGGGTCTTGCCTCAACTAGAGGAACTGCTTGGCGGTGGGTCACCTCTGCACTTGTGAGCCTTGGGTTTTCTAGCTGGCTTAGGCACTCCGCTTCATATTTTCAAGGAGATCAAAACTCCCCATGGTCTCCCTGAGAGGCCACTCCAGAGAAAAAAAGAAGAGCTGTCACTCTAGATGAGTTTTTTCCACAGGGCGATGACACTGATGGTGATTGAGGGGTGGGTAGCTGCTGCTCTTGGGAAAGCCAGACCTCATCCTGAAGAATGTCCTATTGGTACGAGCCAGCCCCCGGCCCCTTGAAAGGGGGTGGAGAGCAAAGTTTGATTAAATAGCAATCAGACACACTTAATATCCCTGGGAAATCTAAACCAGTATTTCCCTTTCCTCTGCCCCTCCACCAAAGAACCAGAGCAATTGGGCTTCGTGTCTTCGTCCAGGCTTTATGCCCAAAGCAAGTTAGCATACATCCTCCAGGCTGAGTTCCTCTCCTTCCTACCCCCGCCCACCCCCATACAGCCATGTTTCTCTCCAGGGGCTTAAGGCCTTAAATTTTGACAATGCCCTTGAAGTCAGGGTTTAATGAAAGGATTTCTTAGAGCTGATCATACTCTGTCGCTTTTCCTTGGCCCAGCCTCTGGTCCTCTCCCTATGCCCCCAGTGGTACCCTGAGAGTCAATGATATGCTAACATTCCCCACCTACATGCTCTCATGGTCAGTGAGATTTGAACCTAGCAGCTGGGGTGGTTGGGTTGCGGGGAGCATTTCATGCACATCCTCAAGACCATGACCCTGCAGACAGGTCCAGGTCTTAACCCAGCAAAGTGGCACTCATACTGTGCTGGACTCCTACAGTGAGGTTCTACCTCAGCTGAACTGACTCGGGGATGGCTAAGTTTTCTAGGGTGGCTGGGATGCATTCACTAAGCCTCTAATTGGTTTCATCTTGGCTCAAGTTGCATGGCTTCCTGAATCTATGCACCTGGAGTAAGCACTTTTCTGGTTGCCTCTGAAAAGCATGCCGGCAAATGCTGCTCTGTTAATTGCTGTAATAAACAGACTTTATTATATCCCTTTGCAGTCAATGAATTATGTTGTCAGGGTAGATGGGGCATCCGTGTTTATTTCACACTGGGATACGCTCCAGCAGCAGAAGCTAAATATTTATTCCTACCAACTCTGGTGGGGAGAGAAAGGGGAATGGACACCAGGAGGAAGTCAGGAGCATGGACATAAAGTGAGGTGATAGGGCTTAGAAGGAAGCTCTGGGAGACACACTGAGCCCCCAGAGCTGTGAGCTTCACTTGTGCTACCCATAATACATTGAGCGAAGGCAGGCCTCCTACCTCCTGGAGCCCCAGAGAAATAGTGGGATCAAGCTGGCTGGAGGAGGTGGGCTGGAAGCAGGGAAGGTTGTTTAGGATTATAATACGATCGCACAGACTGAAAAGTGCTTTTATTTTTTACAGAAAAAATAAACACCTTTAAGTCAGGTTTCTCAGGACTATTGACAGAACAAATGGGAATTTTCAGACTTACAAGGAGAGCAAGATGTTACAAGACAGCATAATATTAAGAATAAGGATGATTATATGGTGAAAAAAAGAATTATTATATGCTTTGTGAATTACATATCAATAAAAGTTTTTTTTGAAAGATCCTTCGGGATGCCTGCCAGCTCAGTTGGTAGAACATGTGACTCGATCTCGGGGTTGTGAGTTCGAGCCTCATGTTGCGTGTAGAGATTACTTAAACATAAAATCTTTAAAAAAAAATTTTTTTTTAAGATTTTATTTATTTTTGGACAGCGAGAGAGACAGCGAGAGGGAACACAAGCAGGGGGAGTGGGAGAGGGAGAAGCAGGCTTCCCGCCGAGCAGGGAGCCCGATGCGGGGCTCGATCCCAGGACCCTGGGATCATGACCTGAGCTGAAGGCAGACGCTTAACGACTGAGCCACCCAGACGCCCCTTAAACATAAAATCTTAAAAAAAAAAAAAAGAATTATTATACCATGACTCCACTTTGATCGGTGGGACAGAGATTCCAAATTATCACTGAAACAGGGGTACCTGAGCGGAGCTCGGGGGCCTAGAGCCATAAGTTCTAACCCTAAAGCCAGCATCCTGTAGGCATGGAGTGGTTTGGGGCAGGATATAATCTATATCCTGCTAATCTATAGTTTAGAACAGTGGATTTACTGCTCCTGAAAGGGAGGTGGCCACCCCTTCTCCTGCTTCAGCTGCCATGGCTGCCTGGCACAGAAGCACTCAGTAAGTGTTTGTTTTGTCTTAAAGATTTATTTGTCCATTTATTTAGAGAGAGAGAGCATGAGCAGGGGCAGAGGCAGAGAGAATCCCAAGCAGACTCCCCGCTGAGCAGGGAGCCCCACACAGGCCAATCCCTTGACCCTAAGATCATGACCTGAGCCGAAATCAAGAGTCGGACGCTTAACCGGCTGAACCACCAGGTGCCCCTCAATTAAGTGTTTTTAAATAGTCTGGGGCAGGTAAGTACCTCACACTTTCAGTCTTCAGGAGTCAGCAGGGACTCCTGCCTCTTGCCCTTCTGCTATTGGCACAGGTCCTTACCTCCTTGTGTGGGGAAAGTGTGCACTGTACTGCTCTCAATTCAAGCCCTTGGATCAAGATCGAGTTCTGACTCTGCGCAAAGTCCCGTGGGAGAAGCTGCCGGAGAAACGGGGCAATCAGACATTGCTCTGCCCCTTGCGGAACTCACAATTTAATAAAAAGCAACATGCCAAGGCTTGAAGGATGCAAGATGCCTTAGGTAGCGTATATAGCAAAGTGCTTTAAAGCCACAGGGGGTCTGAGAGAGCAGAACTGTTTGGAAAGTGGGGAGAGATCAGGGAAGGCTTCATAGAGGTGAATTTCAGCTGAGCCTTGAAGGATGAAGAGGAAAGAACATTCAAAGCACAGATCCTTGGGACCCTCTCTCCTTGCCAATCTACAGACATCTGCCCGTGATCGCTCCAATTTTAGTATATGTGCTGCCGAAGTGAGCACTGCCCGTGATCATAGGCACAGCCAGAGCCAGCCTTGCAATGACCTTGCAAGCAGGTGCTGTACATAGCCTCTTCTGTTGCAGGTGGGCCCTACTGTTCCCAAATTCCTCTCCTCTCCCAAAGAGTCTGATACCTGAAGTTTCATTAGTGCTTCCTCTCTTTAGCTTTAGGCTTTGATCTCCTCGGGTTTGTAATCCAGGAGGGAGGCAAACACTGGTCAGTTATCAGGCATTTGTCCTACTGCATCAGTTACTACAGCAGATGCCCTCCTGAGGCAGGTTTCATTCGGATGGGAGGGGCGTGATAGCATCAATGGGCATCTGGCTGGGGATGACGTGGTGGGGAAAAGGGGACAAAGAAAAGTGTAGCTGGGAGGTCTGACAAGGAACTACCTCTACCTCATGGCTCTGCCCAGCCAGGCTGTGCACGGCTGTGCTCCTTCATTCTCCAGACCTCCTCCCTCCTCTTCCCTCCCTCCAAAGAGACAGTCAGAAAACCTCAAAGACACCTTATGATGTCCCATCAATTCCCAGTGTACTGCCTGGGTCCAGAAGATTGAGGACAGAGGCATTGGCTGGCAGCCCTAAAGCTCCTGTGTTTTTGTACTGGCTCAGCTCCAGCTAAGATGCTTGTTGGTGGTCAGATAGACACGTGTCTTTGTCTGGACCTGGGTTTTCCTATTTGTAGAATGAGTGGATCTCTGCCTTCACCTCCCTTCCTCTGAATTGGCTATGGGGGAAAGAGCACCAGACTTGTGTTCTGATCTCAGTTGTCTTCACTAGCTGTGGCAGTCTGGAGAACTCACTTAATCTCCCCAAACCTCTGTTTTGCAATAATGCCCACCCCCCCCCCAAGTTTTTGTGAGCATCAAATAAGATAGCATGTGCTGAAATGCTTACTTAACTAGCTCAGGGAGTAAACACGAGTTAACTGAAAGGGTCATTTGAAAGAAAAGTTCCAGATGGCAAAAGATTTTGCATATCTCACATCTTCCACTGCCTCTAGCACAGTGTTGGGGGCACAGGACAGAAAGTCAGTAAACACAGGTCAAACTGAACTGAAGACGCATATGGAGAGTTATTAAATGAGCTCACCGGTATCCTAGATGACTTCTTTCTCGGGTAATAGACAAGAAATGGTGCATAGATATGCTGGCCCCTAAATGCAGTGCCGTGTGGCGTGGAGAAAAGCGAGCTGGGGATCTTCTAACTTCTAACTTCTGATTCTCCCCTCCCCTCCCCTCCTCCCTCCGCACCCCCCTCTCGCCCCCCACCACGAGCCGAGCGTTCTCGGACCAGTCACTTCCCCCAGCTGCATGTTGGGGCGCGTCCTGCAGGCGGCGCTCTCCCATCATCTCAGCCTCGGCTGGGGCAGGGAGCGAGGGGGAGAAGGGAAGTGTGGAGGAAAAACAGCCCCACGCGCCGCTCACATATTTACATCTGAACTGTCAAAATAGTTATTTTTAAGTCGAGTTCCGTCTGCTGCGGGCTGGGAAGCGGCCGGGACGGGGGCGGGGGCGCCCCGCGGCGGCGCGAGGGGGCGGGCGGCGGGGCCGAGCGCGCGTGCGCGCGGCGGCGGCGGCGGGGCCATCTGTCCCCGCCAAGGGGCCGGGGAGGAGGGGGGAGGTGTCCGGGGGGGGTGTCCGGGCCGCGGAGCGCGCGAGCGGGGTGCCTGCGCCCCCGGCGGCCGCCCCTTCGCTCGCGGCTACGCGGTCCCCGGCTCGAGGGGGAACGCGCGGCCCATCCCAGCCAAGATGGAGCTCTGTGCACTTCTGTCCGCTGGAAAGGAGCTGCCACGACTGTGGTTCTCCACGCGCCCGGTCCCTGATCGCCCTCAGTCTGCAAGTTCTTCTCCTTAGCCCGTCTCCGTAGCTCTTAGCTACACCGTGGGCCCATTCCAGATCCAGGTCCGATTTTGAGGGCCAGCCCCCCACCCACACACAGCCATCCCCACCATCAGCCCTTCCCAGGAGAGAAGGAGTTGAAGGATTTTTCGGGAGCTGGTCAGCGTTGGGGGGTGCCTGAAGATAAGGACCCTCGGGTGTGCAGGCAGTGGTGAGAACGACTTAGCCCTAAATGTCCGGAGTGGCAAGCACTAATTTTTCTCGGCAAAGTGAGGGGCCTGCGGGTTTGACACTGATGACACTTCTTTCTGGCTCTTTCGCTTGCTCTCTCAGGGGCAGTAGGATTTGAGACAGACGCTGGCTGGCCCTGCTGCCATCAATATGTGTCCCAGCCCTGTCCAATGTCTGCCCTGTAATGAGTAGTGTTTCGGAATGTCACCTCTGTTAATGGGGAAGCGGCACCTGTGCACAGCCAGAACCACCTCTCTGTCTTCATTAGGCAGTCCGCAGCCTGGCTGCCGGGGGCTCTCGCTGGGTGACAGATGATGGGGATGAGGAGGGAGAGTAGCAGCCTCCTGCTGTCCAGGATTCATTCCCAGACAATGACTCTGAATGCCCATCCCTGCCCTCCCCTCCCCCCAATAGACAGCTGGGGGAAAAAATGCCCTTCTAGGGCAAAATGCAAGGACTGATGAAAATCAGGTGAAGGAGAGTTGGAGGTGTCATTTCCAGAAACAGACACCTGCCTAGCCACCGCGGTCTCCTGTCTAGACTGCGTTTTGGGGCATCCTCCTCCCTACCCCAGCTGTCTTCACGGGCCATCTTTTATGTCCCTGCTAATTTGTGCACCATGCAAAAGTCACAGGACTGAAATTCTAATGCTAGGCTTCCCTCTAGCTGGACCTGCATATTGCTTCCCAGCCAAATCCTGCTCCTTTTGAATCTCAGCCATCATAACCACCTGAGACAGGGGACACTGAGATAAGCCAAGCCCCAACATGGCATGAGACACAGACATGACTTCAGAGGACCCCTGCTATGATGATAAAAGCATCACCATGGAGACCATATTCCTCTGATTCAGCTTAATGTTCCCACCCTCCCCCAGAGGCTGTAGCATCTCCTTCATCTCCTCCACTGCCCAAGCAAATTAAGCTGGACGCAGAAGCATCCTTCCATACTCTCTATGTAATCTCTATGTGATTGGAAGTGGAGGTAGGTTAGTACCAACTTTGGGGGGTTAGGGGTAACAGTGGTGATATTTGGAATTTCCTGAGGCAACTCTCTGATCCAGAAGCTGCATAGATAGGTGGTTTCTTGACTGGAGCTGGTGGTAGGAGTGGCTTCACTTTGCCAGGCCCTCACTTTGAAAAGCTGTGAGGGGGCTCCCTGGGGGTCTGAGCTCCGCCCATTACCCCTCTTCTCTGTCTCAGTAAAGGGCACCCTTGTTCACCTAGATATTCGAGCCAGAAATCATCCTTTCATTCAAGCTGGAGAGTCGTTCTTGACACCCCCACTCTCCACCCTACATGCGAATCATCACCAAATCCTGTTGGTTCTCCCTCCTAAATCTCCCCCAAATATACTTACCTGTACCTCCACCGCCGCCACCTCAGTCCGGGCCATCACCTCTTCTTGCCTTGCCTCTCTGGTCTCATCTCTCCCATGCTCTCGCTGATGTTGTTGCAGCCACCTGGCTTTCTTGTTCTGGGCACACGAGCATGACCCTCCCTGACCCCTGAATCTGAATTAGTCCCCTGCCCCCCAAGTCCTTCTCTGTCACATCAGACTGTCTCATTGTCACACTCTGAAATGTTCACTTCATTTGCTTATTTGTCTGCTTTCCCCTCCTAGGACATGAGCTCTAGGAGGGCAGGAACACCATTACTTTATTTACCCTTAAATTCACAGCATGAAGAACAGTGTCAGGCACGTGGCAGAACTCAGGAATTATTTGTTGAATGAATGAATGAATGGTTGGTTGGTTTGCTGCAACCTAATGATACCCCTGCGTCCAGTTGTGCACTCTTCTCTCAGAAGCATCTAAAGGCATCCTTCTCAGACACAAATGCCTTCACGTCACTCCCTTGCTCAAAGCTCTTTGCTGACACGCAAAATGTTCACAACTGCTGAAGCAGAGTGAAGGGTATGTGTGAGTTTCATTAAACTTTCACTTTACTTGCTTATAATTTCCTTCTGCTTGAAACTTTTTTTTTTATTCATTTGACAGAAAGAGAGAGAGTGAGCACAAGCAGGGGGAGTGGCAGGTAGGAGAAGCAGGCTCCCCACTGAGCAGGGAGCACAATGTGGTGCTCAATCCCAGGACCCTGAGATATGACCTGAGCAAGTAAAGCCCAACCACCTGAGCCACCCAGGCACCCCTGCTTGAAACTGTTTAAAATTAATTGGGTTATGGGCGCCTGGGTGGCTCAGTTGGTTAAGCGACTGCCTTCAGCTCAGGTCATGATCCTGGAGTCCCGGAATCAAGTCCCGCATCAGGCTCCCTGCTGAGCAGGGAGCCTGATGCGGGATTTAATTTAATTTAACTGAATTTTTAAAAAATTCAGTTAAATTAAATTAATTGGGTTTAAAAAATTATGGAAGAGCACCTGGCTGGCTCAGTCAGTGGACCATGCGACTCCTGATCTCGGGATTGTGAGTTTGAGCCCCATGTTGGGTGTAGAGATTACTTAAACATTAAAAAAATAAAAATCTTAGGGGCCCCTGGGTGGCTCAGATGGTTAAGCGTCTGCCTTCGGCTCAGGTCATGATCCCAGGGTCCTGGGATCGAGCCCCGCATTGGGCTCCCTGCTCAGCGGGGGGCCTGCTTCTCCCCCTCCCTCTGCTCTCCCTGCTCATGTTCTCTCTCTCTCTCTCTGTATCTCTGTGTCTCGAATGAATAAATAAAAAAAAACTTAAAGAAATCTTTAAAAAATTATGGAAATAAAAAATGGCTCCCACTGTTCTCAGGATAGAGCTGAGAGCTCCTTGTGTTTCCCAGCACCCCTCCTTCCTGTGCCCCACCACTGCCCGTTCAGCCTTGCCCCTTAGCTGTCACGCCATTGCTCTACACACTCAGAGGTTCCCCAAGAAACATCCACACTTCTTTTTAGTACCAGGAACAGATAGAACTCTCTGGAACAGTTTTGTTTTTATTTTATGATTATGGAACGGACTAGATTTTTGTGTGGCTGCTGGAAAGCTCTGTCAAACTGGAACTGCTCCGGCCAGTGCAGTAACTGTGTATACAGGCCATTAGGGTTTCTTTCTCTCTTAGCCTCGTTCTTGGCTCCATTTTATGTTCCTACTTGTTCTTTCTTCTTTTGCTTCCACCTTGATTACCTTTCTGTGGCTGTCCTAAACTCTTGCAGAAGTCTCCTGTAAGCCATGAGAATTGACCTCTCCTGGGTTTTCAGGACAGGTCTGGATCTCCCACCATGCCCTCTCCACTTGGTTTGTCTAGTCTTTTCTCAAATGTGGCGGCTCCTTAGTGAGTGTTCTGAGTGCTCCTCGTGCCGAATGAACACTCTCCCCTGACTGAGCTGGAAGCCCATCTCCCCCCCCCCCCCCCCCCCCCGGCCCCACCCCAGTGCAGTCCCTCTCTCTTAAAGTTTCCTTGGAAGAAAAGCAGATCCCTGACTGTTCTTTATAGAAGGACAAGCTGCTTTCAGTTTCCCTGGCTTCAGGAGGAAAGGTGGGGTTGAGGTTGAGAGATGCCCCTGTCATACCTGTGTCCCCTCCCCACAGACAGCCCCGGGATATGTCCCTAACGCATGGCAGAGTAATGAGGCTTTACTTACAACTCACACTTTTGAGCGCTTATCCATGGGCACTTATTGGAAATAGTGTTTTAGGGGCGCCTGGGTGGCGCAGTCGGTTAAGCAACTGCCTTCGGCTCAGGTCATGATCCCGGGGTCCTGGGATCGAGTCCCGCATCGGGCCCCCTGCTCGGTGGGAAGCCTGCTTCCCCCTCTCCCTCTGCCTGCCTCTCTGCCTGCTGTGCTCTCTCTCTCTCTGTGTCAAATAAATTAATAAAATCTTTTTAAAAAGTGTTTTAAGCACTTGGGATGCATTAATTCAGTCTTCAGTAATTCCATGAAGAATGTACTATTATTATTATAGTTCCACTGTAGAGATGTGAAAGCCAGGGCCCGGGGACACAGAGCTTATAGTAAGTGGCGGGACCAGGATCCAAACAGAGGCAATCTGACCTGAGAGTTTGTGCTCCTGACCACTCTGCATTTGCCTCCCAAGGTCCTCTGGTGGCTTCTGAGCTCCTGATTGGGACTCTGGCAGGCCAAAACCTCACTGCGTTCCCTCCACTACCATTCATGACCATTTCATGGGGAGACTAGGGCCAAGAACCCACGGCATCTCCCTGCTGGTGTCTCTTCCTCCAAAATGCATCTTGCCCTGCACTCTCAGGCTAGTCTTCCTGATGGCCTTGCTCTCATCACTGAGCACCCTCTGTCAGTGGCCTCAAGGGGCAACCCATCATTGTCATCAGAGGGCCCCAGAATGGGAGGATCCTGGAGGCAGAATGGTCCTGGGGGCCTACACCTTAATAGGAAATCCTCGGGCTCTCTGGTTCAACCACATCTGTCCGCTTCTCTAAGCAAATCCTTTGCCGAAGCCAGCCTACTCCATTCCTTTGTTCATAATGTGTCCCTGCCTAGAAGGCCCATCCTCCTGCTTCCTACCTAGCCAGACCCTGCCCATGCGTTAGCTCACACTCTGAATTCCACCTCCTCCAGGAAGCTTTCCCTGAACACTTGCCACTCCCAACCAGTGCTGATTTTTTTCCTCTGCTTCTGAACTTCTGTGGCACTCATGGGTACCACTGTGTTCGTATTCGATTATGAACTTTGATTTACCTTTTCCCTTGTGTGTTTTTTATTTCTCCATTTAGAACATAATCCCTTTGAGGACAAAAACCATCAGTGAGAGAGCACAGCAGGCAGAGAGGCAGGCAGAGGGAGAGGGGGAAGCAGGCTTCCCACCGAGCAGGGGGCCCGATGCGGGACTCGATCCCAGGACCCCGGGATCATGACCTGAGCCGAAGGCAGTTGCTTAACCGACTGCGCCACCCAGGCGCCCCTAAAACACTATTTCCAATAAGTGCCCATGGATAAGCGCTCAAAAGTGTGAGTTGTAAGTAAAGCCTCATTACTCTGCCATGCGTTAGGGACATATCCCGGGGCTGTCTGTGGGGAGGGGACACAGGTATGACAGGGGCATCTCTCAACCTCAACCCCACCTTTCCTCCTGAAGCCAGGGAAACTGAAAGCAGCTTGTCCTTCTATAAAGAACAGTCAGGGATCTGCTTTTCTTCCAAGGAAACTTTGAGAGGGACTGCACTGGGGTGGGGCCGGGGGGGAGATGGGCTTCCAGCTCAGTCAGGGGAGAGTGTTCATTTGACACGAGGAGCACTCAGAACACTCACTAAGGAGCCGCCACATTTGAGATGACAATCCATGGATTATCTAAAATTTCTTGCAGGTTTATGCACAATAAATCTCCATATGCAGGACTTATAGGACACCAGGAAGGAAGCCCTCAGGATCATAATTTGTCAGTATCTAAGGTTTGGTTTGTCTTCATAACACGACTAGAAGTCATTTTGCTTTTAAGAAGCAGTGCAGAAAACGGTCTAGATTAGTAGCTTCCTAACTTTGTGTAGTAGTGACATTCTCCTTTTAAAGGCAGGCTTCAGGGGCGCCTGGGTGGCTCTGTCAGTTAAGCAACCTATTCTTGATTTCGGCTCAGGTCATGATCCCAGGGTCATGAGATGGAGCCCCAAGTTAAGGCTCCGCTCTGCGCATGGAGCCTGCTTAAAGATTCTCTCTCTCCCTCCCTTCGCCACTTACCCCACCCCGACTCATGCTCTCTCTCAATAAATAAGTAAATAAATAAAACAGAGGCAGTCTTCATAGGAGCTCAATATGGAAAGCAGACAGGGGTGAGGTTGCTCTGGTTACACTTAAGTGGGGCTGCTCTGTGCCTCCACCCCTCCATGGTAGCTCGGAGGAAATCTTGGAGCTGAAGTATTATAGCTTAAAAATCATTAGGGAGCATCACATCTTCACATAAGAGGAATTTATAAATTTGAGTTACTGAAAGAAAAAACCGTATGTACTCATTTTATTAAAAGCGTATTTGCTGGGGCGCCTGGGTGGCTCAGTCGGTGGAGCTGACCTGCCTTCGGCTCAGGTCATGATCTCAGGGTCCTGAGATCAAGTCCCACTTGGGGCTCCCTGCTCGTCGGGGAGTCTGCTTCTCCCTCTGTCCCTCCCCCCTCTCATGCTCTCTCTCTCAAATAAATAAACAAAATCTTTTTTAAAAAGCATATTTGCTGGTATGTTTAAAAAACAGCAATTAAATGACTTTCTCCCCTTTGTTTCATACAAATTTGTTTTTGGTTTTTTTCTCCATAAACCTTGTTCATGCCTTATTCTCTTGAGAAGGTGCTTCTGCCAGAGCCCTGACTGCATTTGATTTAAAAGATCTGTTTACTCCTCCGTTGTCCCCATTAAACAGGCAGCTCCTTGACAGCAGAGACTCTGCTGTGTTTGTCTTATCTTCAGGCTTAGCCAGGTGCTTGGCACATAATAGGTGCTCAGTGCATGGACTCCCAAGGGATTTGAGTCTCTAGTTATAGGTGCCTCTCAGTGAGCTAGACCCAGCTCGTGGCCCCCACGGATGATTCACCCTGAATTTTTATTTTTTTTAAAGATTGTATTTATTTATTCGAGAGAGAGAGAGAATGAGAGATAGAGAGCACGAGAGGGAAGAGGGTCAGAGGGTCAGAGGGAGAAGCAGACTCTCTGCCGAGCAGGGAGCCCGATGTGGGACTCGGGACTCGATCCCGGGACTCCAGGATCATGACCTGAGCCGAAGGCAGTCGCTTAAACAACTGAGCCACCCAGGCGCCCCACCCCGAATTTTAAATATGAAGTGGCTTTCTCCTGCTGCTCAGCCTGAGTCTGAGCAGCTACCCTGCCCTCCCCTTCCCCCGCTCTCCCCCTCCCCTGCCCAGCTGTTACAGGCTCGGAGAGTATTAGTTAATTTTAATATTAGCCTAAGAAAGATTAATTAGGAAGGCAAATTTGCTCTAAAAGGTGTAATTAATTCCAAAGCCAAGTAGAAGAGAGTTATGGATTATCTGCCTTGCTACTGCCTTCAAGTAGTGTGGATAATCAAGGGCTGATGAGAAGAGAACAGAATCATTTCGGTGTCAATGCTGTGTAGACCACACTCCATACGGTTCCTTCCGTAAGTGGTCTCATGGCTGAGACAAAAGATTTAGAGGGAGCTCGTGCCTGCGCCACTGAAGTCAGGAGGAAACATCCAATCAGACATCCTGCCCTGGCTCTTCTAGCTCCTAAATCATTCCCGAATCCTGTATCTTCCTCTCCAGTCCTCCCTCCCACTGGCCTGGTCCAACTCTGAATCAACTCTTTTCTGGCCTGTTGTAACAATTCCCCCAAGTAGCCTCCAGACCCTGCACCACCAGCTCAGCCTCTGCTCAGAACCAAACCTCAAGTGTATCAAATGCATGAACACAGAACCCCCCCAGCCAGTGTCAAACAGAAATTTAATCTTGCGGTGTCCCACTTCCAAACTTCCAAATGTGCCCAAAGGTGAAGGGTTAACTCTTCCACATGGCCCACAGGCTCCTTCACAAATTATCCCCACCCTGTCCCGCAGCTCATTTCCCTCGCTTCCCTTCTATCACTATGCTCCTAGAATGGCTCTCCTCAGTCCCCTTGTTATAGGCCAAACTACTGCTCATTCTGGAAGTCTCAGCCTAAATGAATCTTTGAACGCTTAGGGGCTTCAGAATCTGGGCTCTGGTAGCCCTCTGCTAACAGCTTACCTGATTTTCCCATCATTATTTGTTCTCTTTTTCTTAAAGGAGACAATGAGCACCTTAAAAGGAGGACTGTATCTTTGTATTCTCCTCCCCCACTCCCTAATTTAGGCCAAGCCTGATGTCTGTCCCATAGGAGATGATCAAAAAGTATTTGTTGAAAGGGATGGAGTCAGTTAATGACTCCAATGATGACGCCAACTGAATTTGCCCATTTGAAATCCAAACTTCCTCTTTTCCCCCTAGTCAATAGTAAATGCATTTTGAAATATCTGGGAAGATGCCTCAGTTCTCCACTTCCTTTTGCCCGCCTCGCTGAGGCTCAGAGGCAGGTGCCTTCAGGAGGAAAGTCTAGGATAATGGCAAGTGATGCAGACTTCAGCCTGACAGCTGCTGATCTTTGCTTTAGTTGATTTCCCCCTTTGCAAACGGTTATTGGCAATTGAAACTGCAAATCTACTATCTGCTCCCCTATGTAAATTGCATTTACATTTAAATTGTGCATTCTTCCAAAGGATGGGGTTGGTAAATAACAGCAGATTAAACTTGAGAGGAAATTGTGCCCCACGTCAAACCTGAGACCGAAGTGACATCTGGCTTTTACTATTTCCGTTATTTCGGTTTAATAACAGCATGTGGCATTAAGGGAAAAGAAATTGGATCTACATTTTAATGAAAAGAGGAAGCTCTCAGGGTTTAGATACCTTATCATGTTGAATACCTACTCGATTGGCAATTAAAACTTGCTTCCCTCAAGAAATGGAATAAAATATCTTTGCAGCCATGGAGGGAATAATAAATGAAAAACAAGCAAATACCCAGGATTTCACAGATAAAACCGAGGAAAAGGGGTGCTGCAAACATCAAAACCAAGTATTTCTGGATCCTGCAGAGTATAGGAATTCTTAAACAGAATAATGCTGAGAACAGAATCATGGATAGGCTAGTGGGCTCTTCAGGAGAATAATTTCAGACAGAATAGTTTGCACATAATAATAGGAGGCTCAACCCAATCAGATCATCTGATTGGATCCTTTGTCAACCTAGCTTCCTTTAAACCGCAGAGGTCTAAGAAAATATTCTAGAAATGCCTGTTTCATCCTAATAGTCTGTTTAAATGCAAGCAGTTCCACCTGCTGGCTGCTTTTTTGTTGAAAGCAATTCTGGGAAATGTAAACAAAATGCTTATGCATCCTAATAACCCAAGCCTATCATTTATTTGCTTTGATTGAAACAAATGTGTCAATTTTCCAAGTCTTTGTTTGGTGAATCCAATGTTTGGATGTTGGCAAATGTTTGCATTACATGTTTGTTTGGCAACTGATGCTCTATTCAGAAACTCTGGAGCTATAGCCCTCGAAACTACAGCCTGGAATCAGTCAATGAGTCTCCCTGATGATACACACAAAGATGCTTAATCTTTTCCCAGAATCCTGATAATGTTGAAATGGTCAAGTCCCATGGGCAAGTGTAAATGGGATGGGACCTCCTGAGGAAGAAACTAGATGTGGAGACTTTGAGGATATGGCTCACGAATAATTAGAATAATGGGAAACATTTATATAGTGCTTACTAGGTGCCAAGCATTTTATGTGTATTATAAACTCATTGCCACCAAGTAACAATCCTGTAAGGTAGGTACCATTGTCATCCCCATTACAGATGAGCAAAAGGAGACACAGTGAGGTTAGTAACTTACCTTCCCGATGTCACCCAGCTGGGAAGAGAAAGAGCTGCAATTTGACTCCAGGCAGCCTGGCTCACTGTCCCCTTCACCCTTTCAGGTGACTCCCTCCTATCCCTGGCACTTAATTAAGGCAGTGTGTTCTCCCATATTTACATTTCGTCTTGCATAATTGTTTCTAAAGTCTCAGCAGTCTTTTTTTTTTTTTAAAGATTTTATTTATTTATTTGACAGAGACAGCGAGAGCAGGAACACAAGCAGGGGGAGTGGGAGAGGGAGAAGCAGGCTTCCCACGGAGCAGGGAGCCCGATGTGGGACTCGATCCCAGGACCCTGAGACCATGACCTGAGCCGAAGGCAGACGCTTAACGACTGAGCCACCCAGGCGCCCTCTAAAGTCTCAGCAGTCTTTTTTAAAAAGACTCAAGCTAATAGTCTGAAGAATGTTCTTATTCTTCAATGAGCAATCCCCTGACAAGTTAATACAGCTGTCTTCTCCTTTCTTACTCTGCCTAGAGTCCGTGGCCAAATTACCCATCTACTACCGTGGATCTTTTGAGGATGGCCAAGATGCTTGAGTTTGTTTGATTTTTCCCTTATCTTCCCAGTTTCCTCTTACTGTTTGGTTGGGTAGCAGCACTTTCCCCCCACTTCCTGTGCATAATGATAACTTCTCTGCATCTCTTGACATTTTATCATGGCAGGCTGCCTATAAAGTCAACCAGTGACTCCTTCTGTCTGAACGTAGGTTAAATTAATCATCTGGCTTTCACATCAGTCTGTTGCTATGGGGTTTACTGATGTCACACTGTCATATTGTGATTATCATAATATCTAACAGGCAAAAAGGGACTGGTTGCTACTAGAAACCCTTGGGTGAAACTCCTCCAGCTTTAGTACCCAACCCAACTGCATAGACTTTAGACAACCATGTAAAGGGGTAAGTAGATGAATCATCCAGCTGGATTCCATTTGAATACTTTTCTTCCATATGTGTGTTTCCTCTGGGCGGTTGTCTAGTGTCACTTGAAATTGATGAGGGTTCTTTTGGAGGTTATTTTGGAGAAGGCTGTGAAACAACAGACAGCTGTTCTCAGGAAGAAATGTCGTAGGATGGGCCTAAGCTAGCTTCTAATGGTAATAACAATAAAAATAATCTGAGGTGTATTGTTGGCTTCCTTTCTATATTAGATCGTTTCCTAGGGGCCAAAAATGTTAATTCAGCTTCCCCAACACAGAAAAGAAGGAAACTTTCATTTACTAAGCCCCTACTCTGTGCCAGAATGTGACTCTGGTCCAAGTGTAGCTTTAAGGAGAACTGTAAAGCAAGGTGTTCTCCAACAACCCTGTTATACATGACAACTCACAGCTTCTTCCAGCTTGTATACAATGTTCTTAATTGGACATTGACTGATCACCAATAAAGGCAAAGTCATTACTTAAAATTGGTCCAGATCCTCTGATGCTGAGTGATCTTCTTGCGGTTGTTTTCACTGCAATATTAAAAAGTCTGGAAATGTAATAGCAGTGAGGTACAATAAATAAACTTCTACATTACAAATCTCTGTTGAAAGGTGTAACAAATGCGTCTTTTTCAGGATTTTGTTAAGTAGGTGGAGGGGTCCTTTTGGGGGGATAAAGAGATCAAGTGCATAAATGTGATTGAACTTGAGACTGGTGTAGGACAGGAAAGCCAATCAAGACTTGTGTAAGCTTATGTAAATCAATTTATGTGCCAGAGAATGAATAGCTGACTTTTTTTTTTCAAATGCCAATTTAGCAATTACAAAGTCTGCTGGCGGTTAATTAAAAACTACCATCTCGTTATGTTCCGAGTTAAATTACAAGTACGAAAACTACTAGTGTTTGCAATAACTGAACACTCTGGACTCTGTACTCTCATCAAAAGGAGGGCAGGGATAAATAACTTTTATTTAACTCACTAGAAAATCTCTCTCAGCTCTTTCGTATTTAATTAACTTCTTATCTTCTCAGAGCCTGAGTCTTACTCAGAGTTCCTGAGCAGTCATAGAAATATTTGTTCACGTGTTCATTTGGTGCAGAAGACTTTTCTCACATGAGTTAGGTAGAAAAGTTAGAAATAATTCAATCCCGGAGACATTGGGGAAAGTGACACCCAAACCCAAGAGAGATTTATTGCAGAGAATGCTGATTTGGGGGGTTATTGCCCGTGTACCTTCAAAACAGGAGAGATTGGGTTGTAAGCACTTCTGTGGACTTTCGGGAAAATTTTAGTTCTTATTTGTAAGGCTGCTTTAAAGAATTTAATGTTTTCCGGGCGCCTGGGTGGCTCAGTCATTAAGCATCTGCCTTCGGCTCAGGTCATGATCCCAGGGTCCTGGGATCGAGTCCCACATCGGGCTCCCTGCTCCGCGGGAAGCCTGCTTCTCCCTCTCCCACTCCCCCTGCTTGTGTTCCTGCTCTCGCTGTGTCTCTCTCTGTCAAATAAATAAATAAATAAATCTTTTTTAAAAAAAGAATTTAATGTTTTCCTCTTTCATAGATTCCACTGTCTGAAAGAGACCGAACTCCTGTCACACCATGGTGGATGTGAAGTGTCTGAGTGACTATGAATTACAGCATGAACTTAATAAGCTTGGATTTTCACCTGGACCAATACTACGTACGTATGAGGCAAATATTAGAGACTCGTTGTTTATTACTTATAAACTACCTCCCAAGATTTAAAATTATTTACAGTGGAAGGAACATATGCAATAAAAAACACTAAAATGGAAATAGAAAAAATTTCTTAAAACACAGAAAACCATAAAGGGGGAAGAAGTGATAAATACACCCAGATGCTACACACAGGTTACTATGTATGATGCCTGAGAGAAAGGATTGTTTTTTTCCAACAAGGAAAACCCATTTATTCTTGGTTGTATCACCCTGTTGGTTTTTATCGTTTCTAGGATGTGCACTATGTTAACTGTTTATGTACTTATTGTTCATATTCCCCATAGATGGGAAGTGCAACTGTGTCAGTCTTGCTTTTGGATATATCCAATGCCTGCCTCCCTGGCTAATCCATGGAGGCCTCAACTTAATTGTTTGTGGAAGGATAGGAGTGTGTTGAGTAGCTGTGGGGTGGGCCCAGTTGTAAAAGGCCATAATTAACCAACAGTGTAAGTTACAAGAATAAGGATCCCGTGGTGAAATACCGTATGTGCAGTGGGATCGCCTACACAAACGGGATAACTTAATCTGTTCTCCACATTCTTCTTCAGCTTCCACCAGAAAAGTGTATGAAAAAAAGTTGGTGCAACTGTTGGTCTCACCTCCCTGTGCATCACCTGTGATGAATGGACCTGAGGAGCTGGACGGAGCTCAGGATGATGACGACAGTGAAGGTACCATCAGAGGCTGTGCTGCTAGATGGCAATTGCGTGCTTATTCATACCTTTTCTGGGATGATCTATATAGTTTGAAATGCTATGCAAGGGTGACCTATGAAATGTCCAGATGGCCTGTTTGCACACAGTGCCTGGGCTGCAAGAGGAATCCGTTATTCCATGTCCATGTTCATGCCAGCGACCCCATTGGATGGAAAATGGAGGGGGGCGGATCTGGTCAATTTGCATGTCCTCTTACTAGCCAGAGCCAACTCTGTGTTTGATTTCTAAAACCGGGAGTTCCTGCAGGTAGTTTCCACATCTCCTTTGAGGTCCCAACCTCTGCTTTGCCTCAATCAATAAATGGGACAATTATTTTCTTCAGATTAAATGATTTCAAATCCATTCAGAAAGATGAACCAAATGGTACCTTCCAGAACTCTTATGCCTACTGCCCTCCTGACTTCACGGGAGCTGACCACAGCTGGTCTCTTCTGGGCCCCAGGGTAGGTGCAGAGCTGTGGGGATCCAGGGGCTTCTGTTCCGGTGGCCCCTGCCCCCACAGGCACCATTCTCCTGTAGGAGGTGGGCTTGAAGATTCCTACAATCCATTCCAAGGCTGTTTCATTCAATAAATATTTATTAGGAGTCCTCTGTGAGCCGCAGTAAAATAACAGGAACTACCATGCCTTGAAGGCCACCACTGCACTTCTGGCCTTAAGTGCAATATCTCATTTAACCCTCACAAGCTTTTAGCTGAAGTTCTGAGAAGCTGAGTGACCGGCCCAACATCGAATAGCTAGGAAGCACCCCCAGAATGTGCCATGAAGAGCAAGATTCATTGTCTCTGTCACCATTACACGTCTAGCTCCTGGAACAGTACCAGGCACGGAGCAGGAATGCACAATGTGTTTGTTGAAAGAGGGTGGCAGAACTGAGATTTGAACCCAGGTCTGGTTCTCGTAATTGTGCTCTTTCCACCACACGCCTTACACTGTTCTCACAACTTCTATTGTGAGGATGAACACATTACCTTTTTGACCATGTTTGACCTACCAAAAAATGGCAATTTCATACAGCGCGAGTGAATAGTTTAACAAGTAAGGTAAGTGCCTGGGGCCTTCTGAAAAATCCCCTGGTGGTGCAGTTCTGAGAGCTTCCCCTAAGTCCCGCGTGGCTGGCCTCATTTGAAAGAGCAGCAGGACTGGGGGATGGACCCACCGGCCCCTGAGCATACCCCAGACCCTTTCTGGTTGGGGGATATGTTCAGAGTCCTGCCCCAGGCCTGGGACTGCGTGTGTTTCCTGCCCTACACAGGAACTGAAGGGATTAGACTAGCCCTCTGATGAAATGAAGGGCCAGGTTGGAAGATTCCAGGGAGGAAGCCCTGTGTCCTTATTGCTCACAGCTGCCCAGGACTGCGGGTCAAAGCAGCACAGCCGAGCTGTGGTGGTCCCAGGCCAAGCTCTCTTGCTTCCCAGCGCACAGCACTCTGCAGAGGGGCATGTATGCCCAGGCTGCGAGAAAATGGGTCCTTCAGTTTGTAAGTTTTGCCTTTGCCTTACAGACTGTATTCACCTGATGCCAGCCAACTGCAGGCAGTCAGGTCAGAGGTGAAAGCTCTGGGTCAGTCCCTCCCTTGTCATGCAATGCCTTGGTGCCAGTGGACAGTGCTTAGGTCAAGTAGGCAATGACTGCTGTCTCCGGGTCAGGTCTGAATCAGATGTTTGAGTCTGCTCATTGGAGGATCCTCAGAGACCCCGTTGCCATCAGAATGAAGGGGTTGCCACGGGACTGATAAGGTCCTGGGGAGATCCAGCCTTGGGAGCTTCACAGAAACACCTCGTAATGGGGTGGGGTCGCGGTGGGGAGCCTGTGACAGGGGCCCAGTTCAGACCTAAGGCGAAGCAGTAGGTTATCCAGACAATGGGTGGGTTTGATTTTTTTTTTCTGATTTTCACTCATTGTTTTGGCACCGAGTGGACATAGCTTTAATAAGGTCGAACCTCTTTTCCAGCTTCCCAAATATTCTGGAGTCGTAGGGCTCCTTTAAAATCCCCTCCAACAGCTCTTCTGAGTGTGTAACAGCCCCTGATTGCTCCGAGTTTATCAAAATGCTTCTCCACCGGCTGAAGCCAAGGGTTGATGAACAACCACCTTTCCTGCCCCCAGCAGTTTCCCGGATGTTAAAGCCTTTTAGCGCAGGTCTGGCCTTCCCTCCTCTGGGGGCTTCTTCGGACGCAGAAGGAGAAAATCCTCCCGCCCGATCCAGACATTCAAGGATGCGTGAGGCTTGCAGCTGGTTCAAAGGGGCACCAACTAGACTGAAACCAGCCGCCCAGAGGAGCGGCCAGCTTGAGCTCAGCAATGTATTTCTCCCGGAGTCAGACAGACATGATGGCCTTCCTGTTAGGAGCCCTCCCCGTGTCCCCCGGGGAAGGCCTCAGCGCTTTGCACAAAGGCCACTGCAGAAATGCCCTTTGCCCTCGGAAGGGCAAAGTGAATTTTATTCCCCTCATGAAACTCTTCTGCCCTACGATTGGTAGAATTCACCCCGATGAGTGGTGTTTATTTCCCTTTCTAGCTCCTATGTTCTCATGGCCTATTTTCCTTTTGTTTTCCATGATCCAGAGCTTAATGCCACTATCATTTTGAAAGGAAATACCATTCTCTCATCAGAAAAAAACAAGGGACCCAAAAAAGTATGTACAATTCTAACGCATGAATACTTTTACCCATAATATATTAAATATAGGAAATAGCACTCCCCCTATGTATTAAGAAAGGGAATAGCAAGTGACTCCATTCTGGTCGAGCGGTAAAACCCTAGTTTACAGCAGCTTGTTGTAATGCAGGTTTCTGTTTTGTGAAACTATTTCCGTGTCTGACGCTTAACCGACTGAGTCACCCAGACGCCCCCATATTATTTTTTATTTTTTATCGGAACAATTGTAATATCCTCCTAACTGACCTCCGCCTCTAACCTTTCGTGATTCCAGTTCAGATGTACAAGCAGAGCTTGAGCCATGACATTCACTTCGCCTGGAAACAAGGCGCAAACTTACCACACGCCACGAAGAGACTCCAGTATCTCCCTCATCACCCTCCAGGCTCTTCCCTGGTTTCCCACCTCTCGCACTTCCTTCCCATGTGCCTTTGCCTCAGCCGTTCCTTATGTCTGGCATTCTTTTCATCCTCCGCACCCCCATCCCCTGCCCATTTTTCTTCTGGTTCAAATCCTGTGACTGTTTAAGGACCCGACTCCAAAGCCATGCCTGTGCATCCGCTTAAAATTGCCCTCCCTCCCCCGCAGTAGCTGGTACAGGCTCCCACACAGAGTAGGAGCCCAGAGCTCACCTCATCACATCTGCCAAACTGCTCTAGCGACAAACAGGTTAGTTTGCCAATATGGTCTAGTGTTTATTTGTTTATTTTTATTTTTTTTAAAGATTTTATTTATTTATTTGACAGAGACACAGCGAGAGAGGGAACACAAGCGGGGGAGAGGGAGAGGGAGAGGGAGAAGCAGGTTCCCGCTGAGTGGAGAGCCCAATGCGGGGCTCAAACCCAGGACCCCGGGATCATGACCTGAGCCGAAGGCAGACACCTAGTGACTGAGCCACCCAGGTGCCCCGGTATGGTCTAGTATTTAAACTCCTCCCTGAGTTTCAGCAAGTGAAAAGGAAACCCCAAGTACACATTCCTGTAGTTGGTGGTAGCTTTGGCTTCCCATTTGAACAGAATTCAAATCTGTTGAAGTAATTCTGATAGCTTATCAAACTTTCTAAAAGGATGTTTTAAATCTTCCAAATGGCTCATCAGAGGAATCCTTTCCATTCAAAAAACCTCCTGTGGGCAGAGCACCCCTTTGTCTAGATCCTGCACAGACACGGAGGGGAGAACAAAGCAACCTGAGTATTTGCAATGCATGGGGGCGGGGCCAGCGCCCTTCGGGTCTTTGCTTTCCATAAACCTGAAATAAAACCACATCAATATTTTGAATTGGCAATAGAATTCAACCAAAAGTTTGTGAGGGCCCGAAATGTTTGGATCTGAAGGATTTATATAAGGCGTTCTGATTCTCAGAAGGGCCTCAAGACATCTGTTCAACTTTAAATTCTGAAGTAAATGTAAATAAGCATTTAAATTTCCATGTAAAAGGTGGTAAAAAGTGTGTTTATGGAGTCAATTGTCTAACACCATAGACTTTAATTACTTAAGAGCAGTGGTGTGTACCTAACTGCCCTCAGAGTAGCTGGAGAGGCAGAATTCTCATTTTTTTGAAACATCAACGAATACATATTTCCCTCTCATCCTAGCAGGGTTTCCAGTGGAATACAAACCACTTTGAGATTTTGATTATGTCCGTTTCCGGATGCTTTGTAATCCTGCATGTGTGAGTGTTTTATCAGATCACGAAGGCAGCGCACTGCTTTGGAGATTAAGATCACCCAGAAAGTCAGGCCAATATATATTTTTTAATTGGGGACTTCTTCATCAGATGGACTTGGGGCGCAGCAGGTGCCTCCTGTGATGGAGAAGGCAGGAAAGCCAATGTGTGTAATGCAGGCTCTAAGTCCCTTCTACCAAAGAGGGGGAAATGGGATTTGGGGTGTTCGGGAAGCAGAATGATCTGCAACGTCAGGCTGCATAAAGTGGCCTCTGAGTAAGGCGACCATGTCATTTACACCCCCGGCAGGATGCTTTTGAGAATGAAAGGGGACACTTCTAGAAGAGAGGCTGGAACAACAGGAATCAGACAGGACTGTCCTGGCAAACCAGGGCATCTGGGCACCCTGGGCTTAAGAGTGGTTCCAGGGGTGGAGATGTTTGCACATGCACTCCCATCTCTGGACGGCTGCTTGTCCAATCCCAGAGGGCTAGTGGGCCTGGGAGCTGTGTGCTCTGGAGCGCTCCTGGCCCCCTGGGTGTCTCCTTGTTCCCTTCCAGACACGCATGCTCGTTCCTGCCAGAATCCTGGTTCTCTGTTCTCCCAGCCCGGAATACTCTTCTCATCTTGCCACCTATGCGACACATTCCTCTAGGAGCTTCTAAAAATGTGTTCTGTGGGTCTGGGTCTAGCAATCTGCCCTTTCAATCTGCCCCAACTCCCACCCTCTGCCTAAGAGCTTTGGCTTCAGGTTGTAAAACTCGGAGCGTGAAAACCTATGTCTTTGAATCCTCTGCATTGAATCCAGTGCCAGCCGTATGGGGAGAGGGAGGAGGGAGTTACTCAGTCTTTGTTGGCTGAACCCAAGGGAACCTTTGTTATATATTTATGTTGATGATCTCCCTTTCTCTGACTTCCTATTCTGTACTATCTCTTTTGTCTCTTAGACATACCTTAACGTATTCTCCTGAGGGACAATGCTTAGGGCACAGTGAATTGATGACCACCCAGGGAACGGTTGGAACAGACCTTCCACCCCTGGGTCTCAGCCTGTGAGTTAACAACTATTTATACTGGGCATTGTGCTAGACCTTTTTGAGGAAGAAAATAGATGCAAAAGGAGCCATGGTTCCTGCCCTGGAGAAACTTTAAAATGAGCTTTGGAAACAAAGAATATGTGTATCAAAAATCTGGACTCCAGAGCCAGACTGTCTGGGTTCAAATCCCAGTTCTGAGACTGACTTGGACAAGACACCTGACCTCCCGGTCTTAATTTCCTCATCTGTAAATCAGGACAATAATGGTCTCAACTTCATAGAGCGTTGCGAAGATTAAGTTAACATATGTAAAACAGAGTAGTGATGCTACACCGTAAGAGCCATATAAGTACAATAATAACTACTATTATCATCAGTACTCTCATGGAAAAAGCACGATATTTAATTATCTACAAAACAAAGCAAACTGCTTAATGGAAAATAATATGATGGCAACTGAATCTCAGTATTGAACTCCTAAGTGCTGCAGAGAAGGATTTATCAGAGTGCCCACAGGTATATTTATCTATTATATAATTATATAACAGGTATATTTATCTTTTTTTACAAGATTTTATTTATTTATTATTTTATTTATGCACAAGCAGGGGGTGAGGCAGGGAGAGAAGAAGAAGCAGGCAGGCTTCCCGCTGAGCAGGGAGTCCGAAGCAGGGCTCCATCCCAGGACCTTGAGATCGTGGTGTCCTGAGCCCAAGGCAGAGGCTTAACCATCTGAGCCACCCAGGCACCCAATATACAGATATAATTATCTGTGATAATAATCCCTGTGAGTGCTGTGTGTTGAATGAGGCAGACCAACCTTAAAAAAAAAAAAAGTCCTATGTGCCCTCCTTGTATATAAGGACTCCTTCTTAATTTTATGCTAAATCCTTCCCCTGCCTTTTGAAACATTGAAAAAATAATTTATTTTGAACTAACTTCCAATTTAGGGACAGTGGCAAGATTAGTATAAGGAACTCCTAGGTTGCTTCCACCCAGCTTATCCAGGGGTTAGCTTTTACTGCATTTGCTCTGTGTGCATATGCGTGCACGTGCATGTGCGTCTGCACGCACGCGACCTATCATCGTGTCTGAACCGTTTGAGGGCCAGCTGTAGACGGGAAGTCTCTCAGCTCCCCTGCACGTCTTCTGCCTACCACCAAAGGACACTTTCCTCCATAACCACCATGTGACACTCCAAAGAAGGACATTCACATTTATTCAATGTTACCGTCTAGTATTCAGACCCCATACAAGTTTCACCACTTGTCCCCAAAATGTCTTTCTGCATTCTGGTCCACGACCAATCCAGGAATGCACTTTGCCTCTCGGTCTGGAGGAGCGGTACCTCAATCTTTTCCTGTCATTCACGCCCTTGACTATTTTAAAAAGTACAGGTCTTTCATTTCTGTTGGGTGATTTTTTTCTGTCTGATTTTTCCTTTTGACTATTCATAGAGGCCTTGCATTCTGGGCAGAAATTCCTCAGACGGGGTGCTATGCTCTTCTCAGAGTGTCACAACGGGGAACAATGTCATCCTGTCCACTCCTGGTGATGGTAACCTAAATCACCTGGGAAAGTTGGCATCTGCCAGATTTCTCCATAAAGCCGTCATTTTCCCCTTTGTAACTGAATGGTCTTTTGTGGGGAATTATTCTGAAATGATACCAACATAGTGTTCCTCATCAAACCTCATCCGTTAGCCCCAGCACCCGTGAAGGACTGCCTGATTCCACCTCCATTATGATGATAGCCCATTAAGATTTTTTATTCCTAGGGGCGCCTTGCTGGCTCAGTTGGTGGGGCATGTGACTCTTGATCTCGGGGTTGTGAGTTCAAGCCCCACGCTGGGCAGAGAGATTACTCAAAAAATCAAAAATAAGGATAAAAAGATTTTCTATTTCTATCCTTCCTTCTATATTTATTAGTTGACATTCTACTGTAAGGAAGAGCTCCCCTTATTCATTAATCCACATATATTAGCATGGACTTGTTGATTCCTTTTGATTCAGTAGGTTGTATACATTGATATCGTTTTAATGCTTAAATTGTTTCAGATTTGGCCAGTGGGAGCCCCTTCAAAACAGATACTGTGTCCTTTTAACATGTCCTCATTATTCCTTGAGGATTTTCTTAATTTCTGGCACAAGATATTTCAGCCCCTTCTTGTGCTTTTCCTGCTCTGGGAGCCTTGGTTCCTTTTATTGCAGGGTGGTATTTGGAAACCCAAATCTAGACCTTTAGGGAGCTCATTGCTACTGGGGAATCATTGCTTCCAGGCCCTCTCAGTGAATAGAGATAAAAAATAAATGTCTGCAAACGTACACATACAGCTAAACGCCTATAACTCTCTCTATATAAAGTTAAAAGCCATGAGTCCATGTTGATCTCCAGTTCCAATCCACCATTTCAGTGTCCCTTCTAACCTTTCCCCTTCCTACAACTGTGAGAAACCTGGCTTCCATTATCCTCAATATATTTTGCTCAATTTAAAAATTTTACTCAGTGTAACCAATCTCCCATCGTAACAGCCACCACTCCTTCTGCATAACCCCCATCACCCCTTCCTCCACCACTGGACTTGCCAAACCCTCCACGTGACCGTCCCCTCACCGTCTCTCTTCCTTGGACACAGGGCACACTAAATGCCTTCCTGCTGTCCCCTCCCCTACCGTTCCCATTCTTCAGCCACGAGGCACCCCAGTGCCCCCCTCCATATACGCAGCCCCCCTGCACTCCATCTCTTTGGCCTCTGGACATGCTGACCCTCTGCGTCCATGTCCCCCCTCTTCCCACGCTGACTCCCAGGGGAGGAAAAGGAAGGGAAGGAAAGCTTCATTTCTCTTTTTTGCTTCCAATTTTGAGGTCTGTTTCCATATCTTTGTGCCAAAACTTTAATAAGATTTTTACTCTCTTAATATTGCTGATAAGTTACCTTGTAGGTCTATAATTAGCAGGTGCATTGACTACCCCAAATGCTGCCATCGGGAAGCCCAATGTGCCAAGGGAATATGTATTAAAGGACTACTTAAGTGTGCAGTTTAGGTTGAGTTGTATGTAAAGGTTTTAGGAGACCGACGTTAAACATCGCTGTAACAGTTTTGTAATCAATTGAAAAACATCCTTATTCCCAGCAGTAGTTGTATATTCCACTTGGGACAAAGTGAAGGGTAAATTACATATTCTATAACTACTTAATAAGCCTTCTGTTCTTACCTGTAACATGTGCTAATGGGAGCTAAATGCTGTCTTTACAAGGAATGTAATTCAACATTCTCCCTATAAAAATACTAACCCCCTGGTAGATATGCTTAAATATGCTTAATGATCAATATGACTTTATCTTATTGATCACATGCTGATGTAATAGAACCCAGTTTTTGAAATGCAAGAACAGCAGGAAGAGATAGTGAAACCAAACTCTGATTACAGTGATAATATGTTAATAAAGGTAAAGTTATTTTCATAAAACTGAATTATGAGTAGTGGTGTTCTCTTTCTACTGGAAAATATGAATTTATTTAGAAAATTCAGCTTCTCCTTTTCACCTCCGAATATAACCCTGACTTTAGCTAATTTATCCGTTGCATTATGGGTCTATGGCTACATGTATCAATTTAGGGAGAGGAGTTTCCCCGTTGTACCTCCCATACGAGAACCCCAGATTACTTTAATCTCTTGGGACTTGTTAAGGTTTTGCAAGCACCAGGCCCTGTTCATCACAATTCATGAGTTCAGGAGTGATTTATTGTAATTATTGATCATGGAATTTCCTGTTTGAAAGTCTTCTTGAAGGAGGCTGTGTGGTTCCTTACAGATGAGGAAAACGGCCGAGAGGGATTATGACTCGCCCAAGACCACACAGAGAGGTAGCAGAAAAATCGGAAATGGACTTCCAGCCTCCTAATTTCCATCCTATTGCCGTTTCCATTAGATCAGGCTGCCATTAGGCAAGGAAAGACAATCAGGCACCTGAGTAGTGAAACAGCTCCCCCCAGTGTCTCTTTCCATGATATCGCAGAAGGACTCCTGGACATCTGTTCACCCATGGAAGCAAGAGGCTTCTTTTCTGATGATTGCTTTGTAATGAGAATCCCTATGAGGCACTCTTTGGTGGCCCTTCCATTCACACATAGAAGCCCTGGTACAGAAATCAGCACAGTTTAAATGGGCCGACAGATATGCAGATGGGTAGCTGGAATTTGCCCAAGGGAATAGAAAAAAATTCAAACCTGAAAATATTTTTTGATGGTTTATGATAATAGAACTTATGCATCTAAAAAAGGTATAAAGAATTCTATAATGAGCAGTTAGATTCCCATCCCAGAGATTAAAAAAATAAATCAATTCCGTTGAAGACCAATGTAGCCCTCCCTGATCATATTCCTCTTCCTTCCTTTCCCCCCAGGTTACCACTATCCTGAATTTACTACTTCTCATTCTTTTCCTTTCTTTATAGTATCCACAACTTTAGTTTCTCCTGATTTTAGATTTTATTTAAATGACATCATCATGGGGCACTTGGGTGGCTCAGTTGATCAGGCATCCCATTCTTGATTTACGCTCAGGTCATGCGTGGAAGACTGCTTGGGATTCTCTCTCTCCCTCCCTCTGCCCCCGTGCTCTCGCCCCCCACTTTCCCTCGCTCCCTCAGTAAATAAATAAATAAATAAATAAATAAATAAATAAATAAATAACATCATCATGTAAGTATTCTTCTATAACTTCCCATTATCATTCAGCATTATGCCATGGGCTTCTTCCAATATTTGTAGTGCTGGTTCTTTCATTTGCACTGCTATATAGTTATTGTAAAAATATATTGATCAATTCCTTATTTATTGGACATTTGGATTGTTTCCAAGTTTTTCTGTTATGAGCAATGCTGCTACAAACATTGTGATGCGTGAACCATTATATACATGTGCAAGAATTTTTTTCTGATTGAATGAATACACCTAGGAGTGGAATTGCTAGATAGCCAGGGACACAGCCCTGTTCAACTTTAGAGATCATGTTAAATCACCCTACAAAGTGACCGCACCATCTTACATTCCTACCAGCAATATATGGAGAGCTCCGTCATTCTCAATCTTCTTCAAAATTTAGTATCGCCACACTTAATGTTTGTCAAAGTCGTGGGTATAAGATTGTATTTCATTATAATAATAATTTGCTCATTATTGCTTATAAGGTTGAGCATCTTCTTACATGTTTTTGGTCATTTGTGTTTTCTCATCTATGAAGTGCCGGTTCGTGTCTTTTGCTCATTTTTCTATTAGGTTATCTTTTTCTTGTTAATTTACAGCATCTCTTTATATATTTTGGATACTAAGTCTTTGTCAGTCATAAGTGTAGCACATATCTTCTAGGAGTCTGGGCTTATCTTTTTTTTTTTTTTACAGGAGTTTTGGGTTCGCTGCAAAATTGAGAGGAAGGTGCAGAGATTTCTTATCTACTCCCTGCCCCCACACATGCATAGCCTCCTCCATTACCATCCCCCACCTGGGCCTTGTCTTTCACTCTTTCCTCAGTGCCTTTAAAAAAAAGTAATGAAAAAAATAATTTCAAGCTTACAGAAAGTTTCTAACAAATCTTCTGTGGCCTTCACCCAGATTTATCGATTTTTAACATTTTGCCATATTTGTTTTATAATTTTATCTATTCTTTTCTTGGACTAAATTGTAAACATCCTGATCATTTCACTCCCTCCCCAAAACTTCAGTATGTATTTCTTTAGACTGAAGACATAAGGATATTCACACTACAGTGACAAAAATCAGAAATTCTTCTTTTTTTAAAATATTTTATTTATTTATTCAAAAGAGAGAGCATGAGCAGAAAGAGCACAAGCAGGGGGAGTGGCAGAGGGAGCTGCAGAGGGAGAGAGAGCAGACTCCCTACTGAGCAGGGAGCCCAGGACTCTGGGATCATGACCTGAGCTGAAGGCAGATGCTAACCAACTGATCCACCCAGACGCCCCAGAAATTTTTCTACCAGGATTAAATTCACATAAAATTCACCATTTTATTTTATTTTTTAAGATGTTATTTATTTATTTGACAGAGAGAGACACAGCGAGAGAGGGAATACAAGCAAGGGGAGTGGGAGAGGGAGAAGCAGGCTTCCCGCGGAGCAGGGAGCCCGATGCGGGGCTCAATCCCAGGACCCTGGGATCCTGACCTGAGCCGAAAGCAGACGCTCAACGACTGAGCCACCCAGGCGCCCCTAAAGTTTACTAAAGTGCACAATTCACTGGCATTTGGGGCATTCATAGTGCTGTGACACCATCACCTCTATCTAGTTTCAAAACATTTTCATTACCTCAAAATAAAACTCGGTGCTCGTTAAGCAGATCCTCCCCAGCCCCTTCTTGGCAACTACTAATCTGCTTTCTGTTTATGGATTTACTTCTTCTAGCTATTTCATATAAATGGAATATTCAGTATGTGATATTTTGTGACTGCCTCCTTTCACCCAGCTGATGGTTTGTAAGCTTCATCTGCATTATAGCATATATTTGCATCAGGGCTTGAGTGAATAGTGTTCCATTATATGAAAAGACCACAGTTTGTTTATTCATTCATCTGTTGATGGACATTTAGCTTGTGTACACCTCTTGCATATTGGGAAAAGTAATACTGTAAAAATTCAAGGACAAGTATTTGAGTACCTGTTTACAATTCTTTCAGATATACACCTAGGAGTGGAATTGTTGGGTCATGTGGTATTTCTGGGTTTAACATTTTTAGTAATGGCTAAATCATTTTCCACAATAGCTGCAGCATTTTACATTCACACTAATGTCTGAGGGACCCAGTATCACCATATCCTTGACAACACTTGTCCTTCTATGCCAACTTGTTTTTAGTAGCCATCCTGGAAGATGTGAAATGGTATCTCAATGTGTTTTGATTTACATTTTGATGACTAATGATTAATGATGTTGAGCACTCTTTTCATGTGCTATTGGCCATTCATGTATCTTCTTTGGCGAAATGTCTAGTCCAGCCCTTTGTCCATTTTTTAACTAGGTTGCTCATCTTTTTATTGTTGAGTTGGAAGAGTTCTATATATTCTGAAAGCCAGGCTGTTATCAGATGAAAGATTTGCAAATATTTTTTCTCATTCTGTGGGTTGCCTTTTTACTTTCTTGGTGATGTCTCTTCATGCACAAAGGTCTTCAGAAGTTTGATTATGATTTGGATTTGGCATAGATTTCTTTGCATCTGTCCTGTTTGGAATTCACTCAACTTCTTGAATCTGTACATTTATGTCTTTGGCCAAATTTGGGACATTTTCAGCCATTATTTCTTCAAATATCTTTTTCAGCCTGACCTCATTCTCCTCTCCTTTAGGGACTCTGATGACACAAATGTTAGATCTTCTATTGTAATCCCCCAAGACTCTGTTTATCTGTTTTTTGTGCTTTTTTTTTTTTCTGTTTTCTCTCTGTGTTTTGTTGTGGGTGATTTATACAGTTCTATCTTCACATAGATTGATTCTTTCGTCTGTGCTCCCCATTCTTCTGTCAAGCCCATTTAGTGAGTTTTTAATTTTGGTGGTTGCATTTTTTTTCCCACTTCTAAATTTACATGGGGTTCTTCTGTATATTTTCTACTTCTCTGCAAGGAGTTGATTTTTTTTTCATTTATTACAAACCTTTTCATATTGCTCCTTGAAGCATTTTATGATGGCTGCTTTAAAATCCCGGTTAGATAATTCCAACACTTGTGTCATCTCCATTTGTTGATGTTTATGAGACTCTGGATTTCGGTTAAATCTTTTGTTTTAGCAGGCCTCCTCAGACTCCACACTGCTTGGGATAGAGGGGTGTCAGCTCTTTGCTGTCAGGTGGGGATAGAAGTCCAGGTCCCCCACTGGGCCTCCACAGCCACCCTGGTCTTCATGTGGGGTGCCTTGTTGCTGGGCTGCTGGGGTGGCTCCCACGTGGCCTCCATTGACTCCACCCCTGTGGGAAGAGGGAGGGTTTGACACCTGGGGCTGGTGGTCCAGGCTTCCCCTTTGCACCTTGGCTGGTGGGGACGGGGGTAGGCTCTGTGGCTGGGGTAGGACAGTGACTGTCAAAAAGTCTTCTGTCTTACTTGGCCGCCCCTTTCTCCTTTCCTGTCCTTTGGCTTTTCTGGGGGCTTTTTCCATTTGCACCCATTACCGTTTTCAGGTTGCCAGTTTTTCCAGCACTGCCTCTGGGGTATGGGAGGTAAAAAGAAGACCCAGGGCACTCACCACACATCAGTCCTTGGGTGTCAACGTCCCTAGTCCCTCTGCTTCTCTCCACCTTTCAGTGTCTTCTCACCTTTGCTTTATATATAATGTCCAGGCTTTGGAGAGATATTCAGCAGAAGAAACTGAGAGAAGCATATCTATCCCATCTTGTTCCCAATCCCATTTTTGAAGTCTGTCCTTTTTCTTCTGCTCTGCGTTGTTAGTTTTTGTCCTATATCAAATTTCCATACCTACATGGGTGTTTCAAACTGTAGCCATCAGGTACGGTGACAGACACGAGGCACTACCACTGAAAGAATTCATGGCACGCAGGGCCACGTGGGGAAGTATCAGGGTCAAGTGGGGGGGGTGGCAGTGAGGGGAAGGTATGGGCACCGACTTTACTGTGCTTTTTGCAGGAAGAAATTGGTCAGGCAAGGTATGCATTTTAGGATTGGCTAGTTTGAACAATTTCAGTGGACTCCGGGCTACAAGACTGGTTCCTAGTTGGCCGGTAACTGGGCTGAATTGCAGCAGGGCAAAATATTGGCTTGGCATATGAGAGACAAAGGAGGTAGCTGGGGATATGGCATTGGGGTTGGTTGACTTGCCTATGAAAGGCTTGCTCATGTGCGTTCTCTCTACGATCAACAAGACTCGAGATGTCAAAGCATCATAAACCATGGAAAACAAAAGCCGTGATTAGTTCAACGGGGTCTCTATCCTGATCAGCTTGTCCAGCCTGTGCCGACAGCAGAATGTTTTAATGATCTTAGCAAGCCCCTATCCTCCTTGTTGTTTTAAAATAGTGTCTCTATTTGGGCGCCTGGGTGGCTCAGTTGGTTAAGCGACTGCCTTCGGCTCAGGTCATGATCCTGGAGTCCTGGGATCGAGTCCCGCATCGGGCTCCCTGCTCAGCAGGGAGTCTGCTTCTCCCTCTGACCCTCTTCCCTCTCGTGCTCTCTCTCTCTCATTCTCTCTCTCAAATAAACAAATAAAATCTTTAAAAATAAAATAAAATAAAATAAAATAAAATAGTGTCTCTATTTAACTTATGCTTTTGTCCTTCCATATAAATTTTAGAATGAGCGTATCAAGTTCCATGAAAGATTCATATTGAAATTTTGATTGAAATGTTATTGACTTTATGAATTAATTTGGAAAGAGCTAAATCTTTACTCTGTTGAGTCTTCCTGTTCATGTTCTTCACATTAATTTACATTTTCTTTAATGTCCTTCAGTAAGATTTTATAATTTTCTCAGTGTAGGTCATGCTCATCTTTTGTTAGCTTTAGTAGGTAGCTGTGCTAGGTTTTTAATTTTTGTTACTATTGGGGATAGTATCTTTTAAAAGTTATGTTTAAATGGTTTGTTGTTAGTATATAGAAACAAAATTGACTTTTGCATATTGATCTTATAACAATGACCCTCTGCAATTATAATAATTTTTCTCTGGATTTTTTTTAGTCCGGTTTGTATACCTTTCATTTTTTTGGTCTTGTTTTGTTTTACTGGACTGGCTAAGACCCCTTTATTATAGTATTAGGTAAGAGTGATAATAAGAATTCTTTCCTTGGGGGCACCTGGGTGGCTCAGTTAAGTGTCTGCCTTTGGCTCAGGTCATGATCCTGGAGTCCCAGGGTCGAGCCCCACGGCTGGCTCCCTGCTCAGTGGGGAATCTGCTTCTCCCTCGTCCCCTGCTCCGACTCTCTCTGTCTCTCTCACTCTCTCAAACAAACAAACAAAGAATTCTTTCCTTTGTTCTGATTTTAAAGGAAATGCATTTAGCATCTTGCCTTTGAGTATGGTTTTTGGTGTAGGTATTGGAAGACACTTTTTGTCAAGTTAAAGAAGTTCCCGTTCTATTCCTGGTTTGCTAGAAGATTCCCTTTAAAAAAAACAAAACAAAACCAGGAATGGTGATGATCATAAGGTTGCCAACCTTTCTTTTGTTAATGTGGTGCAGATTACTTTAGAAGGCTTTTAATAAATTCAAAATCATGACTTAGGTTAACAGAGCACAATGTTGAAAATGAGAGCTTTATTAAATCAAGGCTGAGGTAAAAACAACGAAGAGTCTGAAATTACTGTAGGATCTTTTATTAACAGAATCATTTTTAGTCAATAAAGGGATTTGAGGTTAACTCAATTTTAAAGAGCTCTAAATCAAAAGGTTTTTTCCCAACTGGGAGCAGGTTCACAAGTGCCAGTTTGCCAAGCCATTGGTAAAAATGTCTGCTTCTATAATATAAGCTGTTTTTGAAAAACTACGTCCATGAAATAGAGTGGAAAGTGTAACGCATTGCAGTTAGGAGAGGATTTCATCCCCACCGCCAGGAACAGCACTGCCTCCTGACTCCTCAGAGGCCAGCAGTAAGAAGTCCTGGGAGAGGGATACCTGGGGGGCTCAGTCGGTTGAGCGGCTGCCTTTGGCTCAGGTCCTGGTCCCAGGGTCCTGGGATCGAGTCCTGCATCGGGCTTCCTGCTCAGCGGGGAGTCTGCTTGTCCCTCTCCCGGTGTCTGCTTCTCTCTCTGCTTGTGCTCTCTCTGTCTCTAACGAATCAATAAATAAAATTTAAAAAAAGAAGAAGAAGAAGTCCTGGGAGAATAAGAGAAAGGAACGGGGAGGAAGTTGGCACAGCCCACGACACGCCCTCTCTGACTGCCTGTAACTACAGGGCTCAGGCTATGGTATCTCTGGCTTGGTTTGGGTCCTACCTCGTCAAATATACATCTCGCGGAAATGCAAACACACTTGTATTTCCTCATGCCCCAAAATGAATGGCTTTAGTCAAAGGTGATCATTTTCAAAAACCAAATACGTTTTTTGATGAGTAAGTATTGAATGGGAAAACAAAATGATTCTTGTTCTTCTGGTTCTGGATATTAGCCCAGAGTTTTGTACTTCCCTGTAATACAGGAGAACATAATATCTCATACACGCTCCACTTTCGGATTCCACAGATATACTAAGTAGGCCAGAATTAGCACAAAATTAGCCTACCTAGAAAAATCTTCTTAAAAAAAAAACAATTCATCGAAAATATTTAAGAAGAGATCAGATGGCTACAAGTGTCACTTCCACGGGAAATGAATTAATGATTTGATCTTTTATCAATTAGTGAAAACAGTTTTTAGAAACATGTTTTTGCTCTATTTTTCATGATGTTTCCCCAATAGAAATATTATAAAACAAGAACAACGGGGCACTGGAGACAGAATATGGGGGTTTCAGTTACGGTTGTGCCTTTTCCTAATTGTGTAACCTGGGCAAAAAATTTCACTCCCATAAACCTCTCTTTTCTCATCTATAAAATGGTCACTGCAGAGTTGTTAGAAAGATTACGTGGCTCGGGGTATGTTGAATGCCCAAGACAACAGATGCTCAGAACACAGTATTTCTAATTCTCTTCTAGTAAAGCCTCATTATCCACCCTCTGCAGGACAGCAGGGTGATCGTCAGCAGGGGCTCTGAGACTACACTACCTGAGTTGACTCCTGGCTCCACCATCTCACCAGCTGTGTGACCGAGGGCACTTGACTTAAATGCTCCATGCCTCAGTTTTGTCATCTGTGAAATGGGCACCATAAAAGCACTTTCCTCATAGGGTGGTATTGAGAATTCAATGGGTTTATTTATGTAAGATGCTTAGAGTGGTGCTTGGCACACAGGAAATAACTATATAAGTGTCAGCTAGGATTATATTAAGACACTCATTGTTTATTGCATTGGCATATCTCAGAATTATTATATTTGTAACTACAGTTGTGATCAATGATATGTGGATGGGTGTCATTTTCTGACTTGAATGCCAGGGGCAGTAGTGAAGAGGGTGGGGAAGCAGAGGCGGCCCCACACCCCCCTCACCTTCAGCTGTGAATGCTTTGGAAATAGCCAGCTTTTTTTTTTTTTGCAGATTCTAGCTCTGGGCATAGGGAGAAAGGAGCATTACACTCCCCCATGGGTACGATTTCACTCCCACTAAGCCATTGCTTTAATGAACACCAATATTTTTTCGTTCCATTGTAAATGGTGTTCATCTGAAAACCGTATTTTAACAACATTAAAATAATTTTTTTAAATGAAAAACGAATTAACTCTAAACACGCCACCTGACACAAAAACCGTTTCATTGTTTCTATTTCCCTCTAGGTGTTGTTTATGTGCATATGCTGGGTAAGTTTAGCCAATTGCCATCACTGTGTGTGTACAAGTCTATACGCTGTTTACTGTGATCAATAACCCTTTCCCCTGACTTTATAATTATTATTATTATTGATGGCTGCACAGGCAGGTTAATAGGCCATAATTGCTCCTTTTTTGAAAATCGCAATGTCCACATTTTACATGCTGTAGGAGAACTCTACATGTGAATGATAGTAAAGGACAGCAATGATCAAAGAAAAGGCAATCAAAGACCTAAACCTGCTGTGGCAGGGGAGAAGAGAAGGGAGGGAGTATTGGATGGCCTAAGAGCTGTGAAATCCTATAATTTGATTTTGCAAAAAGCTTCTACCCCCAGTGTTTTATTTAACAGACCTATTTTTACATGTAAGGGAATTAAGAAGAAGTTGCATGTGTTGGGTACGTGGAGGCTCATTATACTGTTGTCTACTTTTGCGTCTGCTTGAAGCTTTCTGTAATTAAAAAGGTTGAAAAACAAATGATGTGCTTATAAACAATTTTTCCTACACCCTTGGAAATAGTTTGAAGTGTCTCTCGATGAGCAAACACTAGCCCACATGGCTCCTTGGTGAGAATTTTCAAAGTCCCTTTTCCTCAAGGGTCCCCCTCTTCCAGGAAATCGTAGAGGTGTGTACGTGTGCAGTGTCTACACTGAGCTGCTTCATTGGATGCGGCACCCCTGTGCTAGGCACAGCTTCCCACCATCGGCAGAGGCCTGGCTTGGGTACCACTAAACCACTGTTAAGAACAACTTCTTTGGGGCACCTGGATGGCTCAGTTGGTTAAACGACTGCCTTCAGCTCAGGTCATGATCTCAAGGTCCTGGGATCGAGCCCCACATCGGGCTCCCGGCTCAGTGGGAAACCTGCTTCTCCCTCTGACCCTCCCCCTGCTTGTGTTCCCTCTCTCGCTGTCTCTCTCTCTGCCAATTAAATAAATAAAATCTTAAAAAAAAAAAAAAAAGAACAACTTCTTTAAGAAGGTGAGGTAGGGAGTGGAGGCGAGGGGTGGAGGCCGTAGCTGCTTGGGCATCTGTGGCCAGTACCGGGAAAGGGGTGACCAGCCGTAAATGATGGCACACCAGGCCCTGCCCTCCCCAGCCCACCTTGGGCTGAGACCATCGGTCCTGCAGACACAACACACCTGGCCTGGACATTGCAGACATTTGAGGATGAGGAGGCCTGCATCATAACCATGAGTGGACAATCAAGGAAAACCAGGCCTATGAGGAAAAACAGCAACGCGCTGTTGTTGTTATTATTAATGTTATTAATATGCTGTTATTATTAATGTTATTATTAATGAATAATAATTACCAGAATCATAATTATTATTGCTAATGTTCATTCAATGCTGACTATATGCCAGAAGATGTTTTCATCATTTTGCGTATGTTATTTTTTTTTCTTTTTAGACTTTATTTATTTATTACAGAGAGAGAGCACGCAAACATGACCAGGGAGAGAGGTAGGGGGAGAATCAGGCTTCCCACTGAGCAGGGAGCCCAATATGGGGCTCGATCCCAGGACCCCGGGATCATGACCTGAGCTGAAGTCTCGACTTCTGTCCCTCTTACAGGACAACATTTTCATTTTCTGAAATTACTTTCCAGTTTTTGTCCATGGCCAACTTGCTTTTTTATTTTATTTGTATTTTTTATTTATTTATTTAATTTTTTAAAAGATTTATTTATTTTTTGAGAGAGAGAGAGCATGCACATGTGAGCGCACAAGTCGGGGGGTGGTTGCCGAGGGAGAGGGAGAGAGAATCTCAAGCAGATTCCCCACGGAGCACGGAGCCCCACGCAGGGCTCAATCTCATGACCCTGAGACCACGACCTGAGCCAAAACCAAGAGTCGGTCGCTTAACTGACTGAGCCACCCAGGCGCCCCCCGAAATTGTTTTTTAAAATGACGTTATTGTTTATATACAAATGACGCCTGCTCGTAGAGAAAGCTCCAAGCAATAAAGTACAAGAGCAAAATAAAGAGTTGATATTTAAGACCAGAATGCTACTTCCATCATGTGACCCTCTTTTGTGTCTATTGTTAATGTGTGAGTCACTGAAGTAAAATATTACTCCATGGCACTTGAATGTTTTTGCTAATTACTGAGTAAAGGCAAACTTAAAGTTTGTGTTATGAGGTGGCTAAATACCTGACATACCAAAAACATCTATCAGGACTCAGATTATATGACTTTTTCTAGAATAAAAAAATAAAGTCCTTTGTACAAGACATTGGAAACAATAAATTCTTCTTGATATTTTCTTTCTGTTCATTAGAGACCCGAGACTTCCATCACTAAACAAAAAGCCCTAGATATCTACTGCCTGGCTTGTAAGACTTCTGAGAGAATAAGGTAATGCTTTTCTTAGTGTACGAGAGGATATTGTTGTCTTATATAACTCCTGGGGAAAATTTGTTATTCAGATTTCTGTGAAAGATTTGAGGCTGAAAAGAATCTGTTGAGAAAGAAGAAAGATTCATAGTATCTCATTTTTTTTTTAATTTTCACTTATTTGTCAGAGAGGGGGAGAGAGAGAGAGAAAGAGAGAGCACAAGCAGGGGGAGTGGCAGGCAGAGGGAGAAGCAGGCTCCCCGCTGAGCAAGGACCCCCTATGCGGGGCTCGATCCCAGGACCCTGAGATCATGACCTGAGCTGAAGGCAGATGCTTAACCGACTGAGTCACCCAGGCGTCCTGTATCTCATCATTTCAAAGCTGAAAGGACTTTGCATACTGTCCAGTTCACCACTTATATTTGGAGATAAAGAAACAGTCCAGAAAGGCTGAGGAGGATGCCAAAAGTCACAATGAACCGAGACCAGAAGTCACGTGTCTTGATTTGTAGTCTTTGGAGACGTTTATTCCTATTTGTGTCTTGGAAAATAGGGAGGGGGGGGAAAGGAGCAGGTAGCTGAAATAAGAGCTCAAGACAGGCTGTATTATTTGTTGTTCAGAAAGTAAAGTCTTCTGGAAAGTTCCAGAACTTCTGAATAAAAGGCAGATTTCCAGGATTAGATAAGTGGGTACCTAGAACTCTAAGAGATTTCAGAACGTACCATCTTGTCCTTTTAAACCAACATTAGCCGATTTCAAAAGCACTTCCCATCCCACCCCTGAGGGGTAGCCCTTATTCACACCTGTGAAGAGAGAAAGGAGAGAGCATGGGTCCTGGTGTCCCCCATCCACCTGTACCGGTTTCCAGTGGGGACTGAAGGATCTGCGGCTCCCTGCGGCAGGCCTTGGGCCAGCATTGAAAGATGTTATGCAAGCAGGTGGTAATACTAAATAAATGCTTTTGGAGATTTTAGGGATCTCACATCCCTGTGATACCTTGTTAATCTCACTTGTTGAAATCAGCATAGGTTTTAAACAAGTAGAGGGCTGCTCACTAAATTTTAGCCCCACCACGGTTGCTCCCTTGGGGCTCAAGGGCCACATTCTTTAAGGGGGTGCTCAAATCATAGCTGTCCACAACCCTAAGAGCCACTAATGTTTTCACAGGTTACCTTCAAGAGCATCAGACACCCGATTCAAAGGACGGAGTAGCACCCGAGAGACAGACTACTGCCCCGTGAACAGGAGTTTTGAGTGTGGGAACCTAGAAATTCTTCCAGTGGGCTTGAAGCTTGCTATGTTTGGCATCTTCATCATTGTGATCTTTGTCTACATAACGGTGGAAAGGAAGCCGTTCTTTGGCTAAGTGCTTTAGGAAGTAACCGGGTGCAGGAGAGAACAGAAAGACTGCTCCGAAGGGGGATGCCCAGCCCCATAGCTTCCCACTATGCTGCTCTCACAAATCCGTACCCAGCTCATAATCTCAAAGCCGAAGGGCCTTACGCACTGTCTAGTTCACCACTCGTGCTTCAAGATAAGGAAATAGGCCAGGGCGGTAGAGGGGAATGAACAAAAGTCATAATGACCTGAAACCAGCATCCATGGTGGCAGGAGCGAGGGAGAGAACGACGCACTCTTGTCCAAGAGCTTGAGGACAGGGAACTCCCTGAGGCATGCTGGCCATCATTAAAAACGCTGCCACATTTGAGCATACTTCTGAAAAGAAAACCACGCCTGGTGTTTTTTCTTTTGAACTGCGGTGCTAAGCCCATAGGTCCCACTTTATTCACTCTTCCAATGGTAGAGTCGACTATGCGAAAGGCCACAACACAACAGGTAAATAACAAAAAAGGAATGTGTCTGGTTCGGCAAACACCGAGCCGTATCCAGCATCACCCGTCGTGAAAGGAAAACAATTTAGAACAAGACAGCATTTTTGCCAACCTTGCCAAACTAGCAAGGTTTGAAGAAATTAATGCCCGATGAGGGAATGTTGGCATTGTGGCCTCCGGGAGCAGGCAGAGCTGGGGAGGCACCTGGCTCCCCTATTTATTGGTTCTGTGAACTTGGGTGAGTTCCTTGTTCTCTGTGCTTCAGTTTCAACTTCTGAAAGTAGGGATAGAATAGACCTCTTAGGGGATGAAGAATTTGAAGAAATAATCCATACAGAGTACTTAGTGTGATCCACACCTAATGGGTAATAAGCCTTCAAGAAATGCTCAAACAGGGGTGCCTGGGTGGCTCAGTCGTTAAGCGTCTGCCTTCGGCTCAGGTCATGATCCCGGGGTCCTGGGATTAAGCCCCTCGTCAGGCTCCCTGCTCGGCGGGAGGCCTGCTTCTCCCTCTCCCACTCCCCCTGCTTGTGTTCCCTCTCTCGCTGTGTCTCTCTCTGTCAAATAAATAAAAAAAATCTTTTTTAAAAAAATAAAAAAAAAGAAATGCTCAAGCAATGTTACACTTCAGCACAATATTTCTACTTCCTGGAGGGACTAATTCTAGATACAGAGACGTCTTCCCCCATCCCTCTCTTTTTAAAGTTTTAATTTAAATTCCAGTTAGTTAACATACAGTGCAATATTAGTTTCATTTTTGTACAATATAGTGATTCAACACTCCCATACAAGACCGGGTGCTCATCACAACAAGGGCATTCCTTAACCCTTATCACCTGTTCAACCCATCCCCCCACCCACCTCCCCTCTGGTAACCAGCAGTTTGTTCTCTATAGTTAAGAGGGAGAAGTCTTTTTTTTTTTTTTTAAGTAAACTCTTAAGTAAACATGGGGCCCGAACTCATGGCCCCGAAATCAAGAGTCACTCGCTCTATTGACTGAGCCAGCCAGGTGCCCCAAGAGGAGTCTTAAGTATCAATAAGTTGACTGTAGCAATTTTTATGATAACCAAAATGTAGAACCATCCCAAATATCCAACAATAGGGGAATAGTTTGATAAATGGAAGTATAGCCTCTTGATAGATTATACAACAATTAAAAATACTAGCAATGAATTTATCATAAGAGAAAATGCTTATTTATAAAAATTTAATAACAGGTTTATTGAGATATAATTTACAAGTCATACAATTCACCTAAAGTGTACAATTCAATGATCTTTAGTATATTCATAGAGTTGTACAGCCATTACCCAATCAGTTTTAGAATATTTTCATCACCCCTAATATGCTTTTTTTTTAAAGAAAACTTTACACCCAATGTGGGGCTCAAACTCATGACCCCAAGATCGAGAGTTGCACATCTACTGACTGAGCCAGCCAGGTTCCCTACCCCTAATTTACTTTAAAGTTTTTATTTTTTATTTTTTATTTTTTTAACTTACTTTTGTTAACGGTACACAAAAGACACGGGTTTGTTATTACTGTGTTATCCCACTGTCCACACAACACCAGAAGAAAATACACAACAATGTTAACAGTACTTCAATGATGGGATTCTCTAATTTTCTTTTTTTTTTAAAGATTTTATTTATTTATTTGCGAGAGAGAGAATGAGAGATAGAGAGCACGAGAGGGAAGAGGATCAGAGGGAGAAGCAGACTCCCCGCTGAGCAGGGAGCCCGATGTGGGACTCGATCCCGGGACTCCAGGATCATGACCTGAGCCGAAGGCAGTCACTTAACCAACTGAGCCACCCAGGCGCCCCGGGATTCTCTAATTTTCTTTTCCTTATTCCTACTTTTCCACATTTGTAAAGATTTCGTAAGCAGCGTGTGTTAATTTGCTAATGAGAGAGAATAAATTTTAATATTTAAAAATGGTAATACTGTATTACGGTTCGACTGCAAGGAACATAACACTCCGGTAAGGGGACTTAAATAAGAATTTATTTTTAATCTCATAAGAAATTTGGAGCTTAAGACATACAACATTGATAAAAATAACCAAACATAATATGATTCTGATTCAACTAAATCAACTGTAGAAAAAATTATGATCAAAAAATCTGAAACTGACTAGCTATTCAGTGACATTAAGAGAGGTTGGGGACTGCCTGGCTGGCTCAGATGGTAGAGCATGTGACTCTTGATCTCAAGATCATGAGTTTGAGACCCAGACTAGGTGTAGAGATTACTTAAAAAGAGAGAGAGATGTTAGATCTTATTGAGCAGCAGCAGCTATTCTGTGACCATGAGGTAAAAAGCATATGAGAAAGGCTGAGAGAATCACAAAGACATTGGCCTGCTATCTTTTTTTTTTAAGATTTTATTTATTTATTTGACAGAGAGAGACACAGCGAGAGAGGGAACACAAGCAGGGGGAGTGGGAGAGGGAGAAGCAGGCTTCCCACTGAGCAGGGAG
The DNA here is from genome assembly GCF_009762305.2 of Zalophus californianus. NCBI lineage: Eukaryota > Metazoa > Chordata > Mammalia > Carnivora > Otariidae > Zalophus > Zalophus californianus. Next base: position 25,549,993 of record NC_045604.1, read on the forward strand.
CCCGATGTGGGGCTCGATCCCAGGACCCTCGGATTATGACTTGAGCTGAAGGCAGACGCTTAACAACTGAGCCACCCAGGCGCCCCTGGCCTGCTATCTTTGAACTGCTGAAATTTGTTCTGCAGTTTAGGCCAGTGCATTAGCATTTAAGGCAGAACACAAGGGCTAACCACATCCCTATCCGTAAGAACAGTAAGGGAAGGGGGCACCTTGGTTAAGCGTCTGCCTTCAGCTCGGGTCATGATCCCAGAATCCTGGGATCAAGCCCCGCCATTGGGCTCCCTGCTCATTAGAGAGCCTGCTTCTCCCTCTCCCTCTGCTGCTCCCCCTGCTTCTGCTTTCTCTCCTTCCCTCCCCCACTTTCTCTCTGTCAAAATAAATAAATAAAATCTTAAAAAAAAGAAGAAGAACAGTAAGGGAGGCTGGGGAGAGTGAGGGTTTGAGCTTTAGCAGCCGCTGTATGAGACAAACGGGGGAGAAGAGGATTCGGTACAAGAAGAGGAGGAAGCAACCTACAGAGATGGTCCCATGTTCTTAAAAAAGGACACTTTGGTTCTTAATATAATTAAGCATTAAAAAACCCAAATGTCTCCTAGAAAGGCTGCTTTAGTGCTTTCCACTTTTGCTAATAAATTTTTGTAAATTAGAATCCTGGAATCGGTTAAAGAGACTGCACAAGGCACCTGGTTATTGCCTTACCCCTCAAGGTGTGAGTCCCTGACCAGCGGCATTAGCATCTCAGGACCTACCCTCACCTACTAAGCTGGAACCTGCATTTTCACAGGATCCCAGGATCCCAGGATTCCCACACATATTAAGGTTTAAAAAGTACTGCTGCAGTTCATCACCATCAGCTGCTTATGTAGGAAGAGTCCTAGCTCAAGCCTCAGCCAGGCTGACCCTAAGAGTTAGGCCAGAGGACCAGTGGGGTAGGTCCATCCAGAATCTATGTACTCTGGGGACTGGTTCCCTCTTTGGGAAAAAATTTGTCTAAAAGGAAGAGACTCAAGCATACAGAACAGGAGAGAAGACATCCATCGGGAGAGCAGCCGGGGGCACCTCCATGGGCCACCCAGGGAGAAAAGGAGTGGCCACGGTTGCCCAGGGCAAATAGAGTGGGGAATGAAAGGAAATCGTTAAAACCCCCAAAAATGCACTTGCCCTGTTTTCTGAATATTGGTGATGTGACCAAGTATTTCAAGACCCTCTCTTCAAGGCTCACCTTCCCCTGGTCATGTGGGGAAACTGTGTATGGGAAGTGGGACTGACTGTCCTCCCAAGACAGCGTCGTCCATAGGAAACGGCCACCACCAAGCTGACCTCAGCAGAGGGCTGGAGCAGAGAAGGCCACTTCCACCACGGCCCTGTGCCCAAATTCTTCACAGCACCGTAACTTGAGCTATCTAATAGGCTTTTCGGAAATTTCAGACATAAAGAGGAAGCTAAAGTGTGGGCAGGAGAGACGTGAGCCTACATGGGTGCTCTTCCCAACAGAGTCATCTACCTGCCCCCACCCCACCTCCAGCTCCACATGGATCCAGCAGAAGCCACGACACTGAGATTTTCTTACCCTGGGGCAAGTCAAATTCTCAGGCAAGCCTCCCTCTCCCCCTAGTCTCAGTAATAGAAAGGGAATTTGTATAGAGATTTATTCTCCTCTTGTCAAGAGCAGACTCCCAGTCATCAGGATGTTGTATTTTTCCAGTCCTAACTACTCGTCTGCCTTCCCCTACAAATCCTGGAGCTGCTTGGGTTGGGGACTGTATCTTAATCATCTCTGGATCTCTTCTCCAAGTGCCGGCTTCACTCTATGCAGAACGAGCCCACTTCCTTTTTAAGCCTTTTCCAACCCAAATAGACATGTGAAACCACAAAACCAATACCCCAGATTTTGCCTCCTTTTCATCCCTGTGAGAAGTTCCTAAAATGAGCAAGCCGCTGCTGCCGAAAGGCATTCCCAATCAACCTCATTATGCAGTGTTTACCCCTGTAACAGGCTGTCATCCCCAGAGCAGCAGAGCGCTCATTCCTGTAAATGTCACTACTTACCTCCGGGGAAGACCTGCCGCCCAGACAGGGGGCTCTGTTTCTCCTGATTGCCAAACAGTTCAGCGCTGGAGTGCTGGCTGGCAAAGCCGAATCCAGCTAATTGCATGTCACAGAGGGGCACTGGGTTTCATGGGCTTGTGTTCTGCATAGGGGGCGAGGAGGCCCATCCTATCACATGTGTGCTGTTAAAATCTCTACCCAGCCAACATCCAGGCTGGCAGATGGAAGAAATTCTTAAAATCTCTATTTCTGGTTTGCAACATTCAAAGAAACACTGTGCTACCACCTCTTAAAAATAATTGGTTAAGTACCAAGTTATTTTCATTGCCACAGTCATAAATAAAGAAGTGCTAGACCACATTATTCATATCTATAGTAGCTGATGATAATTCTTCATGCAAGGAAAAAAGATTATTAACGTTGGGGAAGTTGCATTTTCTTGCTTTTTGTTCGCCCCCTCTTTCCTTCTCTCCTCAGGCCCCACCCCCACCCCAGCCAAGAAAAGTCTTGTTGATTAGAGTAATGTGAAGGGGCTGATGTTTGGAGTAAAATTAAACTTCACTCTTTCCTGAAGCAAGAAATGATCTCAAGACTAAAATGAGAAAGTGCCTAACCACCGTAGCGTGTGCTTTGGGAGGAAGACTCCCCGTAGAAACCTGCGTGCCTTCTACGCAGAAAATGAGACAGAAGCCAGTTAGCTTGTGTGAAGCCCCCTAATTTTTAACAAGCTTGCTCAAGAAGGAATGAACCTGTTAAGAGGGTACAGAATGTCAGTGCTGCTGCCACCCAGAGCTCCCGTGCCCACCTGGGTAGGCAGCCTGCCCCCGCATCCTTCTGGTGCGTTCTGGCAAAGCAGGTGAGTGCAGAGGAGGGGGGCAGATGGGCCAGGTGCCACGGAGGTGCAGCAGGGAGCGGGGAGGACATATGCATGCTCATCAGCATGGTTACCACGAGCTCCCTCTCAGCCTTAGAAGACCACATTCGCTGCTAAATAATTGCTCCTGCGAATGTTCTCTTGTGTGTTGGGGTCGGGGTGGAGGGATGTAACCTCGCGAATCAATCTCCGGAGAGCCAGAAGGAGGTTATTCTAGAAACACTCAGACATGAATGAGGGCGGCTCTCATTTCCTGGCAATAAGAATGGTGTGACAGCTACAATTTCCTAGAGAGCCATTGTTAAAATCCTCTTTGGAGTTCAAGGATTCACTAAAAGTATGTGGAGGGACAGGGTGAGTTTGTTTTTTTTTTTTTTTTTTTTTTGGTTGCAACTATGTTTTGGCCTTTAGGAGGGGAATCGGTTATTAATGTCCATCACTGTCCTCATTAGAGGGCACCTCTTTCCCCTTTCACGAGACCGATGTTGGGCAACCCCTCCAAGGGGCCAACCAGGAGGAGGGCAGGTTCACAACCCGTATGCACAAGGATCACTCTGCTACTGTGAAGAACACATCTTTCTGACTTGCCCTCCTGGGGAGCTGAAGTCTGGTCTAAGAAGAACAACGTGGGGCGCCTGGGCAGCTCAGTGGGTTAAGCATCTGCCTTCAGCCCACATAGGGCTCCCTGCTTAGCGGGGAGGCCTGCTTCTCCCTCTCCCTCTGCTGCTCCCCCTGCTTGTGTGCTCTCTCTTTCTCTCTCGCTCTCAAATAAATAAAATCTTGAAGAAGAAGGAGGAGGAGGAGGAGAAGGAGGAGAAAGAGAAGAAGAGAAGGAAGAAGAAGAGTGACATGGAGGAAAAGTGCCCTGAGCAGGGACCGAGAGGATCCAGGTTCCAATCCCATCTGGGCCCCGCGCTGCTTGTAAGAATGTAGGGCTTTCCTGGGGCCTCAGTTTCATCCATAAACTGAGCCCCAGAATTCTGAGTCAGAAACTAAGCCATGAGGAGTCTTGAAGACATTGTGCTAAGTGAAGTGAGCCTGTCACAAAAGGACATGTGCCGTAGGACTTCCCTTCTACGAGGTACCTAGAAGAGTCCAATTTCTAGAGACAGAAAGTAGAATGCTGGTTGCCAAGGGGGCGTGGAGAGTTGAATAGGCACAGAGTTTCCATTTTGGAGGATGAAAGGCATTCTGGAGATGGACGGTGGTGATGGTTGCACAGTAGTGTGAGTGTGCTTCGTCACAGAACTGTACACTGAAAAACGGTTAAAATGGTAAATTTTGTGTATATTTTACTACAATTAAAAAAAAAAAAAGAAAAAAGAAACCAAGCAATTATCCACAGCATTTGCCCACAGTATCAGGGGTCTCAAACTCACTCACACACCCACAAGGGCCACGCAAGGTGCACAAAGGGAAGTGTGAGCCCCGTGACTTGCAGGGCGTACATTATGCCAGAGGGAGCAGTGGCTCCCCAGCCCAACCAAGATGTGCCATGCGTAGCGATGTGGGTAGATTTTTCTAAAAGAGCGAAAGTTCTGGGTATTTAGGTGAAATCTCTGAATTCTTCAAATTGGCAACTCATTCAAAATTTGTAACAAAACAAAACTGTGGGCCAAACAAAACACATCTACAGTTTATATTCTGCTTCCAGACCTCCAGTGTTCTCCGTCTATGGAAATGCCACTTTGGAGCACCTGCTGCCCTTTTCTTCTTTCTTTGGCAGCATCCCACCCCAGACAAACTGTATCTGGATAAGCCCTTTGACTTTCCACATTGTGCCCATGGGAACCCAACCAGAATGTGCCAGAACAGGAAGGGCCCACTCAGGTACTGTAACTCGTGGATATGCGGGCATCAACCTTGGGGTGGTTCTAGCAGAGCCCATCTGAGATCTGAGGTACCCACGTGCACTTTCTAGCCCCAAAGTCACTTTCACCCCCCAAATTCCACCAATGCTTACCATTATTTTGTTTGGTTTTAATGGAGATCTAGTGAAATAGCCCTTAACAGCCCCATCTCACTTGATGCCTTCCATCTCTTGATTTTTGTTTTGAAACCAATCCACTTCCCCACTGCATCTGGTGTCCGTTCCTGTAACCGTATTCAGAGGTCAGACAATATCGTGCATCCTTCTTGATTTTTGACAAGTGTGGAAAGTGAAAGTACATCCCAGTATGTGAGATCCCAGGGTCAAGGGATTTTCCTTTATCGGAGTAGTAGCGGCCGTGAGGATTCCAGAGGTCTCTTGTATTTCACTTATAACTCCAGTACTGCGGCTTGGCAAGAGAACATAGACAGCTTTCTGCATTTGCTAGCAGCTTTATTTAAAGGTGGGACGTTGCTTGCAAAAGTAGGCCATTTGGAGAGGTGTAGAGAACACATCACTAATCATCTGCCAGTCTACTTCTTGCTTATACCAAGTCTGGTAGCAAAAAGGAGAAAATCGGGCATTTCCTTAGGCTAGACTTTTGACAATTAATTCTCAGTGACAGCACATAAGTCTCCTGCTTGTGAGAAGCTATCAAAACATTCTTTTTGATGTGATATGCTCTCCCAAAGTGGGGAAGCAGTATTGCTTAGATGAATAGATCTGCATTCTCAGCAAACCCGGCTGCCGATGGAAGTTTGGGGCCCCGTATTCAATGAGTCTTTCTGCCTGTCCTCTCTTGAGCTCCAGTGTGGCCCTAAGCCCAGTGATACCTCACTTAAATGGCAAATTTTTTTCCAGATAACTGTAGTTTGCCTCTTTGAAAGCAGTGGCAATTTTCCTCCTGTGAATCATTCTGCTGATATTTACACAGAGCCTATTATGTGCCAAACCCTGTGCTGAGAACTGAGATATAATGACACAGAAGCTCACGATCGGGTGGAAAAAGCAAAGACACAGAGGATTACACCTTGTCCAGAGTATGTCAGTGGATGCTGTTTGGTGCTCTGCCCGGATTTCCTCCCTGGCCCAGTGTACCCAGCCCTACTGTGTGGGTTGGCTGCTAAAAGCTCATGGAGGACCCCTCTTTCTGAGAGTTGTCCTCAGCTGCTTAGGGCTACTTCTCCTGCTCAGTTTATACCCACCCTGGGCAGCCTACAGCTGCCCAGACCTACAGACTAACCGATACGGAAAAAATGAAAGGGCAGCCCCTTGGCATCAAAGTGGGGAGAGGACAACTCTGCCATTTTATTTATGATCCAGAGGACCCTGCCTACCCACCCATCTACCGTGAGTCAGGCCAGGGCTACAATTTGCCTGGCACCAAAGCTCTATGTGGCTCTTTCCCTTTATCCCTCTTCAGAGCCTTACAGGTCTTTCTGAAGAACACTTCTTTTTTATTTTTAGAGTGGGGAGGGGCAGAGGGAGAGCGACAAGCTGACTCAGCGTTCAGCACGGAGCCCAATACAGGGCTCAATCCCACAACCCTGAGATTACAACCTGAGCTGAAACCAAGAGTTGGCTGCTCAACCAACTGAGCCATCCAGGCACCCCCTGAAGAACACTTCTTTTTTTTCTTCTTTTCAAGATTTTATATACTTATTTGAGAGAGTGATCAAGAGAGAGAACAGTAGCAGGGGGAGGAGCAGAGGGAGAAGGAGAAGCCGACTCCCCGCTGAGCAGGGAGCCCGACGCGGGGCTCGATCCCAGGACCCCGGAATCATGACCTGAACCAAAGGCAGACGCTTAACTGACTGAGCCACCCAGGCACCCCTTGAAGCACACTTCTTAACAAGTCATAGACCCCAAGTGTCTATCTCAGGCTCTGCGCCTGGGGAACCCAGGCTGTGGCAGTGTTATGGGGATAATATTTGGTAGAAATCTTCCTGAAATGTTATACACTTCTTTGCCCTTTTAAGCAAAGAATCTTAATAAATATAATTTTGCATATTCGGAATGACTTTCCCTTCTGTTTCCTCCTCAAACAAGGACCTCCCTGCCAACTCTCATGTGCTTTTGACTTCATAACCGTGAGCATCACTTTGGGGATGGGTAGAAAGCGAGATAGATGTGGGCTCCAATTCCGACCCAGCACCTGCCAGCCGGGGGGGGCCGGGAAGCTGCGTGGCTGGGCTTCAGTCCCCCCTCTGCTGAGTGGGGAACTGAGAGTCACGCCGGGTTGCTGTGAGGGCTCACTGAAGCCGTCTATACCGGAGCCCACATGGTGCGGCATCTAGCAATAAGTCATAGCTGTTATTATTAGTTATATTTTACTGCCATATTAAAATAGGGGTGCCCACAGAGGCCTATAAGACAGCTTGCCCTGCACTAAAAGCCCCAGACTGCTGTGCTTTCTGAGCTGTTGATTTTGTTTGTTTTTTTTCCCTCTGCTTTCAGACTTCCAACTATTTCCAGCAGTTCTTCCCTGCATTTGCATCTTCTGGCTGTAATCTTCTGGAGGTTGGAATGTTGTGGAAGGTCATCGAGAAGATGTGACAGCCAGTTGATGCGTGAGCTGGATCCGGGTACTCAGAGGCTCCTCACCCCCTCCCCTGTCCTCAGAGTGTGGGTTCCCCTTGCCTTTTCCACTCCCAGAGGCTGCTCCAACGATGTAGCCCTGAGATGGTGAAGTGGTGTTGAGAACACCTGGACAGTATGCTTGCCTGAACCCAGTTAAGGCTTCTCTCTCTCTCTAAATTTCAGATGTAGGGGGCGGCTGTGGGGATCCATTCATCTTGCCGCTGCCTAAGACAAGCCTCCTGTGTAAGTTCCCTTGGCATGTTAAAATTGTCACCTACCAACTTGGAGTGACCTGCCTCTTCCTTGGTCTCTCCCTGCCCTCTGAGTATGGGATGGGGGTGGGGCTGGGGAAGTGGGGGTGGGGAAGGCTGGGAAGGTGGGGGAGGTGGGGGGGTGCAGTTTCAGATTTCACCGGAGTAGCTCCCGAGGAGGTTACAAACCAACATGGAGAAACCCTCTCACTGGACATATAATTGATTGGGATTTTACTATTATTATTATTATTATTAAATCTCTTAGCCTAGTCGGACTCATCACCTGGTAAGGGGCAGATGTGTAGCTTTCAACTAGATTGTGAACGCAGAGCACCAGGGCCGTGTCTGGATCCCCGATAAGTCCCCAGTGCCTAGCCGGTGCTGACGGAGAGTAAGGATCCGGTAAATGTTAGTGGGAACACAATTCTAATAAGGACTGGAGAGAAAATGTAGGTCAAGAGGCTCCAAACGAGGGCCTGAACCTCTGTCACAGAAGTCAAGCCCATGTTTTTGTCCTGAGTAGCTGAGATTTCTGCGTAAATGATTTTGAGATTAAACTAGGTGTTTATACGCATGTGGATCCTGAAAGGGAAAAGGGGAGGGTGAATCTTACCTTTCAATTAATGTTAATATGAGGGCTAAAATTCAGAATGTTAACATTCTGCTTTTCTTCTTCACAATCCCTGAGATGGGCAGAGTGTCCTCACAGTGTGGGGTTTGCCAACAATAGAGAAACCCCAGGGAAAATCACATGGGCTCCCTACTCCTCTGGTTCCTGATCGCCTGCCCGTCATTCTCCTTGGATGTCTTTCTCCTGTGTTTCCCAAAATGACACAGATCCTCCCAGCCTGTTTGGGGGCCAAGTCATCCCTTGCTCTTGAAGCGTTGGAGAGAAGCCAGATGAGAGAGGTAGGCTGCTTAATCAGCTGTCTTTCCTGTCCAGGCCACCTGGTAGGTGTGGGAGGAGAGCCGGTTTTCCTTGCATCGAATTCCACAAACTGCTGCAGGGGTGCATTTTGTTCACGCAACTATTGAACTGACTAAGCAACTGCCTGACCCCGGGATTGCTGGCTGAGAGCCTAGGGTTTGGTCTTCTTATCTAACAGGAGCCTACGATGCAAGAGTATTGGCTAGGCTGTCTTTAGGCCTGGTAAGGAAGTATTTTTCTTCTTTATCTTAAAGGCCCAGCAGCTTCTGCGCAAATCTGATTGGGCCACGCAAGTGGAGATGGGGCATCTCCTCAGAGTCCTTCACGATGCAGGTTTGGACTGAAGGCTCAGAATCCTTACCATGCAGATTCCCCTGATCCAGTGGTCCTCAACCTGGATGCCCCTTAGAATCACTTGGGGACTTTATTGTTTTTAAACTTGAGAGAGAGTTGGGGGGGTGGGGGAGGGACAAGCAGACTCTGTGCCAAGTGAAGAGCCTGAGGCGGGGCTCAATCCTGGGACCCCCAGATCATGACCTGAGCTGAAACCAAGCGTGGGATGCTCAACCGACTGAGCCACTCAGGTGCCCCACTTGGGGACCTTTTAAGTGCTCTCTGACCCCAGGCTGTACCCCAGACCAATTACATCAGATTCTCTGGTGGAGGGACACAGGCAAGTTTGGAAATGAGTTGCCTTAGGTGAAGGCCACTGTGGGGAAGGTTAAAACCTTTCAAATGATCTAGCTCAGAGAAGAGGAGGCGGTGTGGCTTTGAGATTGGTCTTCACTGGAGAACCAGGCCAAGTATGAGAGAGGCCCCAGTGATCTGTGGTAGAAGGGGAAGAAGCTTCTGTACAGTATCAGACTCATGGGGGTCAGGTTCTGGTGCAACCATCTCCTACCTCTGTGATCTTGGGAAACTCACTCTGGGCTTCCGTTTTCTCATCTATAATGCAGGAGTTAAAATAATCCCCCCACATGGGTTTTGTGCAGTAGATAATATATTAAAAATCTTTGTACATAGCAGGTATTCAAAAAGCAGCATTTCTTCTTAATATAATGTTTCTTTGCCCCAATTGAGATCCCTTTGGTTGGTTGTCTTATCTACACTTGTAAGTCTTTCCCCATTTAAGTCAGACAAGAGGATTAGAAGAAATTTAAACTGTTAAAGTTGTTCCTCCAAATGATTTCTTTTTTGCTCTATGCTTTTTTACATTATTTTCCAATCTTCTCATATGTTCATAAGCAATTATGTTTGCCCAGCATACCTTGCACGTGTAAATACAAATGCTTAATTTTCACGGTTCACGTTTGAATGATGGAAAAATAAACACATGTGGAGGCTGAAGAAACTGGTAGAACTTTTCCTTGCTGTTCTGGCCCTGGTTATACCTTCTTTTAGTCAATCACATACCTACTAAGATGTCTTCATTGAATTCCTCTCAAAGGGTGTGACGTTGACATAAATGCCCCATGCTGAGTTTGCTGTGAAACTTTTAAGTTAAACCATGGCTGTCTTTGTTTGTTTGAGGATTGAGTTTCAACAGTTGAGAAGTATATTCCCTCGTTTCGAAATGCTATATGGAATGACACAGTTGTAACTTCCTTAAACGTATACACAGGCCCATGAAGTTTCCAGAGCATACTTTTGTATAAGTGAAGGTGCTAGAATTAAGTGTGGTCTGTGGTCACACAATAGGTTTGGTACTCACTCAAACTTAGTGGCATAGGTAACGTTAATTAAAAGCTTATTGTATGCTTGGAGCTGTGCTAAGTGTTTTTACATGCATTATTTCATTTACTTCTCTCAGCAGTGCTGTGAAATCGGTATTATAATAATCCTGATTTTGCAGATGAGGAAAAATTAAGACCCAGAAAGTTGATTTATTCAAAATCAAGTGGAGAACTGGGATACAAACCCATATCTACATGATGCTGACAGCTTTGCTCCTAAAACAAAACAGAGGGCGCCTGGGTGGCTCAGTTGGTTAAGTGACTGCCTTCGGCTCAGGTCATGATCCTGGAGTCCCTGGATCGAGTCCCGCATCAGGCTCCCTGCTCGGCAGGGAGTCTGCTTCTCCCTCTGACCCTCCCCCCATCTCATGTACTCTCTCTCTCTCATTCTCTCTCTCTCAAATAAATAAATAAAAATCTTTAAAAAATAAAGAAATTGAAAAAAAAACAGAAAAAGGGGTTACTGGGTGGCCCAGTTGATTAAGTGACCGGCTCTTGATTTTGGCTCAGGTCATGATCTCAGGTCATGGGATCGAGCCCCCCAACAGTCTTTGAGCTCAGTGGGGAGTCTGCCTAAGATTCTCCTTCTCCCTCTCTCTCTGCAACCCACCCCTCTCCACCCACATGGGTGCACATGCGTGCTTTCTCTCTCTGAAATAAATAAATCTTAAAAATAAATAAACAACAAAAAACAAAGCAAAAGATTTAGAGATATAATTAACATACCATACAATGTAACTATTTAAAGTGTATGATTCAGTGGCTTTTACCAAACAGAGCTGTGCAACCATCACCACAATCCATTTTAGAACATTTTCATCACACCCTCCCCCCAAAGAAACCCTGTCTGTCAACTGATGAATAGGTAAAAAGATGTGTCATGTCCATACAATGGAATATTATTAGGCAAAAAGAAAGAAAAAAGAAATGAAGTACTGATACAAAAGATTTTTTTCTTTTGTTGCTTCTGTTTCTGGTGTCCTAACTAAGAAACCATTGCCTAACTAGAGTTAACAGTACTGTATCATATACTTGAAAGCTGTTGGGGGCGCCTGGGTGGCTCAGTCATTGAGTATCTGCCTTCGGCTCGGGTCATGATCCGGGGGTCCTGGGATCGAGCCCCACGTCGGGATCCCTGCTCAGCAGGAGACCTGCTTCTTCCTGCTTCTCCCTGCTTCTCCCTCTCCCACTGCCCCCTGCTTGTGTTCCCTCTCTCATTGTGTCTTTCTCTGTCAAATAAATAAAATCTTAAAAAAAAAAAAGCAAGTTGCTAAGAGAATATATCTTAAATGTTATCACCACCAAAAAAAAGGGTAATTATGTGAGGTGATGGAGCCGTTAACTAACCTTACTGTGGTAACCATTTTGCAATATATACGTGCATCAATCATATCAGCACTTATACATCTGAAACTTACATATATGTCAATTATATCTCAATAAAGCTGAAAAAAAAATGGCCTAATCCAAGGTCATGAAGATTTATGTCTCTGTTTTGTTCTAAGAGTTTTATGGTTGCAGGGCGCCTGGGTGGCTCAGATGGTTGGGCGTCTGCCTTCGGCTCAGGTCATGATTCCGGGGTCCTGGGATCGAGTCCCGCATCGGGCTCCCTGCTCCTTGGGAGCCTGCTTCTCCCTCTGCCTCTCTCTCTCTCTCTCTCTCTCTCTGTCTCTCATGAATAAATAAATAAAATCTTTAAAAAAAAAAGAGTTTTATGGTTGCAGCTCTTATATTTAGGTCTTTGGAGCTTTTACTCTTAGCCACTATGCTTTACTGTTTGAATAGACACAAATACATCCATAGCCCATAGAGGAGCAGGGAGCATGAGACACTATGCAATTGGAATTTAGAGTGACTGCTAGATTTTAGTGATCTATGTTTCTCCCACTCCAACTATCCTTATAATTAAGAATCAGGGGCTCTTGGGTTGCTCAGCTGGTTAAGCATCTGACTCTTGATCTCCGCTCAGGTCTTGATCTCAGGGTCATGAGTTCAAGCCTGTGTTGGGCTCCATGCTGGGCGTGAAGCATACTTAAAAAATAAAGATAAATTTTAAAATGTTTAAAAAGAATTAAACCACTTGGGCATGTCCTGAATATATTGTAAAATCTTGATTTACAAAAGCAACATGCAATCCCATCTCCATGGCTCTAATTCAGGTCCTCATCTCTTCGCCAGTATGCTATTTGCACAGTCTTCAAAGCAGGCCAAGTTCCTCATTCATGGTACTCATTACCCTGTATTGAAATCAGTTGCCTGTCGATATCTATTAGGTTAGAAGACAAAGACTATGCCATTCCTTTTCATCAGCATGACTTTGATGCCTCGTGGATGCTCCATAAACCACTATAGAAAGGAAAACAGCATGGCATCCTTCTCTCTCAGCTCTTCACCTGGACCAAACCCATTTTACAGTCTGAAGCCAGACTGAGATTCCAAACACTGCTCTGATCATTTCACTCCCTTGCTCAAAAACCTTCAAGGATTCTCTATTGCCTTTGGAGCAGCCCAGCTCCGTAGCCTGGCACTCAAGCACGAGCTGGCTCTGGCTCTCCCAGCCTCCCCTCACCTGGCATTTCAGCACTCCCAAGGCATCTCAGGAGTCCAACAGGCTGAGGGCGAAGGCCTGTCTCTGCACCCGTCAATGCTTGACTAGAGTCACACGCTGCTTAAACTCTGTAAGCCTCAGTTTCCTTACCTGTAAAATGGGTGCTGCCTTTGTAGAGGTCGTCGCAGTGGGTTACAAATAACACATTTAGGCACCTGGAATATTGTAGGGACTTGACGTGAGAGCGGTCATTTGCTCCTGTCATAGGATTACCAGATTCAGTAAATAAAAATACAGGATGCCCTTAGTTAAATCAGAATTTCTGATTAATGACAAATACTTTTTTAGTATAAGTATATCCTAAATATTCTAATTTAACCAGGTGTCCTGTATTTTATCTGACAACCTATAGTCAGTCTGCAAACATGGATCTACTTTGTCTCTGCTTAAATGCCTTCCGCTCTGACATACCTTTGAAGACCTGGTTCAGAGACTACCTCTCTTAAAAGGTGTTCTCTGGCGGTACCCGTGTGGCTCAGTCGCTTAAGCATCTGCCTTCGACTCAGGTCATGATCCCGGGGTCCTGGGATCAAGCCCTGCATTGGGCTCCCTGCTCAGCGGGGTTCTGCTTCTTCCTCTCCCTCTGCCCCTCTCCCCACTCATATTCTCTCTCTGAAATAAATAAAATCTTAAAAACAAACAAAGGTGTTCTCTGGTACTCTCAAATAATTATGATTTCTTCTTCCTCTCCACCTCGAAAAAGCAGGCTGGTCTTACGTCACTCAACCCATGCCCCTTCCACTCTGGAAATGTATGTCCTGTGTTTTATCCCCTCTAGAGCCTGAAAGCTTCCCAAGCACACAGATCGTCCCTGCTACCCCTCCTCATGCTTTGTGCTCAGGAGGTGCCCAGTAGCTATGTGTTAAGTGAAAAAAAAAAAAAAGAGACTTGATTGTCCTAAATCAAAGCTACTTTTTATTTTCATTTTCAGAGTGGATCTTCCCCTGTTAAATCCTGCAGTCAGTGGCACATGGGCATCCCTGACATATGTGGCTTTTAAGAGACTTAATCTGAAATCTTCCAATTTAGGAGAAAGGGGAGAAATGTTCATCTTTTCCTTCTCTGGACAAAAGAACACGAGTTTATAAAAAGGAAAAAAAAAGACTCAACATTGACAACACGTTACAAAATAAGATAATTATTATAACATTAAATGAAAACATCTCCCTGTGAACGAAGTTCTCTTGTGTGTGCAAGCGGACAGGTGTATTTCTACATCTGTTTGAGTAGGTTTGGACTGAAGAGAGAAAAATGAAATCTCCCGGGCACTATTTGCCAAGGGATTTGCTCCCTTCCTTTGTCTGGCGTGTAAACCCCAGAGTGGCTGAAAGCTACCCATTTGTCTCTGGGTTCAGGCAGAAGGGAGGAATCTTTTCCAAAATAGCCCATAGGATGGCTGGGCTCCCTGAGGCAGGATTTGGGGGAGGACAAAGGCATCATGTGGGCATTTTATGAAGGGTGTCTGGACTGGGGGCTCTGTCATTTGGAAGGCATCTGCTCCTGCCATTTGTACATCTTACAGTAATCCCCTCCTGACTGCCTGCCTTGCTTCGTGCCGCCCACCCCCCCGCCCACTTCGACTGGCCCTCCCCGCCGTGCCCTCTGATGTCAGGCCTCCTCTCTTACTGCTCTAATTTAATGCCTTCTAATTGGATGCTCTGCCTGGCTAATGGCTTCTACCCAACTGCAGGGCTGACATTTACTTACTTGATTTCCACCCCTCCCTGTGCTCTCTGGCCTTCTTTGTGAGCAGATCTTAAATTAGGCAGGATTTCAGATCCAGCACCTTTTTATATTTCAGCTTGGGCCTCTTTGTTTTTTGTTTTTTTTTTTTGTTTTTTTTTTTGTTTTGGCGAGGGTCGGGGTGGGGAGCGGCTGGGGGTGGTGGCTGAGTAGAGAAGAGCCTTGGAAATAGACCCTGGGCTGATCAATTCTGACACCTGCAGATAAAGCCAGCTTTGTGACTTATCTGTATCCCAGAACCCCAGCTGACTCCGGGCTGCTTTCCTTTGTTTGCTTTTTAACCTGGACCCCAGCCTGCTAATTTCAACTGGAACACGCTTTCTTTCTTTCTTTCTTTCTTTTTTTTTAAGATTTTTATTTATTTATTTGACAGAGAGACACAGCGAGAGAGGGAACACAAGCAGGGGGAGTGCGAGAGGGAGAAGCAGGCTTCCCGCGGAGCAGGGAGCCCGGGAGCCCGATGCGGGGCTTGATCCCAGGACCCTGGGATCATGACCTGAGCCGAAGGCAAATGCCCAACGACTAAGCCACCCAGGCGCCCCTGGAACACGTTTTCTTTATTTCATCACCTAATATCAGATCACTGCCAAAAGAGTCGTTTTCATCATTGGAAAGGTTCTGGGCTGCACATCAGACCTCCTTGTCCCCAGGATTTCACGTTCAGAACTGTCATTTAGGGCAGCCATCATCTTAATGGCTACCTTTGCTGTCATGGTCTCGCCTCCTCCCCTTTTCTTCCCTGGCCCTGGGTGTGAGCGTCACTGGAGAGATGAGAATTTTCCCCAATGGATTTCACGTTTGAAACATCTTCATCCATCACCATCTTCACACCTGTCTCTCACTCAGTCTTGTAACCCCGAACAAAACAGAGAAGAAAGAAGAGCCAACGCCTCCAAATATTTGCTTAGAATGGACCATCACCAATTGAGGTTCAAATTATTCTCAGATTATGGATTATGGAATTTATTTATTTATAGGCATCTCCCCACAGGACAAACAGGGATCAGCAAGCTTCCCTTTGGTTTGGGGCCGTTTGGCAACTTGGCAGATCTCATTTAGGCAAGCTGTTTGCTTGTGGTCTATAATCTGTCTCCAGGGATCAGTTTCACTTGATTCTTAATTATATTCTACTTTCCACCCCCTCTAGTCGCTTTACACACACACACACACACACACACACACACACACACACACACACACACACACAAACACACACCTTCTCTTTAATTGAGCTGTAGCAATCTCTCAGGCATTTCTAATGTGGTGCATAGTTCGTTCTTCGGCTGTTCTGATGGACAGCTGTTTTCCCAGGCCAACACTTCATTAGATGTGACAGCCTGAAGCCAATGGTCACCATGTGACCCTGTTCAGGGGCCAAAGTGCAGCTCCGAGGGGAGTCTGGGAGACAAAGGGATAGTTCAGGCAGCGAGGCCATGGTGAAGAAATAGCTCCTGGAACAGATATTGAAAGCAAACTGGAGTACCGTTTGCTCCCTTAGACCAGGTCATGAAATGAGGAGCTGCGTTACTAAAGGCAACTCAGTCACCCAGGTGTTGCCTCTGCAGCTGAGAGATTGATGTTCAAGCCTCAGGAAACCTCCAGAATATCTCGAGTCTCCATAGGTGGCCCATTACTGACAACATCAATAGGGCTGATGTACAAGCACCTCCTCCCTCTGCAACCGCCCCCTTGAACTTCTCATGCTCCCTTTCTGTCCTCTCATTATGGGAAGAAGTCTAGGGCATAAGGAGGGAGGGACTCTTCCCTACGTTGAAATGCTCATGCTGATGTATCTGGTCACATAAACTCACATGAACATCGGGGTGTCATTTACATACAAAAAAATCCATCATTGGATGTTTTTTTGACAAATGTATAGACCCTTGTAGCCACCCCATCAAGTCTGAGCTCATAATGAATCCTCACATTGAACGCCCATGAGACAGATTGGTGTTACCGGCTCAGTTTTAAAGCTGAGGAAACAGGACCCAAAACCTGATGACAATAGCAATGATAATGGCAAACACACCAGGCCAGGCGCTGTTCCAAGGCCGTTTCACACATCCCCGCATTGAATCTTCTCCACAACGCCACCGGTCTCATTTTACAGGTGAAGAACTTGCCCAAGGTCTCACAGCTAAATAGTTGGAGTGGATGTCTCGTGTTCAGTTTACATTTTTTTAAAGATTTTATTTATTTATTTATTTATTTATTTATTTATGAGCGAGCACAAGTGGGGGGAGGGGCAGAGGGAGAGGCAGACTCCCTGCTGAGTGTGGAGCCTGACATGAGGCTCCCGGGAGGATTTGATTCCAGGGCCCTGAGATCATCACCTGAGCCGAAGACAGATGCTTAACCAACTGAACCACCCAGGTGCCCCTTCAGTTTACATTCTGACCCCAACAGTACCTCCTCAGAGAATACAAAAACGTTCCCCTAGTTAAGATTTTCTTTTACTCCAGAGAAATAATGCCCCCAAACAGAACTCAAAGTCCTAGAAAGGAGAAGCACCCAGACCGCAAATCTGTGAGCCCGCACCTGCTCTCTTTCCATACCAGACACTGTTCTAACTTCATGGACAGAGGCAGCCGGGCTTAAAAGGCAGCCGTGTTTTGTTATCCCTTGAAAAACTGGGCTTTTCATCTAAGAAACTTCTGTGAGCCTGATCCACACTGTCCTGAAAGGTTCAACTCGACCTGGTAGAGCCTGTCTAGCTTGGCCAGCAGCGCTGAGCGTTTCTGAGGCAGGTGCTCACCCTCTCTGAACGCTGCTGCCCCATCTGAGAACGGAAAGACAAAGGTATGGGGTGGCTCTTCGGGACTCTAGCACGAAAAGGTCACCCCACTTCTCCCCCTTTTGCCCACAGCAACCCCCCCCCCCCCCGCCGCCCCGTGCAGAGGGAGCAAACCTGCAATCAACGGATTAAGGGCTGGGGTGGGCTTTTGCCCCATGCTTAAACGCCCTTCCCTTTCCCTCTTCCTTCCATTCTCTTCCATCTGGCAGAGGAGTCCGGCTCCCTAAATCTTCTTTTTGTTGGTTAGTTTCCATGGCAGTCATTGTCTGTGTGTGCGAGCGAGTCCGCCCCTCACCCTCTCCCCCTTCCAGAGCGGGCCCTCGCCGCGGGGGAGGCAGGCAAAGACTCCAGGGCTCTGGCCCATGCGCTCAGGCCTCCTGGAGCTCAGGGACCCCCGAGCTTCCGTGCATTCAGGGTGGGGCCCTCTGCAGCCCGGCCTGGCTTTATCCTGGTTCAGCGGCTGGAGGCAGCAGCCGTGGACTTGTCCGTTGTGGAGGAAGCCCCTCAGGACCCTGGGGCTCCAGCCGGCTCCTGGGAGGAGACTCCAAGCCAACCCCTGCGCCACCCTCTGCAGCCCCCTCCCCTGCTTTGTCTTTGGCAGATGATCACCTGATATCCTTTATTCCCAGGTCAGGTAAGTTCTATTTCAGTCTGTCTATGCAGAGTGTGGTGGTGGCATTCCTAGCGGCCCCTGCCGGGGAGCCAGGCAGTGGTGGTAACGGGAGGAGGGCTGCTCCGCCCAGACAGGCCAGCCGAGATGCGCAGAGGCGAGGGTCTCAAAGTGCCTTTCTTGTTCAGCTGGGCCTCTCTGGCTTTGAAGTTAAGGATTCCTTCCCAGCTGGTTTTAACCCAGATAATTACATTCAGAGATCAGCATTTAGGGCACAGACTGACTGACGTACACCCAACATCCAGGGCTTCTGGCTTCTGGTCTGAATTCAGTTCAACGTATTTGATATCAAGTGCTACAAATTGTTGTGCCTGGCTCCAAAGGAGCTGCATGAATGGCCCGCAATGGGGTTCTGCTTTTGAATGCTTACCATCTGGTGAAAAAGATAGAACACCTACACAGATGGTATATGGACTCCTTGAATCAGGTATGCTGGACTCCATACCCTAGTCTGGCTATGTGACCTTGGCCAAGTCACGTAGACCTTCAAGTCTCAGTATCCTCATCTGTAAAATGTGGATAATAATAGTGCCTACCTTATAGGCTAAATTACACACGCACACACAATCATAAAATTTAGGTCAGTTCATGACGTGTAATGATCACCATATGCTTGCTAACTATTATTTAAATTATAGAAAATGTGTAAAGAATTCAGCGTAGCCTTCTGAATACTGGTGAGGATGGTTATTATCATGCAAGGCAGTCATTAAGTGCTAACACGGTGGCACTTATAGAAAGTTCTATGGAAACACAGGAGAGCTTGCTCTCACCTGCAGGGATAGTGTGAAGCTCCTGGAGAAGGTGGCATTGAGACTGAGCACTGAAGAATGAATAGGATTTTGGCATGCAGCCAAACTGCTCTCAGGGCCTCTGTGTCCAGCAGAGAGCACTAAGCTGAGGTGTGGAGAAAGGAAAACAGAGGCCCTGAGAGCAGTTTGGCTGGGACCCAGGCACTGAGCCTGGCCAGAGGCTGGGCTGCACTTTGGGCTCCCCAGCAACTTGAGGACCAGGGCCAAGTTTGGGGTGTGACACTGTGAATACTGGAGTAACCTAGCTAGCATTGGGAGGAAGGGGACCCAGGCTGGGAGCCTGAGACCAGGGGGCAGGTCCTGGCTGGGCTCTCAGTTGAACTGGGTACTCTGAGGCCAACCTCTTCACCTGCTCTGGGTTTGTTACTCACCTATGAAATGGGAATATTGAAACTTGATATACCTAACAATTTTACTATCATTATTAACCATGGCATAGGTGTGTGCCATTGTAAATCAGTATGTAAAATGCAAAGTACTACTCTTCAAGATAAAGGAGAATTACATGTATCATCAGCTCAGCTCTGGGGGAAATGCAAAGGACTAAATCATTTAACAAGGAGGCTTATGAAAATCATCTAGTACAATGCCTGACTCATAGTGCTAGTTGAATGATCTCTCTCATAATTGATTGGTTGACTCATTCATTCATTCATTCCATGTTCGTTCAGTACCTACTGCAGGCTTGGTGATGGGAAAGGGGGTTGAATGAGACAGGCGTGTGTCCTGCTCTGAAATGCTTACAAACAGCTCGCGGAACTGGCAGCCTGAGGATGTCCCTGTGCCCCTTGGGCAGCTTCCATTCCCCTGGCCGCCTTCCGGCTTCTTACTGCTGGTAGACATTTATTTTTAGTTGATTTTAGGCTCCCAAGACACACCACCCCCATGGGTCTTCAGAACACCTCCTCTCTGCCCTCTACTGGCCGGGAGTTGTAAGGGCTTTGCAGTAAACAGCTCAATATTCATTACTCATAAATACCAAGCATTCCCTCTACCTTCCATCACCCCTGAGATGAACTGAAGTGCCTTAATATTTAAGAAGGAATGAATTTGTAATTAGCACCTTAACGTTATATCTGAGCCATTCCAGAGGTTTTCTATTTAAATGCAAATTGAACTTTCCCCGAAGGAAAGCTAGTAAGTGATGAAAATAGATAGTAGGAGAGGAGGAAGCAGGCAGGAGGAGGGAAGGGGAGCAGATGTGGAGTTGTTACAGTTGCCATGTTGTTGCTGCCTGTGGTCTACACTCCCCTCACCCAAAGATCAGGCTCAGGGAGCCAGAGGAGGGGCCTGGGTACCTAACCTGAGTCTCAATTTCCCCTGTCTGTTCAGGGGAAGGACAGGGGGTGGGGGGAGGGGTGGAATCTCCAAACCAGCAGCCATTTGGGTGGGCCCTTACTGGGCTGCTGGAGGTCATCTCAGCATCATGGTGGCCTAGAGAGGCTATGCACTTTGGCGTCAGCCAGACCGGAGTTTGAATCCAGGATCCTCTTCTGAGTAGCTGAGAGCTCGGGCAATTTCCCAATCTCTTGGTGCCTCCGTGCTTCCATAATGTAAGCAACTATTATTGCTTGTGCCTCTCAAGATTGCTGTAAAGATTATGGGACAAGCAGAAAAAAACGTGCCTGGTATACAGTAGGTGCCTAACAAATGTTAAGTTCCTTCCGTTGTCTCAAGATATTGCTGTACCGATTTAACCTGTCAAGGTAAGTAAGAAAAGAAAAAGGTGGTATCCCTCTTTCCCTTAAAATAACCCAGAGGAGGGGTCTGGGAACAGAAACGTTTTCTGTAAAGGGCCGGATAGTAAATATTTTGCACTTTGCGGGCCACATGCTCTCTCTCTGTTGCAGTGACTCCACTCCGTTGTCGGAGCGGGAAAGCAGCCCACAGGCAACACGTAAGTGAATGAGCGTGGCTGTGTTCCAATATAACTTTATTTAAAGACACTGAAATGTGAATTTCATACAATTTTCACCCATCACAAAATATTTTTCTTTAGATTCCCCCCCCCCAACATTTAAAAATGTAAAAACCGTTCTGAGATCACGAGCCCTAGGCAGCAGGCTGGGTTTGGCCAGCAAGTAATCGCTTGCTCACCCCTCCCCTGAGATAGGACAAGAAACCTTCACCTGGGATTTGGGTGGAGTCTGTACCAAGGAACCCCTCGGAGCGTAACTCCTGAGGCTAGGACCACAGGGGAGCGATGTCATCCAAGAAAGCAAATATCCCTTTCTGGGCCAGACTACCAAGGACCAAAGGACACACAGGATTCCTGATGGGAGCCTCTGCTGGGGTGCCAGCCATTAGGTCAGGGCTTGAGTACAGGTGTCCTTCTACTTCTTCCTAGTGATGTCCCGGGAAGAACTAATGGCCCCTGGGTGCTGAGCAGGCAGACACATTCTCCTGGTGACAAGCCCTCGTCCAGCACTGGGAGGAGGGGGAGTGTGAGCCTGAAAGAGATCGAGACTAGGAGCCTGAGGCCAGGGTTCCAGAAGGATGCTCAAGGGCTCAGACCCTGCTGCTCTCTCCTCAACCGGGAGCTCAGTGCGGGTTCCCTGAGCTCCTCAGCCCGCCCTGGGAGTGCCTGCTGATGAGGACGGGCAGGCCTTCCGATTCACCCCAGGCTTGGCCTGTTTCTCCCCTTTCCTGGGCGCTGCTCTCACGTCTGTTCTTAAACACGCACCCAGAGCGCACGTGCAGCTAGCCCGTCATGCCTCCCCGCCTCGTCTCCATCTCGAGCACAGAGGGAACACAGGTCACCGCACCAGATGGCAACCTCACTGCTGCAGCAGATTGCCGGCTCCCCGGGGGAGGGGGTTAACGCGGGGCACTGGATGATGCCTGTTCTCCGGGCCCCACCCCTCCTCTGTACCTTGCCTCTGCCCAGTCCCTTCTCCAGAACGTCTGAGGAGGAGGGTATGTGTGCGTGCACATGTATACACGTGTGTAGTACGCGTGTGTGCGTGCATGTGCAGTGAAGCACCAGAGAAGAAGGGGAAGGGGTGAGGAGAGATGCTGCCGGAGTGAAAGCCACTCTGTACCTCTGTAGCGGCCCTGACCACGGTGGACCGGCCCCTCTTCCCAGCTGCAGGGGGAGCAGGACCTGCCTCTCTGGCACAGAGCGGGGTGGGCTCTTGAGGTGGGGGTGCTTGAGGCATGGCGGCTCCCAGAAGGAGGCTGCTTTGCTTTAGAGGCTGCCCCAGGGCCTGGCTAGAAGGAAGAGGCCAGGGAGGGGCAGAGACCTCCGAGGGGCCTGTGCTCCCGTCCTGGCTTTCTAGTGTCATCTCACGAGGGTCCACCCTGTGGACCCCCAGCAGCCCCTTCCCTGCCCCGTGAAGGGGGCCATCCGGCTCAGACAAAATGTGGTGCGAGCAGGGGGGCAATGGCCAAATAGAAGCCCAGGAATGTTACTTATCAGGTGAGCAGTACCCATCTGGAAATGGGGGGAACCTCTAGGGATTGGCCCCTTTCTCTCCTGGGAGATGAGACAACAGCCTCACAGCGTGAGCTCCTGTCCTCCAGATGAGACAGTCTTGTCAGGATGAGGGACCCCAGCAGGAGGTAAGCAGGAGAGCCTTTTGTTTGGCCTTCTGTTGACAGAAGGCTTTACCTCCGGGTCTGCAGAGATCTATGGGACTGGGGGTGAGTCCCCGCCCTGCTCACTCAGAGCCTGTCAGAAGGAGAGCCAGCCCCCCTTACCTCCCCCGCCCCCAGCACACACACATGCGCCATCCATGACAGGCAGGCTGGCCCATCTGCCAATCAATTTTCCTTGCCGATTTCCTAGCTGGAGCAGCGGGGCTGGTGTGTAAATCATTCAGAGCCCTCTCCCAGCTCCGCCAGGACGTGGAGCTCTTTTTAATTAAGAAGAATGGAGGACGCTGCTGGCTCTAGAAATGGCGATAGTAGCTTACTAATGGGCATTTAAAGAGCCGTGCTGGAGTGGTGGTCTGCTGCTGCCTTCCCCAGCCCGCAGCCTCTGCTCCTCTACCCAGGCCCCCATGAAGAAGGTTCTGCTATCCTCTCCAAGAGAAGGGTTAATGTATAAGCCCCCCACACACCCCCCACCCCCACTCCCCTCCGCCACCAGGGCCCCAGCACCCAGCCGGTCTCCCGCCTGCTGATCTGGGACAAACTGGCTCAATTTTGCATTTAGGGGAAGGGGCAGAATCCGATGACTTGAGCCCTTCAGTCCTCCGCCTCCTGTCCTGGCAGCCTGGTTCCCCAGCAATGTCAGGACCCAATAGGAAGCGCAGTTAGGCTACCAGGTGGGTGGCCCAAGGCCCACAAGGAGCCAGCCCATCCGCACTCGCTGCAGCTGTTGGAAATGAGGGTGGTGGCAGCAACAGGGCCAGGCAAAGGCCCTCAGTGCGTCCCTTCTGGTGACTGGACCTTGGGTAGCTGGCAGTGCCTATGAGAGCCGATGGAGCTAGACTCCTGCGTTTGCGCCACCGGGGAAAATGCGAGGATGTCCATTCTGGAACCCACTGCTTGGTCACCTTGGTTAAATGACCCTTTCCCTCGGGCTTCCCACCCTGTATACCCCTAGGAGTAAAGAACATTCCAGCTGGGAGAGACCTCCAGCTTGTGGGTTCTTCCTCTTTTTCCCTTCTCGTTGTACACACCAGAATGGACACAACTGGTCCAGGGGCGCCCAGCCCAGTTATGACAACACGTGGCTGGAACAGAGATCTTCTGACTTTCGGGCCCGTGTCTTGCCTATTTCCAGTATCTCCTGGGGGAGGTGACACCACGGCCTCTCAGCTCACCTCATGCTGGTGTTTTCATTTTCTGATGCTCTTGGGCAGGAAGTTCTTCCTTGTTTATAACTCAGGCTTTATTCTAAGCCCCATTTCCTCGTACAGTCTCCTCAGTAAGCACAGGGAAGGGGCCACGGTCTCTCCAAAAAGGTCTGCTCGCTGCAGTCCCTCTCATCTCTATGCACCAAAGAGCACACCAGGGGGCAACTTCCCGACTCTTCCTTCCAAATCGTGCAGCTCCTGAATCTGAAAACCAAAATGACCTCTTCCCTGCACCCCACCATCCCATACCTGAGACTCACTTCCCAGCAGAGGCACCCCTTAACTGACAGCCACGAAGTCCCTCTAGGTCCCAGGCTGGTGCTCTGCCCTGGAGGAGGAGGGGGCAGGGCAGGTAGCTGAAGGCATGCGGCTAATTCAACTGTCTAGTCACGACTGTGGGGTCAGGAGGGGGCCGTTCCGCAGGACCCCAGACTGCCAACCCCAAGGATTATGCTTCTGACTGCTGACACCTGTGTCACACCGCCTCACTTCGAGTCCTCTGGATCTCTAAATCCTTCTTCTGGGCTCTGTTGGGACTGGGTGGGAGGAGGCCCCGATGAGGCTTTTCCATGCGGGGGAGGAATTTACCCCTCCCTGGATCTGCTCGGAGCCTCAGTCCTGCCTGGATGAGCCATCCTTACTTCTACCCCTTGCATGTCGCCACGTGTCTGCTGAGGAAGGAGAGGTGGTTCTCTACAGGAAGGGCACCAGCTGTTCTCCAGATCAGGATGCCATTTAGGCAGTGGAGGAGATTTCAGTGTGCTAAAAGGGAAGAAACCCTGCCCAAGACACAGGCCCAGACATGGTTGGGCATAGGAGAGCATGAACTCTGGTAAGGGGTCTACTTTGTGAAACGGGCACCTGCTGTTTGGGTTCACTGGCCTGTATGCACAGAAAGTCAGGGTGCAGGAGCTTGTCGTCACACAGGGAGGAACGGACTACCTCCTACAGGCCCAGGATCTATGCCTGGCATCTCGTTCCTCCCATAGCTCTAGAAAGTAGATTTTCTTATTCCCCATTTCCCAGATGAGGAACTGAGATTCAGGGATATAAGTGACTTACTCGTGGTCATACCACTATAGGGGTGGCAGAGCCAGGATTCAGGCCCAGTCTGTCTGATTCCAGAGTCCATCCACTTTCCCCCTACCCCCTGCTCTGTGAGGCACCGCAGAAAATGAACCACAGAGAGAAGGTGATCCCGGCCTGGGGGAGCTCCTAGTGTGTCTCATGGAATCCCACAGAAGGTGTCCAAGTGGTGCCCACTGAAGGGAGGTCAACTGTATTTCCAAGGAAGGAGAAGGAGCTGCTCCAGCTTCTAATAACCAAACAATTCCTCCTTCCCCATCCCCCCAAAACATGCCCTACACTCCGAATTCCACCAGCCCCTTGCGGCCCTTCATGGTTCCTCCATCCATGGGCTGCCATGCTGGGGCTCTGCTAGGGAACGGGGAAGAAACTGTCCTCCCACCCCGCCCTTGGCTTCCCCATGACCTACCCCAAGGTGGTGGCGCTAGGCCCCTGCTGAATACCTAATGAATTCAAACACTACGGTGCATTTTATTATATTTGAAATAGACCTTGGGGTGCCTGGGTGGCTCAGTCGGTTAAATGTCCACTCTTGATTTTGGGTAAGATGATGATCTCAGGGTCACGGGTCAGGCCCCACGTCGGGCTCTGCACTCAGTGTGGAGTCTGCTGCTCCCTCTCCTTCTGTTCCTGCCCTCTTCGGTTCTCTCTTGCTCTCTCTCAAATAAATAAATAAATCTTAAAAAAAAATAAAATAAAATAGACCTTAAAAAACCCAAGGTGCGACTTCAGAAAAAAAATACCGAGTGACTTTTTCTAGAGCTGAGCACCCCCTTAACAAGGTTGATGCAGCAATATCACAGTGAGAAAGACACCACAGTACCAAAGAAAGGCTTTACTGTTAGATGCTTTCATCAACTTTCTTTCCCCCACTTCCTCACCGTCCCCGTGCCACCTTGTAACCAAGGCAGAAAGTCAAACACTTTTTCAGAGAGAAGAGAAACCCAGGCCCCATGTAATGCAAGGTCTCAGAGCAAGAAGGGTTTAGGTTTGACAGGAGGAAGAAGGTCCTGACAGGGAAAGTGGCCTCACTCCAGAGCGGGGTGGTGAGGCATCCAAGGGGTCCCCAGACTCCCTGCCTCTGCTTGGCACGCCTTCAGGCCCCAGCGTGGTGCACTCTGCCCAGGCATGGAAACCGCCTGTGACTCAGGGAATCTTAAGTGGCGGTTGCTAGGTTACAAGTTTCCTCAATGTGCACTTCAGTGTAAGGATTAAAGGATGTCACCTGGCTGAGAGGAAGAGCCGTGGGGGAAGGAGAGAAGCCAGTACTTCAGAACAAGCAATTAGACCATGGCCTGAAAGGCATCCGGCTCTTCGTACTTTTCCAAGGGTCTGAGTC
Organism: Zalophus californianus; assembly: GCF_009762305.2. Taxonomy (NCBI): domain Eukaryota; kingdom Metazoa; phylum Chordata; class Mammalia; order Carnivora; family Otariidae; genus Zalophus; species Zalophus californianus. Next base: position 25,576,135 of record NC_045604.1, read on the forward strand.
CCTAGATCTCGTGGTCCTCACAGAGGGTAGTGCTTGCAAAAGAGAAGTGTTAGGCTAGAATGGGGCCTCTTCTGCAGCTGGATTCCAGTCCTTTCCCAGCGATGCTGCCCAGCACACAGTCTGGCAATGGGGAGAGAGCAGTCGCTGGAACCCTTCTGGGGGCCTGGGCTCCTTCCTTCACTGTAACTGGACAAAAAGCCGGAAGCCAGGTGTGAGTGGAAAAGCTTGGTGTCCTTAATAATACACAATCTTTTGTTTGTGATTTAACTGTTAAAGTGGGAGAGTGTTGGATTTGGAATTCACAAACCAGACCTGCCCTGGTCCTGGCCCTCGAGTGGCCATAAGTCCATTACTTTATCTCAGGAAGGCTCAGATTCCCCATCTGTGAAAATGCAGACTGATACCTGCCCAGGGCCACCTTTCCCAGGGTTGTTTCAAAAATTGTAAGAAAATGGATGCGTAAGGGCTTACGTTAGCTGGATGAGTTTTGCAAACACAAAGTAGTATGGAACTCTGCTGCCCCGGCTGGGGTGGGTGGGGGCACAAGGAGCCTTGCCTCACTGCTCTGGAAAAAGGCTCAGTAGGCAAGGGGTGCCTGGGGGGCACAGTGGGTTAAGCGTCTGACTCTTGATTTCTGCTCAGGTCATGATCTTGGCTCAGATCATGGTGTCGGCTTAGGTCATGATCTCAGAGTTGTGAGATGGAGCCCCAACTCGGGCTCCACGCTCAGTGGGGAGTCAGCTGGAGTTTCTCTTTCCCTCCCCCTGCTCCTGCTCTCTCCCCACCCCTCTTTAAAATAAATAAATACATTTTTTTTGGTTTTGTTTTTTAAAGGCTCAGTGGGTAAAAGAGACTGAAGACCCACCCCAACAAGCCCCTTTGAGGAAGGCCTATTGCTTTCAGTCTTCCTGATCACCCTGCCCTGGTTTTGTGAAGACAGCTCAAGTTCAGGGTTGAGTCTATTCCTTAGTCCCCCGGGGGGAGATTGTGATCCCTAGGACAGAAGAGAAATGTTTGGTGTTTCCTGTAAAACACCATTAATTCAGACCACATTCTCTTGGAATTTATGAGTTCTTACTGAAGAGAGAAAACAGAACACAACCTTCCTCTGATGGTTCTAGAGGTGCTTACTTTGTAAATACAGAGAATTCAAACTAAAAGAAACAGTGGAATTTCTAAGCCAAGAACTCAAGATACTAAGATGGGCCTGTTGTGAGTCGTGACTTCTGTTTCTCACAGGAAGTCCTTTCTGAGCAAGGGGCAAAATGTCTGTTTGTTCTCAGTCTCCCTTTCTCTGCAAGTTGGTGACAATAGTTGGTAGTAATGGTATTAATAGCGATTTACCAGGCCCTTGCTCTGTGTCGGAAACGGAATTGAGCCTTTTACAAACAGTATTTCATTTAATCTTCACAAAAATCTACAAGGATCCATCCATACCATGGAATACTATGGGTACTTCTATCAGAAATAAAAAGGAATGAACTATTGACACACATACGACAACCTGGCTGAATCTCCACGGAATTATGCCCAGAGGGGTGTGGGTAGTCAATCCCAAAAGGTTACACACTATACCATTCTACTCATATAACATTCTTGAAATGACAAAATTATAGAGATGGAGAATAGTTTAATAGTCGCCAGGGGCTGGAGAGAAAGGGGTGGGAGGGAAGTAGGTGTGGGTATAAAAGGCAACAGGAAGAATCCTAGTGGTGGAAATGTTCTATACCTTTACTGATCACTTTCCATAGCGTGGCTGTGATATTATTGTACTATAAGTTTTGCAAGATGTTACCATCGAGGGAAACTGGGTAAAGGGTGTTATTTCCTACTGTTGCCTGTAAATCTCCAACTTATCTCCAAATAAAAAGATAAATTAAAATAATATAAGGAAATTGGGTCTCAGAGTAGTTAAATAATTTCAGAGCCAGAATTCAAACCCAGATCTATCAGACTCTCAAGCCTGAGTGTTTCAAGACTTGACTGTTTTCAAGGGAACCAAGAAGAAGGGGGACTCCACAGGCCTTGCAGTCCTTCAGGCCAGGTGGCCCACTGGTGTCATGTCCCCTTTGTTAAAAGGGGACTGCTATCCCGAAAAGGCTATGAGAATGTGGCTTGAGAAAACTATTTGGCAAGCCCTGTGGGTTGGTGTTGAGGGCCAACATTGAATAACCAGGTTTCCGCATCTCAAGGTGTGTGAAGAAGGGACTGAAGTGTTCGTCTGTCTACATTGGTGTCCACATGTCTGTGCGTTTGTCAGTTACTCCGTTTCCGGGTGGGAGAGGGTAGGGTGATGTGTAAGTCATGCAGAGGTGTGCGGGTCAGCGGACACGCTATGTTTGGGTGCACGTGTGTCAGGTCTGCGCGTGTCACACCCACGGAACTTGTTTCTATTAGGTTAAACCATTTGATCATACCTCCCCCAAAGCAAAGCTGACTATTGAGCCAGCCTGTCACGAACTGGGTCTGTGTACTGTAGATAAACTGGGTAATTGGACTCTCCGCCTCCTCATCCAAAACAAACACTCACAAACCGCCCACCCCCACTTTGGAGGGAGTCTGGTCCCTGTCATCTGGGTTCCTGGCTCCAGGGCCCCGCCTCCTCTGACCCTGTAGACAAGGTGAGCGGCTCCCGCGGGGCCCTTTCCCTCCCCCGCGGGCGGGCGCTGCCAGCGCTTATGTAAAGAGGTCATGGCCTGCTCCGCCGCGGGGCGCACGCGGCCTCCCGCACAGGTGTGGCGGCTGCGGGTGGGGAGGTGCGCGGAGCAGCCGGGCCGGCCTCCTCCCCGCGGGCGGCTCCGCTTCCCCTTCGCGCTGCTCGTCCCTTCTCCTCGCCTGCATGTGTGACGGCGGCGTGCGGGCTGGGGAAGGACAGCGCGCCCTCTCCCCGGCTCCCCGCCGCCCCGGCGGGGGTGGGGGGCTCCCCGCTCCCGGCTGATGCGCGGTCTGCGCCTGGCCACCGCGCTCCTCGGGCCTGGCTGTGTACGTGGCTTGGGGGCGGGGGCGGGAGGGCGCGGGCAGGGGGGCGGCGGAGCCCGGAGGTGTTAACTCCTCGCTCCGCCGGGAGGCCCCCAGCCCTGCGCGCGCTCCGCGGGCTTCGGAGCCGCCAGCCCGGAGGGGAGGGTGGGGCGGGGGTGGGGGGAGACACATTGCTGCGGGGCGCGATGCCGCCGCGGGGTGGCGCCCTCGGCCGCCGCGCCTTTCCTTTAAAGTTGGCAAGACCTGGGAGCCGGGAGCCCGGCCGGCCGGCCGCGCGAGGAGGCGAGGGCGCCGGGCCGCGACCGCCCTTGATTCACCCCGTTCCTCCCGCAGGGCCAGGCGCGGACGCCGCCGGACCGTGCAGTCTGGAGGGACTGTGAAGCGCTGGCCGGCGTCGGGGCCCTTGCCCGGGGTCGGGCGGGAGCCGGCGGACGGGAGCCAGATGGAGGCGGCGAGAGGGGGCACCGAGTAGCGGGCGGCTCCCCGGGCTCGCACCTCCCGCGGCGCCCTGGCGCTCCGCGGGCACGGGGGTGCGGCGGGCGGGGCCCCCGGGGCTGCCATGGAGGTGCGTAACGTCAAGGACTTCCAGTGGAAGCGCCTGGCGCCGCTGCCCAGCCGCCGGGTCTACTGCTCCCTGCTGGAGAGCGGGGGGCAGGTCTATGCCATCGGGGGATGTGACGACAACGGGATCCCCATGGACTGCTTTGAGGTCTACTCCCCCGAGGCCGACCAGTGGACCGCCCTGCCCCCCCTGCCCACAGCCCGGGCCGGGGTGGCCGCCATCGCCCTGGGGAAGCGGATCATGGTGATCGGGGGTGTGGGCGCCAGTCAGCTGCCCCTGAAGGTCGTGGAGATGTACAACATCGATGAGGGCAAGTGGAAGAAGAGGAGCGTGCTGCGCGAGGCCGCCATGGGCATTTCTGTCACGGCCAAAGGCGAGTGGGGCCAGGGCTGAGGGAGGGCAGAGAGACGGGAGTGGGGGTTCACGGGGAGAGGGATGGAAACCAACACTGAATGGGGGGTCCACTCTCACAGGCCTGATCCCATTTGATCCCTACAATAGACACTGAAACTGAAGACCCACTGGCCTTATTTTACAGATGGGAAAACAGACACAGCAGGTGAGGTGTCTAGTAATTCCATATGATACCAGAACTCCACTCCCCCAGGCTCCTCCCAGCAAGCTGGGTGGGCCTGGCCAGAGGGGAGAGCTGAAGGTTTAGGGCCATGTCTCCGCAGACCCCTTCATTCAGCAGAATGACGGAGCCTCCCACCCACCCACAACACCTCATCCCCTGACATCTGCCTTTTAGGTACCACCACCTCTAGACACATATTTGGCATCCTGGGGACGTTCCCTGCCTCCTTGTACCATCCCCAGGCCCCACTGGTGGGGCTTTGAGGCCTGACTCCAGGGCCTTTCCCGCCACCCTCAACCTCCCCCTCTGCCTCCTAATCTCAGAGATGCTAAGGAATGGAGACTAGAAAGTTCCTGAGGGTGGTGCTCCTGCAGCACCTTGCCCAGGTTTACAGGTCTCGGGGCAAGCATGTGCTGACCACACGGTTATTTGATCTTCAGTTCACTTTCTCAAAGCCCCTTATTTCTTTCTCACTGGGCCTGGTACAGCCCAGAGCACAGAGGGGGCTCCAAAAGCTCTTCTGCTGAAACACAAAGGGTTTTATGGGAAATGGTCCAACAGGAACTAGAAGATCCCAAGTGCAGCTCAGACAGCCCTGGTGGGATACAACCCTCCCTCCATCTCTGGCAAAACCATCCCATTTACCTGTTGGGTCTACCGTAGATCAGACCACCAGTATTTCTTGAGCACCTGCTGTGTCCCTGCAGTTCTAGGTCCCAGGGAGAAAGGACAGAGGCAGAAGACCTGGCCTCTACTTTCAGAAGTCCGGGTCTGACCAATGAAGGCGACCAGTGAGAAACTCTAACCCAGAATCCCTCAGGGCAGTGGCCAGTGGGGCTTCCACGAACTCTGGGTAGGAAGGACAGGAGACCCAGAGGCCTGTGGAGGGGTGGGGGGAAGAGAGGGAAAGGGTATTCACTGGTCTCCAGGCCTCAATAAATGTTGCTGGGAGATTAAGAACTAACATTTATTGAGTCCTTACTATAGGTGCTTTATATATTTTAGCCCCTCTGATCTTCACAACCTGTGTGATGAGGTAAGTGCTATCCTCATTTTAGAGGGATGCCATGTGGGGCCCGAAGAGGTTAAATACCTTGCCCAAGGTCACACAGCTAGTGAGTGATGATGGAGTCTGTGCTCTTCACTGGGGCACTGAATGAATGGGTTCAGCAGTTAGTCTGATAAGCTTTCATAGGCTTGTGTGGCAGGCACTGAAGCAGATGCTGGGGCCACAGACAAACAAACTCAGGCACCCAGGCGACCGTGAAGGGATGAGTAGGAGCTGGCCCAGGAGTCGTGGTGTGGTGTGGACCGAGGGTTCTCAGCTGGAGGTGTGCCTCGGGTGACACAGGGATGGGAGAGGCAGAGTTCGTGTAAGGGAAATCCTCCCAGTATTAGGAGGCCCAATCTCCTGACCTGAGGCTATGGTTGGGATTTTTTTTGTTCCTTTTTCAGTAAGACTAGGGGTAGTACTCAATAGGAGGAAATAGTACTCATCCCTGTAATTCCCTCGAAGAATAAAAGCCTCTTAGAGCCAGAAGCGGTGAAGACTGGCTACTGGGAGATGGAATCCCAGGCAGGGGTGGGTCCCTGGGAAGGAGAGTGGCTTGTGGGGTGGGGGGATAAGGGAAGCTGTGTCTCTGGTGGTAGGCTGCAGGAGGTACTGGGGCGAGGCCCCGGGAAACACGGGAAACACGGATGACTTGCTCACCCTCTCTGCTACAGTGTCTCAAGGAGGTGCCTTCAGCCTAGAGCTGAAGGCTACCTGCAGCCAAGAGCAACAGGAAATGAGAGAGGATTCGCTTCTTCTCTCAGAATGCCCAGCTTACGGCCCTGGCGGCGTTCCTTAAAGGGGCTAGTCTTCTGTCCTTCAAAGTCTCATCCTCATTCACCCCTAACCCTATCCCATCTAGTGCAGGATGCCTTCTGGAGCCCACAAGCCTCCCAGTGTGTGAAGGGGGATGGCATTCACCCCCATGGGGCTGGCAAACAGAGAAAACCAGCAGCAGGCCAGTGTCCCACAAGGCCAACGACAGCAGGGCTGACCTCATTTCCAAAGGCTCCTGCTGGGTCTGGAGAGTTCCGATCTAAGAGTGCCTAAGCAACAGTCCACTACTGGAGGGCATCGGAGGAATACCCCCTCCTCTTTGGCATCCCCTCTAGCTTCCTACGCAGGAGGAACGTGGAGAGGTCAACACCTGCCAAGGGTTGTCCGGGCCTCCGCCCCAGTCTACCCCGTGCGAGGCTCAGCCAAGGGCTGGACACCAGGGAAGACTAAGGCATACAGGCCTGACATGGCTTCAGGAAGACCCAGGCTCAACCCGGCAGGGACTTGTCGTGGTTCCATTAACCTCACTCTAGCACAGCAGTGGTTGGGAACCTGGCCTGGACTTGGTGCCGGTGTTCGAGGGGTTAATGGAGCCCGGCCTGGTAGGTGATTACTGATGGGCCTGTCTCAGGGTGTTCACGAGCTGAGCCAGGGGGTGTGTGTGGCCTTTCTCCTTAGATTACCGAGTGTACGCGGCAGGCGGGATGGGCCTAGACCTCCGTCCGCACAACCACCTCCAACACTATGACATGCTCAAGGATATGTGGGTGTCACTAGCACCCATGCCCACCCCGAGATATGCTGCCACCTCCTTCCTCCAAGGCTCCAAGATCTATGTGCTGGGTAAGGACAAGTTATCGGTCCCACATCTCTCTCTCCTTCCCTCCCCGGGGCCCGTTCCCACGGGAAGCAGTGTGTGAGTGCTGAGCATCTCCTCGGTACTAGGGGGTAACCATGATGCCCCACCCCTCAGGGAGCCCCCTCTATGGTTGGGTAATAGTCAGAAGGGGAAATCCAGCCCCTTGCCCTCAGGTACTTACATGGCCCCCCCTCCTCCACCCCTCCAACCCCATCCTGGCTCCTAGGGGGACGACAGTCCAAGTATGCAGTCAATGCCTTTGAGGTCTTTGACATCGAGACTCGCTCTTGGACCAAGTTCCCCAACATTCCCTGCAAGCGGGCCTTCTCCAGCTTTGTGACCCTGGATGACCGCCTCTACAGCCTGGGGGGCCTGAGGCAGGGTCGGCTCTACCGGCAGCCCAAGTTCCTCCGGACCATGGACGTGTTCGACATGGAACAGGGTGAGCAGGGCACTGGCCTCTAGCTGCCCACCACCCCTCTGGCTGACTCCCCCCCACCACTTTCTCCCCGATCCCATCCAGCCTCCCAGGGCTGCTGACCCAGTGGCATGAGCCTTTCAGAGGTCTGGATAGCCCTCACCATTCCGGGCTACTGTTGGGCTCGCTTTCTTCCATCTGGACAGGGCTTCTCTCGGCCGGCTGGTTGCTTGTCTCCAAGCCTTTCCCGTCTATTTTCTTGTCTTAACAACATCCTGGCAGGGCCAGGGGAGGGAGGGCTTTTCCTGCTTTTTACCGATGCAGACACAGAAGGATCCTGACCGCCCCCATGCCTGCTGCCTCTAGTTAGCCTTCTCTCCAGCTCAGAGCCCACGAGAACGGAGGTAGAACGGGGTGATTCGTTGCAGGGGATTACGGTTCCTTGGACTATAGCAAGCCTGGGGGCGGGGAGAGGGGAGAGGCCACAGAGCTGTCATTTCAAACAGCAGGAGGCATAGTTTATGCCCTGAGCACGAAGGGTGGATGGAATGGACTTCTGTCTCAGGTGTGAGCTCAGGGGACTCAGTGTGTATTTGGTGGGGGAGGTCAGCATCTAATTCTCTCTAAATTTATCCTGCCACGATCTGTGGCCCGTAGGGGGCTGGCTGAAGATGGAACGCTCGTTCTTCCTCAAGAAGCGGCGGGCAGACTTTGTGGCCGGCTCTCTGAGCGGACGGGTCATAGTCGCTGGAGGACTCGGTGAGGATGGCGCTTCCAGGCTGTTACTGCGGGTGGGGAGCTTGGTGGACACTTGGCAGTCTGCATGAGCAGGAGAAGGTCCTGGCTGCTTGCATACTGCCTACCTACCCCTTTATCCCAAATAATTCAAAACACTCCCTCCCATGTATCCACAAACGGGCCCCCATGTGCTCTTTCCGTCCTCATACACAGGGGAAACAGAGGCCAAGAGAGCATGCAGGACATTCTGCTCGCCGTGGAATGCAGGCTTGCTTGAGCACAGCTCCCTGGGGCCCTATCCAGGAACACTGGAAACAAAAGTGTAGCAGGGATTAGCCTGGTCCTCTTTCTCTGGCCAGCTCTACTCCCTGGATACCCAGCTCCATCTTGGAATAGGAAAGCAATCTGGTTAGACAAATTTTTGTAATGGATTCAGGATTTGCTGGGTTCCTCCTGGCAGAGAGTAGTGGTGTTTTGAAGGCAGGACCCCAGCTTCAACAGGGCAGGGATACATGGGCAGCAGGGCTTCTAGGCACCCAGAGTTCACTCAGTGTGGACAGACTCCCACTTCACCCGAGTATGAAAGGAGCTCAATGTGAGCCAGACCTTGGGGACAACTTTTGAGTAAAAGGCAAAAGAGAGGCAGCAGCAGTATCTTGAAACTTCTGGTAAAAGCAGAGGGTGGAGGAGATGAAAAGAGGGAGAGAAGGCAAGCGGGGCGAAGTGGCTGTTTGACAAGAGCCAAGGCCCAGGGTAGGGAGGGAGCCGTTCTGCAGCCCAGGGACTAAAGTCCCTTGGCTTCTGCTTGTGGGTTCCAGAGGGAGCCAGGGAGGTGGCGGCACTGTGGGGCATGGATCAGTGGCTGGGCTCCTTTGTAAGGTCCGGTTCCCTTGGCACTTTCAGGGAACCAACCCACGGTCCTGGAGACGGCAGAGGCGTTCCACCCAGGGAAGAACAAGTGGGAGGTCCTCCCCACCATGCCCACACCCCGCTGTGCCTGCTCCAGCGTTGTCATCAAGAACTGCCTCCTGGCTGTAGGGGGCGTCAACCAGGGTCTGAGCAATGCGGTGGAAGCACTGTGTGTCTCCGACTGCTAGCTGTCCCTGGGCCCAGCACCTTTGCCCCGGACCAGATCGCTCCACTCTTGGGCAGTTTGGGTGACTCCCCAGGATGCTGGGTCCTGTCAGCAGCTAGTGGGGTCAGGCCCTGGGGCTCTGAGGGACCTCCCTCCACCTCCAAACCGTACCAATCCCAGGAAACCGCAAGAAGACGCGCTGACTCCGCCAGCCTCCAGCTGGAGCCCAGCAGAGCTCTGAAGAGACTCCTCCCTTAGTGCTCAGGCAGAGGAAGGCCCAGGAGTACCTGCTACCTCCCCTTCTGGTGAGCTCTGCACCGGCCTCCGGGGTAGGAGGTGGGTAGGGCAGAAGACAGCGGCCACCATTATGAGTCTGGGGAAGATTGGGATGGAAAATGGCGAAGGGCTGCAAGGAGTCCCAAACCCCTCTTCTCTCCCGTGGTCCCCATCCCTCCCCCATTTGGTGGTCAACCGCGGGCCTGCCCTAGCCCTCGTCTGCTCAGCGAGAACTGGCCTTGGAACAGGGGCCGCTGGGTTGGAAGGGAAGTCAGGTTCAAATGGACCGGTCCAGGTTCTGCTTCCCCGCTCCTCTCCGCACTCGCTTTGTCCTTCTGCCACCCCTCCCTGGCTCTTTTGTCCCCGGCGGCCCCGGAGAGTTTCTGTGCAAAACCTCACGTACACTGTGGCATCAAAGTCCACAAAGGCTGGGTTCGCGGAACTTGGGTTAACAGGAGCAGCACAACGATTAAAATCTATATTCCTATCCTGTCGGGCAGCTGGTACAGGGGCGGGGTGGACGGGTGTCTTGGTGGGTAGAGGGTACACCAGGAAATGGTCCCTCCGACAGCCTCAGACCAAACAGGGCCCCAGGCGACCGGCTGTCCTTGGCTGTTCCCACTGAGGAGGCTCCATCTCCAAACCACCCCCGCCGTGTCACCTCGCTCCCAGTACAGCCACATCTCCGCCTTCTCTTCAGCGTGGAGACTCCGCTTCCAGGGTAGGAGAGGGTGTGCTCGTAGGCTGACATCTCCACGTCTGGCCTCAGTTCACTCGGCTCAAGTTCACTCCTGTCTTACCCCAAGTTGAAAGGGGATTGCTCATGGACTTAAAGACTTGAAGCTTGTAGAGCACCTCTTTCTTCTTCTTCTTCTTTCTTCTTCTTCTTCTTCTCCTTCTTCCTTCTCCTTCTTCCTTCTCCTTCTTCCTTCTCCTCCTCCTCCTCCCTCCTCCCTCCTCCCTCCTCCTTCTTCTTCTTCCTTCTTCCTTTTTCCTTCTTCTTCCTTCTTCCTTCTCCTTCCTTCTTCCTTCTTCCTTCTCCTTCCTTCTTCCTTCTTCTTCCTTCTTCTTCTTCCTCTTTGTTCCTCTTTCTCTTCCTCCTCTTCCCCCCCTTCCCCTCCTTCTTCTCCTCATTCTCCTCCTCCTCCTCCTCCAAGATTTTATTGATTTGAGAGCGACAACAAGCGGTGGGGAGGGGCAGAGTGAGAGAAGCAGGCTCCCCGCCCTGAGCAGGGAGCCCGACGTGGGGCTCCATCCCAGGACCCTGGGACCATGACCTGAGCCGAAGGCAGAGGCTTAACCGACAGAGCCACCCAGGCGCCCCTAGAGCACCTCTTTCTGATTCCCAGTTATTTTTAAAAGCTCTGTCAGCACTGGGGATACAAAGAAAAACCTGCCTTGGGAGGGGTTGCAGGGTAGTCAGACAGCACTTACTGCCTGACGGTGTTAATTCGTTCTCGAGAAGCAGGAACAGAGAAGAAACGGCTGTCCATGTCTCAGGGCTCAGGGGGAGCCTCCTGGAGGATCCCCTGGGCCTTCAGGACAAGGGAACCTGGGTCTTCTGGAGCTGGAGGATGGGTGCTGCCCCCTGCTGGCCCAGCCTGGCCTTCCCACCCAGGCTAGAGGCGGCTTGTGGCTGCGGGTGCCCCCTGGTGAGCAGACTGCAGGGGAGGCTTTCCTATTGCTTCTGGACACCCGGATTTTGGGTCTGTTAGTTGCTGAAGTAACTGTTAGAAGAAGGTGCTGGAAGAGCTACAGATCCTCTGAGGGATGGATCAGCATGTTTGGGAAGTCCAGCCCTGGTCTGGCCCCCCAACCCTTCCTCTTCCATTTCTTCACTGTCCCCTTCCACCCTCCCTGAGAAAGGTGTTTACAAGCAGGGGTCCCTCCAGCCTTTCCAAGAGAGGCCAAAGCTGTGTGTGTGTGTGTGTGTGTGTGTGTGTTGGAGGAGGAGGCTTTCCAAGCACACAAAAGGGTAGCAGATCCGTGGATGGGACTGAAGCATTTTGAAATGGTCAGAACTTCAGGGGTACAGTCAGCCTGAAAAAGGACCTCCCCATTATGAGACTGGGGGACTGCCACCAGAGCCCCTGGGGGCCACCAAGAGCTGGAGCTGGTGTCTGCTGAGGACTTACCTCTTAGAGGTCCATTCTGGGAAAGACTTTGGGGGCACCTCGCTGAGCTAGGGAAACAGGGAATTGTCAGCGGTAAGCCACATGGTCTGTACCTCATGGTGCCATGGAGGCCACTCAGGATCTGGGGTGAGATGGCCTGGCTCCAGGCCCTGCTCCCGCCCTCCACCCCCACCCCCAAAGGCTTTCATGTCACAGGCCCTCTCTGGAAATGTCCCTCCCCTCCTCTTTCTCATCTTCATCTTCCAATCTGTAGAACAAGAGCAAGGATCATGCCATCTGAAGGTGCCAAAGCCCTCACTTCATCGGAAGACTGGACACCCGAGGTGACACCTCGAGTTGTAAGTTTTCTAGGCAGTTCAGAGAGAAGTCTTGTTTCCCCCCGGCCTCCCTCCACACTCCACATTGCTGGAGTGAGGACCTCCAGGCTGGCTGCTGGTGGCCTGGCCTACCTGGGCCCTAGCTGGGCCTTCCAGACTCCTCCTCTGGGGTCGACCTTGCAGGGGGAGGTGTGTGGCTGCGCCCTCACGGCGAGGGACTCCTAAGGCCCTACTCACTGTCTCCAGAAGGTGGCCCACCCTGCCCTCCTTATCTGGAGGATGAGAAGGGGATTTGGGGGCACTCTCCCTCCCACTCAACAGAAAGGGAGGCCTGGTCCTAACGCAGCTCACATCCTTAAAAGCAAACATTTGTAAGGGAATAGTAATGTGCAAATCCCTTGCCCAGGCTCCCCTATCCAGATCCAGCGTCTCCATCTATGGGAGAAGGGGACTTGACTGGAGCCACCCTTCCAGATGGGTCTCTGTTCACCTCAGACTTCCACATCCAACACCTGTGGGAAGCAGGCTCAGCCCTGGTGACAAACGAACAGCCCACCTTCGTTCTTCTCACCCACATCGCCCTCAGGCTGGCCCCTCCCCGATTCCCATGGCCACCACCTGGGTTCGCACCCTCATCCTCCTTCCTGCCACATGACGGCCTCCCCACAATGCTACCCCCCCAGCCCTGTCCTCCAGCCCCCCCTTTCGCATCGCTGTTAGGGCTCCTGCGCTGGGGAAATCTTTCTCATCTCCGAATCCAACTGTCCTTGCAGAGCTTAGCATCCCCAGCAGCTCGCCCTACCCTTCAGGTGATTCCCAGCCTCAGTCTGGGCCTCTGAGGCCCTTGGCACAGGTCCCGCCTCCCCGCCTCCCCTCCTTGCCTCTGCCCAGGGTTCCTGCCCCTTGTGTACCTGGTGAATGCAGCCAGCGCCCCCACACATCACCCCCAGACACTAAACTTTGTAGGTTCTCCTTGGGACCATGACAGTGCCATTCGCCCTTGGAGGCTCAGAGCATCACAGAGGGCTGGGCACGCAGTGTCTAAATGTGTAACAAATAACTGATGGAATAAATGTGTAGCAAACAACTGAGTTGAATGAAGCCAGAAATCAAGGAGCCAAGAGACAGCAGTAACATTGAGAGTAACCTTTACAATGGCCCCTCTTCCTCGGCTTCCGTCTACAGCCTGTGGCTGGCACAAAGCATCAGATTCAGGAAATCAGCAGTATTTCAAATCCCCTCGCTTAGGGATCGGGTCCCGTCTCCCTTTGCAGCAGGCTCTGACGGGAGTTGTAGATCAGGATCGGGCTTCTCATAAGCTGTGGGGGACAAGCCAGCCTATTAATCCGGGCTTGTGATAACAACCCCCAGCACCAGATTGTGCTGGTGTCATTCGGGGCCAAGAGAAATGCTGGCTCCTGCCTTCCCTTACCAAGGGTCAGGAGCTGGTGACCGGCTCAAGAATGTGCTTTGTTTGGGGTTTACATTCCAGGAGCAGCTTGGGAGGCCAAGGGCTCAGGTTGCCAGTGGGAGCCAGACACGGGGTAGGGAGGTGGCACCGGGCAGACCTTCCCCCCTCCTCCCTCCCGGGCACACCTCCTAGCCCCGCCCTGCCTGGTCCTCTCCGGACCACCCTCACAAGGGCCGGGGTGGGGTGGGGGCGGCTGTGGACGCAGGGCCAGGAGGAAGAACACACTCAGCCCCTTCAAGGGAGCGGCATTTAAGTGGAGTATGGAGTACTAAGCTCTGAGCCACCACCATAAGTGCCCCGCTGCTGAGGAGCCTTTAACAGTGTACAAAGAGCTTCTGTGTTCAGGGTCTCTTTTGACCAATTACAAACTGAGATGTAGGGAAACTGAATCATCTGCCCCAGGTCACGTGGCCAACTGGGGAGAGAGCCAGGTGTAGAACCCCATCCTCTGACTGCCTTTCTGGGGCTCATGTACCCCTTGCCTCATGGACATCGACAGCCTCTGTACCCCAGGATCCAACCTAACCAAGGCCCTGACTTCACAGGGTTAGTGAAGGATCAATAAAATAGTGGATGTGAAAGAGTTGACCCTGTAAAAATGAGGACTTATTTTTATTTTTTTAAAAAGATTTTATTTAATTATTTGACAGAGAGTATAAGCAGGGGGAGCAGCAGAGGCAGAGGGAGAAGCAGGCTCCCCGCTGAGCAGGGAGCCCAGTGTGGGGCTCGATCCCAGGACCCTGGGATCATGATCTGAGCTGAAGGCAGCCGCTTGACTGAGCCACCCAGGTGCCCCTTATTTTTATTTCTTACGTCCCATTTCAGTCCATCACCCTGTCCGATGGCTAAGGCAACAGCACAGCAGAATTAGTCAGTGGAAAGTACCTGGTGACTGGGTGCCCAGGAGATGAATCCCATGAAAACTTTCACCCCAGTCCTAAGCATAGGTGCCCCCGCTTCCGCCTGCAAACCCCGCAGCTATGGGAGTTACACAGGCTCAGAGACTGAGAAACGGACATGGGAATGAGGGGCAGAAAAAGAGAAAGACCTTTTGGTTTTGCCACCAACAACAGGGTAAGAGGACCCTTTCCAAAACTCCATCTAGAAGCCCCGCACTAAATCTACACAAACAGCCGCTCAATCCACCTCCCAACCCTCAAGAATATCCTTGTTCTGGAGCAAACCAGCGCTGAGAGTCATGCACGGCTCCTTTCTCTTCTCCCCCCAAGTCAGGCTCCTCTCTCCCTCCCCAGCACAGAGCTCTAACCTTGGGCAGTTTCAATGCTTATCTCAACAGTCCTGTGTCCCAGATCAGATCTGCTGTAGCTCAGGGAGTCTGATAAGCCCCTTGGTGTCACAGTGCGTGCACATGCACGTGGGTCTCTGCCAGAATTGGGGGGAGGGGATTGAGAGTACCAGAGCTCAGCAAAACCCCAAGCAGACATAGGAAATCATCAATCTGACCACTTCACATCTTGTTTCATCCCACAGAAAGCCCACAAGGCAGTCATGAGGCACGTTTCAGGTCGAGTAAACTATGACATCGAGAGGCATAGTTTATTTGAGACTCTGGGCAAATCAAGTATCCCCTCTAAGCTGAAGAATGAGGGCTAAGGGAGCTGTTTCTGAAGCCAGATGGCCTGGGCTCCCGTCTGGCTCCATTACTTGCCAGGTTTATGACACTACAGTTCTTGAATCTCTGTGTCTCAGTTTCGTCATCCTTGCAATGGGGATAATCATATGCTGGCACCCACGTCCCAGAGTTGTGGCGAGGATGGAATTCATGTATACAGTGGCTGGCACGCAGCGTAGAAGACAAGAATTCTCATCCACAGAGTTGCCAAGAGATGCGAGAGAGTCATAGTCACTCAGCGGCAAGGCAGAGCAGAACCTGAGCCTGGGTTGTAGATTCCTGAGCCAAAACATCATTCCAGTCTGGGGCTGGGAAAGGGAATGGAGCCCCTGAATGTCTTGTAGCGATGGAGTCACCTGCCAGCTGGGCAAAAGAATGGGAGTGATGGAGATTTCCAATTCGTCCTTTCTTCGATATGGCACAGGAGTCCCAGAAGAGTTGACATGAAACTCAGAGTTGGTTTATCCAAATCTCTTTTTAAAGACGAGGAAACTTTCCCAGGAGAGAAAGTCCTTGGCCATGACCCAAGTGGTGTGTTAGTGGTTAAAAGAGGAGCTGGAACCCAGGACCTCTGACTCTTCATCTGCCCGAGCTCTCCCTGGCACCCCAGGCAGGAGACAGGCAAACTTTCTGTTTTGGGGAGAAGAGCTAGGGTCATGTCCCTCCCAGGCCTAACCTGTGAATAAGATTCGATTTCCTGTTGTAATCGAGAGCATTTCAGTGTTTGCTGCACACGATTCCCCCAAATTCCTGGTAAGGCTTACAGAATTTAGATTGTAAGCAGCTCATTAGTTCCAGCTTGTATTTCCAGAGCCCATTTGGGTGCTGCAAAGCAATAGCATCCTTAGGAGCTCGAGCTGTGATGTTGGACCCACAGGGTTAGCCTCTCAGCTCTGTCCCAGTCAGGGCTGGGTGGTCTTGGACAGGACACTGCATCTAAGACAGTTAGAACCAGGGCTGGTTCAATATATGTTAGATATTGTTATACTTATTATCGTCATTGCTCAGTACATATTTGTTGAATGAATGAATGAACGAAGGAAGGAAGGAACGAACGAACGAACGGAGTGATTGGCTCATTGAAGGAATAATTACCCAAGCAAAGCTTGTGGTTCCCGGCTTTGGGCATCCCATAGGGCTTGCTAGGCTTGAGTTGGTCAGCAGAGAGCAGCATTGAGTCAGGCATCCTAACTTGCCGGCCAGTTCCAGAATTGAAAACCCTCTCTTTGGACTCCCACCTCCTAAACTTGGAGGGCCACTTCTAACTCACAGGTTCCTATCCAGACAATTCCACCAGCTCCTGAGAGGGGAAGGGCAGCCCCTTCAAGGCCATATTGTCCACCACCTGGGGGTGGACTGAGAGCTGTAACCCATCCTCAGGGCTCCAGGGAAAGGGAATGTAATTGTTGGGGCCTCAGGCCGGAAGGGCCCTCCAGCCTGCAGCAGCCCTTTTCCCAAAGAAAAGAAAGATGGGTTCAGGCACCAATACTGAGGTAAATCCCGAGGGAGGAGATGCTCTAGGGCCTGGGAGTCTCCCTAAAGTTGATCAGATCCAGAGAGTGCTTGGCTGGCCCTTCTCTACTCTCCTACCTGGCCCCCAACCCCTCACACACACACTCAGCATCACCTCCCCTCACCCACCTCCACCCCATCCCTGAGGGCCTTTCCTCACACTTCTCCCTCTAAGGTCCTCCGTCAAACCCCCGAGCCAGAGCCGGACCCGTCCTTTCAGCCTCACATGGCACCTTGTCATTCTCTTGAGGCCCTTCCTACTTTCTGCCTTGGGTTATATGATAAATTGTGTATTTATCTTATTTCCCTTACTAAACTGTATCCTTCCTGAGAGCAGAGAGCTAATTCTTGGTCACCCCTCAAGGCTCATCTTAGATGCATTTCTTTTTCAGAAGAAATGCTTTACCCCTCACCCCCCAAAATATGGCTTTGGTGTCTCTCACCTGCCCTCCCACCAACACCCTGCATTCCACGCCCCACGACAGTCCTTCCTCTGAGCCACGTTAACATCTGTTTTTACTAGTCTAGACCCACACAGACACACATGCACACAGGTTGTGAGGTGGGTAGGGACTGGGACAGATGCTTGTTTCTCATTGCTTGCCTGATGTGGCCCAAAGAATGGTTATCCCCAGAGCCCTTCCCACAGCGATCAGTGATGGGACATGAGGGGGGGGGGGTCAGGCTTCCCCTTCCCAGGAGGGGATGGTGGGGCAGGCAGGATTAACATGGCCTAGCTCAACCCAGCTTTCCAGCCCCATCCAAGCACATGACCCAGGAATGTCCTGAAACCTGCAGCAGCCGAGGCCCCAGATATAATCAGATTCCCTGTCAGGGAATTCTCACTCTGTTGCGACAGACCAGGTCTCCCTGTAAGGAATTTGAGAGTTGAGTTTCAGCAGTGAACCACATTTCCGAGTCACAGGTGTTCTGGCTCTGAGTCTGTGCCTCCGCCTGTCTCTGCGGACAGACAGCAGCTTGGTCCACTCATCACTACTATCTTGTAGTCCCTTGGGGACCACCAGGGTGCACCTGGCTGGAACAGGGCAGATTTCTTTTCTCTGGGCTCTTTGATCATGCATGGCTTGCCTCCTAAATAAGGATTCACATTCTGGTCAAAGGAAGCTGAAGTGGGGTGGGGAAGGCCCAGGAAGGCGCGGGAGATCAACCCCCCAAGGCGGCCAGGGCCCGTTCAGGTGGTGATGGAGGGAAATCAATCATCTGGAGATGCTTTCACTTTAATCTTTGAATTCCATCACACATGCGTTCCTTCAGTTCAGAAGCATCTACCGAGCACCCTTTTTTGTGCCTAACATTGCAGTAGCGATATTGGGGATATCTGAAAGAATTTATAGGAGTCTAGATTAAGCTTGAAAGGGAATCTTAGGCTCATCCATATAATTCTTTCATCTTATTTATGAAGGGGTGTTGATTCATCTGGCTAATTGTCTCCCATCCTTCAAGTCTCAGCTTAAAGGGCCCTGTCTGCTGGAAGCTTCCCCTGACCAACCTTCTCCTATTAGGGCTAAGGACTCCCTCCTGTTATACACCGCAAGGGCATTCTGTTCTCCCATCTTGAGCACATCTTCCTCTGTCCAGGATTTGCTTGTTTATTTCTCACTAGACTGTGACTTCTCTAAGGGCAGAGACCATGTCCATCTTGTCACCATCATGTATATCCAGAGGCCCAGCGCCTAGCCAGCACCAGTATGTATAGAATGAGTAAGTGATTGGTAAAAGGCCACAGAACTGGTTGGTGTCAGCAGGACTAGAGCTCAGGACCCTGTGCTTGCTCTAATACTACCCATGCTTCCTCTTAAGAATCCTAATCCATCTGGATGGCCCCGGCTAGCTGGGCCCCCAGGATGGATGCAGATCTCAGGGGAGAAAGGAAACAGGAGGTCAGGGGGACTATTACCCGGGCCTCATTCTATTTTGGCAGATGACTCAGAGCAAGAAGGAGGCTGGTAGAGGGAAGAATACCAAATTGGGGAAGGGAGGTTGGTTTTCTACCTAAGTGGATCCTCTCCTGCTACAAAGGAAGCATTCTCCACCCCTAACTCACACTAGAAAGGATCAAAGAATCAGTAGAAGTAGGAAAGTGGGCAGACACTAAACACGAAATCCAGTCACTGGGGATGTAGTCCTTCTTGATCTTCAGCATGCCCTGAATACACAGCTGGAGACACAATCCTCCTGGGGGGGGGGTGTCTGAATCCCAGCTCTGCCAGTTTCTCTATATGGCTATGTGGCTTTTGGCAAAATAAGACCCACTTCAAAAAACTGGGTTAGCATGAAGACTCAAGGGGAAATGTCTCTTTCTCCCTATTACACTTAGAAGAAGGAGAACCTATGGATATTCTCATTTCATTCTAAATGACACTCAGAATGGGGATTCTAGATGACACTCAGAATGGGGATTCTAGACCCAGTGCTCTAGGCCTTAAATACCAAGCCAAATCTCATGACTTAACACCAGTCCTCCTGGCTGTCAGAGAGGAAAACTTATGAGTGGGCAGCTATATACAGATTTAGGGAACAGAAGTTAAATAATCAGAGTGTAAAGCATTTTTAAATGAATGAATGTTCCCCTTTGCCTTGCTCCACCTCCTTCCAACACTTCGCAAATTCCACGACATCTTGAGGGAGCCACTCAACCCTACAAGCCTTCTTTGATGAAGAGGTAAGAACTTTCCAGAACCACATTTCTGGGATCCAGTGAAGGTTTAACTAACTGAAGACAGGTGAACTCAGAACCCTGGAACAGCTCTCCACTAGCCCTCCCACTTCACTGGGGTCTGCCTGCATCCCACTCCATTTCCCTTTTCCCCCTTATGGTCTGAAAGAAATGGTCAAGTGACTTCACAGATTTTGGCTTGGGAGATGCAAATTAGACGGGATGGAGAAAACACTTCGGCGACCTCTAGTACTGTCAGATTGCCCCCTCGATAACAGAGAAAACACTACAATAGGAGGACGACAGGTGGCTCTAACCAGGACAGAGTGCCGCTCAGAGGCAAAGGCAGTTCCAGGGCCCCTCAAAGGTTCCAGACCCCGGCAGTACCGACCAGCCAAGCAGCCTCCTCTGATGTCTCCTATTCCCCGGAGCCTGTCCCTCTGGGGCCCAGGTGGGCGGGGCTCCTTTGACACCTTTCCCAGACTCGGCTGGCGCGGGGCGGGGGGCGGGGGGAGGTTCGGGGCCGGAGGCCCGGGCGAGCCAATGCGGGCGGCCCTGCCGGCCGTGCCGGCGAGCAGACCAATGGGCGCGGGGGGGCGTGGCCAGGGCCTCGGGCTCCGAACGTTTATAACAACTTGGAACGGGGCGACTTGCCGCGCGCTGTTGTGCAGCTGCGGGTTCCCCGCCCGGGCGCGGGTCGTGTACCCCCGGCTCTAGCTCTGCTCTCCCCGCGCAGCCGGCTCCCCCTCCGCCCTCGCTCGCCTCCTGCCCGCCATGGAGCCGTTGGCTTTCCCCCGGCGCCCCGGCCCGGCTCCCTCGGCCGCCCCCGCCCTGACCGCCGAGCTTGCCCGGCCCCTGACAGACGGGCTCATCAAGTCGCCCAAGCCCCAGATGAAGAAGCAGGCGGTGAAGCGGCACCACCACAAGCACAACCTGCGCCACCGCTACGAGTTCCTCGAGACCCTGGGCAAGGGCACCTACGGGAAGGTGAAGAAGGCGCGGGAGAGCTCGGGGCGCTTGGTAAGTGCGATTCCCTCTCGCTGCGCTGCTCGGGGCGGGGCGGGCGCGGGGCGGGCGCGGGGCTCGGCCGCGGACGGTGAGGGATGCAGGCCGGGCCGGGGGCTAGTGCCCTCCTCGGTGGAGGGGCCAGCATTCAGTCTGCGCGCGCGCGTGTGTGTGCGGTGGGGGCCGGGGGTGGGGCGTGCATGGGACCTGAGAAGCCCAACACTAGCCCGCATACGATGACTGCCCAGTTAGTGAGGCGGACGGCTGGTGCAGGGTGCATAAAAGATGCATAGTGTCCTGTCTTGAGAAGACTCCCTACAGAAGATGAGACTTAGGTTGAATTTTGCTTGGAGCGTACTATCCAAAAGAGTGGAATGGGAAGAGGAAGTAGAAGGTGCCTGATCTTAGTATGAGTTTAGTAAATGATAAATGAGTGTGTGCTTGGATGAATGTGTGAGGTCCAGTTCCTCAACTCAGTTCTTATTATCTGGCAGCCCAGCCTACATGGAGATCTGCACTGGGGTGGGGTGGAGTGGAGATGGGCTTGACACTTAGGTCCTTTCTGGCTCTAAAATTGACTCCAAGTTTCATTAGGATGGATTTTTTATTCTGGGAAATGTGAAACCAGGCTCTGGTGCAAAGTCTACTGTGTCCCAGGATACCTTTGGGTTTTCAGCCTTTTCAGAAAGATGTCCAGTTAATGTGGGGTCGGAGGACATAGGTAATAGTAGTAGTAATCTGTGAGAACTGAGCAATTTATTGTATCATTATACTCAGTTTCACCTTCTACAAAACTGAAAAAAAAACAACACAGCCTCCCTCCCAAGCTGCTATGAAGATTGAATGAGCGACAAATGTGAATTTAAATTGATCCTGATACACAGAAACTGCAGTAAGAACCGATATTTATATCTGGAAAGGCAAATCCTGAAAGGGTAGCAAATTTGCCAAAAGTGAGTTAACAAACATGTGTTTAACGTGCATAGGAATCACCTGGGGTGCTTCTTTTGAAATACTTCTTCTCTGGTTCCACATCCAGAGGATTTTATTCCAAAGTCTAGGATGGGTCAGATAACCTGCATTTTTTTTTTTAAGATTTTATTTATTTGAAAGAGAAAGAGTGAGAGAGCACAAGCAGGGGGAGCAGCAGAGGGAGAGGGAGAAGCAGGCTCCCCACTGAGCAGGGAGCCCGATGCCATGCGGGGCTCCATCCCAGGACCCTGGGATCATGACCTGAGCCAAAGGCAGACGCTTAACCAGCTGAGCCACCCAGGCGCCCCCCACCCCAACCTGCATTTTTACAAGCTTTTTAGGGCAGGTGGTCTAGGGACTGTTTTGCAAAATTCCGTTGGGTGCTGTTTATGAGACATGCGTGTGTATTTGTGTGTCCCTGGTTTACCCCATGGGCTGTGGGACCGGTGGCCTTCCCAGATTGTTTGCTTTCGCAGTCAGTAACTGGTTTGAAATTCAAGAAGTCATTTCATTGGTGAGGGAGAGTGGATGCTGGAGAAAGGGAGTGGATTATGGCCTCATCAATAGGGCCGAGTATGTTTTTCCTGCTAAGGCCTGGCACTGTCCCCAGTTGCCTGCTGCCAGGTTACAGCTATTGGGCAATCATGTACTTCCTGGCTTTCCTTTCTTTCTCTTTCTCTAAAATGTGAGGGCCCAGTGAGGCTCCAGGCTTGAGACTGCTGGGCTCAGGCTTTGTCAGGGGCTTAGCTGTAAAACAGCATGTGCCTCTTGTTGACGGACAGACTGGGTTGGGGGCCTGGGGTGGCCCAGGAACTGGGAAATTGAGATTGAAGTTGAGATCCCATCAGACTCTTGACCTGGAGCACTGTGTGTGTGTGTGTGTGTGTGAGAGAGAGAGAGAGAGAGAGAGAGAGAGAGAGAGAGAGAGATCTCATTGATTCTGGAATGAGATAAACCAGCTTTCAGTTTTCAAACCTCAGTGGCTGTAGGTAGGGATTCCAGCTCTTATTACATCAGAACAGAGAGAATTCAGAAGGTACTCCCCAGCCTCCTGCCTCTCACTGTGTGCAGGGAGCTAAGGTCAGTAGGCATGGGGCCACCCTGATCCACAGACCACCCTGTATTTCTGCAGGGAACTTCCTCAGGGTCTCCGTCCTGCTTGGAGAGTAGCTGCCTGGGGGCTAATGGCTTCTCCGTTCTGGAGAGGACTCTTCTTCCTCACCCCACCCCCACTCTGGCCTCTTCACTGTCCTCCCTTAAGAGAGCTGACCTGGTGCCTCAGGATCTCCTGTGAGGGAGAGGGACATGAAAATGGCCCATGACATCCCTCAAAATGAACTGAGGTTGTTGGTGGGGGCTAGATTCAGAGGAAAGCCTGCTGCCTGGCTCCCATCCCAATATTCTCTCTCCCCTTCTAGCATTTTCCCCTTTCCCATCCTGCCTAGATGAGATTATCAGGGGCCAGATGGGACTGCCCCAAGGGAGGGGCAAGCGGGCAGGACGAATGGCTACTCCAGGAGGGCATCAAAGGAAAAACAAATATTTGCTCTGGAGCTTCTCATCTCTGAGTACATTCCTGGTATCCAAATGACACTTCCTCCTGTGACTCTCCCAGCTCCCCTGACTGCCCCTCCTCCCAAAAGAAAAACACCTGCTGGGGTCCCTGGAATGGTAGAATCCACCAAAGCCTTTGGGATGATCTGCATGGCTGTCTTCTCTCCAAGGGGTGCCATGAGGAACATTAGGGGAGACCAAGTGGATAGTGATCTGGGACAGGGATGCTTCTGTGTCTTATATATGTTGGACTGCTGCATGGGATGTCAAAACGTTTGAAAATGACCCAGATGGTCTGATTCCTTCATCGACAGATGGGGAAACTGAGGCCCAGAGAGCGGATGGGACTTGTCCCATGGCTGGTTAGTGGCATGCCTGCAACACAGGCTCCTGACTTGACCACCCCAGGCCATGGATGACCAATACTGAGTCTTGGACGGGGAGTTGGCCTTGAGCTGAGCCCGGGCTTGCCTCTGTGTGCTTTGTCATTCCAACAGCGAGCACAAGCCGCCTTTCCCAGAGCTCCAGGCAGTGCTGAGGGTGGGAAGAGTCCCTGGGAACGAACTCCCACCCCCACATGTGCTGACTATGTTGAGGGATCCTGGATGAGTGAACTACACGACATTCCTGGGTTTGACCTCGTCAAGGAGGCTGTGTAGCTCAGAGTCAGACCGTAAGTGTTCCAGTTCAGACTCTCTTGCTTACGAGCTCTATGACCTCTGTGTATCTCCATTTCCTCCTCTGTCAGTGAAGGAATCGGACCGTAGAGTGGGCATTATAATACTTCCTACCTCCTGGGGTTCTCAGAGGATGACATAAGATCATATCGGTAAAGTGCTCAGCAAAGGAGCTGACACATACAGTGTTTATCCCAGCAAGGCTGGCTTTGACTCTCTCCTGGGGTACCCATCCTGGGTCTGTGCTGCCCTGAGCAAGAGAATGGGTTGTGCTGTGCTTCCCTAAGCCAAACCACTTTGGTCTTTGCTTTGTTCAAAGTCCTAGTCTCTCCTTCAGCCCCTGCTCCAGAGAAGGGCTCCGCCTGGCCAGCCACCAAAGTCCTCTTCTGCATGACGCTGCCCTCCCAGCCCTGACTACACCTGCCTGCTCAGCAGCAGGGAGGGAGGCTCCGGCTGCAGGCGACTCTTGTCCTTGGGCTGTGGCCAAACCACACAAGAGGACCGGGCAGGGAAGCGCCTTGCCCAGCAACCTGGCAGAGTGGGCAGGGAAGTGGCAAGGAGGGGGCGGGCACAACATGGGGCTTAGGGGAGGTGGCTCAGGTTCCCCTCATTCCCGGAGCCCATTCCTGCTCCCTGCCTGGGTCTCTGGCAGGCTTGGTGGTGAGCCACCCCCAGACCCATTCCCACTTTGCCCAGGCTAGCCCAGGCCAGCCTAACCTCTCCTCCGTTATCTAAATGGGTCATCCTCCAGCTCCTTGCCCTGCCTCCCAGACAGCAGGTGCTCCATGAAAGGCCAGAGAGGAATCAAGGATCTTGGCTCCAATTCCTGGTGATAGCTATGACCAGAGATGCCCAGCTTGCAGCCTGTCTCCTGGGACCTGAAACCAGCACCTCTAGATCTTCTTTTTCTAAGACCTGATCTGAGTTCCCGCAGGGGAGGCAGCGTCTAACCAATTGAGCCCCCAACACCCATCTCCCCGGTGTGGTTGTGGATCTCTAAGAGGGACGGGGTGCCTGGTGGTACTGCACAGCCTGGCCCAAGGCAGGGGGTGAGGCCTTCCTTTCTCCAGGGGTGGGAGGCACGGAGCCCAAGGCAGGGCAAGGCACCTGCAAGGAACTTTCGTCTTCTGAGATGGCAGCTTCTGCAGACAACACCGTTCCATCCTGATTCTGCCTTGGTGTGTCAGGGAAACTTGGCAGTCAGTGGACCTTTTTGGACTTCAGCATTTGCCATTTGCAAAAGGGGATGGGGGAATTAGTCCTGCTGTCTTTGCAAAATGGGCCAGCATCCATAGGACTTTTGCCCCGGCAGGTTAACACGGACATAGCACAGGGTCTCCAAGCAAGCCCATTCCAACAATCCTTGGCCAGCACCTTCCTGGCAGAGTAGCCAGTGACCCACTTCTGAAGAAGCTCAGCAGAAAATGCTAGAGTTTGGAAGGGAGCTTAGAGGTCCTGATATACACATTCGTGAATGGTTCCTTTCTTTCTGGCCTTTGCACAAACCTTTCTCTCTGCCTATAATGCCCTATATGCCCCTTCCCAGCCTACCCCCTTTGGCTTGGCAAACCCCACTCATCCTTCAATATCTGAGATGAAGTTTTCTCCCAGAGGTGGTTTTCCCTGCTCCCCCAGGCAAAGAAAGCTCTCATCAGCACTCCTGAAGCCCCTGGGCAGGCAGGGACCACAACTGTCCTATTCATCACAGTAGATTTAGTTGCCAGTTCTCCCACGGGACTGAGGGCCTTGGTGCAGGGACCACCCATTTTTTGTCTAAGTCTCCAACACCTAGCATAGCACCAGGCACATAGTAGGTGTTCAGCAGATGTTTGAAGAATAAATGCCCTTTCATTTTTCAGATGAGGACATTAAAACTAGCCACACCAGTTAACCACATCATTTAAGTGGCTTGTCTTGAGTTGCATGGTTCCATAGGGACAAATAATAATCAGATACCTGGGCTCTTGACCCCCACTCCACTGACCTGGCATTCACACTTATATTATCACATAATTGTTGCACCTGGGTGTCCTGCCCCACTGTAGGGTGGCCATATAACATATCACCTTAACTCGGGTACTTTTACTTTGGAGAGTAAAAGGGGTTCTATTTTTTTAAAATTAGGGTGAGCTTTTTTTTTTAAGATTTTATTTATTTTAGAGATAGAGAGAGAGCACAAGAGTGGGGGGAGGGGCAGAGGGAGAGGGAGAGAGAATCTCAGGCAGACTCCCTGGTGAACACGGAGCCGGAGGCGGGGCTCGATCCCAGAACTTGGCGATCATGACCTGAGTCAAAATCAAGAGTTGGACGCTAAATGAACTGAGCCACCCAGGCGCCCCTAAAAGGGCTCTATTAATAATTATACCAGGATGAACCAGGATTGTCTCTAGGCGCGTGGCCTTCCTACCTCTGGGAGATCCATTCAGCAATTGTTCCCCTCCTTGGCTCTGGTTAGTATATTTTAATTCTTTGAGAATGGATGCTCAACTAACTTGAATATGAGAACAAAGGTCTCTCAAATTCATCCTGTAACTGAAGTTGGCTCCACCCATACCTGGGAAGAAGGGCAGAAAATCTTATCTGGGTGTTCATCCCATCAGTCAGGGGACCAGCCAGTGACTTAGCCAATAACTACTGACTTGTGATGTGTGTTCACCAGTAAACAGTTGTTGAATGCTTTCTGTATGCCGAGCACCTTCTAGGCCTGAGCTGTTTCTATATCTCCTCTACTATGACAGACTAGCCAGCAGATGGTAAGGGGCCTGTCCTGTGGGGCAGGAATAGGTTGGGAACAGTGGCCCAGCGCCCCCAGGGCTGTGACACATCGTTCTTCTTGTATGTCACCTGCTTGGAGACTAGTGGAGGCCTGATGACATAACTTGTTTCCTTCATAGGAAGTGCCAGCCCCTGTGGTCTCCTCGGACCTAATGTGGGTAACTTGAGGTGGGGAAGTTGTCCGGGTGGAGCAGGCTCCTTGACCTAGCCCCCTGATGCCGGAACGTGAGCTAGCAGGAAGATGGAGCCGTTCACTGAGGATTAACAATCCTCACGTGGAATCATAGGCTTCATAGTTGAAAGAAATGGATCTCGGGGTTCAACATTTATACTCTCTACCGACCCAGGGACTCCTAGCCCTGCTCAGACCCTCTTTTTTGGAACCTCATTTCTTTTAGGCCTCGTCTTTGTGAGACCTCTCCCCCTAAGCCTGTGATGATTCATCTCCTTGCTGTATAGGCTTGTGTGTACACAGTTGTAATATGCCTAGTTTTTGCATACACGTGCATCTTAAGCTCTCAACTATTTCTGTTTTATTATCTAGATATGTGATTTATATATGGTCTTTTTTTTTTTTTTTACTACCTATTAATGCAATGTTTACGGCCCTTTATCTGAAGAGCTCATAGGACTTTATCTATTGTCTGATTTTTAAAACAAAGAATTTTAGAAAAGAACGAGTCCATAAAATCTCCCCTTCAGGGAGAGAACGGGGTGTGGAGAGAGGGGTGTGCAGGATTGATGCTGCAAGTTGAATCCTCCTCGTTGGAGGAGGATTCAAGGCCCTTCCTCCCCATCCCCATCCCCCTGTCCAATTCTAAGCCAGGGATTTTTCTGCTTAGCTCATCAGGGTGGTTTGGAGCACAAGGGCAGGGGGCGGGGGCGGTCCCCGAAGAAAGCCCCTGAGAGGCGGCCCCGTCCCGCGCCGTCCCCTGCAGCTGCACCGTGGGCCTCTCCCACATCTTGGGGAGCAGGCTCCATGGTGACAGGTCCCTCCTGCTGCCATTGTCCTCCCTGCCCTGCTCCGGGAGGGCACAAGAGCTGGGCCTCCCCTCTTTCAAGGATGCAGCTCCAGGGGAGGAGCAGGGCGGAGGGCACGCCATCCCTGGCCGGTTGCCGGGGCGACCGGGCCGGCCATTGTGCGCAGCTCCCCTTACGGGATTAAGGCTGTTCCGCATTCTTGTCCGATGGGGAGCGCAGGCCTGCTCGGCGCTGTCCCCGCGAGCCGGAAGCCATTGTCTGCCTCCAGAGCCTTGTGAAAGGGGGGATTAGAGGCCCCTCCCCTGGAGCTGTGGTTTCCTTTCTCCCCCGTCTCCTTCTGAACCTTGAGGGGAGGCAAACCCTCCTGGGACTTGGAATGAGAAGCAGTTTCCCTCAGTCTGGGCCTTCAGATTTTGTCACAACGCATCCGCCTCCCCTAAAGAGGAAGTCTTGAATTTACCATTCGTGTCCTTGGACGGGACTCATCAGGAACTGACCGGCCCTGTGGCACCCCCCCCCCCGCCCCCGCCCCCACCCCCACCCCCACCCCCACCCCCACCCCCACCCCCACCCCCACCCCCACCCCGCCCAGCACCTCAGCCTCCCTCGGCCTGTTGTTGCACAGAAAAGGCAACCGAGGCTCTGAGAGGGGGTGGGACTTGCTCCTCGGGACAGTGACCCCAGGTCCCCTGACTGTCCCCCAGGCGGCATTTTCCGCAGGCGGGGAAGGCTTCTTGTCACCCTCTTTCTGCCCCAGTGGCTGCTCAGTGGGACAGGGCAGAGAAAGAGGGGCTCCTGGGCTCTAAGAGTTCTGCTTGCTGGCCTGGCATCTTGGCACTTCTTTCATTTCCTGTTGCCTCACCCCGCCCTTCCTGAACCCACCGCACTTGCCAGCCCCCGGGCTAGATCCTTATATGGTGTTTGCACCTTTGCCGAGGAGACAGCAAAGCCCAGGGGACTCTCACTGTCTGGTTGGTTGTTGCTAAGAGAGGGACATTCCTTACCTAGACTGAGGGGACTGGTGTGGGGTTTTTGTTCATAATTTTTTTTGTGGTTAAAAATATATATAACATAATTTAGCATTTTAAGCATTTTAAAGGTACAATTCAGTGACCTATTAGGTACATTCACAATGTCATGCAAACATCCACACTACCCATTTCCAAGATCTTTTCATCACCCCCCATAGAAGCTCTGTACCCATGAAACAATAGCGCCCCCCACCCCACTCCCACCCCCACCACCTCCCTGGGAATCGCTGTTCTACTTTCCGCCCCATGCTTTTGCTTATTCTGGTTACCTCCTATACGGAGAACAGGGCCACCTGGGTGGCTCAGGTCATGATCCCAGGGGCTCCCCGCTCAGCGGGGAGTCTGCTTCTCCCTCTGCCCCTCCCCCTCGTGCTCCCCTGCCTTCTCTCTCTCCCTCTCTCTCTCTAATAAATAAATAAAATCTTTAGGAAAAAAGAATCATCCATCTGTACTTGTGTGTCTGGCTTCTTTCACTTAGCATAATGTTTTCAAAGTTCATTCCTGTTTGTGCCGGTAAGTCACTGCACGACCTTGAGCAGGTCCTTTAACCTCCCTGGGTCCCAGTTTTCTCCCCTACCGGTGAGGGCGATGGAACTTTCTGGGCCTACCTCTCAGGACGGCTTGGAGGGGCCGATGTGTTAGTAACAATGCAACAGATGCTCGTTCAGCACCTCCTGTGTGCCCAGCACTGTGTGTGGCATCAGGGATCCAGTGCTGAGCAAAACCAGGCCAACCTTTGTCCTCGTGGTGTCCTATGGTAAGTTTGCTTTGTAAGTCATAAAGCATCGGCCTTACGAATGCAGGTTGTACCTTCCTTGTTCATCTGTGGACTCTGAATAAGGTCACCGGCCCATACTCCTTCCTGCTGTGTGGTCTGCGCCTAACCCAGGTGCTCCAGAGAAGGTGCTCTCCAGCCTCTCTGTCACCTACCCTGGGGCAGGATGGAATGGTTTCTCAGGGTGCACGACACTGAGGACTTTGTAACAGCTGCAGGCGGCCAGGGTCAGAGCTCCCAGAGTATCCTTAGGGATGCCTTTACCTGCCAGACCTTTCTCCTCAGTCTCCTGCATTCTCTGTTCCCAGGTGGCCATCAAGTCCATCCGGAAAGACAAAATCAAAGATGAGCAAGACCTGATGCACATTCGGCGAGAGATTGAGATCATGTCGTCACTCAACCACCCTCACATCATTGCCATCCATGAAGGTACAGAGGCAGGGCATTCGAAGCTGTGTGTGCTGTGTGTGTGTGTGTATGTGTGTGTGTGTGTGCGTGTGTGTGCGCGCGCGCGCGCGCAGTCAGAACAGAGAATACAAAGAAGTGAAAAAGACACAGGCTTTAGAGTTGGACAAAAGGTAGATTTGAAACCCAGCTGTAGGACTTTGGGCAACTAATTTAACTAGGCTCTGGGTAGGGCCTCAGTTCCTCGTTTGCAAAACGGGACAATCCCACCTACATCACAGGGTAGCTGCAAAGATCAAATTAAATGTCACTGAGTATTCACTCATGGGAGGAACTCAACAGACTGTAGGCTTTCTTGTTGTCATTGTTAGGTTTTCCATAATGGAACACTACCTCCCCAACCCAGTGAGATCCTTAGCATTCTGGGGGAGGCTGGAACACACATAGACCTGTACCTGTCTCAGGTGCGTGGAGGTTATTCTTCACCCGTCCCAAGAGCCAGGCCTCCTACAGTCTGACCTGGACTCTGAATCATTCCTGCTATGGGGCTGGCTCCCACCTTTCCTCATCTTTCTTAGCCTCCTCTTGCTCTGACATCAGTGTTGGCTTTCCACCCCATCTGCTCTCTTCCCTGTGACCCAGACAACCAAGTGAGCAAGAGAGGGTGACGAGGGAAAGAGGGGGAGCATGCTCCCACACACGCCTGATTCCAGCCTTTCCATAATATCAGTGAGCTGGAAAACCAGGGGTAGCAGTAGCAGCAGGAGGGAGGGAAGACGGCCTGTAGCTTTGCCCTCTGTCTGAATATTCCTGGTGGGAAGTCAGGGAGAAGGCTTTCCTGGGTTCTGTCCATAGGAAGACTAAGGGCACGTCCACTTAGCCACACGGAGCCCAGGCAAGTGGGTGAGGAGGCTAATTGTAGCTCTCTGTATTTCCCCAAGGGAAGAGTGGGTAGATGACAGAGTATTGGTTAAGCCAGCTTGAGCTTGGTGATTGGGCAGAGAGAGAGAGAAAGCGTGAATTCTCCCCTACACCCATACCTCCAGCTACCTCTGGGAACTGAGTCTTGAAGCTTAGGATGTGGATCCTCCTGCCCCTCAGAGTCCACGATTGTAGGTAGGGGTGTCACAGTTACTGTGTGACAGGCTCACCCCCTCCCCATCCATCCCCAGCCTGCCCTCGTCTTCAGGAGGTACGGGTTCGGGGGAGGCTCCAGTTTTAGGAACATAGCAGCTCTCCAGAATTTACCGGGGCTAGCTCTTGACCTCCAGTTTCATGGCACAAAGGTGGCACGCACCCCTACAGACATCTGGAGGACCACGGGAGTAGGGTCTCACCTGGGTACCCCCCAGGAGACGGGGCCACCATGCATCAGGAGCACTTGCCCGTGTGGGAGAGGAAAAGAGCACAGTTCTCCCAGCCATGTATCCAATCGCCTGGCACCCGGGATTCCTCAGGCAGAAGCGTCCTCTCTCTGCTCCTTCTCCCAGGCTAGACAGCAGTAGTTCTGGGGCTGGCTCAGCAAGCCAGACTCCTAGGACTCGTTTGACACAGAGATGTAATGTCACAGACATACACGCTCTGACCACACCTAGCCAGTTTGATGAACCAGTCCTTCCCTACACTTCTGGGCAGCTCGAGCCAGGACAAAGCCTGAGTGGCACATGAGCCGGGATGGGCTTATTGCCAGGAAGTCAAAGATGCTGAGGGTACTAGATCTCCAGCTCAGTCTTCCATGGTACTGTATAGTTTACACACCACATTCAAGTACCTTTATCCCTCTTCAGATCCTTGAGGCAAACATTATTATGGGCATTCTTTTTCAAGTTTATGCACGAGGATGCTGATCATAAATATAACAGTAGGCACCATTTATCGTGTGCTTGCTCATATGTCAGACCCCATGCTAGCTTGCTCAGCCAGCCCCGGAGCTATCCCTGACTTCTCTCTATGTCTTCCCCAGGCCTGTGAGGTTACCATTATATCCCGCTCTTCAGATGAGGAAATTGAGGCACACTGGTTGAGTAACTTGCCAAGGTCACCCGGCTAGTCAGTGATGGGGCCAGGATTCAAACCCCAAACCTGAATTCTTACTGATGTATCTGGACGAGATTTGCCCACCATCCCAAGGTACAAATTACCAGATTCTGAGCCAGAGGACATGACTTAGTCTCATCCCTCGATGTTCTTGCCTTCCTGGGAATTTGCAGGCTGGTTTTAAGAATCCCCAAAAGCCTGGGGTGCCTGGGTGGCTCAGTAGGTTAAACGTCAGACTCTTGATTTTGGTTCAGGTCATGATCTCAGGGGCATGGGGTCGAGTCCTGTGTCAGGCTCTGTGCTCAGCACGGAGTCTGCTTGTCGGTCTCCCTCTGCTCCTCCCCTTGCTCTTTCTCTCTCTTAGGTAGATAGGTAGGTAGGTAGGTAGGTAGGTAGGTAGATAGATAGATAGATAGATAGATAGATAGATAGATAGATAGATAGATAGATAGATAGAAAAATGGAAAGAATCCTCAAAAGCCTGAACTTGCAAAGAGAGGGAGCATAAGCCAGTTCCCTTGGCCTCACCTCGTGGCTCCTTCAGCAGCCCTGTTCCTGCCCTTACTCGCCCCTGTCCCATCCCGTGAGCAGATATCACTGCAGGAAGGTCCTGTCTGGTTTGGGGCCAGCGGGGGGTGGGGGGGCAGCACACTCTGGAAAGGCCTGACAGTCCCACCTTGCTCTGCCACAGTGTTTGAGAATGGCAGCAAGATTGTGATCGTCATGGAGTACGCCAGCCGGGGCGACCTGTACGACTACGTCAGCGAGCGGCAGCGGCTCAGCGAGCACGAGGCCCGCCATTTCTTCCGACAGATCGTCTCGGCCGTGCACTACTGCCACCAGGTGAGCCCCGCCCCCCCCGCCGCGTGCCCCGTCCCAAGGGGCGGTCCCTGGGGCTCTGGGACTGGCTTGCACCAGACAGAGCCACAACCCGTCCAGGATCCCACAGGGAGACCGAGGCAGAGGCAAACTTCTGTCTGGACTCTGGGGCCTGGGGATGTTGGCTTCTCTCTCAGTGGCCCCAAGGGGTGGAAGGCTCTGTGATCCGTCCAACTCTGTTCCAATGAGATGGGTCCTCCCAGCCTACCCACGCTCCCCCAGCTTGGCCCCCTTTGTGTTGACCTCACTTTCCAGACTAGGCCTTCATGTCCTCCTGTCCCTCTTGGGGACCTCCCCCTGACCCTCTTTCCTCCCTCCCTCTTTCAGAATGGGGTTGTCCACCGGGATCTCAAGTTGGAGAACATCCTCTTAGATGCCAATGGAAATATTAAGGTGAGCGCACTTCTTTGTTTCCCACAGCTCCCCCTACCCCACCCCAGCCTTTCTGCCCTGTTTCCTTGTCAAGTGTCTATCTCTAAGCACTTAGGGGATTCTAGAAGCTCAGATTTAGATGTTGGTACCAGTAGGGAACTCAGCCATTACCCTTTCCAGTACCTCGTTTTATGGATGAAGACCTGAGGCTTCAAGATAAGGGGTGACTTACCCAAGGTCCCGTGGCAAGGGAGTGGTTGCGTCTGGGCTAGAACCAAGGTCTGCTGATTCCCCAGCCAATGCTCTTGATGTAACCGACTGATAGGAGCCTAGATCTAGGGTCAGCTTTTGAATGCGGTCTTGGGCCTGGCAGGGAGAGAGGGCCATGGCCTCGGTTCTCCCCACCTGCCTGCACGCCTACACACACATATTAACCTGCTGCCATTCGGTAGCCCTTTTGGCACTTTCCTCCATAGACCAAGCACCCCAGCACCAGCTTTCTGCCTCCTGCAGCTGCTGAATTCCCACGCCTAAATAGTTAAGCTGAGGTCCGAGAGGTGCTGATGGCATAAACTCAGATCTCAGGGATAGAAGGGGGAAATGACAAGAGCTGGCCCCTGCAGGTGCCTGGGAGGGCTCCGACCCTGCACTAGGACAACTCCTCAGAATCTTCCTGAACCCAACACACAGTCCCTTCCCTTCAGTGGCCCTTGAACCCATGCCCTGAAGTACCCTGGCACTGAGTTTATTCCCCCTTACCCAGCCAATTCCCAGAGCAGGTGGGGCTTTCTTTGATGCTAAGCAGGGGGAGGGGAGGCAGAGCCAGGAAACTCACATAACCAGACAGGCACGAACTTTCCATCTGAACCAATCATCTGCCTCTTTATGGGCTTCAAATGGTAACTGCTTGATAAGAGGCCAATAAAACCATAAACGAAGGAGCCAGAGTTTCATAAACAGCCCCTCCCCACCCTGGGCACCCATGACGCTCTGCTGGGGGTGAAGAGGCAGGAAGCAGCAGGGCATTGACCTCTGCTTCTATCTGAGGTTAGCTGGGGGAAAAAGTCTCTCTGGGGAATGAGAAGATAGGCCTGGGGCCTCTCAAGCCCTTGGTATCAGATGGCTCAGGGAGTCCTGCAAGAAGATTCTTCCTTTTGGGCTCTAACCACAGCCCTGATCTTTGTTCTGACTTCACCCTTGCTTCTTAGCTATATTGGCGTGACCCCGCGTTCCTGCCACTACATTCCTGCCCAGCTATGGGCAGAGATGAGCCCTTTGCTAGGAAGGGCCGGCCAACCCTTGCACGGTAATCACTAATGGGGCTGGCTGGCTTCGGAGAGCCATGGTGTTGGCATGAGCAGTCGATTCTCTCCCTACACTTCCTTCAGTCACTAAGTGTCGGTTGAGTCCCATCCTTGGGTCACACCTGTGCTAAGAGCTGCAGGAGGGGTAGGGGCAGAAGGAGGTGAGCATGGGGAACATGCTGACAGGGTAATAGGAGGAGGGAGACTGAGGAGCAGGGACTACCGCCAGCCATTGGAAGCGGTGGGGCTTTGTGGGAAAAGGAGGTCTCAGGGAAGGTGGGCTTGCCGGGTGAGGAGGATGTTTATAGGCAGGAGAGTGCATCCCTGGAGTGGGGGTCCGGCATCTCAGCCAAGGGGCCGGGGGAACGGGGAGGACCCCGGAGCCTCCACACACCTAGGCATTCCTCACTGACACAAGCTCCGCAAGGTGCTCTCTTGCAGGGCCTGAGCTGTGTTGTCTGTGCCATGGGGGGCAGGGGTCCCGGCCCCCTTTCCCTCTGCGAGGGCCTAGATTTCCCTGGGATCTGCAGAGGGGCGGCCCGAGAGCTACGGAACAAGCCAGGCCTTGGCATGACCCCCGCCTGTGTTTGACCCACTCCTGCAGATCGCGGACTTCGGGCTCTCCAACCTCTACCACCACGGCAAGTTCCTGCAGACGTTCTGTGGGAGCCCCCTGTACGCCTCGCCCGAGATCGTCAACGGGAAGCCCTACACGGGCCCGGAGGTGAGTGTCTGCTCTCCACCCACAGCCTGCCTCCACCACTGACGGTGCCTCTAGATTTTCTGAGAGAGATGGGCTGGCTTTCCAGTTCTTCCCCTCTTCAGAGCACAGAACTCCACCCCCACCCTCCACACAAAAGTCGGGACTTGTCAGGTCCTAGCAGGAGCAGCAAAACTGGGCCGAGAACTTAAGTCTGCTGACTCCCCAGTCTGGTTTTGTGCCCCCTCACCTTCCTAGTTGCTGTTCTCTTTCCTGGCACCTGGCTAGGCTCCCTGAGAGCTGGCCTCTCTCATCACCACCCCATCCTGCCCAGAAGGGATGACCTCAGCACTGCTGTCGCTGGCAGCCACCCCTCCTACCTGCAGGGGACGGACAACACCTGTTCCCCTGAACCTCAGTCCCTCTACAGCGTCACCCTCTTTGCTCCTGGGTCCCAGAGGGAGGTGGTCCTCAGATGCCCCGGCCCCCTGAGTTCTCCAGCGTGTACCCCTTTCTTCTCTGGTGTTGCTGGATGCCCTCCAGCTGGTAGCATTCAGGCATCCTCGCTGACCCTCTCTCTCTTTGTCTCTCGCTCCCTAGGTGGACAGCTGGTCCTTGGGTGTCCTTCTATACATCCTGGTGCACGGCACCATGCCCTTTGACGGGCAGGACCATAAGACGCTGGTGAGACAGATCAGCAACGGGTCCTACCGGGAGCCGCCTAAACCCTCCGGTGAGTGAGAGGTGCAGGTGTTGTCCTCCAGGCCCCGTGTGTCCTTCCCTTGTTCCTGAGGTGGGCACCAGGCAGGAGCAGGGAAGTGAAGAGGCCCACCCCCCACCTGCTGTCTTCTCTCTGCCTCCAGGGTCTGTAACTCCCAGAGGGGAAGTGCATCCCTTCTCTCCGGTATGGGCATGCTGCCTCATACTTGGAAAGTGCTTCTGATGGTTTAACTTGGATCCTCTTTGCTGCAGTCACCTCATTCCCGACTGCTCTAGGGCTCATCCTTAGAAGTCTCTTTGTCCTTTCACGTCTGGTGGAGAGGGCAGGAAGAAGGGTGTGAGAACCTTGGTTTACTCTTGAGCACAGCCTCTCCCCTCAGGGTTGCATTTCCGGGAGGAAACACCAACGTAGAGCAAGGCTAAAGAAGAGGCCCTGGTCCTGAGGGGCCGAGGGAAGGAAGGAGAAATGGGCAGTCAATCCCAGAAAGCTGGAGACTATGGGGAGCTGGCCGGGCTGTGGCATCTGCGCGCCCAGGTGGGACTAGACGCATCTGACACAGGGGTGCGCGGTCTTAGCGCAGATCAGGGTGAACCAGTGAGAGGGGGCTGCAGGGTGCCCATTCCCATGGCTGCCAGTCTGAAGCCCCGTCTTCTGTCTTCCAGATGCCTGTGGTCTGATCCGGTGGCTATTAATGGTGAACCCCACCCGCCGAGCCACCCTGGAGGATGTGGCCAGTCACTGGTGGGTCAACTGGGGCTACGCCACCCGTGTGGGGGAGCAGGAAGCTCTGCACGACGGAGGGCGCCCTGGCAGCGACTCTGGCCGGGCCTCCATGGCTGACTGGCTCCGGCGGTCCTCCCGCCCCCTCCTGGAGAACGGGGCCAAGGTCTGCAGCTTCTTCAAGCAGCATGCGCCTGGTGGCGGCAGCGGCGGCGGCAGCATTGCCCCAGGCCTGGAGCGCCAGCATTCACTGAAGAAGTCCCGTAAGGAGAACGACATGGCCCAGTCTCTCCAGGGGGACCTGGCGGACGACCCCTCTGTTCGCCCTGCCAGGGGCAACCTCAAGCTGCCCAAGGGCATTCTCAAGAAGAAGGCACTGCCCTCTTTGGAAGCGGCGAGGGAAGACCCTGAGCCCAGCCCAGGCCCCGCAGACGCAGGACAGGCTGGCCCCCTGCTCCCCAGGAAGGGCATCCTCAAGAAGTCACGGCAGCGGGAATCTGGCTACTACTCCTCTCCTGAGCCCAGTGAGTCTGGGGAGCTCCTGGATGCAGGGGACGTGTTTGTGGGTGGGGGCTCTGAGGAGCAGAAGCCCCCCCAAACCTCAGGGCTGCCCCTCCATCGCAAAGGCATCCTCAAACACAATGGCAAGTTCTCCTGCACGGCTCTGGAGCTTCCAACCCCCACCGCCTTCGGCTCCTTGGACGAACTGGCCTCCCCTCACCCTCTGGCCCGGGCCAGCCGCCCCTCAGGGGCTATGAGTGAGGACAGCATCTTGTCCTCTGAGTCATTCGACCAGCTGGACTTGCCTGAACGGCTCCCCGAGCCCCTGCTGCGGGGCTGTGTGTCTGTGGACAACCTCATGGGGCTTGAGGAGCCCTCCACAGAGGGCCCTGGAAGCAGGGGCCTGAGGCGCTGGTGGCAGGACCCCCTGGGGGATAGCTGCTTTTCCCTGACGGACTGCCAGGAGGTGACAGAGGCCTACCGACAGGCACTGGGGGTCTGCTCCAAGCTCAGCTGAGGGTGGGGGGGGGAGGGTGGGCACTGCCCGGCCCTGGGCAGGTTCTAAAATGCAGCTGGCTGCACCCCGAGGGGACACTGCCACGTCCCCCACTCCCAACACTAGCCTCCTGGCCAGGAAGGCTGAGGTGGTTTGCAGTTGAGCCCTAGGGAGGGCTAGATGGGAAGTGGGCAAGTAAAGCACGTCGAGGGAGGGTTCAGGTCTTCAGCCCTGGGGAACAGAGAAGACAGTAGAGGGGAAGCTAGTAGAGGGGAAGCTAGCAGAGAGCGAGGAGAGGAAGGCGTGGGGCCAGTCCAGGTGGCCCCCTTCCTGTTCACACCGTAGGGCCACAGGCGTCAGGAAAGAGCACTCTCAGAGCCTGTCTCTTTTCTTGCACTGAGTAAGTTTTGTGCATGGTGACTTCCTGCCAAGGTGGGGATGGAAACTCTCCCCATACAGGTCCCATCCCCACCTGCCACTAAAACTGGAATGTGGCACCCCCTCATGTGCCCGGGGTGTCCTGGGAATGGTCTTCTAGGGGGTACCCATCCTGATTTATCTCCGCGGTAAGAGAACACAACCTCTATCTCCTCAAAGGTTCTCTCCCCTTTCCCACCCTCCAAACCTGGCCCAAGCCTCCGGGAGTCGGAGTTGCTGCTAGGAATCTAGAAGACTTGAAAGGGCTCAGGCTGCTGCTATTAGATTTCATCTCATGGGGCCCAGATTCCCCTGGACCCCACCTTGGACCTCGAAGACTCTAAACATCTCTGGCCTCCAAGCTGCTCCTGCTACTGAGAATGGATGTGTTTATTACTCTGGGCTTTTGGGACCCTGGAATGCCCTTATTTATTTTTATGTGTTCAGCTCTCTGTCTTTTAAAAAAGCTGTTTTCAATAATGTGAATACTGTGTTCTGGGAAAATCCACTGTGACGTCTTAAGTTTTGTGAACAGGGAGATCTTTCTGTAATGATTCCCTACTGATCATGGAGGTGGGGGGCGGGTAATCAATCCGCATGTCCTGCTGCACTGTCAGGAGGGCCTCTGGCTCCCTGGCTCCATGACTCCTGACTGTGTCTACCCGATGGTCCCTCTTCCTTCCTCTGTGGCCGGAAGGGACCACTCCATTAAAAACCAGAACCGTGATTGGAAAATAGCCTCTGTTGTTCTGTTGGGGCACGTGGGGCGCAGGGGTTTGAGCCTCCTCTTAACCTACACTCCCTCTGGGCTGTCACAGGTGGGATCTGGAGCACCTGCTTCATAAAAAAAAAAAAAAACCACAACCACCAAAAAGCTCAGCTCTTAGCTCCCAAAGGCTCCCGTGAGACAGCCCTCCGCGGCTCTGGCCCGTTAAGCAGGCGGGGGAGCCCTGGACGGACGTGCCCAGTTTGGCACTAAAGGAGGAGTTGGGTTTGGTGGATTATACAGCCCCGCCCCCACCCTCCCGCATCTCCCACCCCTCCCCCAGCCTTCTCCGTGCCCGGCAGCTTGAAGACACCACCCCACCCCCCCTCCGCCTTTATTCTCTCCCTCCAAAGAAATCCCCTTTCCTCCAGTGCTGGGCAGCTGCTACCCCTCTGGCCCCTCGCCGCCCGCCTCCTCCAGGAAGTAAAGAATGCTTGGAATGCCCCCCCCCCCCCGTCGGCCAGCCCTCTCAGCCCCCTGCGGAGCATTCCCCAAACGCCAGCTCCATTGAGAAACTCCCAGGCTCCGAGGGCCGGGATGAAAGGGAGGGTAAGGACAAAGTGCAGGCCGGCAGCCGGCTGGCTCCGGCTTCGAGCGAGCTCCCTCCCTCACGCCCTCCCCGCGGCTGCCATCCACCGGCTCCGGGACATCCCCAGGCCGGGCCAGCTCCGCAGCACACCTGTCCCCCTGCCAGCCAGCGGTACCTGCCAGGGCAGAGCATCTGGACCTTCGCTCCTCCTCCCTGCATCTGGGGGGCAGGCACAGTCGCGGCGTGGGGGGAAGAAGTGAGGGGGCCACTAACGGGGTCGAGAGGCAAGAACAAAGAAGAAGTTGCATGGGCTCCACCTGGGGTATTGCAGTCGGGTATCTTGGAGGCCTGGAGAAAGAGGGGGGGTCTTTACCCTCAAGAAGCAGAGTTCCGTGGTGGAGCTGGCTGTGCTCCCTTATTCATTCAATTCTGGAGCCAAGCCCTATTTGTGTGCTAAGCTCAGTGGAAGACTAAGCGAATTGCTGTGTCCCCAGTGCCACACTTAAGATCTTAGGCTCAAGGGGCGCCTGGGTGGCTCAGTCGGTTGAGCGTGGGACTCGATCTCAGCTCAGGTCTTGATCTCACCGTCATGAGTTAGAGCCCAGCGTTTTCTGTTTTTTGTTTTTTTTAAAAAAAGATCTTGTCCTCAAGGAGGTTGCAGACTGGCCGGCAAGGTGGCATGCATAAAAATACATAAAATTCAAAAGAGAGATTGTGGTCAATTCAGGTAATGTTGAAAGGGAGTTTGGATAACCAAAAAGCATTGCATCTTAAGAGATAATGATGGGGCGACCATTTATTAGGTACTTTTAATTTTATTTTATATTTTTAAGATTTTATTTATTTATTTGAGAGGGAGAGACGGAGAGAGAGCACAAGCCAGGGGGAGGGGCAGAGGGAGAAGCGGACTTCCCAAGGAGCAGGGAGGACCTGAGATCCCAGGACCCTGATATCAGGACCTGAGCCGAAGGCAGACACTTAACTGACTGAGCCACCCAGGTGCCTCTTATGATGTACTTCTACAACAAGCACTTTATATGTGTTATTTAATGCTCATGAGAGTGTCATTAATTCGGTACAATTGTTATCATTCTCATGTTACAGAAGAAGAAATTTAGACTCAAAAACATTAACTTGCGGGGCCAGCAAGAGGAAAAACCAGAACCCAAATTCAGGTCTATGGGATGCCAAATCTTAGCAGGGGTCGGGGGGAAAGAACTACAAATAGTTACAAATACTTACTGAGCATCTATTGTGCACCAGGCTTTTTTCCAGGTGCAAGGAATCTGGCAGTTTCCTCAGCCTGAAATGCCTTCCCCTGGTCTCCGCAAGCCCCAAAAGGGAGCTGAGAAAAAAAGAGGGTGGGTGGGATATGGGGAGGGGGGAGAAGCTGAAGTTGGGGGGACAGGATGGGAGAGAGTGGGGAGGCCACAGTGGAGGGAAACTGGCAATGTGGGGGAGGGGGAGGCCACAGCCCCGGCAGCCCTGTCCTATCAGCATATCTGGGAAGGGGGTGGGGTGCGTGGAATTTCTGGGAAGGAGAGGGAACAGAGGTGTTTTGTCCTGAGGTCTTTGTCCTCCTTGGGGGTCTGTTTGCTTAGTGTCTTCGAAG
The DNA here is from genome assembly GCF_009762305.2 of Zalophus californianus. Classification (NCBI taxonomy): domain Eukaryota; kingdom Metazoa; phylum Chordata; class Mammalia; order Carnivora; family Otariidae; genus Zalophus; species Zalophus californianus. The sequence continues at coordinate 25,616,421 of NC_045604.1, forward strand.
TCAGGGGTGGGAGCGCTAGGCAGGAGAGGGGGTGGGCATGGGGGAAGGCTGCTGGGGAAGAATCTAGGTGGGAAGAGAAGGTCTGTTACCCCTGCTCCAAAGAGACCCAGACTCTGGGCTGCAGAGTCCATGCAGCAGGGCCCTTCTCCTTACCTGCTAGGGAGCTTCATACCAAAAACATTCCAGAAAGCAGGCTCAGAGAGATGACGCTGGGCCCCCCAGGGCAGAAGGCTGGAGCCCTAGGAATATTTAGTGCCACATCAGCGCTTCCGGAATGTGAATAACCGAGACAACAGACTTGGGGGGGGGGCGGGTGAGGGAGCGAGGCGGGGGGCAACTGGGAGACAGGAAGGGCCTTCTGAAACCAAGACAAGAAACGTCTCCATCAGAATCCTGTCCCATTCTTGGTCCTTCCCTGGGGCAAGTCCACCCAGACTGTCCCTGAGTAGAAATCCCCTTGCTGGGGAGTACCGAGACTCCTCTGTGTGGAGGGAGGGAAACCCCCCTGGCATGGCAGCCTGTCCCCACCATCAGGATGACCCCTTGGTTTCTCCTTCAGCGCATCCATTGGGGGCTGCCTTGAGCCCTCCTGGCGGGGGGGTGGGTGGGGAGGGGAGGCTCACGCGAAGGGAAAATGGCAACCAGGGTGGGCGCGGGACAAAAGATTAGCTGGAGAGCCTGGACAAGTTTAGGCAGAAGGGGGCATTTTTAGGCATTATGGGAAACCACATAATAGATGACAGGGATGGTCTTCTGAAAATGTGAATACACTTGTAGGCTTGTGGCTCAGAAAGCAGCACTGAGACCAACGGGTAGGGGCTTCTGAGGCGCGGGATTCAGATAAGGCCATCACCTGCAGAATGTGTTCCTTCATTCCTTCAAGAAGTATTTGCCTCCAGAGTCCCGGCAGTATGCACTGTTTCAGGCTCTAGGGGATATGTCCGTGAACAAAACTGACAAAAATCTCTACTCTCATGGGGCTGCCATTCTACTGAAGGTAGATAGATAAAGCAATAGTACAATAAAGAAGTAAATTATACTGTATGTTCACAAGTCCTAAATATTAGGAGAATAGGGACGGAGTGCAGGGGTGGAGGGAAGAGGGAATCAAATTCTAAATGATCAGAGAAAGCCTTGCTGATGAGGTGGCATTTGTACAAAGACCTGGAGGGAGTAACCCCATGAATATTTGGGGGAACAGTGTTCCCGGGGTAGGGAATAGCCAGTACAAACCGTGAGGCTGGAGCAGAACGGGTAAGGAGAGCGTGGTGGAAATACGTAAGAGAGGTAAGGAGGAGGGCGCCTGGGTGGCTCAGTTGGTTAAGCGACTGCCTTCGGCTCAGGTCATGATCCTGGAGTCCCGGGATCGAGTCCCGCCTCAGGCTCCCCGCTCAGCGGGGAGTCTGCTTCTCCCTCTGACCCTCCCCCCTCTCAAGCTCTCTCTCTCTCTCTCTCATTCTCTCTCTCAAATAAATAAAATCTTAAAAAAAAAAGAGAGAGAGAGGTAAGGAGGAGTGAGGGCGGAGATCACATAGGGCCTTGCGAGCCATTATTCAAACTATGGCTTTTATTCTGAGTGAAATGGGGAACCAGTGGGAGGTTCTGAGCAAAGGGGGGGAACGGCGGCGTGATCAGACTTTTTTTCCTTTTTAAAGTTCCTCTAGCTGTGTGTTGAATATAGCTGGGGGGTGGGGTGAGGGTCAACGATTTTTGGCCTGAAGGACTGAAAGGAGGACTTCCGTTTGCTGAGACAAAAAAGGGTACAAGTGAAGAGCTGTGGGGGAAGCGAGCGAGCCCTTGGACCTCAATGCAGATAAGAGGTACAAAGAGTCTGGAATTTGGGAAAGAGCTGTGAGTCGGGTGAGTGATAGAGATTTAGCAGTTGTTGAAGAACTTTCTGCTTTGCGTGCAGGCTAGACAATCTGCAGAATCCCTGAGTTATGAAGATCCTAGGGTTTTTATTGAATCAGAGGGCAGGTGTTTCCATAGCTGATCAGTCCGCCGGAGAGCTTCAAAGTGGGGGAGGTGGCTGGTGCTGAGCCAGGCAGGCAGTTTTGCCTGGTTGGAGTCAGCTGTCTTCTCTTGAAGAGGACCCAGGGCTTTCTCTTAGGGATGGGGAGAAGGTGGGAGGGAAATGGTCCTTCATATAGTTGAACCTTCCTGAGACTCGGTTTCCCCATCTGCACAATGAGAGGACTGTACTAAACCCTTCTCAAGGCCGTCCAGCGCCGAAACTTTGGCCCTGCACGTCTTCAGAGGCTTTCACAAAAATGTTGGGAATGTCGCCCTTGGGCCAGGGCCCTGCCTCTGACATTGGCAAAGGGGATGGAAGTCGCCTTGTGCCACCAAGGCCGGGAGAAAGAGCCAGCTCCTCTGTTCCTGTGTTTCGGAACTTCCTGCTTCAGATCATGGGGGAGCTTGAGCGCTGCCCACAGAGGGCCAGGAAATCTGCATTTTAACAAGGACCCGTAAGCTACCACTTACTCATACTCACCTGGAGTAAGTTCTCAGCCTTGGGTGTGATTGGAGCCACTTGCCAGGCTTGTTAAGACACAGATTCCCTGGCCCTCCGTGGGCAGTGCTCTAGCTGCCGCCTTTAGAGGAATCTCACACCGCTGGGCATGCAGCTTCTCTCTGGAAACGAACCTTTCTCTGTCATTCTGCCTCCTTCTGGCTCTAAAATTCTTCCCTCACTGGAATCCCCCATCCTTTTAAGTCATCTCTTCCCGGGTCTCTCCAGTCCTCTCCCCAAGCTAATCCCACCTTCTCGATGTCACAGTGTCACTGTTTCCCCTCTCCGGGGGCATTTAGGTCAAGCAGGGGGAAATGAGTCATCCTTGGGTGGGGGAGGGGGCTTCAAGTCCATAAATGGGCAAACGCTCTGATTTCAGGAAAAGTCTGGTCTCTCCCCTCTCTCATCCTCCTCCCCCAGAGGAATTCCCCAGAGACAAGGAAGGCATGGGGTGGGGAGGCTGGCTTTGACCAGTGGAATTCTAGAAACAGCAGAGCTTTTTAGGGAGATAGGTTCCAGTCTGACTCAGCTTCCCTGATAAACAGACACTGCCGGCCAGGATTTTCCCAGCCCAGGAGGTCAAAGCCCCATTTCCGGGTGCAAGTGTTCAGCTCTCCCTTTGGAGTTGAGGGCCCAGCCAGTACCACCTCCCTATGGCACTGGGTGGGGGTGGGGGGGGGATGGCTCTGCACAGCGAGGCCTCTGGACTCAGTTACTGTCGCAGGACTGGCCACACTCCCCACCTGGAAGCTGGAGGGGAAGGGTGCCATGACCTTTCACAGCTCCCCAGCCCAGACTCTGAATCACCCTCCTCGCTTGGCCTGCGGTGTCTCTCAGGCTTCCTGCTCCCCGGCTGTGATCACTGCTGTGCCCACCAAGCAGGTGGGTGCTTGCTTGGTTGCAGCTTCACCCTCGGAGCAGGCCCGCCGCTGGCATGGATCTTCCCTCTGTTAAGGGACACTGCTGGTTCTGCCTCCCACCCCAGTGCCCAGGCCCCTGTAACTGGAAAAGCCATGGGAGAGGCCAGGTGGTGCCTGAGGAGAGCTGGGTGGCCCGCCAACAAGCCTCACCTGGTGGCCAAGTTTGAGTCCTTCTCACCATTCAGGGTCTGGGCCGGCTCTGCTGCAGAAACCTTGCTTACGACAGGCTCAGGAGGCTCAGGGGCAGACTCGCAAAGCTCCAGATACAATCAGAATGCCAATTCATTGACTTATAATGAAAAATGTAACTGCTGTGGGGCGCCTGGGTGGCTCAGATGGTTAAGCGTCTGCCTTCGGCTCAGGTCATGATCCCAGAGTCCTGGGATCGAGCCCCGCATCTGGCTCCTGGCTCTGTGGGGAGCCTGCTTCTCCCTCTGCCTCTCCCCCTGCTCATGCTCGCTCTGTGTATCTCTGTGTCTCGAAAGAATAAATAAAATCTTAAAAAAAAAAAAATGTAACTGCTGTCAAACCAACCAGATATTTGGGTTTGCTGATGAGCATGTTCACTGTATGGGGGCCGTTTCACGTAAGGGGAAGCCAAAGTTCAACAGGAAGGTAACTCCAAGAGCACGGAAGGCGGGCCAGGAATGCTAGCGGAATGGCCTTCATGGACTGCCAGGCTGGCCTCTGCCAGGACACCCTTCCCCAGCACAACTCTGGAGAGAACCCCACACACATCTTTGGTGCCACAGAGACCATCTCACGGGCTTAGCGCATCCTTTCTTGAGGCAGAGCACATTGCAACTCTTCACAGTCCCTCTCCTAGTTCACACCCCACCAGTCATATTGCTTTAGGGCTTAAATGAAACAACTCATCCACTCACCCTGTGAGCAATACCTCATCAACGAAAACCGAAGGAGTGAGAGTAGGTGCTCAGTAAATGTTTAATAAAGGGTCTCCACCTGCTTTGTGGGCCCCAGCCCCTTATAAAGGGGAATCTGATAAATCAGCGAAAACCCATCCCCTCATAAACCCATCAACACGTATTGAGAACTTATTATTGTTCTAGGTGCCGTGAAAAATACAGAAGCAATAAAGGGAAGGTCCCCTCCCTCAAGGAATTACTATATAATAGAATTGAAGCTATAAATGAACACCTACAGGATGATCGTGAGCAGCACAAGTGGGTGTGCCAAGGGGGTGTGTCTGGCACAGAAAATGTGTAAGATCCTCAAGTCCCACTGGACTTGGTTGTGATGGGACCACTCGTGTGGATGAGGGATAGACGCCTGGCTGTTTGGGGTCCTCACTCTTTGGTCATGAGATTCGTCAGTAAAGGGTTAAGCCCTGCTGACTGGGGGCTCCAGGCGCCCAGGTCCTGAGGCAGGCTCTCTCTTGAGGCCACCAGCTGCAATGTGAGAAAGCCACAGCCCATGTTAGACTCACTCCCACCCCATCTAGCTGTCACGGGAAACAGGGAGGGTCAGAAGGAACAGACACACATCAGGTAGGGACAGGGGACAGAATTGGTTACCTCCCTCCCTCCCTGCCAGCCCTGGTTGGGGGTAGGGTGGGGCAGCAAGCAGCAGGCTCACCCATTCTTTTCTCCCTTCCTGGAGGGGTTTACCTTCTTTCTTTCTTTCTTTACTTTAAAGAGCTATTTATTTATTTTAGAGAGAGAGAGAGAGAGAGAGAGAGAGAGAGAGAGACCAAGCAGGGGGGAGGGGCAGAGGAAGAGGGGGAGAGAGAATCTCGAGCAGACTTACAGCCAAGTGCAGAGCCTGATGCGGGGCTCGATCTCACAACGCTGAGAGCACAACCTGAGCGGAAATCAAGAGTCGGACACTCAACCAACCAACTGAGCCACCCAGGTGCCCCTGCTTTACCTTCTTTAGATACCTCTCAGAGCCTCAAGATGAGGCAGAGTTGCAATTCTCTCTCTGTTTCAGCTGAGTCAGCTTGGTCCACTTGTGTCCCATGCCCAGGCCCCTTGGGTCAGCATCTCATTAGACCCACTTTTCCACCCCTATTGGGGCGGTGGGTAAGACCCAGCCTCAGCTTCCTCCCCTCCCACTACTTGGCTCAGAAAGAAGAACCAGCTTGGAATCACATTAAATGATGGGTTCAGTGTCGTCCCATCCCCACCCCAAATTAATTTTAGGGGCAAGGGAGCTGGTACTGATCATCACCGAAGTCTCTGGTGTTGCTCTAGAGCCCCAGTTCCCAAAGACTGGTCCAGGGGACCCCTAGGGGTGTTCCCCAAATCCTTCCAGAGGACACATAAGGTAAAAACTTACTTTCTAATAATATGACAATATCATTTACCTCTTCACTCTCATTCTCTAAGTGTACAGTGGAATTTTCCAGGGGCTTCATGATGTGTGATGTTACAATAGACTGAATGCTGAAAGAGATGTGAGGATCCAATTCTGTCCAACAATGTGAATGGATTTAACTCTGTGAAGTGTACACTTAAAAATGATTAAGATGTTGAATATTTTGCTACGTATTTTTTTACCATTTTTTAATTTTCAAGAAAAGAATCTAGCTTTCTTTCATTAAGCCAGACATTAAAAACATTTGCAAAAATGTACAACAATGCCTCTCTTCTCACTATTTTTGTTCATTTGTTTTTGAAAATAGAGTTTATTTTTGGAGAAATATTTTGTTCATGTAAACACATGAGTTATTACTATTACTTTTTAACTGTTATTTGAAAATAACAAATATTTTTTAAAATTTGTTTTAATTTCTAATCTGGTAAACATCAACTCACCCACATAATGGCTCTTTGAGTGTCCTCAATAATTTTCAAAGTGTAAAGTGATCCTGAGACCAAGACATCTGAAAGCCATTGCTCTAGTGAGAAGGAATAGAGCAGGTGGGGTTGCCGGATGAACTACAGGATGCCCATGTGAATTTGAGTTTCAGATAAATGAGTAAAGTATTAGTGTAAGATTTTTTTTAAACATTTTATCTATTTATTTGTAAGACAGAGGGAGAGCACAGCAGGGGGAGCAGCAGAGAGAGAGGGAGAGGCAGACTCCCCACTGAGCAGGAAGCCCAATGTGGGGCTCGATCCCAGGACCCTGGGTTCCTGACCTGAGCCGAAGGCAGATGCTTAACCATCTGAGCCACCCAGGCGCCCCAACTGTTTTTATTTTTTTCAAAGATTTATTTATTTTAGAGAGAGAAACCACACGCATGAGCAGGGAGAGGGGCAGCGGGAGAGGGAGAGACTCTCAAGCAGACTCCGCTCCGTGCGTGGAGCCCAACATGGGGCTTCATCTCACGACCCTGAGATCATGACCTGAACTGAAACCAAGAGTCGCACACTTAACCGACTGAGCCACCCAGGCGCCCCATGTATTAGTGTAATATTGCCTGGAATGTGCTGAACTAAAAAATTATTTGTTGTTTATCTGAAATTCAAATTTATTTCTTTTTATTGTTTTTTTATGTAGGCTCCACGAGCAGCGCGGAGCCCAACATGGGGCTTGACCTCAGCTGAGATCAAGAGTCGGAAACCCAACCAACTGAGCCACCCACAGGCGCCCCTGAAATTCAAATTTAAATGGGCGCTCTGTATTTTTATTTGTGAAATCAGGCAACCCTGATGGCAGGAAAGATTTAGGTTAGACTGAGAAGAATTCAGGTCAGACAATGGGATTCTGACCCAAGAATGGGAGGAGAATTCCCTCTCCTGGACAGCTTTTCAGAAAGCAACTGTGCCACGGGCCTCTGTGCGTGGGGCTAAGGGTCACAGCCTGGGGGGACAAAGGATCTTCCATGAGCTGGGCCCCAAGACTCGCCCACCCTCCCAGAAACCTAGGCGAGGCTGAAGAGCCAAAGTTGTAGAAAGTGAAACACCTCTTAGGTTGCTGTTATTTAAAGAGGGAAGTGACGGTGGGGGGGGGAGTGATGAGTGGGTGGGGGCAGGGTAGGATGTCAAAAACATGAGGCAGTGAGGTCATTCACCTCTCCTCTCCCGGTGAGCTCTGCTAAAAATAGTTGGGGTTGAGGTCGAGTCAAGGGCGGCTGGGAGGCTGGGGCGGGGGGGGGGGGGGGGGGGCGGTTGACTCTGGGTGGGGCTGTGCAGAGGTACAGCTGGGGTGGTTGGGGCTTCGGGCCAGGCGGCAGGAAAACCTAAGAAGTTTGGGTCTAGAAATAAACAGAAACCAAGAACTGGCTTCGGGAGGAGCCCAGAGAAAGGCCCTCCTGTCCAGCTAAGAGAACGGAGGGAGGTTGGGCCAGTGATGTGTCCCTCTTCCCATCAGCCTCGGGGAGCTCTAAGAAGCCCTTTCCATGAAGAAAGGCAGTTGTGCCCCTGAGATAAGACTTGCAGGGAGGTGACCATGCTTTTAAATTTTTTCTACTCCGTCCTTGACATTGTCCCCAGCCCTGAGGATCCCGGATTCATGGAAATGTGGTCCCTGCCCTCCAGAGCCTGCAAGTCCAGGGGAGGAGACAGCAGCATAAATCCCATAGGATCCCATGAATTCACTGTGACAAAGAGTTTATAATGGAAGGCCCAAGCGAAGCTGGGCCTCTCCCTCGGCAACCCCCCAGTCCTGGGCCAGGCTGCAAACCTGCAGAGAAATAGGGCGAGCTCCAGACCCCTCCTCTGCTCAGCTTTGCCACCTGCAGCAAAGAGAAAGAACCTGGTTTGGGAAAGAACAGAAAAAGGACAGGTTTTCTCTCTGGAGCCTTCTCCTTCACCTATCACAGCTTAGGAAAAGGAGTTAGATGCTTTTTCAGAGCGTTTGTAAACACCATTATGGCTTTCCGTTAAGAGGGAAGTGGGCAGTGGGAGGGGGCTGGCCTACTTTGACCCTGGGGGTCTGGGACCCAGCTTGAAGTCACAGAACACATGGAGGCAGGAGATGGTTCCTCCTTCCTGGAATCTAGAGCTTATGGGACCAACACGGACTGAGCCCCTCCGGCCAGCAGCCAAGGGGGGATACCGAGTCCAGAGCTCTAGCCTGCTGGGTGCACAGTCCTTAGAGGGGTCAGAGAGTGACCAGGCAGTGCCTGACAGGGTTCTGAACACGGCCGGGTGGAGGGAGCAAGGCCCTCTGCCAAGGTGCACCAGGGGAAAGCTTCTTGAAGGGAGGGAGCTGGGCCTTGCCAGCTGAGTAGTTTTCTAGGTCAAGTTAAGGGGGTTTTAGGAAGCAAGAATGTCTTGGCAATTTAACCCTGACCTCAAATAGTCAAGTGTGGTGTCTGTGTGTAAACCTCATCCACTTAGCCACACTCTATCCTGAACCCTGCCTCCTCTCCCACCACATTTTATTCTCACGGGTGTGCGCTGCTGCCAGGGGAGGAGTCTGCACTCACCTGGAGGGAGAGGAGGCGGCCAGGGCCTCTTTCTCTGTCCCTTGGGTTCCTGGGGTTCAGGGTTCAGGTTCCAGGCCTGGTTTCTGCCCCTGTTCCTCCCCTCCTGCAAGTCACAGCCTGGCCGTCTGGCCCTTGTCTGCCTTTGCCAGGACGGAGGCCTCTAGAATCACAGCTCACCGCGGGGGGCCAGGCTAGGTGTGCCTCCGCAGAGCAGCGGCAGGGGCCCGCTGGGTACGGGCAGGACCGGTCTCCCCAGCAGCCAAGAGCAGCCGTTTCTCCCGTGTGTCCTCCCCACTGGCAGGCAGACTGTGCTGGGCTTCTCTGGGGCCCCATGTTGGTAGGAGAGCCTAGCAGGACTCTGTCCAGACGGGCTCTGTGACCTTGAGCAAGTCGCTGGACCTCTATGGGCCTTGACCTCCTATGTGTTCAGTCATAAGGCTTTCTCCGGGGTTTGTGGGAAGCAATGTACGTGTGAGCATGTTCGGGGAGCTGTCAAGCACAGCTCTTGGAATGTGCCCTAGGCCCCACAGTTTGGACAGGGAGACTGTCTCAGCGTTTAGTTTTCAGACGTCAGCTCTCACCCTGACCTGGAGTCCAGGGATGGCCTGTAGGAAGTCCTGGTGCCAATTTGCAGAATTTTTGAGGAGGTCCCTTTTTCTGGGAAGAGAATGCAGTTTTCCATCAGGCTCTCAAGGGAGTCCATGAGTGAAAACCTATGAAGAGTCACGGCCTGAGCCTTGGGCTCCCATCATGGGGCTCGTCGGCCAGGGAAGCCCCTCACAGCCAGGCAGGCAGAGAGAACTGCAAGCCCTTGGGGACAGCAGTTACACAGGCCAGGGTGACCCATGTGTAGCCCTCCAACCTGAACATGGCTAAGCAGTCACGTGGTTCCAAAAATGCCAAGGAGGACTCCCAAGTTCAGGGCAGGCCAGCCAGACAACAGGGCTCCCGAGAGTTTCCTTATGCCAGTCTGGGGGGTGATGTTTCACGACCGCTCCGTGCTGACCGGGCTTCGGCCACAGCGCCATGCCCCCTTCTAGACTCCATGTTCCAAGAAGAATTCAGATCAATGGAGATGTTTGCAGAGGACACGGGCCAAACTGTCAAATGGTTTTAAAACCAATCTGAGGAGGACAAACTGAGCACTGAGGGTATTTGGCAACTACTGAGCAAAGAATTCGAGAATGGATCGGGATTGGGAGTGGACGTCACATTCCTGAAGCGCTGTCTAGTGGATTCTACAGGCAGAGAGATCGTAATTCGGCAAAAAGAAATACTTTCTAATACTGAGCTCTGTCCTGCATGAGGTGGATGGACTGGGACTCATCACTGCCCCGCCTGCTTGTCCTGCTGGAAGGGAATAAATTGCAGGGTCTAAGCTCTATGCCGGAAGAAGATGAGAAAGAACAACAACCATGCAGGGACTTGGGGACAGTGGGTGATGCCCTGGGGAGGTGGGTGGGGCAGGGTAGCAGGGCGGGAGCGAGCAGGCCCCTGTGGCGTCTGCTGGCTTTCACAGGGGAGTCTGCTGTGACCGCCTGGGGTTGCTGAGCTCCATGGACCCAGATGCGGGGTGCTGCGCAGAGCGGGCATCAGGCTGGGCAAGGACAGAGGAAACTGGCAACCGAGGAAGCCTGGTCTCCAGCCCCTGTGGAGGGCAACTTGGGCTGGCATGGGCTGGGCCCAGGGTATGGGGTTGGGAAGATGGCTCATTGGTGAGTCACCTGCAGCCATTGTCTGCTCCTGCCCCCTCTGGGGGAGGGTGGCTGGGGGAGACAAAGCAGCTGGCCCGCCGGGCCTGTGAGGACTGGTTCCCCACTCCCGCCCTTCCACATCCGGGGGCCATCGGAGCTTGGCCCACCACCCAGGAAGGCAGGGCTGCTGAGCGGGCTTTGGGTGGGTATGGCTGGCGGAGGCTGCCCGACTCGGCTCACCCCTTGCTGAGGGCTTGCGGTGGTCACGCAGCGGGCCTGTGGGAGAAGCCGCCGGGCCCGCACAGCAGAGGGAGCTGGAAGGTGTGCCGCCTGTCTAGGGATCACGCCTGAGCCGGAGAGGCGCAGCCTCCCGGCCACACCCTGCCTAAACTCCTTCCAAACCGGCTCTCACCTAGCAGGCCTGTCGAGCACCCCACCCTCCCTCGGGGCCCCAGGGGAGCCTGGGAGAGCCAGGGTAACTCGGGGTTGGTGTCCACGGTGGCCACCCCTGCCCCTCTCCAGTGCCTGGTCGGGTCCGAGGGGCAGGGCTGGCCTCCTACCCGCCCATCAAGCCCAAGTCTGGGTCCCTGATGTTTCCTGGGGTCGGAGGTCACAGAAGTGCAGGTGACAGACAGGGTTGTTATCTGTATGGGGAAACTGAGGTCTGCAGAGGCAGAGACATGTCTCCGTGAGAAGGTGGCGGAGGGAGGACCCTGTGGGAGGGGACTGTTGCCCTCCCAGGCCCCCGCAGGCCTCCAACTTGGGAAAAGTCGGAGGTTGAGGGCTACCTTGCAGTCTTGCTGTTGCCTCCTATCCGAAGGTTCTGGAGCTTAGGGGCTGCCCTCGGGGGGGTGGGGGGGGAGAGCAGCAGGGGCTTCGGAGCCAGACAGACATGGGTCAGAAGCCAGGTTCCTGCCCCCTCCTGCCAACAGGAGCTTGAGAGGTGCCTAGACCTCACTGAGCCTCAGTCTTCTCGGCTATAAGATGATGATACTATCCATCTCACGCCGCAAAATGTTTTACATCTATCCTCCCGCTCAACTCTGCGAGCAACACGGAGGGAGCCACCGTCCTGTCCGCTCCGCAGGTGAGAGCAATGAGAACGCAGGGGGAGAAGCCCAGCCACGCCGGGCAGGGTCCTGGGATCCCGGCAGGCAGGAGAACCGTGCCTGATCCGGGGCCATGGCCTTGACCCTGCTACACTCTGCTGTCTCCAAGGATGGCTGGGAGAAATGACGTGGGGCCGGGAGCTAGAAGGACAGAGTGTGGGGAGCAGGGAGCCGAGCCCCGTTTCTGTGAGGGGAAGAAGGACGAGGGGCTTCTCGGGCAAAGGGTGCCAAGAGGGTCCCAAGCAGAGGCAGCCGAGGGGGCTGCTCGGAGGGCAGGGACCCACCCCGAGGGCCCCCAGCTGTGCCTGTGGCTTCGGGTTCGTGGAAGGGGAAGGACTGGAAGTCTTGAAGCCGCTGACAGCAAAAGACAGCAAGCTGGGGATGGTGTGGTGAAGGTGGCCCCTTGGTGTCCATGAGCCGGTGGGGCTGAGGAAGGTATGCCAAGCTGCTGACGGTGCTTTCCTCTGGAGCAGGGGTCTTGAGGGATAATTTTACTCTCTACACCCCTCTGTTGTTTGCAGTTTTTCGATGACTGTGCATGATTTGAATTTTCTTTTAAAGGAAGAATAAGACTGAGGGGCCATAGGTCAAATGCTAATAGTGGGGGGACCACTTGTGGTTTGAGTCTCCTTGTTTTGTTTTGTTTTTTTAAATATTTTATTTATTTATTTGACAGAGAGAGAGAGAGAGACACTAGAGAGGGAACACAGCAGAGGGAGTGGGGGGAGGGAGAAGCAGGCTTCCCGCTGAGCTGGGAGCCCGATGCGGGGCTCCATCCCAGGACCCTGGGACCATGACCTGAGCCGAAGGCAGACGCTTAACTGACTGAGCCACTCAGGCGCCCCTTGAGTTTCCTTGTTAAATTTTCTCTTTTTTGTTTTAAGATTTTATTTGAGAGAGAGAGCGCGCGCATGCACACAAGTGTGGGGAGGGGCAGAGGAAGAGGGAGAGAGACAAGCAGACTCCCCACTGAGTGGGAAGCCCAAAGCGGGGCTTGATCTCACCACCCTGAGATCATGACCTGAGCTGAAGTCAGATGCTTAACTGACTGAGCCACCCAGGAGCCCCTCCTTGTTAAATTTTCTACAACAAACATGTATTAATGATACTCAAAAATATTTTTAAATGAGATTACATCTGTAACATGTCTAGAGTTGCACTGTCCCAGTACAAACTTCCACCGTGATGGAAATGTTCTCTGCCTGTGCTGTCCAATACGGCAGATGCTGGCCACACATGGCTATGGGGCACTTGAAATGTGGCTGGTGCAGCTGAGGAGATGAATTTCTAATTTTGTTTAATATTGACTCATTTAAATTTAATTTTAAATAGCCCTGGCTTGTGAGGGTCCAATAAGACTGAACGATAATGCTGGGTCTTAGGAGTCAGCTTCCTGCCCCACCACCATCTGAGCCCCGCTGACAAGAGCTTTCTCCCCTACCCTCTCCCTCCTCCCTGGCTTCAGAGCTTCCTCTACGAAGCGTGGAGTCAGGGCCCCATCCGCCTCTCCCATACCATCTGACCTTCCATCTTTGACCATGCACAAACCACGGTCGTGCCTCCATCAAACCCCTCCCTGTGTGTGTCATGGTGGGGACCTCTCCTACAGGTGAGAGCCTAGGCTCAGCACCCCCTGACTGTGGTGATCTTGGGCAGTCACCTCCTGTTTCTGGGTCTCAGTTCCCTCATCTGTATAATGGGAGTATTGGCCAGAGATTCCATCAAGGCACCACGGCCCTGCAGCTAACTGCTGAGGTCACAGGGTGGGGTCACGGGCATGACCAGCTGTACTGGGCACTGTTGGGAAGAGGGACTCAAGTAAGGCAGCGAAGTGGACTTGCGGGGGCTCTGGGTTGGGTGAAAAACATGTGACAAAGGATGTGTCATCGAGCAAAGAGAACTTGGCCAATCCAGCTCCCCTCTGGCAGTTACCTGCTCTTCCTTAGATCATAATTCCGTATTAGCAGTTACCAAGCTGTATTTTCATCGGTCTATATTTATCTTTATTTAAGGGTAGATTTCGAGATGCTCAAAGAGGAAAAGTTTGTGCAGCTCACCTCAGCATCGTCCATCTGTTACACAAAGCAGATATTCATACGGGTTTGATGAACAGAGAAAAGAATGGCTCGTTGGGACCCCCCCAGCCTTTCCCCTCTGGGACTGAGCATTATACTCTGGGGCTTGAAGGACCCCGCCTTGGGAAAACACAGAAAGCCAGTGGGGTTTGTATAAGTTTTGTCTTCCATTTCTGACTCTTTGAAAGTTGTTTTTTTTTTTATCAACTCCCCCCAGCCCCCCACCCTAATCTTATCTTTCTCTGGCAGAGTAAAGAGTTTAATGGGATAAACTAATTTATACTAAGAGGTGACTGGCTGATGGTTTTACCCCTCCTCAGGTCACCTGCCTTGCACGTGAAGAAGCAACACTTAACCATGGGTGTCAGGCTTGCTATGAGCGGTGGTGCTGTCCTCAAGCCCAGCTCTGTCCCCGCTCTGCCATTCACCAGCTGTGCCCATGAGTAAGTTCCCCCATCTTGCTGAGACTCAGTTTGCTCATCTGTAGGGTTTGCCACACTCCAGGGCTGAGGTGAAGATCAAATGAATCAGTGCACACAAAATTTTTTAGCTGAAAAGGTCCCAGACAGAAAAAGGGATTGAAATTGCCATGACTTTGGGCCAGGCTGAGGCTTTCCCACACCCTCAAATCATACCTGAATAGACCATGGCTGTGTGTGGAAGCTACCACCTCCTTTTTAATCTTACAGCTGTCAAGCAGAGAGGAGAACCCTGGTATCGCTTTCATCTGTAGCCCCACCGCTGGGGGAAGGCGAGAGGGAGGCCAGGATGCCCCAAGGAGCCCACCAGGCTCCTCTCACTCCCCTGAGACACCTGGGCTCCTCCTCCCCGCCCCCCAGCCTGAGCATCCAGCAGTGAGGACCCCTGTGGTGGTTAGAATGTGGGCCTTGAGGGCGCCTGGCTGGCTAAGTCGATAGAGCATGCCACTCTTGATCTCATGGTCATGAATTCAAGCCCCACACTGGGCGTGGAGCTGACTTTAAAAAAAAAAAAGAACCTGGGTCCCGGACCTCTCATTGCTCAGTCTGACTCCTCTGTCAGCACATGGTACTGCTCACAGACGTCAGCCAAGCCAAGCCTCCCCTCCACACTGTAGGGGGCCTGCCCTTGAGTTAGGTTCATGCAGGGACACCTCTTTGGATCTTCCCTGAGACTCATTAGTGACATCAACCTCTCCATCCTAAGTTCTCCATTTGTGTAGCTTGGAGACACTGAGGCCCCAGAGAGGTTCCATGACCTGCTTGGTATCACACAGCATAGCTGAGCGTTAGCCCCCAAGCCCCAGAAGTTCTGGGGTGGGCGTTTCCTTTCCTCTCTGAAAGCTGTCCTCATTCCTGCCCCTTCCCAGTACAGTGGACTAAGAAAGCCGTTCCCCAGCAACCCACCCTCTGAGGTGTTGGCTGGGCAGCACTGATACCTGAACCACATATCCCTTCCCACCATGGAATGATGCCTTCTACCCGGCCTGCAAACCTGGGACCTGACCCAAAGCCCCTGCTGTAGGACTCTCCCCCTTCTTGCCTCTTACCCATCCTGCAATGCTCTGAGAAACCTCTAAAGCTCTCCATCAGACTGACGCACTCTGTCCCAGAACCTCCCACCCCAGCCCCGGCTCCAGCATTTACCTCTGCCTTCCCTTGTTTCGGAGGGGTGTGTGTGTGTCCGTGTGTGTGTGTCCACTAGGCTGTGAGCTCCATGAGGGCAGGGACCATGTCTTACTTTACTTACTGCTCTGAATCGTGTTTCTGAAATTTAACTGAACCTAAGGTGGGGTGGTTTGGAGGCCACACACCTGGACCCTCGGCCACTAAACTATGATGAGAGTTCCAAGACTAGTAGAGGAGGAAGAGGAAGGAGAAGAAGGAAGGAGACCCCCTTTTAGCCCCTTTCTCCTAAGCAACCATGTTGCATCTCTCAGGTCTTCCCATCCGTGGCCCCACCTGGCTGAGAAGATGAGGAAGAAGTTCCAGTCGGAGACACATAACAGGTCCGTGTTGGTGACTTGTCTCTTGCATGAGTTCATTTAATGCCCAGTTTCGTGGGAAACCCTCTCCTCCTCACCTCCACAGAGCTGGGGACCCAAGAGGGTGGGAACGAGCCAACTCAGCCTTCCTGCAGGAGACCAGAGAGCAGAGCCCCCAGACCAGCCAGAGAGACCCAGATATTTCTGAAGCATTTACTTCAAACTTGTCTCCTGTGAGCTGAAATTGTGGCAAGCACAACCAAAAGGGGCACCTGGGTGGCTCAGTTGGCTAAGCATCTGTCTTCAGCTCAGGTCATGATCCCAGGGTCCTGGGATCAAGCCCTGCATCGGGCTCCCTGCTCAGCGGGGAGCCTGCTTCTCCCTCTCCTTCTGCCTGTCGCTCCCCCTGCTTGTGTTCCCTCTCTCTCTCTCTCTCTCTCTCTCTCTCTCTCTCACTCTGTCAAATAAATAAATAAAACTTAAAAAAAAAAAAAAAGACAACCAAAGGAAGGCAACCAAAGAACCTTTAGCTGGAAGGTACATGGGCAGCAGAGCCCAGGCACCTGATCAGAATTCAGGGAATCTCCTCTGGGTGCTTTTGGAAGCAGAGCCAGCTTGGTGGGTTGCTGCCTGGATCTGGTGCACAGTGGAGGGGACCTGTCCAGCACCGCTGGGTCCAGGCTACCTCATCTGGACAGTTGGCCTTGGGAAAGGGGAATCAAAGGCCAGAGATGGGCTGCTGGGGAGGGAGAGTCGCTCCTGGGGAGGGAGAGTCGCTCCTGGGAGGAGCTGAGTGTGGGAGGCAGGGCCGCCATCTCCAGCCTAGACTGCCCTTCTGGCTGACTCAGGTCCTGCCTGCAGGTCTGGATGTGCTGGGGCAAGTCCCAGCCTCCCCACCCTCCCCAAGTGCCGTGCCAGCACACTGGGTGGGGGCCGAGGTGCGTCCTTCCATTTTCATTCGGAGGTTGGCTACAACCCGTCCGGCTGAGGGGTCACTGTTGGCCACTTTTTCAATCCCTGCCCGCAAGGAGGTCAGAGCCCTCTCTGGGGGCCCCAGATGGCCCAGCAGCGGCCTTACAATATCTCCCCTAGGGCAGATCTGGGGGTGGCCTCGGGCAGGCACCCACATCGGACGTCTCCTCTGAGCCTCACAGAAGTCCTGCCACTCGGGTAGCACAAGCATCATCACATTTCAGATGAGGAAACTGAGGCCCGTGACCTCACAGACAGGGAGTGGCTGAGTCTCTGCTCAAACCTGGGCCTCTGGATGCTGATTCCGGAGCCCCCCTCGGGCTGGAGGAGGGAAGGCCCTGCGTACTCGTATACTTGTAGGACCGGGGTGGCCCCGGCAGCTGGCCTGGGCCAAGCGGGCCTCATTCCGTCCTCCCTCAAGCTGGGGCCTGACTCCTTGGGACTGGGGTTTGTCCATAAGACTTAGGTGAAAGGCCTCTGGAATAAGAAGGTTCTCAGCTCCCGGGAAAGGGGAGCTGTGAGGGCCTCTCCTGGGCTGTCGGGGATCAGAGGCCAACTCCCCGAGTCACCCTCAGCCTTGAAGTTTTCTGCAGGGTCTGCCTTTCACTTCCTGGGCAATTCTTCTGCACTTGAACGTCCCCTGGGGTCAGGAACGAAGAGAAAATTACAGCTGCCTTGAGTTAGTCTCTGACCATATTCTAGGTGCTGGCTACAGCCTCGAGGCGCAGAATGTCATCTTTCTTGTACCCCAGACCCACGAGCCCACACTCCTAGCCTGCTCCGAGGGCAGCTGGAGCCTTGTCTAGGGTGAGTGGCAGTGCTGGCATTTGAGCCCAGGTTGGCAGGCTCCAAAGCCCACGCTGTAATACTGGGATCTGGACTTCACTTCATGGCCCCCGCTCTGATGGGGGAATGAAGCCTGCCATGAGGATCCTTCCAGGTGCCCCAGCTCCAGCTCCCTCTTCTTCCACCCTGTGGCCCCAGGTCTCTCCTTCTGCCCCCTCCCTCCCCACCCTAGAATCAACCCAAGAAAACTGGAGTAACCTGGAGCAGCGAGGGGTGAGTCACCTGCCTCTGCCGGTTGGCTGTCAGAGGGCTTGATGTCTGCCAGGGCCCCTGCTGCCGCTGGATCTTTCCGCCGGGCCTCCAGCAAAGCAAGCTCTGCACGGGCACGGTCAACAGTGCTGCTCCGGCCAGCCGCCTGCGTGCCCAGCGCTGCCCGAGTGCGAACACCAGCGCCAGGCCGAGATGCGGTCTCAACTGCCCCCACCAGGGGCTGCACACGGCCTGGCTGAGCCCCCCGGGCCCCCACGGGTGGCGCTGGGGCTCGCAGGACAGAGCCCCTGGGAAGGAGACCGGCCCTGTCGGTCCTGCAGTCTGAAGGAGGATGGTCCCCTGCAGAGCAGGCCACCCCAGGAACCCGCGGTGGGAGAAGGAGGCAGGTGTGGAGTGGGGACAATTCACCCCCTTTTTACAGAGGGAAGGAGAGGCTCAGACACAAGCAAGGAAGTGTCGGTGACCATCGGAGGAACAAAACCCCACTCCCAGTCAGGGCAGAGCAGGGCTTTACTAGCTGCCTCCCCTGTCAACTGAGGCCTGGGTGGCTCCCTCCTTTCTGCAGATGACCCTGTGGCTGGGGCTGATCTGTCCCCTTTTCTTGGACTTGTCACTTTGCAGCTTCAGTTATCAGCTGAGAATGACCCCTGCACTCCCTCCTTCCCTCCTCCCTTTTAGTGCGGACTGGGGTTGGCAGGGACATTTAAGAGCCAATGCGGGGCGGGGGGGGGGGGGGGGGGGACAGGGGGGAAAGCACCTGACCTTGGGGAGGAATGTGGGAAATGTCTGCACCCTGGAGCAGCCACCCCCCACCTGGGGCCCAGGAATGCGGCCCTCAAGGGAGGTGTGTGTGTGGTTGGAAGAGAAGGGGGGTGCAGAGCCCAGGAGTGCCGAAGTGTGGGGTGGCCCCATAAGGTCACCTGCTGAGACTCCTACATGGTTACAGAGGGTGAGGATGAACTAATTCTGCCCTCCAGGGGGCGCCAGCACGCCACTCTCTCGGACCGGTTAGGGAGTGGTCCCTGACTCCTAGGGCCACCTCAAGCCCAGGGCCACAGATGCAGCTGCAACTTGTGACTTCTCAGAGCCCTTTGAAACCAGCAGCTACCACATCCATCCCCCATTACAGATGTGGGAACTGAGGCCCAAGAGGGGAATAGGAAATCGGCCACAGGTGTGCTAATTATGGGCCAGGACTCTGGGATGGGTGCCTTCCCCACACATCCTCCTGGCACCCGGCTCCCTCCTCTCATTAGGAAGATTTGGTGGCACCCCCATCCCCCTCCACACACACACACAAGGTCCTACAGGGTTCCTGCTGGGATTCCAGTGCCTTCTGTGAGTGCCCTGGACTGCCAGGGCCAGGAGCTGCACCCACAGGGCAGAGACTGGGGGCCCGGCCTCCGTGCTCAAAGCCTCACCGCAGCTCCTGGTGAGCAGGTGATCTGTGCTCTGGCTGGACAGCGGATAAGGTCCAGGTAACTCCAGCAGATGCCCCTCCTTGGGACTGCACCGGGAGACAAGGGTGAGTAAGGACTCTGCTGCCCTCTCGTGGCCACACGCGGGGCTTGCCTGATGCTGTCCAGGCCTCGGGCATCTCTCTCCCAATCCCCTCCCCCTGGAAAGGGCTCCTGGCAGCCGGATGGGCTGTCATCGGCTCACTTCCCTACCGCCGAGGCCACAGCTTTGGCTGCACAAAGCAGGACGGGAAGGGTGCGTGATGGTTTGTTCAGCGGTGGATCCTGGAAGAAGGCAGCTTCGGGCCAACAGGGGAGGCCCAATCTGTTACCCAGAATGCCTGGGTGTGGGGAGAGACCCGGTGCTTTCCACAGAGATGGCCCCATCAACCAACACTAGACAGGATGCTCTGAAAACTTAGAGGATATTTATTTTTCAGGAAAGTCCACCACAGCTGACGGGCACTACCCTCCACCGCTCCAGGGGATTTCTCTTTCGCTTTGCGAGAAATGCCCTCTCTTCTTGGAAGTGCCCGTGGGAAGGCTGGGATGTGAAGAGAAACCATACACAACACTCCAGAGCCTTAAAAAAATAAAGCAACAAACAACCTCCTCCACACAAATACACACATACAAAATAAATAGATGTATAAAAGAGAGGCTACGTTCCTCCCATCCTGGCCGAGGGGCTACTTTGGGAGAGTGGGGCTGGGTGGCTCTGTCCCCTTTCCCCCAGCCAGGATTATCCAGAGGCGAAATGGTATGGAAATGCCGGACAGCCGAGAACAAGCCAAGAACAAGCCCTGGCTTCCGGGAGAGGACCAGGCAGGCCCTCTCCCCGGAGCTCAGTGGGGGTAAGGTAACAAAGGAACAAATAAATAAATAAATAAATAGAACCCGTGCTCCCAGAGGCCTAAGGGCTTAGGCTGAGGCTCGAGGCCCCTGGGGCCTGTTTCCCTGAAAAGAGCAGATCCAGGGACAGGCAGAAAGAATCACAGGGAAAACACAAGTCCAAAGCCACCCCCCACCTGGCCTCCAGAGCCTGCATCCTTCATACCCTGGGAAAGGCCTGGCCCAGAAGTGAGCCTCAAACCAGTTCTGGAAGGAGGGGTGGACGGCGCCTACTCTCTGGCCCAGCAGGTGCCCAGAGGGTGGAAGGCCCTACCCTCTCTCCCTGGCATTCTCTGAGGCCAGCAGAACCCCTCCCCACCCCCACCCTTGCCCTCTGACCTCTACCCTGGCCATTTCTGTAGGAGGGAACTGTCCAGCCTCCGGGTTGGGCTCTTCCCTGGAAGGGAGAAGGGTTGGGGCCTGGCCCTCTCCTGCTCCTATTCTTATTGGCCTTCCTGACTTGCCGCATCCTGAGTCAGCTGGGACAAGTCCTGGGGTGACTAAATAATCTGGAACAGTCCATCCTGGTGTCCTCCTCTGCTCCCTTTGGCCACAGATGTCCCCACCGTCTCCGGTCGGGGCTGCCCTCGAAGCTCCCTTCAGAACATCGGGGGGAAGGCGGCAGACAGAAGCGAGAACAGAGAAGGGGGCAGGAGCTGCTAGAATGGACAGTTTGGGCAAGAGGCCAAACCAGACACACGAAGAAGTTCTGGGGACTCGGGAATGCCCGGGTCCCTCCTGGAGAAGCGCGGGCACCCTGGGGCCCCGGGAGAGCATGGGGTGGGGGCGGGCCGGCCGCTCAGCTGGGCAGCAGCACGTGCTCCAGGAGGTAGGTGAGGGAGTCCCAGTGCTTCCAGAGGAGGAAGAGGGCGAGGACCAAGAGGGCGGTGCTGGTGATGCGCAGGCGCGTCTTCATGAGGGGTGTGATGAAGCTGGCGACGGCGGACACGAACACCAGGAGCACGGCCATGAGCGCCAGGATCACATTGATGAGCTTGCCCAGCAGAGCCCGCGCGTTGGCATTCTCCACGCCCTCCAGCTGCACCACCTGCTGCTGCTGCTGCTGCAGCTCCAACTTGGTGACCCGGGTCAGGCAGGACTCCACGGCCTCCTGCGGGGGGTGGGGCGCACGCGGGGGCTCAGGGAGGGTGTGGCCCCCCACCCCCACCCCAGGGGGGCTGCACCCTACTGCCCCTCGGAGAAGGTGACTGCGCCCAGCGGCGGGGAGAGGCTGATCAGCTGCAGCAGGCGGCAGGCCTTTGATTACAACTATTTGGGGACGATGGCAGGAAACAGGAGTGGGGTGTGTGCGTGTGTATGTGTGTGCATGTGCGTGTGTATGTGTGTGCATGTGCGTGCGTGCGTAGGAGACACAGCTGGCCCAATCCCCGGGAGCTCCCTCTCCAGGCAGTCTGGAGCCTGGAAATCCCAACTACTCATTGGCAAGGCTGCCATCAAAGAGCCAGGGGCACAGGAGGCCCCGGCCCATCGGCTCGCACAAACTTGGCTTCGGGCCTGCCTCGCCCCTGTCTCCCCCCCGCCCCACGCTGCCCCCCGCGTGCCCAACTGCCCCGCCAATGGAACAGCCTGCGCCCATCATCCCCCCCTTGGTGGGGCCCTCCCCCTCCGGCGGCTCCCAGCTATCTCCGCACGTCCAGGCCCCCCCACCCCCTGCCCCCAGCCCCAAGGGTCAGGGTCGGGTCGCACCTGGATGTCCCGGGCCCTCTCATAGGACTGGTAGGCCACCTTCTCCTCCATGCTAGCCAGCTCCTGTTTCAGGTTGGTCATCTCATTCTGGTGAAGCTCCGTCAGGTCATTGAGCTGCTCCTCCAGGCGCTCGTACCTGGCCAAGGGACAAGGTGTGACAGCAGTCCTGGCCCCCTCACCTCCCTTCTCTCCCCACAATCCATTTCATTCCGCCACCCACCCAGGGTGTTCAGCCCTGTTCCAATTTTAACAGCAAGGACAATGGAAGTTACTACAGACACAGCCCTGCTTCCATGTAGACACCGGGCCAGGACTTCACGCACATTATCTCGTAGGTTCCCCGCCACCCTCAACCCCACAAGACAAGTACCAATGTCATCCCATTTTACAGATAAGACTAACACACAGAGAGGTGAAGGAACCTGCCAAAGATCAGAGCGCTCACGAATGGAGGAGTCAGGGACTAACGGACTTCAACAGAAGCCTGTGAGCCCTGGACTAAGAGGCTCTCCTGGGCACCAGGGACACAGCGGGACAGACACACGATCCCTGCTCTGCAGGTACACAATCTCCAAACACACACAGTGTGGGCTAGTTCGTTTTCAGGCAGGGTTTCCCTTCGACTTCCCAAAACTTCATATATATAAAGAAGAAAAAGGAAAAGTGCTAATTAAGGAAAAGATGGCCAAGAATCCCAGGGAGCAAGTGCCAAGTGCCATGCGAGAGGCACCGAGCACAAGGGTGGAAGGCGCAGAGGGGAAGGAGGGACCAGAGACTCCAGCATCAGCCAAAGCTTTAAACTGAGCATGCCAGATGTTCACGTACTTTGACTTTACAGGTTTGGACTCATTTAACCTTCAGGAACCCTCGGAGTAAGGATTCATGTTATTCCCGCTGCACAGACAAGGAGACCAGGTGTGGAGAGCAGTATTTTGCTCAAGGTAAACAGCAGAGTAGAGCTGGGCGGGCTGGGGGGGATGAGGAGGTGTGGGGCGGTGGGAGGGCGCCTGGGTGGCTCAGTCAGTTAAGCGCCTGCCTTCAGCTCAGGTCATGATCCCAGGGTCCTGGGATGGAGTCCCGCATTGGGCTCCCTGCTCAGTGGGGAGCCTGCTTCTCCCTCTCCCTCTGCCTGCCACTCCCCCGGCTTCTGCTCTCTCTCTCCCTCTCTTAAATGAATAAAATCTTTAAAAAAAGAAAGAAAAAAAGAAAGAAAAAAGAAAGAAAGAAAGAAAGAAAAAGAAAGAAAGAAAAAGAAAGAAAGAGAAGAAAGAAAGAAAGAAAGAAAGAAAGAAAGAAAGAAAGAAAGAAAGAAAGAAAGAAAGAAAGAAAAAGAAAGAAAAAGAAAAAGAAAGAAAGAGAATAGAGCTGGGGTTTAAACGCAGGTAACTTGGCCTCAGAGTCAGTGCTCTTAATCTTTCCAGATGAGAAGCCACATAGCTGGTCCCTGCCTCAGTTTCCCCTCCTGTACACGGACCCCATAACCACCAAGGAGGGGCATTCAGTGCTCCTGAGACCGGCAGCACCTTCTCCCCACACACAGGTCCCATAACCCTATCTTCCAGAGGCTCTGACCAGTCTGGAGGAAGCCTTCCCAGGGCCTTCCCAGGGCCTCTTCTGGCTCCTTCCAGCAGCCTGGGACCTTTCTACGTGCACCTCCGTCTGCCTCCGCCACCTGGAGTCTGCAGACCGGGGCCCATCACTGACGGCCAGGGCCCCGCGGGCGGGGGCAGCGCCTACCTGTAGCGCTCCTCCTGCAGACACTGGGTCATGTAGGTGTAGTCCCTCTGCAGCTGAGCCTTCAGGTCCTCCATCGAGTCCTCCAGGTGGGACTGTCCGTCCTTGATGTCCCGCAGCTCCTCCAGCAGAGCGTCCAGGTTGCCAGGGGCCCCATACAGCGCGTTCAACTTGGGGCTCCCCAGCGCCCCTGCTGGCCCGGCCCCCGAGTTGCTGCCCGCCCCGGCCGAACTGGCACTGGCGCTAGAACACTCGTCGTCACTGCCGTACTTGGGGCTGGACACCAGGGTGGCACTGCCGCTCAGCGCCCGGGCCGCCTCCTCGGGAGGCCCGTCCTCCAGAGGGTCCTTCAGGTGGGCAATGTTGTCGGCGCTGCCGAACTTGTTGCGGATGAGGCTGGCGAACTCCCGGGGCTTGGACACCACAGCGGTGTGGGTGGCCTGCGAGAGGCCCGAGAGGCTGCCCTTGACGCCCTCCACCACGCCACCCCCGAAGCCACTGATGCCTGCGCGCACATTGGCGCCCACGTCCTTCAGCCCCTGCTGCATGTCCCGCAGCACGTCCTTGGGCTGCCGCGAGGGCCCATTCTGCTCAATCTCCTTCAGGCGCCGGCGGTAGTGCTCCAGCTTCTTGTGCAGCTGTGCGATGGTCTGTGCCGACTTCTGGTTCTTCTTCTCGAACACCTGCTTGATGCGTGAAGCCTGCTGCTTGTCCGCGTTGTTGGCCAGCTTCAGGTACTCGGCCACGTTGTCGTCCCGCGCCTCCTGCTCGATCTTGATCTGCTCGGTGATCTTCAGGATCTTCTGGTGCAGGTGGTCAATGGCAGCCTTGGTCCGCTGGGGGTCCGGGGCCCCGTCTGGCACGTCCAGGCTGATGGGGCCATCGGTGTCACCGTGGCCAGGGCCGCCGGGGAGGCTCAGGGCCACCGGGTCTCCCTTGTCGACCTGGGGGAGAAGGGAAGCAGGGCAAGCATGGGTAAATCGCGAAACCATGGCAGGGGACACAGTGGGGATCTCTCGTGTGTCCCTGGACACCCCCAGACTTGGTTGCTCTGCCTGGAGGACAGATGCAGGATGAACAGGAAGCTTCAGGGCAAGAGTCCAAAATAACAACAACATAGTATTCCTTTTACAGCTACCATTAAAAAAAAAAAAGATTGTATTTCTAAGTAATCTCTGCATCCAAAGTGGGGCTTGAACCCACAGCTCTGATATCAAGAGTGGCATGCATGTTCCACCGATCAAGCCAGCCAGGTGCCCCTACAGAGGCCGTATTTGAAGGGCTCTCGCATCTGTGATCTACCTAATCCTCACAACTTCCCTAAAGTGCAGTCTAGGCAGATCTACCTTTGGCCCAGAGAGTTAAGCAAGTTGCTCAGGGACACACAGTTATGAAAGGATGGAACCTCTGACCCAGAACTCTTGTTCCTCCATCACATGGACTAAGCCGGTCTGAGGCTTCAGGGGAGAGTCACAGGACTGACTTGTCAGGGATGAGAAAACTTGTCCCTCTGGACCCAACCTCCCCAGAAGGCTCCTGCCTGGAGCAGGCCTCTCCCCGAGAGCTATAGTCTGGCCCCACACAGGTGCAGGAAGCCTCCCCGCCCTCCTCACCCCGGCTTCCCTGATGCAGTTCAGCAGGTCGCCGGCCTCTGCTGACACCCCCCCCCGCAGCCCCTCCATCACCTTCCAGCTCTCTTGAGTCGTCAGCAACCTCTTCCGCTTCATGATGGTGGGAGCACCAGGCCCTGCCCAGTCTCCCCGATGCGGGAGAAGAGCACAGCCCCACCCGCCCTGTGGGCCAGGGCCTGGGGACTCGGGTCCCAGGAGCAACCCCCGGGGCCAAGGGCAGCAAGGGCTGGTCCGGGGGCCTGAGGGCAGCAGGGCCCAGCTCAGAGGGGGTGAAGGTGCAGGAAGGAGGAGACAGCCCCTTTCCACACCAGCAGGTAGGCTTCCCAAGTGCATTAGGATGACACAGAGGAGAGAGGCTGAGAAAAGATGGCAAGATGGGGCCGGTAGGGAGAAAGGAAAGAGGTCACAAGAGATAGGAAAGATGGGAAACCCAGGGTCAGATGAACGCGGGCGGGCCTGGAGTCCTGCTCTCCCAGGGCCGGCTCCCCCTCGGCTGCTGGAGGATCTCTCTGTCTGCAGCTGGGTCCCCAGTGTCTTATCGCCATGCAAGAACGGAAGCGGCAGGAAATGGCTCAACCCTATGTATTTTTACACACAGCAACCCCCAGGACGGCCGGGTCGGATCATTCGCTCTTCGTGTGTGTGGGGCGGGAGGAGGTATGTGTGGGGGAAGGGGTTAAACACAAAGAGAGTGGCCCGGTCACACACACCGGAACCGGAAGCAGCCTGTGCCAACTGCAGGCAGAAGTCACTGCACTCGGCTTCTGCTGAGGTGCAAAGTTATTGGAAAACACTATTGAAAACAAAAGCCCTGCTAAAAATCATCAGGGGAGGGTGGCTCCTCTGGGGCCTGTTCAGGTCACAGAGTCACTGGGGATGCTGGGGACCACGCTGATCCCTTTTCCAATTTCTCCCCTTACATTTGCTTTGGGTCTCCCCTGGTGTCTCCTGGCCCTCCCTCCAGGTGCTCAGACCTCCAGAACCCTGGCTTCTCGGATTTTCTGACCTTGTATACCAGAGGAGGCAATTCCACAGTCTCCTTTAAATGATCTGTCCCAAGGTCTGTCACGCCAGTCCGACTTAAAACCCCATCCTGCAGTTAAAACCCCTTCTGCCTGTGCTGTTCCTGCAGTGAAGACAAACAGCCTGCCTCTCCACTGTCCTGACCCTCAGTACCCCCACCTGAGAAATGGAAAAATCCTGCCTATTCTCAGGTCTTTGTGAGGATTACACAAGATGATGTCTAGCAAGCACTTAGCCCAGTGCGGGGCATACAGAAGGCACTCATAAATGCTGTCTGAATCTAGGCAGCATAATTTGTGGTGGGGCGGGGTGGGGGATGAAGTTTAATTAAGAGATTATGCAAATCAATTCACTCAATACTGATACTACAGCACAGATATGCAATACAAAAAATTAAGTTTTCTAGGAATACATGACTTTTTTTTCTTAAGAGGGGAGAGCACATGTGAGCAAGTGGAGGGGGGCAGGAGGGAGGGGCAGAGAGAGAATCTGAAGCAGGCTCCATGCTCAGCACGGAGCCCGACACACAGCTTGATCCCACGCCCCTGTGATCATGACCCAAGCCAAATACAAGAGTCACACACTCAACCGACTGAGCCACCCAGGCGCCCCTAGGAACACATGACTTTTAGGATTAAATAATCCAGTCCTCTGCTAAGGCCACTGTGCTTCCCAAAGAGGCTCAATTCTCTTTCCCCCTCTTTGTGGGAGAAAAAAAATCCAAAAAGCGAGTTTTGGATCTGGCTGAAGCCTGGCTTGATGCTCAGCGCTAGGCGGTTTTTTGTCTCTATGAGGAGCAGAGCATCTGTTGCAGGGACTGGGAGGGGTGTGGGAGGAGCTAACGAGACAGGGATGCTTTAGGACTCCAAGGGTGTATAAAATAGCAACTCTTCCCCCTACCTTGGCCTTAGTCCGGCAGCTTGGTGTGTCTCCTCCCGTGATTTAGAGTCTGTCTAGCTTACAAACGGAAAAGCAGAGTGGAAGCTGGCTGTGAAATCCCCATGAATGAGAGGAGAACAGACATTCCTGGGGAAATGAGCTGGGGCCTGATGATGGGCTGCAGTGGCCTGGGGCTGGGGTCCCGGCCCCCTTGCCTGCCCCTCTCCCCTGTCCTGGGGCCCAGACTCGAGCCTGGGGGTCCCGCAGCAGGACACCAGCTCCTTCCTGCCCCTCCACTGGCGTCTACCACATCTGGATCCCGCTGGGCACCTCCAGTCACGGAACACCTCCGCTCTGCCCTCCTCTCCCATGGAGGAAGGCACATGTTGGAGTTGGAGGAAGGTGGGGAGCTCTCCACGCTCCCCCACCCCAGCACACCCCCCCCATGGCAGCAGGGCCCTTTCAGGGCTGAACCAAGACAGAGTGATTAAGGAACAGAAAGCCAAGAAGGTGGCAGACGGCAGGCAGAGGTACAAAGAGGGAGAATACTTTACCAAAGGAAGGAAAATTCAGGCGTAAGATGACAAAACGATGATGGATGGAATAAGCAGAAGAGGAGAAAGATATCTGAAAAAAAAAAAAGCACACACAGAAAACAAAAAGCACAAAGAAAAGCGATGAGACCGTGGCATTACTGACAAGAGCCAAGGAGGGAAGCAGCCCCAGTGTCCACGGACCGACGAGTGGATAAAGATGAGGCGGTGCGCGCATACGGTGGACCCTCCCTCAGCCGTAAGGAGGAGGGAAAGCTTGCCGTTCGCAAGGACATGGACGGAGCTAGAGAGTATAATGCTAAGCAAAATAAGTCAGTCAGAGGAAGACAAACACCATATGATTTCACTCACATGTGGAATCTTAAAAAACAAACAAAACGAGAAACAGACGCCTAAATACAGAGAACACACTGGTGCTCACCAGAGGGGCGGTGGGGGAGGGGTGGGTGAAACAGGTGAAGGGGACGAGGATTTAGATTGAGAAGCCCGGCTCTGTCCCTCACACGCTGTGTGCCCTTGGAAGTGTCATTAACTCTTCTGGGCCTGCATCTTCTCATCTGGAAAGGGGAGGCGATTCTACCTGCCTTAAAGGGCTGTCGGGAGGATGAAATCAGACACAGTACAATCTCAGGGCAGCCGGCAGGTGCTCAAAAACAAAAATAAATCGGTACTTCACACTCACTCGCATGGCTGCAATGTTTAAAGGGAAAATAACAAGTGTTGGCGAGGATGCGGAGAAACTAGAGCCCTCGCACCTGCTGGTGGGAACGGAAAGAGGTGCAGCCGCTGCGGGAAGCGGTTTGGGGGTCCCTCAGTAAGTTAAACATCGGTCTGCCATATGATCCCCCAATTCCACTCCTGGGTCTACACCCAGAGGAATTAAAAATGGGTGTTCAGGGGCGCCTGGGTGGTGCAGTCAGTTAAGAGTCCAACTCTTGGTGTCAGCTCGGGTTGTGATCTCAGGGTCCTGAGATCGAGTCCAGCATCTGGCTCCACACTCAGTGCGGAATCTGCTTGAGACTCTCTCCCTCTGCCTCCGTCACTACCCCCTGCTCACTCTCTCTCTCTAAAATAAATAAATCTTGGGACGCCTGGGTGGCTCAGTTGGTTAAGCGTCTGCCTTCAGCGCCGGTCATGATCCCGGGGTCCTGGGTCAAGCCCCACATCAGACTCCCTGCTTAGCGGGGAGTCTGCTTCTCCCTCTGTCCTCTGTCCCTTTCCCCTGCTCATTATCTCTCTCTCAAAAAAATAAATAAAATCATGGGGCGCCTGGGTGGCTCAGTTGTTGGGCGTCTGCCTTTGGCTCAGGTCGTGATCCCAGGGTTCTGGGATCCAGCCCCACATCAGGCTCCCTGCTCAGCAGGAAGCCTGCTTCTCCCTCTCCCACTCCCCCTGCTTGTGTTCCCTCTCTCGCTGTGTCTCTCTCTGTCAAATAAATAAATAAAATCTGTAAAATAAATAAATAAATAAATAAAATCTTAAAAAATAATAAAATAAATCTTAAAAAAATTAAAATTAAAATATTTTAAAAAATAAAAATGGGTGTTCGAACACGTGCTTACACACAGATGCTCACGGCAGCACTTCTCACAATAGCCAAAGGGTGGACACAACTCAGATGTCCATTAGCCAGTGAATGGCCAACAACACTGGTACATCCACACGGTGGAATATTATTTGGCTATAAAAGGAATGAAGCAGCTCCGATACATACTACAACATGGATGAACTTTGAGAACATCCCACTAAGCAAGAGAAGCCAGACACAAAGGTCACATACTGAAGGATTCCATTTATGTGAAATGTCCAGAATGGTTAAATCCATAGAGACAGAGGCAGGGTAGTGGTGGCCCCAGGGGCTGGGAGCAGGGGAGGAATGGATGTGGAGTGGCTGCTTCACGGGTCTGAGTTTCCTTTGGGGTGATGACCGTCTTCTGGAACTAGACAGAGGTGGTGATTACAAAACCGGGATGTGGAAGGCAAGGGGTCCTCCAGCCTGCTGGCTCTGGCCACAGCTCCAATTAATGTCCTATCACTGCGTGGGCCTATGGGAGGGTACCTGGTCCTTCGTCTTACTGTCTCATTTTCAACAGGGCAGAAGCTCTTTCTAACTCACTCCCAACCCCCTGTCCTGGGGCTGGGTCCAGATCGTTCAAGTCCTGGTCACTGGGGGATGAAAATCCCCTGGGTCCCCCAGCTGGGGCATGGCAGTGAGAGGGCTACACGGGCATCACCTCTCCTCTCTCCAAACTGTCACAGAGCCTCACGCGGCCCAGGTCGCCCAGCCCTCCGTCCATGCCCTGCGGCCAGCACCACACCTGGAGTTGTGGCCCCAGCACCATGGCCTCCCCACCCCTCTCTCCTGAGGCACCTGACCCCAACACGAATCCCTGTGCACGGGCCAGGCAAGTTCTTACAAAGGGAGAATGGTGGAGGGAGGGTCATGCTTCCTTCCACGATGCCATTCCATCCCCAGGAGGCCACGTCATGCCCCCCGCTCACAACAGTACCTACCGGCCAGGGCTGAGGTCATAGACCTTGTTCTAAACAGTGACTGAGATCCATGAAGTCCTGGTGAATGTTCTGGAAGAGCCAGAGATGCGACGTTGTCTGAAGTGTCCAGGGTGCAACTTTCTTCCTCTCCCTGCTTCCTGCACCTGGAAGCACCCCCTCCACGTGGCCTCACGGAGCTGTGGACTCTCCTCCCTGCCCCCTTCTGGCAACTCTGAATGAAGCCAGATTAGGCACGCTGCCAGATTACAGGAGCTCCCAGGCCCGGGCTCCTGTGGGCCTCCTGGGGCTCCCAGCTCCTCCCAGGCCTGAGCTCACATCCTCTGTTAACTTGGGCCCAGACATGGGGCAAAGGCTTGCCCTCCTGCACACCACCCAGCCTGGCCGCCCGGATCCCTGAGGCCAGGAGCACACCGTACACGCTCCAGGGCCCGGAAAGCGTCCCGGCTTTCGTGAAGCTCTGTGCAGGGAGGGCAAGGGACCAGCTCTTGTGAGATGGGGATCATGGTTCTATTTCTCCAGCAATGGACTAAATACACGAAGCGTTCTTCAAGGTGAGCCGTACAACAAGCACCACTTGCAAGGAGGGTGTGCTCCACACCTGGGCTCCCACGTTCCCACGAGGCTGCAGAGGGCTCCCAGCCTGACTCCCCGCCCCAGGGTACAAGAGCCCCTTCCCGGATTTACAAAGTACTACTGTTAGGGACCCCAGGGCAGGCTGACCCAGAAGATGAGGACTGCCCATCCTAGCTCTCTGCCCGGGGATCGGAAAGCCAACACTAAGGTCACTCCTAGACCTAAAAAAAAAAAAAAAAAAAAGGAGAAGGGAGGGGAGAAGAGCCCTAGAGCTTCTGTGCTTCCCTTTAGGAGAGCAGGCAGCCCCTGCCATCCTAGGACAGGTGGCCTTCAGGCTCCCTCCCAGGGTGGGAACAAGAGGGTCTGTGGATCTGGCCAAGCAGGCTGAGATCTATGCAGGATGCTGCTCCTGAGCAGGCCTGGGCTTCCAGGGGCTAAGAGCCCAGAAGGCAAGTGTGTTGGGGGCCGTGGGGCCCACGTGACTGAGCAGAGATGCTTCCATCTGCTGACTTCTGGCCCCAGGACGCTGATCTGAGCACCCCTCTCGGGAGGGAGAACACTCAGATTCAACTCTTTCTACCAGTTCCCAGGGGGAAAGGGAGGCAAGGCCGGGACCAGGACAGAAAAGAACGCTGATGGCCAGCTAACATCCTTCTGCCTAAACAGGCAGTTTGACCTGATGGAGAAGCAGAGAGGACAGGGACCTGACATCTCCCACAACAACCTGATATTCCAGCCGGAGCTGGAAACATGATCCCAACCCCTGGTCCTGGAGTCAGGGGCTGCCCCCATCCTCCCAGATCGGTAGGCATAGCCCGTGGGGCTGCAGGCTCTTTCTCTGCCTGGCGGGGGTGGGAGGGCAATTTGCAGTCCCCCAGTGCCGGCTCTGGACACACCACCCCCGCTGAGCCAGGCACCCCCACATGGGAAAGGTGCAGGGCAAGGGGGATGGGGACGGTCCCCACCCACCCGGCGGTCCCACTGGTGCCTGGGAGCCTAAGCGGCTTTTCTCCAGAAGGCAGGGACGCAAATGCTGAGGCACTTAATGGGGTACACGTGGGGGGCCGTATGTACACCCAGGTCTGTTCCCCGGGGTACAGTGGGGTGAAGAACTGCTGCAGCGAGGCCCCAGCCACCACAAGGGGGATTCACGGGGTAGGAGTCCTAGGGCCCTGGCTCTTCCTGTGGTGCCCCTTCCCTCCTGCCATGGCATGGCCTCAGCGGCTTTACAGGGAACTGCAAGCTGCAACAAGGGATTTGAGGGCGCGGAGCGCAGATGAGGAAATACACTCGCTCATCCTTTGGGACAGCACGTGCGATCTCACGGCAGCTGGGCACTGGGGTGGAGGCCTACCTCAGCCTCTGCCTGCAGCCGGCAGGCGCCCCCTCCCACCTGGCCCTCAGGGCCACCCTCTTCTCTCTCTCCCCTAGCTTCCCGTCCTTTCTGACAGGCCCATCCACTGGTTCTGGTCAAATCCATACCCTCCCCTCAGTTACCTCATCCCCTGCTTTGCTGACAACAATGTCCTTCTCCACACAAATGTCCTGCACCCTCCCCTGCCTCCTCACACTGGTTCCTGGGTTGGCCCGGAGCTACCCTCCTGCCCTGGGGCGTCCTCCGTTTGCCATCCTGCAAATTCTCCAAAAGCTCCAGGCACCAAGCACTTTGCTCCTTCTGGACCCCCCACCGTCCACCTGGGGTCAGTGCTCATGGGACCTTCACGCCCCTCCCTCCCTGGCAATGTTTGTAGGCAGAAGTGATCGAAACCAGGCACACACCTCCCACCTGATTTCACATCAGCTCCTCGGGCTGCGAGAGGAGTGACGCATGGCCACCGGTTTCTAGAGGCATCTGTGCTAGGGTTCAGCCATGCTCCCACACAAGACCCCCCACCCGACCCCAGGGGCCCTCCAGACACTCCTCAGCCGAGGCCTGGTGTTCACCCCCTCCTCCCTTCTCCTATCCACAAAGAGTTCTAAGGGAGAGAGGGGGCCACACCTTGAGAGACCAGAGGGTAAGCACAAAGGCGCCTGGCTTTCTCCCAACCCTGCCCAGTGAGCTTCTCTTCTCCCACCCCCCAGGGGCCTCACCTGTGTGGGTACCGCTTCCCGAAGCCGTGCTGGTGATGGGGTGCCAGGACCTCTGGGGCTCCAGCTTTCCCCGGGCTGGGTCAGGCCCCCGGGGTCACAGTCCCTGGGCAGCACAGGGCTTGCCAAGGGAAGCCGGGGTCTGCGAGCAGGTGTTCCCAAGCTCCCAGGCTCTGCAGCCGCCATCTCCAGCCTGAGGCCCAGCCTGGGGATTAGGGGCGGATTGCTCTGGGAGATTCCCCTCCCCTGGGCTCATAGGCTGTTCCTTCCCAACTGGGAGGAGACAGGCAGGATCACTGAGCGGGCAGACCCAGCTCTGATGAGGTGCCCCCCTGCTCTGCCCATCCGCAAGTCCAGCTGTTGCCATAGTGAGGTCAGTGTGCATGAGAACCCCCAGGTGTGACAGGCAGCAACTCCAGCCCCGGTGGGGGTGGGGCAGTACATGGGGACACAGGTACCTGCACCACGCACCCACCTAGACGGGTGCTCTGCTCATCCCCTCCCATCGCGCATGCCTCCCACCATCAGAAGCCCTTCTCATAGAGGCACGGTCCCATGGACTCCCCTTTTTCACCTTCTAATGGAAGTAGGGCTCCTAGCCAGCCTTCCGGGATGGAGGTCTCGAAAGCCAGAAAGGCTGGAGCCTGGAGGGGACTTCTTGTCAGATCCTAACACAGCGAGCTCAGCCTGGAGCCCCTTACCCCTCTCCCTGCTGCTCTGCTCACTGGCTTATGGCACCGTCACTCCCAAGGCGCCCTCCCCATCCAAGAAGTCCCTGGGGGAGTCAGAACTCAGCCAGCCTCATCTGCGGGACTCCTCTGCTCTCAGATTTTCTTCCACAAATCCACTTTTCTTGGACACCACTGCAACTACTTCTCCTCTGGCTTCTGCTCCCCATTCCCTGCTCTCCTCCCCACCCCATCCCCACCCCTCCACCCCCAGCATGGCCCAGGCAAAAACACCCAAGAGCAAACACAGATGGCAAACTCACAGCAGTCCCGACCTCCTGGGACTTCATCTCGACTCTCCCAGCAGGAAATCCTAGGAGTGGCCAGCAGAGGGGGCGAGAGGGCCACAGTTGAGGAGAGGACGCTGTGAGCAGGCAGACAGGACGGCCTGCCCGGTTCAGGGCCCAGCTGGGTCTCTCAGGGAGGCTTCGGAAGCAGACTCACCAAAGGCACGGATCCTGCACCTACTTGAGCCAGGCAAGGGGCTCAGGGCTTAAATACGGAGGGTCCACACGTGGTAGGGTGGTCCCAAGAAGGTGCAAAGAGATAAGGAAGGCCCAGGGCTATCTCTGGGGCCCAAGGCCAGGGCAACCAGCCAAAAACACCAAGAGCAGGAGTCCCCACACCCTGGGCTCGTGAAACCTTACAAACATTAATGGTGGCCGATGACTTGGAGTTTGTGACGACAGGAACCTAGCAAAAGCCCATCACATAGGTCCCAATTTCTGAGGCCAGCTCAGCCAGGAGCAGTCAGGAAACACTTCCATCAGTTCCCGACATCTGCAAACGATCTCCCTCCTATGATACCCGATTTTTACTTTAGCATTATGCACCACTCCTCTTGCATAATGGTTATGTGTAAATAGGCCTTAGGTCTTACTTCCCCGAGGAAGGCACGAATCACATCTTAAATATATCCGAGCCCCTCACGGTGCCCAGCATAGGACTGACCCTCCCTGCATATGCAGAATGACCGAATGACCTGACTCATCAAGCAGCAACAAACATAGTGCATCTACTACAGCTCTGTCCTGCATGGCCACACAACACAGCTGGGTCTTCTCGAGCAAAGACATCTCTCTCCTTCCAAGACGAATGACGGTCCTATAAAGTAATAATATCTAAGGCAAAGTGTAGCAGGACCAAAATTTTTTAAAGCATATTTTTGCACTCATTCTTAACGCAGTCTAGATAATAACATTTTGGCTACTTCAAAATTATCATCAAAAGACTACCTTTTTCTAAATCCAGAGCAGCTCTTACTGATTTTTTTCCCCAGTCTTTCTCACTGCAAAAGTGTTTTGTTTTAAGATTTTATTTATAAATCATCTCCACACCCCACGTGGGGCTCAAACTCACAGCCCTGAGATCAAAAGTCACACGCTCCACCGACCTAGCCAGCCAGATGCCCCTGCAGAAGTGTTCTGTTTAAGAAATTTTGGTTGGAAAACATCCATAACCAATCAAAAAAGCCATAATTTTAAAGGCCTTATTTTTGTATATCATGTGTCAAGTCAAATTCAGCATAATAACTAGGAGTGCTTCAAAAAATGTTTGTTGAATAAATGGAACAATTAAAAAACAAAAAAACAAAAAACAACAAAAACCACCCATCTCTCCCCTGCCTCCCTCCTTTCTAGGCTCCACCAAGCTAAGATCTGTAACTTTCCCTACAAGCAGAGCAGAAGGCCGTGCCAAAAGGCCAGAGCTGAGGGGGCTGGGGGAAGCTAAGCTCTGGGGCTCTCTCATGAGTCTCATTCCCTGGGCTGCCCAGGATCGTGAAGGCTCAGATGCACCAGAAAGAGGTTCCTGCAAAACACACTGCACCACCAAGATGACCCGGAGGAGAGTCACCGTACACAGGCCTCCGGTGTCTCCCTCAAGGGAGGGTTCAGCTCCTCGGCTCCGGGGACAACCCACCCATCTGCACAATAACCGAACAGCAGGAAAAAGGGGGGTGGAGCGCAGGGGTGAACCAACAGTCTGCTAAGAGAAAAAGAACAAACAGGAATCAGGGGGAGGTCTGCCAGGCAAGCCAGAGGGAGAGAGATCCCTTTTCCTCTAGAGTCTGTTCTTGTCTTTACACATATGAAATGTCCCCAGACCTATCAAGGACACAGAATTCCCTGCCCTGGGGGTGGGAAGCAGGGAGCCCGAGGCGTCGTGAGGTGGTAGGAGAGGTGATGCGAGGCCTGGATTTGGGTCTGAGTTCCATACTTGCTCTGGGACCTCGGTCAAGTCCGCACAGGCCGTGAGGCTCAGTGTCCCCAAGTGCAATGGGAGGAGGCATGTGGGAAGAGCAGGGGAGCCTGGGAAGCCCTGGCGGAAGGAGACTGCATCACAGGAAGACTCGCCGAGGCTGGGCTCTGTGAGGGATGGCTAAGCCTTTCAGTGGCACAGCACAGGGCCTGGAGCCTGAGGCCTGCCCTAAATCCTGCCCCTGCCACTCGCTAGCTTCCTCACCAGTCCAGGAGAAAGCAGCAGGACCCACACGGCAGCAGCCTGGGAGAAGAGGCCTTCAGGAATGAGACCGGGGGCATCGGGAGGCGGGCGGAGAGGGTTAATGAGCCCAGCACTGGAGGCTCTCCGTAGCTAAGCCTCAGTTTTCCTGGCGGCAAAATGGTACATATGATCATGAACTCCCCGGGCTGCAGTGAAGATCAAATGGGAACATGCCTGACACGTAGGTTTTACTGAACAAGATGACCAGCGCTGAGGCTCCCTCACCCCATGTGTATGTCCTCGCACACACCACAGTCGCCCCACGCGGTACCTGGGAGACGGGGCCTGGGACAGAAAGAGCCAGAAAAGCAGCTGCCATCTGAAGCCAAGAGGACAGGGGCAGGCAGATGTGGAAGGGCTGCAGTAGGCACTCAAGCACTGGGCTTGGAAAGGACCCCGAGCCCCAGAGCAGAGAAGGTGCTGCTGGGTGCATGCCACTGCGTGTACTTGCTGGTAAAGTCCTGGCCGGCCCGAGAGCCCTCTGGCTGGCCAAGACGCAGCCCCACATTGGCCAAGGCAGGGTAGTCCCTGTTCCTCCAGCGCACGGGCCCAGGCAGCTGGGCTGGGGTAGGTGTCTCCGGTGGCACATCCTCCACTTTCCCAGCTAGCCTGAGTCTGGGGTGACAGATGGGTTGGCGCCATCCTGGGAGGGGACACTGGACAGGAGCCCAGCTCCTGCACTGAACCAGCAGGGCCCCGGCCTCTCCACTGCTGTGCTCCCCTCAGTTTAGACTCTCCTCAGAATTCTCAAGCCAGGCCCCTTCTTTCTCTAACACTCTAAGTATCACATTTTTCTGGTCTCTTCCTCTGCCCTTGTTATGGTTCAGCCCCCTCCCCTTTTATCCTTCTACTTACTCTTCTTTCTCTTAGGGGGAAAAAAAAAAGCACAAAGCACATATTCTGAAGGATGGGAAACCAGAGAAGCCATTGGCTTTAGGAGCTAAAGACAGCTAAATTTAGGAGCTCAGAATAGAAGGTGAGGCCTTCAAACTCTCGGGCTCCAGGTGCACTGTGAAAATCTCCCCGGTAGGATCCCTCCGTGGGAGGGTGCTGCTTCTCTACCACTCACCTCTTTTTTTTTTTTTTTTAAAGCTTTTCTTTTTTTTACTTATTTATTTGAGAAAATGAGATGGAGCATGAGAGAGGGCAGGGTCAGAGGGAGAAGCAGACTCCCGGCCGAGCGGGGAGCCCGATGCGGGACTCGATCCTGGGACTCCAGGATCATGACCTGAGCCGAAGGCAGTCGCTTAACCAACTGAGCCACCCAGGTACCCTCTACCACTCACCTCTTAGAAATGCGGCTCAGCGAGGGGTCAGCATTCCGAGCCCCTCCCCTAACACTCACTTGTTGACCCTGCCAGAAGGTGCATTTTCTTAGAAACTCACGTTACCGTAAAGAGCCCTGCTTTTCCCCCGGGGAAAGGCGGGAGGGGAGGAAGGTTCACAGTCTTCAGGATGAAGTACAGCAACCAAGGTGGGCATGTTTTCTAGGAGCAGGTAGAGAGGCTTGGCCCCCAGGCAGCAAAGGCCACAGCGGAGAAGGCTGGGGGGGGGGGCGACGAGCATGTACACACCAGGCCACCTTTCGGCTCCGTCCAGGGAGGGAGGAGGCCACCTCTCCCACCTGCTGCTCCTTTGCCCGGCCGATGCTGAGGACCCTCCTGTAGGAAGCCCTCCACAGGCACGGTCGTGAAGCAGGTGCTGGGCAGTGGGGAGAACCACTGACCTTGGTCACTTTTAGGAAAATCAAAATTGGGTGTCAGGTGAATAGAACAAGCCACTCCATCTCCTGGGTGGTAAGGACACTGGGGAGAGGTCCAGGAGAAAGTGACCCAGAGAAGATGTAGCATCTCCTTTTTGGACAGATTTTAGGAAAGCAGAGCACTCCCCCCCCCACCCCCACTCTGTCTGCCAAGAAGAATTCAGAATGATTCCTCTCGAAAAACACAGGACTGAAATGCAGAACTCTTGGGGCATCCTGCTGACTCCAGGGCTCCTCACTTCCCATGAGCTGCCCTGATTAAATGAGAAATGGGTGTGACAGCACTCTGCAAGGTGCGACACGTTGCTCTGCTGTGTGCCCGAAGCCAGCTGGGCTCAGAGCGATGCGAGCAGCGAGTCCTAGGGGCCTGTCACCATGCCCCTGCACCCCTGAGAAGTCGGGACCCAGGCGCGGGGCCCAGATCACATGTGGGCCTGAAGCCGCCTGCTCCGGCAGTGAAGAAACTTTATATAATGACGTTAAGATTACAGAGCCCTTGTCTCTCCAGCCACCCGAAGGAGGTCACGGTATCGCTTCGGATCTGACTGAGCTTCTGCTGAGAATGCTCAATTATTCACTAGCCCTGGATACTGGCCCAGCTCTGGGGTCCTAGAAGTGGGCTATCTGGAGAGATGGAAAAGGATGCCGTGAGAACGCCCCCAATCCAGACTGGGGTGAAGGTCCAAGAGGACAAAAGAAGCAGAAGCATGAGAGTCAGCCTCTGGAGGATGTGGGGGGCAGGGGGCAAGAACAGTCAGACATCCCAGCGCCTGGCAGAGAGAGAGAGAGAGTGAGAGTGAGAGACGGGAAGGCTGGACAAGGCTACTGTTCCCAGAAACGTCGCTCATTGCCTCCAGCCCCCACACTGTAGGGCAGGGGAGCCCTTGGTTCCTGGAGCCTAGCAGGAAGGCAGTAGGGTGTGTGTATTCACCCCTGCTTCTGTTTCAGAGCCCTCTGCCCTGCGGGGTATAAACAGAGAAAGCCCAGACCGCCCGTGAGAAGAAAGAAGAGGCAGAAGAGGGGATCAGGTTAACGATACTATATTTCCATTGCCTCATCTGGCACCAGAGGGGACCAGGGTCATGTTTCGCATCTCAGGGATGTGGTGGATCCAGGGAGGAATGGGCACGGTGCTGGGGAGACCTGTTGCCAGCTCCCATGACCCATGCCCACATCACCAGCGCTGGCTCCTCACTGTCTGGAACTGGATAAGAGAGAGCTCCTACTGCTGCTGACTGTTACTGGCTCTGGCGTGGGGCTCACACCCCAGGGCACGCCTTCCACTGGGGTGCACCTGAGGGGGCTGAGGATCCCAAGGGAAGAGGCTGGGGACCCATGTCTGGGCTGGAGTCCACTCAGTCCCCAGGGGCTGCAGAGAGCCACAGGGTCTCCCACAAGTTTTTCACCTGAGCTAAGACACAAGAGGGTTGAAAATGCAAGACCATGGGTCTTATTAGGTAACTTGGACATGATCTAACTTCACCACCCACCCCCGGAACTCTGTACTTCCAGAAGCCAGGGCTAATCTGGAGAACAATGGGAACTTTCCATCTAGAAAGAAAGTCATGGGTGTCAGTGGGGAAAAGATGAACAAAGGCTAATTCTAGAAGCCAGGTGCCTCCTGGGACAACTAACTGAGCCCATGATCCTATTCAAAAAGAGAAGGCTGTAGCTCATGATCTCTGGGGTCAGAGCTTTAGGTAAGGGGCAGACTCCTCACCTTTTAGCCCCTCTCCTGCTCGGACAGGACCCCTACAAGGCAAGGCGCTTCACCCGAACATGAGGAACTCAGACTAAAAGCAGAACCCCTTGATTTGCCAGGTACCACAAGACAGACTGCTGTGTGAGGCCCGAAGGACCCTGGCAAACAGGGTCTTTGAATCACT
The DNA here is from genome assembly GCF_009762305.2 of Zalophus californianus. NCBI lineage: Eukaryota > Metazoa > Chordata > Mammalia > Carnivora > Otariidae > Zalophus > Zalophus californianus. The sequence goes on from NC_045604.1 coordinate 25,655,989, forward strand.
GAGACAGGGAACAAAGGTTCATGGCAAATCACAGAGCTATCCTGCCTAGCTGACGGCACGGGCACAGCCTCAGGAGTCTCTTTGGAGGCCACCGGGCTGGCTGCCTCTGGTTCTCCCTCCACCTGAGGAGCCTTCCCATGCAGAGAAGAAGAGAATGGAAGAGGGCACGGGATGGGTGGCAGCGGGGAACAGAGACGGTGGCTATCCCTCCAGCAATTGGGTGTGAGCTCTGGCTGGCACAGACCCTAATGTGTACAGGAACAACTGAGCCGGCAGAGTGCCACATGGCTCTGAAGGTGGATGTATTCGTATGGACAGGCCAGTTGACCCTAGAGCAGGGGCCCCTTGGCCTCCCATGTTATCTGGCCTACAAGCTCAGACATACGAGGAGGCCCCACAGAAGAACGGTCTGGCCTCCCCCAGCTGCTGAGGGGCCATGGTTTGAAAACCTCTCTCAGCAGAGCAGCCCCACCCACCTCTGCCCCAGCAGGCTCTCAGGCATAAATAAACCAGGGCTCCTTTGCACCTGCCAACATCAATCGTCTCGGCAAGTACCTAGGGCTAAGGGTGGCCCCTCACTTGCCATCCCTAGGTGTAAACAGGGGTGCTTATTTATGCCAGGGCGGAGAAGAAATCTCGTTGTCGAATAAGTCTGGTGGAAGAGTCTGCTCTGTGTCCAGAGTCTGCTCTGGTTTGGGTGATGAGCTGAACATCCCTGGTTTCCCCACCTGGAGCCTGGAGATAAGACCTCCCCAAGGCCACAGGAAGTATCCAGTCATGACATGATTCCTCCACCCTCTGCACTTCACTGTGTGCACCTGGCCCTCCCCCACCCTGACTATTCTTGTTCAGCAGGGGCAGCAGGCCGGCCTGTCAGCAAAAGTCCTGCCACACGGAGCACCTCCAAACTGGTCTCCTAAGGCTATCCAGACACCCTCTGTGAGCTCCAGGCTCCCATCGCATACCCCTCCTTGTCCTCAGAGCGCACCCACCATACCACACAGAAGGGGAAGGTCAGGCACCAGCCTGGCAGAGCTGGCCATCAACCCAGCGTTCCTGCACGATCCCTCTCCCGAGACCCTCCAGCTGGGTGCCCCTTGCAGAAGCCCAGAAGGGGTGTGGGACATGGGGTGACAGCTGGGGCAAAGTTTTGACCAAGGCCAAGAGGGAAGCAATGACCAAGCCAGATGTGGAAGAAATGAGGAAAGGGGGATATAAGCCTCTGACCCCGGCAGGGGCTAATCTGCTCCCTGAAAGGCTGGGAGCAGGAAGTGAAGGTGGGACAGGAAAAGTTACTAGGTTTCTCTGAGAGTACACATTTTCTAGGAACTGCTGCTCAGCAAAAAGAGGCAGAGACAGGGAGGGAGGGAAGGAGAGAGAGAATGAACTCATCTGCCGGGAAACCAGGCAGCCCAACTCCAAGGCCCCTGCACCCAGTGGTTCCTGCTGCAGCCCCGGGGCCCAGGATTCCCAGAGGTTAAGGCCACGCTACACACAGATGGAGAACCCAGATGTCACCAGCATTCTCTATGCACCTGCCAGTGTCCCAGTGCCCCAACAAATGGTGACAATTTTTTTCCGCTTTCTAGCTATCAGGCAGAGGGAGAAGCTACACTGCTCAGTGCTCCACAAATGGTAGAGAGCAAGATAGGGGACAGAGATGGGCATCTGTTTTTGCTTTTAAGGGGAAATCATTTAAGGCACAATGTCAAAAACAGCTCACTGGATCTGGAGGGAACAATGACAGCCCAATGATGTCACCAAGGCTGAGCTGCTTCCCAGGACTGTGAGCCCCTGGCTTGTCCCCCTGCTGCACTCCTGCTGTCCTCGGGGCACCAGGCCCTCTGCTCTCTTTGGGTGGGGGCTAGGTGAGCCTCTCCATGACAGTTGAGGAGCTAGAGCTGCTTCCAGGCTGTTCCAGGAACTCAACCCCCGCCAGGGCCGCTCTGGTCCGAAAGCCAGCTGGTGAGTTCCAAACAATGGCAAGGGGTGTGGGTAGTGGGGGAGGCTTATGAATTAAAAATAGATGCTCGTAATCACCAGGGAGCTTGCAGAGAGCATGTGGGGAGCTGTGTTTACTAGAGAGAAGAATACCTTCTATTCATGCCCAGAGACTGGGGAGGAACCACCAGAGCATCTCACACGGACCAATGGTCTCTGGGTCTGGGAGAGTCAGCTGACACGGCGGACTTTCCTGGAGGCTAGAAGACCCCTTTCCTCCTCAGGAGCTCCCCAGGGCCTCGCCTATGCCTGGCGGGACAGTTACAGGGCAGGAAAGCTGTGTAACTGGGGGGGGGGGGGGAGGCAACCAAGCCATAGTGTCACCCTCTTGAGCCTAGGCAGACCCGCGCCCTGTGGATACTGCATAAAAGGGTCCCTACTACTTGTAGTGACTTCACGTCTGTTTGGCCCGACGAACCCCCTAGAATGTGGGATCCGTTCTCCTCTCTGCCAGGAAGTGGCCGGGTGTCCTCGGGAAGCAGTGTCCTCATTCGTCTAGGCCTTGTCTCTTCAGCTGGAAAACGGAGATAGGGCCCACTCTGGCAGCTTCATGGGGATGTTATTAACCAGGCAATAATACGGCAGAGTTTGGGAAAGCTGAAAGTTCTAAATACTGATAGAAGACAATCACAGGAACTACCCTTTCCCCTGTGACCACCCTGAACCCAGGGAACCGTCCTTCCCAGCAGGTCGCCCAAGAGTGTCCAGCCCTGGTCTTCCCCCAATGGCAAGAGGAGAACTCGGGCCACGTCGGGGGCAGTGTGAAGATCAAGCACCAGCCACGGGCAAAAGCCTGGGGAGAAGCTCCCCAGCGGATGCGCCTGCCCCCAAGCCCCAAGCCCCAAGCCCCCTGCACGCCCAGTCACCAAACATCAACAAGCCTTCATCAGCTTCGAACCACCGCCCGCCGCCCACCCACTCCGTCTGCTCAGGCAGCCGGAGAATACAAGGTTCACATTCCCCCCCTCAGAAAGCAGCTGTGGTCCCAGGGACCCTCGCTTGACAGGATCGTTCTAATTTCATTTTTAAAGTGTTTTCACTGGGCGCCTGGGTGGCTCAGTCGTTAAGCGTCTGCCTTCGGCTCAGGTCATGGTCCCGGAATCCTGGGATCGAGCCCCGCATCGAGTCCCACATCGGGCTCCCTGCTCCGCGGGAAGCCTGCTTCTCCCTCTCCTACTCCCCCTGCTTGTGTTCCTGCTCTTGCTATGTCTCTCTCTGTCAAATAAATAAATAAAATCTTAAAAAAAAATTAAAAAAAAAAAAAGTGTTTTCACTGACTCAGCACAGAGAGGTGGGCCGGGCTACGGTTGCACGCAGAGCACTCGCTCACTACAAGCTGATAACTCGGTTCATTCTGCTGGGCCCCTCCAGGTCCCCACTCCACAAGGCCTTTCAGCTGACAGAGGCAGATCTCACTCTTGGAACACACCCTCCACAGCGAAACGACGCTTGCAAATGGTCCAGTGCCATCGTTTTAAATCCTGTCTCTACAATGACAATTCCCAAACGTATGCCTCCAGCCTGGATCTCTCCCCAAGAATCCACTCACATATCTGACTGCTTCTTTGGCATTTCCACGTGGATGTTGAATAGTCATCTCAAACATAATCCGTCCAAAACCTTACTCTGATTTCTGGCCCCAATGGCCCCTGCCAGATATCTGTTCCATTTGCCTGTTTCCCCAACTCAATTAATGGCAATTTCTTCTTTCCAGCTGCCAGGCCAAAAACCTGTGTGCTATCTTTGCCTGCTTCCTTCCTGTCATGCTCCACATCCGTCAGAGATGGGGGTACCTCGAGCTCGGAAGCAAATCCAGGATCCAGCCCCTCCTCCCCACCTCCACCACTCCCACCCAGCTGCAAGCCACCACCACCTCATGCCCGGGCGATTTCATTAGCTTCCTGGCTGGACTCCAGGTTCGCACCCTGGCTCATAGCCTGTTCTCCACACAACAACCACAGAGATCTTCTTCTTCTTCTTCTTCTTCTTTAAAAGATTATCCGTATTTATTTGACAGAGAGAGAGCGCACAAGCAGGGGGAGCGCCAGAGGGATAGGGAGAAGCAAACTCCCCGCTGAGCAGGGAGCCCGATGTGGGGCTCGATCCCAGGACCCTGGGATCATGACCTGAGCTGAAGACAGACACTTAACCAACTGAGCCACCCAGGCGCCCCTACAGCGATCTTCTTAAAAGGTGTCCCATATCTGTACAAAAACCTTCTAATGACTTCCCATCTCACTTGCGAAAAAAGTCAGAAGTCCTTTTCCTTGCTGGCGAGGCCCTCTGTGATGCACAACTCTCCCCCTGCATCTTTAAAAAACCAACAAAACCCAAAGTGCCTCAATCCAGTATCTGCCATCCTTTCTCCCAGATGAGCAACACATGCTGTCCCCAATGCCACCATCTCCTCAATCCACTGAAACAGGTTTCTTGCTAGTTACCAATGACCCCCACTGCTTGCGACTGCGTGTACATTTCCGAACTCCGAGGTGACCTGTCACTCCTGCTACATTTCGCTCTGTTGAGTACTTCCCTCCTCCTGCAAACTCCTTCCACCTTTTGCTTCAGCATCACCTCTCTCCAGGACGACTCCTACATGTCTGGCTGCTCTGTCCCTTATACGTCGGATCTGTCCTTGGCCTCCCGCTCGCTCGACGCATGCCATGAGTTCCAGCTCAGTGCTGACTCCCAAAGTGCTAGCCCAACCCCAGACCTCTCCCTCAGGAACCCGACTGACTGCCAGTTGGTGCTCTTTAACTGGATGGCTCCCGAAGGTCCCTGCTCCCACTCCCATGTCTCCTGGTCTATTGATTCCAACTTCCAAATGCCTTCTGAATTTGTCTCCTTTCCAGCCTCCCTGCAGCCTAGTCTCCTCTGGTAGCTCCAAACACAGTTTCCTTGACTCCACTCCTGCCTCCACTCCACTCCTGCCTCCACTCCACTCCCAGTCTATCTTTCCAGTCCTACACGGAGACCCAGAGGGACCGCCTCCCCCCAGCTGGCTGCCCAACACCCATGGATAGTTTCACACTGCCCTTGTGATCAGGAGCTGGATGCTCCGACCACAGTGAAGCCCGGGGCCCCCTGCCCCAGCTAGCTGGTTTCTGTGCATGCTACACCCTCCCCTCCCCTCCCCCTCTCCCTTCCCCTCGTTCTTCCCTGGCCAAATTATACTCCTTCAAGATTCAACTCAATGGCTTCCTCCAGAAGGTCTTTGCCAACTCCCCTCTCTTCCCCTGCCCCCAAAACCCCCCATAGCCTCTATCACAACCTTATCACCCTATTCTGCCCATCCACCCACCTGCCTCCCCTCTGCTCAGTAAGCTGCGTGAACACAGCACCTTCATCTTGTTCACTCTCACAGCCCATAACAAGTGTTCAGTAAGTACTTGTCATGTGAAGAAAGGAATGAAGACAGAAATTCAGGAAGTGCCAAACTAGATGTTCTCCTTACCAAACAACCCTTCATGGATTCCTCTCCTATCTTCTTTGGTTGGTAATAATAATAAAAATGATACTGTGCCAGGCTCCATGCCAAATATTTATATAAATATGAACCCATTCGATCCTAAAACAACTCTACTGTTATTATTCTCACCTTCAGTTGGTGAAACTGAGGTACACAGAGGTTAAGTGACTGGTGCACCAGCATGTGGCAGAGCCAGGGTCGGTGCTAGTCTGGGCTTTTAACCAACTGCACAAAGGGCTTCTCAATAGCATGTTTAAGGTAAACAAGCTGGAATTCACATCAGCCGGAGCAAACTAAAATTTTGAAAAGCCCTGAAACAGAAATGCGCCATTCAGGGATCATCTCTTGCTTTGGGTCAGTCCTACCTCTGACTCCTGGAACAGGGCAGAGAGGTCTGAGGGGAGCAGGGTCTGGGTACCCGCCAGGCAGGGCCCTCAGCTCAGCCCCTCTCCACACCCCCCGGGGGGGTGGGTATCCGGCGGCCCCTCCGCCACCGCCGCCGGCTCTGGCCTCTGAGGACCTCCTCGCCCCACGGAGGCCCCCTTGCGCCCCGCCTCACCTTGTCGCCGCCGCCCTCGGCCTCCTCGGCCAGGAGGTACACATTGGCCCCGTCGGCCAGCAGCAGGGCCGTGTCGGTGGTGGAGGAGGAGCGGGGGCGGCACTGGTGCTGGTGCAGGATGGCGGCCAGACTGCTGTCCTGGGGGGCCTTGCGCAGCAGGTGGGGGCTGCTGCGCTGGGGCTCCAGGGAGCTGCTCTTGGTGCGCCGGCTGCCGCCGCCACCCCCGCCGGCCCCGCTGCCGTGCAGGCTGGCGCCCCGCTTGATCGATGGCCGGGAGCGGATCTGCTGCAGCACGCGGTTGAAGGCGGTGGGCCGCGCGGGCAGGTCGTGCAGGGACATGGCGTAGGAGACACGGTGCATCTCCGGGGAGCGCTCCTTCTCGTCTGGGGAGTCATGGTCGGACATGCCCTGCTGCTGCTGGGAATCCTGAGACGGCTGATGCTCCCTCTCCCGTGACCGGCGCCGGCTGTGGAACAGGTGCTTCAGGCCGTGGCCAAACATGGAGCCCTCTGAGAGCTGCTGGATTTTCTTAAGGGAGAGAGATGAAGAAGCTAGTGAGTGGAATGCTCTGGAACACCCAGTTGGTGAGGACAGAGCTGGGGGGGGGGGTGTCTGTCTGTCTGTTTGTTTGTTTTAAAGATTTTCTTTATTTGACAGAGAGAGACACAGCGAGAGAGGGAACACAAGCAGGAGGAGTGGGAGAGGGAGAAGCAGGCTTCCCGCTGAGCGGGGAGCCCGATGTGGGGCTCGATCCCAGGACTCTGGGACCACAACCTCAGCCGAGGGCAGACACCTAACGACTGAGCCACCCAGGCTCCCCTATGGGGGGGGGTCTGTTCTTGGGAGACCAGTGAAACCACTACAACTGTCTGAATCTGGAAGATCCCTGCAAATGGCCTGTCATGCCAAGGAAGGTGGTAAACTCTGACCCACTCCTCTTTTAGTCCCAAAGAGATGTACCCCCCACGACCCTCCATAGGACATTCCCAACCAATACATGGTTCGGGGTTACTGGGCATGATATCCTGTGGCTAGCCTGGGGCTCAGTGGCACCCACCAGTAGCACTTGGCCCCCAGGGTTGTATCCCTCTGGATTGATTCCCCAGCCCCTCCCTACCCTCTGGTCCCTCCCTCCTTCTAAGTTAGGTTCTCCTTCAAGCTGCACTGGCTCTTTCAGACCACCAGGCAGCCATTTCCAGAGATGCCTCGTTGCAACATCCTCTGAGAAAATCGGGGCCATACTGTTGCGGTACACTGCTAAGTGCCTACTGCACGTCTATTCCCCTTTCTTACCAGCCAAACTGCCTGGCCTTCATGCACCTTGCTGAAAATCCTTCCTTCATCACACTCCCTTGCAGCTAGGAGTAGCCACATGATAGCTTTAGCCAGTGAAAAGCAAGGTGAGAGTTTCTAGCAACACTTGCTTTCCTGATAAAGATCCTCGCCCTTCCTACTTCTTCCCGTCTGGAATGTAGATGTAATGTCTGGACCTGCAGCAGCCATCCTGCAGACACAAGATGACTGGCATGATGATGAAGGGCTGCACACACACACAAGAGCCGCAAGACACAGGCTTGGGAATGTGATGGCCCCATGGTGCCACCAGCACAGTTGTGAATGCCTATCTTGGAATTCTGGCTGCATGAAATAAATAAACTGATTTTTGTCTACAGAACTCCAGTACGACTTTCTGTTATTTGTAGCCAATCTGATTCCTTTTTTAAAAAAAAATTCAATTATTTTCGAGTAATCTCTACACCCAACATGGGACTCGAACTCACAACCCTGAGATCAAGAGCCACAGGCTCTGCTGACTGAGTCTCATTTCTGATATAGTTAGCAATAAAATAACCTTTACTGGAACTTCCAGGTTGGTGAACACATCCACATGCCGGAGGGTGGTGCACCCTCGTTCCATCAGAATAGAAGCTTCTGCCCTCAGGACCCTTCCACACTTCGTCCCAGGTACCTCTCCATCTGGCTAGTCATCTGTAGCCTTTGTAATACCTTTTATAATAAACTGGTAAACATAAAAAATAAATAATAAACTTTACTTCTGTGGGCATGCCTTGTAGTGCAGTCAGTAATGTGACCGCTTCTTTAGAATGTGGTTTCTAAATGAGTGTCTTGCCCCTCAGATTGGAACCAACCACTTAGGCTGCAGAGCCCGGCGCTGCCCTGGCCCCAGCCTTCCCCCGCAGCTCTGCTGCTCCTACAGGCAGGACGGCTCAGGCCAGGGCGAGACAGCGTGTGGTCTAATTCCAGACAGCATCTGTCCGGGGGTTGACTGATTTGGCCAGACCGAGCCCCAGGCAGAGAGCTTCGGAGCCAAAGTGGGGGACGAGGATGTGCAGGAGCTGGTGAGAACCACACTGTGTAACTCCTAAGAGGGAACCTCAGAACCCGGCCATGTGGGGCTCATGGAGCCACAGCAGGTCTTTGTGAGGAACAACCCATAATCTCACGAGACAAACTCATTTTTTTTTTAAAGATTTTATTTATTTATTTGAGAGAGAGAGAATGAGAGATAGAGAGCATGAGAGGGAAGAGGGTCAGAGGGAGAAGCAGACTCCCCGCTGAGCAGAGAGCCCGACGTGGGACTCGATCCCGGGACTGCAGGATCATGACCTGAGCCGAAGGCAGTCGCTCAACCAACTGAGCCACCCAGGCGCCCCGAGACAAACTCATTTTTGAAAAACAGTTCAAGAGGCACCTGGGTGGCACAGTTGGTTGAGCATCTGCCTCCAGCTCGGGTCATGATCCCGGGGTCCTGGGATCAAGTCCCACATTGGGGGTGGGGGGGGGTCCCTGCTCAGCGGGGAGTCTGCTTCTCCTTCTCCCTTGGCCACTCCCCCTGCTTGTGCTCTCTCTCTCTCTGTTAAATAAATAAAATTTTAAAATCTTTAAAAAAAAAGGAATATCATAAGGAAAAGAAAGTACCTTAAAAAACTAATTAAAAAAAAAAAACAGTTCAAAGAGATGGGATGCCTGGGTGGTTCAGTCAGTGAAACATCTGCCTTCAGCTAGGTCATGATCTAAGGGCCTTGGGATCTGCATCAGGCTCCCTGCTCAGTGGGGAGTCTGCTTCTCCCTCTCCCTCTGCCACACCCCCCTACTCGTGCTCTGTCTGCTCTCTTTCAAATAAGTAAATAAAGTCTTAAAAAAAAAGTTAAAAGAGTTACATGGACTGAATTTTCTTTTTTTCTAGAAACAAGCTCACAGAGCAGAAAACCTTAGACCGCCTGGGTGGCTCCATTGGTTAAGCGTCTGCCTTCAGCTCAGGTCATGATCTCGGGGTCCTGGGATCAATTCCCACATCGGGCTCCCTGCTCAGTGCGGAGTCTGCTTCTCCCTCTATCCTTCCCCTCCACCCCCGCTCATGATCTCCTTCTTTCTCTCTCTCTCAAATAAATAAACAAAATCTTTAAAAAAAAAAAGAAAACCTTAGACCATGCAGAAACCAAGAAAAAAACCCCACGTTTAGATCTGAATGAGCTGACCCAGCTCCTTCTGTGTCTTTACACCTCTGGGCTGTTTGTGGAGCAGCTGTGCCGACATCTGGATGTCAGTAACTACACTACCGTGGATTTGTGTAAAAGTTTAGGATTTCCATTTTTGGCCTCATTTGAGTCTCCCCACCACCATCCTCAAAGTAGGCAGGGCCCTTCCATCACCCATTTTACAGACCAGATATGTCACCTCAGCACAACTCACCATGGACTCACGGTTTACAGTTTTCAAGGTGTTTTTCCTTCTCACGTTATCTTACTCGATTTTCCCAGACACTAATAAAAGCAACAGTAGAAACACTTCTACGTTTCAATGAGGAGATGAAGGCTACCACCATTCCTTCTCAAGAATTTAATTCCAGAGTAGCCCTGGCGCCGTCAGGTTGCGCTGCGCCAGGCTCCCCCGTGGGAGGAACCCTCCCCGCAGGGCCAGCCTGAGGCAGGGCCAGGAGGCCCACCTGCATCTGCTCCGGGCAGAGCCAACATGTGCACGGCAGACGAACTGGGGAGCGCACTCTGCCATCAACCTGGAAATGACCAGATCCTGTGGCCTCCAGACCAGAGATGGCCAGGACATGCCTTCCTCCTCAGGCCCAAGCTGATACCAGCCCTCCCTCCAGGCATCACGGATGGGGCCAGCTGGCTCTGGCATTGGCCCAGCTGCTCCTGCCAAACAGTCACATTACATATTACACATCGTCCTTCTAGTATTCCATTCCAGGTCTCTTTGTCCTCTCCCGACCACTTCTGACCTAGCTTCTCCAACTCCGAGGCCCATCTTCTAGATCTGCTCGGTTCCCCTCAAAAGACTTCACCAGAGTTCCCCAGAGCTCGGAGCCATTTCCTCCCCCCTGGGCCCCGGGAAACGGGCAGAGGTGTGGTGGCCAGCAGCCACCGTCTGTCCTGTTGCCTCGAATCCTAAAATCCTTGGTCAGTTTACTTTAAAACCATACAGCATTTTTAAAAGCGCTTTCCAATTGACGCGGTCATTCTAACCTGATGCTAGAGCTTCATCTCAGGAGGGAGAGCGGGACTAGTATCAGCGTCTCCGTTTTGCAGATAAAAAAACTGAGGTTCAGCACAGTGCAGTGGCTCATCCAAGTTACACAGACAAGGCTCCGACCTCCGGTCTAATTTACCTTCACTGGCTCACACACTGATTCCAAGACTAAAGCAGACGTAGTATTTACAGACATCCCAGAACAGTCTCACGGGCAGGTTTAAAACAAACCCAAAACACCTGGGCCAGGGGGAGATGGGCCCCCCCCCCCCACCAACTGTGGTGGTTGATCTGCCCATGCTACATTGTAGGATGCAGGTAAGGGCTTTAACCACTGTCGGCCTTCAGTTCACGCCTTCCCCATCTGTTCTGCGGGTGAAGGAAAGCTACGGATGGCGGCTGGATGACCACAGGACCTTTGCCCCAGCAGCACCGAGGAGCCTGCTAAAGTCTGCAGTAGGCAGGAGGGGAAAGAACAAAAAAGAAGTAAAAAAATAATGGGACGGGGGTGTTGCTCCAAATGAAGGGGTTTTCCCTCACAAAGTGCAAGGCCAGAAAGCTGGGTGACACAGGAGCTGGGGTGCTTCTGCAGGTAGGTGTCAGAGAGGAGACAGTTGAGGAGTTTTGACATAACATGGTAAGTAAGTGTTCCAAAAAAAAAAAAAAAAAACACAACACCAACAACTCAGCCCGTACACATAACCAGCCACAAGTTTTGGAAATGAGGAAAACCATGGTGACTAGCTTCAGGGAACTTGGCCACCAACGCAGCAGAAAGCACCACCTGCTCTGACTAACAGGTTCCAGCTACTAAATGTCACTTGCTTTTCCACACTGACTTTTGCTTTTCCCCAGCTGCCAGAAACCATTTTGGTGGCCAAACGAAGCCATGTATTAGAAGAGAGCTGAGATGTTTCAAAGTTAGGGGTGAGACATAAACAAGAGCTCTTCCGATGTAATAGAATGCGGGAAAACTGTCCCGGAGCTGCCCGGAAGCCAGGACTTAGCCAGAAAGGACGGCTTCCCAGGGCAGGTGCCGAAGCCCGGGGAGGGGAAGGCCAGGGCATTTGCTGTCCCCTCCCCCGGAACTATTTTTCAGGGCAGAGAGGACCCCCTGTCCTTGGGGTGCCATCATCCTCTCAGGAAGAAAGGGTGACTTGGATGATTTCTGAAAGATCCTTCCTGAGAAGGCTGTGGTCTCTATAAACATTTAGGCTTCATCCGTTTTCCTCCCTGCGTGTGGGTCCCCCAAAGGGGAAGTGTGCTCCAAAATCTGCCAACACAGCTGCATGAGGCCAGAAGTGAAATGCTTTGGGGTACAGCGTCTTTGGCACCATCTGGTTAAAAATAGCCAAAAGCGGTTTCTGATTCCTACAGGTCCCTGTGTTCTTAACTCCCAGAAAAGCTGTGAGGCTCTTAACAAGTCACGCTAACCTATAGCTATTTACCCCAACCTGACAGCTCACCACACGTCCCTTCCTCCCACCTGGGTTCGGAACTCCCTCTGCCCCACCACAGCGTCGGCTGTGAGGGTTCAGTGGGGTGACTGGGTCACCATGAGCCTTAGCAAGCCTAGGTCGCCAACGTTCCTCTATTTATAGGGTCTCTATGGAAACAGGGCCAGCATTAGAGAGCTAATCGCTGTCAAAACCCACAGAGTCCTACTCTCAGGATACAAAGTGGATTGCGGAAGTCTCCAATTGCCCTTAAGAAGCTTTGGGTGGGAAGCCTGGGGCTGGAGTGGGAGAGGCACCCTGACTCCAGGTCTGGCACCCACGAAGATGATGTGGGAGAAGAGTGAGGAGCTGCCAGTGTTCAGGCCTGTCTGGGGTTTCTGTTAGAAACAGTGATGAAAGATTTTTCGAATCATTTTTTTCTTCCCCAGTATCACAGCTGACACTTAGAAAAACAGATCTCAACCCAGGGGCAAAAATGACTTCCCCACTCTCAATTTTATTTTAATTCCTCCTTCCTTTATCGCTTAGAGAATTCTGCCTGGTGCCAGTGCAAGTCTGGGAAGGTGGCCACAGCCCCTGGGTCTCTAGGCAGAACTGACTCAACATATACCAGCACAGAAGATTTAAAAAGTTACCTGTGTACCTCCTGTGGTCCTCCCCACCCTTCCCTGCCTGCCCCCTCTGTGAAGCCATCCCCGACCAGGTCTCACGGCCCTGCTCTGAGCTCCAGAGAGCTCATTATCTGCACCACTCACCTTGCAATTAATCATGTGCGTTGTGACATGTTCCTAGTGCTCTCTCAAATTGTTATCCAACTTTTCACTGGCTTATGGACAGAATCCTCAATGAGACTATGAGTGAACAGAGGGCAGGAGTTACACCATCTATATCTTTGTGTCCCTAATATTACCCGGCGATTGCTGCCTCATTATTTATTTTCTGACCAGAAACCATCCAAGCCTACAAAACCCTCTGAAAAAGGATTTAATCCTTAGACAACGACCTTTTCCAAAGACATAAAATGCTCAGTCAGGCAGCTTTCTCTTGTGTCTAACCCACATCCCTCCTGCTACAGTTCAAAGCCTTATCTGAGTCTATGTCATCCCAGTAAGCGCCAAGACTGAGCTGGCTTGGAAGGAGATGAACAGAGACCCAGAACCCTGAGTGCGTTTACCGACTTCACACACAGCTTGGGTCAGGGCTCGTGGGCTCACAAGCCAGCTTTGTTTTCCAGGGTGGACATGACTCAGTTAACTTGGCTGGAATAAGGAAGCCGTTAGCCACTTGATTTGCAAAGTCAAATACTGCTTTTCTCACACAACCACAAAACATACCTGCCGTCCTTCAACCGCTTTGTTCTAACTTCTTAACATGGAGAGAGGTTTAAGTGTTTGGCTGATAAAGGGGCACACTGTCCAGTCCTGGCCTCCTTCTAAGAACGTACCCTCCTGGTCTGTGAGGATTTCAAAGGGAGAGGCCATTTCTTAGAGGAGAGATGAAAACACAGAGGAATTTTGAGTTGGCCTCCAAAACTACCACTAAGAAGCCTTGTGAGCTTTTTTTCCCCCAGCTCCTGACACTCACTTTTTTTTTTATTAACTTATACCCAAAATTCAGGTCTCATCTGATGTTTCAATTCCTTTTTGAGGGAGAAGGAGACAGTGCTGTTCATGGGATTGGCTGCTAAGGATGGTTAGATACACAAACAGAAGCACATTCTGTAAATACTGAGCCTGCAAGACAGTTCGCACTAGAAACAAGAGGGCAGCTGCGAATTCATCTAGAACCCGAGATGTGGCAGGGGAACAGAGAGCTGCCTTTGCCACGTGCTTTCCCATCGGTCACCAATTCCTCTGGAGCCCACAAACAGGGCCGCTCCGAAAATTACCAAAGGCAAGAGGGGGTGGGAGTGGAGCAGCCTTGGGCCTCAGGATCCCCTGCCCTCCGCACATTAGGTGCAGGTGGGGTAAACACCAGGCAACCTCGACATTCCTGCTGCCCCTCAGCTATCCCTGACTATTTACAGGGCTGGGACAACAACCGCGTTCTAGTCAAGAAGGACCCGGGACCCACAAAGCCCCTGGCACTTGCTATCCTACTGCCCCCATTTAGAAGGCCCCTCTTATTTGGCCATTAACATCCTATTCTCTCTCTAATACCCTGCTCTAGGGGCGCTTGGCTGGCTCAGGTGGTTGAGCGTCCGAATCTTAATTTCAGCTCAGGTCATGATCTCAGGGTTGTGGGATCGAGCCCCATGTCAAGCTCCCTGCTCAGCAGAGTCTGCTGGTCCCTCTCCCTCTGCTCCTCCATCCACACATGCTCTCTCTCTCTCTCTCAAATAAATAAATAAAAGCTTTTAAAAAAGCATCTTGCTCTCAGCCCATCTCTTCTGATCGACTCCATCGAATGTTGCTCAAAGCACCCTTAAACCTATGTGTCCTCTGATGGATGATTTTCTTGCAAGTATTGCGTCCTGTTTGAGCGGGAGCTTACCTGGAAGGCCAAGGTACCACCTGCTGCCAAAGAACGAATTTCCCCTTCCCCTGATCCGAGGTCTACAGCAATCCTACTTCCCTGAGGAAATCTATTCTAGCCTCTCGTCAAGCCTGAACATATCACCTCTAAAGCAGAACTAGGAGAAGGCCACAGAGGGTCCGCTCTACCACCAGAACCCTCCACTGGAGTCCCAGAGCACACACACTCCTTCACCCCACCCACGTTCCCATGAAGGAGCTTGTCTTCTCCTCCACTGAACGAGCGGAGACGCTGAAACCCATCAACTTGATCAAGAGCCATGGTCTTAAACAAACAAACAAACAAACAAAACAACAAAAACAAATAAGGGGTGCCTGGCTGGCTCAGTCGGTGAAGCACACGACTCTTGATTTTGGGGTCATGAGTTCAAGTCCCACGTTGGGTGTACAGCCTACTTAAAAAAAAAAAAAAGTCAAACAGAAAAACAAGCAGGGCTTTTGGGAATGTCAATGTTCTCTTTCTTGACTTGGGCGGCAGGTAGATGGGGTGTCTGTTTTGCTGTTGTAAACTGTACATACGTTTTCAGACACTTTTCCATACATGTCCTACGTCACAGCTTAGAACCGTGCCTTTCCCACTGCAGTTGTTCAGTATCTGTCGACTCCTGACCCCTTCCCCATGGACTCTCTACAGGAGTGCTGAAGGAACACGGGCCATTCGCGGGGGGCTCCCACGCCCGTGCTCACCAGGAAAGGTGGTCTCCCACACAGTCTCCGGCTGGGACTTCCCCCCAGCTATTTGGCTTCTCCTTGCCTTTTCTCATCTTCACTGTGATCAGGCAGGAAGGCCAGGGCATGGTGTGAATGAGAGAACATAAGCTGGAACCCACATGAGTCTTGAGTCAAAAGCAGTTCGAACCAGGACTGTAGTAATGGACCTCAGGGTACCCCCTTTTTTCTCCTGGGAGAAATATGAATAGTGCCCAGAAATCCCTGGGGAAATTATTCATAGGGGCTTTTGTGAGGGGAAAAGAACATCAGGGGAAGGCCTCTGGCCGGCACACCCAGAGTCTTCCTTTCAGGAAGGGCTCGATTCTTCTGGCTGCAGAAGGGGTGGGAGAGGTGCTGAGGCTGGTGATTTCCTCCTTGCCTTGAGGCTTCTAGAACTCAGGGACAGAACCAGCTGACTCTTAATGCTTAGCCACTCATCCCAGGCCTCAGCAACAGCTACCACATGCTATGTTGTTAACAGGAATGTGCGTTCCGTGTCCCTCTCTGTAGTTACCCCTGAGCTCCTCCCTACCCCCATTCTTACTGGAGCTGGGTTTTCTTCCTAGAGAATTCCAGTGTACTTTGGGTCCGCAAACTCTCTCCATTACCAGCTATCCTGGCCTGTCCCCCCAACTAGCAGGGAATGTGGTAGCAGCACATGATGAGCACAAATGAACCAAGACATGAACCGAGGTGGTTAAATAGGACTTCCAGGCCACATGGGGCTGGGCAATGGGACTCTGGACTGTGGGTTCCTGTTGCAGGCAGTGTCACATCAAGTGTGTGGAGCAGCGAAGAAGGCCCCCAAGTACCCACATGAGCCTCCTGTGAGGCAATGTCCCTTTTCAGGTGATTTTTCAGTAACAATTATATAATTGCTCCTTTAAGATTGCTGTGTAACTATTTTTCCTTCTTTTCACTGGCCCTCCCACCCCATAATCCCGGATCCCAGACCCAGAAATTTACAGTGCAGAGTAATACACTCCACAACACTGCAGGACCGTGGAGAGAGGCCAAAGGAGCCCCTGAAACCAGTGGCGACCACCAGTTCGGGCATTCAGATCTCTTTGGCAAACACTAAAATCCCCCTGCCCCAATTGCCACTGGAGGTAGTTCAGACAAATCTTCTTATTTTTTTGCCCCTTTCTCAGGAAGATTTCCTCCAATGCACTTAATCTATCACAATGCCTGGAGTTGTCACAAGAAAACAGAAGCGGGACCAGGGGACCCAGAGTCCGTATCTCCCAAGTTTAAAATGAAAACAAAACCAGAGCTGCTGATGTTCCTAGGCCAAACACAGGTGTCGGGGGGGGGGAGGGAGTTACAAAAAAATGAAACTTGCCCCTTTCCGGTACCACCGGAAGAAACAAGCCTGCTTCTACCCAGTGCTAGAGCCAGGCACGGAATTTTTCCATCATTGGAAAACCGTGCCACCACTGGTAAACAACTTTTCCGGCCCTGTAAACCAAGTTTGGACACACTTCAATATTCCTATTCCCTTTTCCCAGAAAAAGGCTCAGAAAAGTTGAGTGATTTGCCTGCAATCACCCAGCAAATCAAATTCCGATGGCCCCCAAGTTCCTATCTGGTTTCCAAAGTCCGTACCTTGTAAACATGTTTTGATAAAGCAGACAGAGATAAACACGAAAAGGCGCTGCTTGTCTCCCCACACTCCCACTGAGCAGATAGCAGCTACGTTTTTTCCTCCTTGTTGCCAGCCTGGGTCCACACGGCTGTGATCTACCTCAGGGATATGTGTTGCGGGGGGCGGGATGAGGCTCCCGTTCCCACATCGAATCTCAATTCTGCTTCAGGGAAGTTCAGCAGTTAATATCAGGTGCGGAGCTGCTGCTGAGTCTGCCCTAACCACAGTGAGGGTGTCGCCAAAAAAAAAAAAAAAAGGATGAAGAAGAGAGAGAGAGACGATATAGGAGGGTGGAGATGAACGAGCTCCCTAAGGCAGCATTATCTACAGAGACAAAGACACCACAGCCCCCACACCAGCAGCAGCCCACCTTCGCTCGTGTAGGCAACCGAGGGGAATGAATAGAGCTGGCAGTCTCCACGGCTGGCCTGAGCTGGAGAGTGGGGGAGTTCCCAAGGCAGCTTCTCATCAACTCAGGGCAAGGGACCCATCTGGCCATGGAATCGGGGTTTGCTGGCCAGACTCATCTTGGACGGGCCCGGGATGAGGCTCAAGTGTGCAGCAGAAGGCTCCCCTCCTTCCCACATCCACATTAAGGGCACCCATGTCCGTTCATCATCTCACTGAAAATAGGAACCGCACCTCTTGACCACACAGGGTGGGCTCAGAGCTGACAGCTGGGACAGGCACCAAGGACTCCTTGGGCCTGACTAAAAGCACAAGCCTCCTGCGCAGGGCCTCTCCAGTGGAGCTCAGCGTTAGACATAAGGCTTGCCCCCAAACTCCGGAAAGGGCAGCCACAGCCCCAGAGGTCACACTCACGTAAATACCACAGTTTTTCTGAAGTACACACAAGGAGCTAGCTGTGTCCCTTCCTACCCCTCCCCAAGGCACACAAGACAGGTAACACAGAGCACACTCACCTGCGCTCTGACTTCCTGACTCTGAGCTGCTCAGGCCAAACGAGGAATGTCATTGGCTTATTCTGGTAAGCTCCTTAGTGGTTGCTGCCATAGGATACAGGCTCTATTTAACATAATGGAGTCCTTTGGCTCCCCTAGCCCAGACCTTGCACCCCCTCTGGAGAATATCTCCCCGGAGGCATCAGTCTCCAAGGCATCTAAGTTCCTTCCTCGGGCTGACATCTTGCTCAGCCCCGTGGTGAGCCGGCTTGCAAATCCTGAGCCTGCAGTCTCCGGGGCAGCTCCAGCAAAGGTGCATTATGTTTTAATTAATATAGAGACATATTCAACATAGCTCGATAATTGTCTCGGCAACCGCAGGCCAGAAAATAAAGGACTCCCAGCTGCATGTGACAGGCTCTTTCGGATTCTGGTTCTAACTGCCGGCTCAGCATGTGTGCCCCAAACCAGCCCAAGCACCGCTTGGCCACCTGTCAGTTCTCCACCCTGGGGGTTGGTTCAGCAGGCAGGCAGGGATCTCCAAGCACTAGCTTAACCTCTGGCTCCACCTAACGGCAAGAACTCCACACTCCCCTTTCACAGATGGACAAACTGAGCTTCAGCCAGGAAGATCCCAAAAGGAGGAAATTAATTCAGCAAAGGAAATGAATGGTCCTCTGCTTGGCCTCCCACGCGGCAATTCTCTTCCCCTGCCATCTTACAGGAGGGAAAGTGATGTCAAGTTTTTAGTTAGCATCTTGGATTTCTCCAGCCCTTTGTCTGCGAACAGCACTTCACACACATTATTCAAACAATCTCGGGTGGGTGAGTCACTAGAACGGTCTGCTGAATAATGAGGAACAAACACAGAGGCCTGAAATGGAGCTGAAAGACGGAGGCACAAATGGTACCTGACGTCCAGCCCAGGGTTCTAAGGCCGAACATCCTCTCTGACCTTTGCCTGGCTTCCCCATCACTTTCAATCCGTGAAAGCACTTTTCTGCGTGGAGCGGGGAAAGCTAAGTCGCCGGCCGGACTTGCCAGGGGATGGTCTGCGCTCACCTTTAAATCAGGAGGCTTGCTTCGGGGCCCCGGGTTGGGCGCCGCGGCAGCGCCCGCATCTGAAGTTGGCCCGGCTGCCGAGTTAGCACCCGTGGCCTCCCCAGGCCGGAGGTCCGCGCCCGGCAGGTGGCCAGCGACATCTTCCAGCCCAGCTCCATCCTCCTCGCCCTGCTGTTGCTGCAGCTCGTCCGATTTGCACCTCTTCATGGTGTATGTGGGTCGGCAAGGGGAATCTGTCCTTCCAGCGCGCCGTCTTGGGGGAGACCGCACCCCCTCTTACACTCAGAAAACGAGGCCCGGGGTCTAAATTAGTAACGGGGGGGGGGAGTCGGCGGGTCACAATTTCTTGAATTAAAAAATAAATCTTTTTTAAAGGAGGGTGAGGGAGGGGCGAGGACACGGAGCCTCGGTTACAGCCTGGAATAGTTCATTCCGACCTGGGGAGCGGAGGCAGGTCACAGTCGAGGCTGGGCAGCAGGAGTCCTTGGGCAGTCATTGGAGCGGGAGGAGGAAGACAGCCCCCGGCCCCCCAAACTTTCTGCTCCAGGGTGCGGGCACGGCGGAGGGGAGCTGGGCGGCACGGCGCATCCCTCCCGGCGGGCCGGGCTGCTGGGCGAGGCAAGGCACCCGGCAGCCGGCCGGGCAGGTCGTCGGCGGCCGCCCGCGGCGCGGGCTGCGGCCCGCCCCCCCCGGCCCTGCCGCCGGCCCCCGCCCCGCATGGGCCGGCCGCGGAGCCCGCAGGGCGCCCGGGCCCCTCCCCGGCCGCGCGCCCGGCTCCCCGCCCGGCGCGCCGCTTGCTGCAAAGCCGCGACCGCGGCCCGAGCCAGCGGCGAGCGCGCAACCTACCCCGCCCGCTGCCTCCGCCCGCGAGGGGGAAGGCGAGGCAAGCAGCGAGTGACAACGGCAACGGGCCAATGGGAAGCCCGGAGGGCTGAGGGGGCGCCGCGCGGCCACGTTTTTAGGGTTGGTTGCACCGCGCGGTCCCCCAGGAGAGGTCTGGAGGGCTCTGCTGCTGCTGCGTTTTGGCATTGCAGAGAGCGGGCTGCGAAGTAGAGGCGGGGCGGCGCGCCACCCCCGACGCGGTCTTGGCAGGGGTGGGCGGGACCCTCCCAGAAAAGGCTCTCTCGGGATTTCCCCCACCCACTCGTTTTATTTGGCAGGGAGGGGGCG
Organism: Zalophus californianus; assembly: GCF_009762305.2. NCBI lineage: Eukaryota > Metazoa > Chordata > Mammalia > Carnivora > Otariidae > Zalophus > Zalophus californianus. The sequence continues at coordinate 25,676,008 of NC_045604.1, forward strand.
GGACAGGGATGTTTATCATCAGTGCATTTTGCTCTAACTTTGCACATTACGTGTGTAGAGCCCTTCAGCGAAGGAGATACTGATCCCCTCCAGGATGCCTGGTCTGAAACACAAACATATGCCTACATGCAGAGCTGCAAATGCAGAGGGAGGGGGTGATCTTCTGTCCCTTCACCCCTTCTCCCACTTTAAGTAGCTATCTCGTATGAGTTTTAGCTTTATGCTCAGAAATTAGAAAGTATTAAATTATTTAACATAATAATGCAAACTGTGAGAAGGCTTTTAAATAAGGGGTGTTAATGGCAGGAAGTTGATACATATGGAAGAGAAGAAAAAGGAATGCAACCTTTTTTTCCCCTGAATCTCAGCCAAACTGTGCTAGTAATCTGGAGGCAGAAGAGAGTAAATATTGGGGCTACCAAGATATGGAGCAGAGTAATAACAACTCCATCTGAGTGTCTACTGTACGCTTACTATGGATACGATGCTTTTTGCCCACCCAGCAACCTAGACCAATGGTTCTCAAAGGATGGTCCTGGAACCAGCAGCATCAGTATCACCTGGAAACTTAACAGAAATGCAAATTCTTAGACACCAGCAAGACCGACAGAATCAGAAATAGAGAGCCCAGACGTCTGGGGTTTTTAATTTTTTTTTTTAAGATTTATTTATTTATTTATTTATTTGAGCGAGGAAGAGGGAGGAGGGGCAGAGGGAGAGAGAGAGAAAATCCTAAGCAGACTCCCCACTGAGCGTGGAGTCCTACGCAGGACTCGATCCCAGTTCCCGGAGATCCTGACCGGAGCTGAAATCACGAGTCAGACGCTTAACCGACTGAGCCACCCCGGAACCCCCAGAAGTCTGTTTTCACAAGCCCTCCAGGTAATTCTGATGCTAACATCTGAGACCCATTCATTGGCTTAGACTATAGTGAAGGGGCCACTCAGTCTGTGAGTCACAGTGACGATCCCTAAAGTGTTTTATGGTTTACCAATCGCTTTTACACCTGTCATGTCATGCTAGCCTTGCCTCTGTCCTACCAGGCTATGAGTTTCCTGACTCTGTCCTCCCATTCCAACCACTCATTTTAATGTGTATCCTAGAAGAGCCTAAGTTGTTAAGAATTTACTTCAGTCAGGCAGCTACTTTCTAAACTAGGCAGCTCCATTTTTAGAAGATAGGAATTTAGGATGGGCTGGGAACACAGAACCACCCCCTACATCCACTACCCGGTATCGGGTACAACGCGGAAACACAAAGCTTCCCTAGCACTCTGCCGTGAGCATTTTAAATGATGAGGGATCAAGACAGAAAGCCGGTGAAGTCCGTGGCAGGACTAAGCAGAACAAGAGGGAGCAGATTCCCATGTGCTGAATGTCAGGCAGAATGGTCTGCTACCCCCTACCTGACTCCTGACTCGCTCTAAAGAAGTATAGGGACCCCTACAGATCCTGGGCAAGTCCTAGGCTGGGAGGTAAGTGGTAGCCTTGGGCAAATGGTGAGCACGCGTTCATGACCTGACTGGAAGCTGAAAGAAAAGTGGAGGGAGTCACTGTGAGGTTTTAAGAAAGCAGAGGCCATTATCATTTGAATTATGCCCCATTTCTATGGTAGGTTGAAGTTGGCCTTAACTTTGACTATTATCATACACAATAGCATGATGGCCAAATTTCCTATTTGTGGCCATATTTAGTAAGGTGTCGTGCAGGTCAACAAAAAAGTCTGTGGTGCGTTTCATGAAATCAGTTAATGCTGTATATTCCATTTTGGAGAGGCAGTGTTGCATAGTGGAAGTTAAGAGCTCTAGACTCTGTGGCCAGACTGCTTGGGGACAAATCCTCGCTCTGTTCTACGCTCACCGTGTGATTGGGGCCAAGTTATCCAGCCTCTTTATGCCCCAGTTTCCTAATTTGCGAGTGAGGATCGTGACAGAACCTATCTTATAGGGTGTTGGGGTAGTGAATGTAAAGCATTTAGGCATTGCCTGGCACAGACTGAGGGCCCTAGCTATTATCAGAGATGTCATCCAGTTTCAGAAGTGTTACACATCCCATTTCAAGTGTTCTAACCTTGTTTCTCACCCATTCCAACTTTCTCTGAGGTCATATTATAGAATGAATACACTACTGCCAAAGAAGTTTGGGTGGGAATTCTATAAAGAGACCTGTGTGACTTGCAACTGCCAGTTTGAAGCTGATGGCAAATTTTCATTAGCCATAGTAAATTCTTGAGTACCTAAGATAACTAGAACTTGAAATGACTTTGAATGAAATTCTGTTGAAAGGATCGATCATTCTATTTTTCTAGGCTTCTTTGGAAGAACACAGGCACATAGTATGCTTTTTTTAAAGATTTTATTTATTTATATGACGGGGAGAGAGAGACAGCAAGCGAGGGAACACAAGCAGGGGGAGTGGGAGAGGGAGAAGCAGGCTTCCTGAGGAGCAGGGAGCCCGCCGTGGGGCTGGATCCCAGGACCCTGGGATCATGACCTGAGCCGAAGGCAGATGCTTAACGACTGAGCCACCCAGGCGCTCCAGGCACATAGTATGTTTTGATGCTCAAGATAAGACAAAAATTTGCAGATTCCCAATGCAAGAGATTATATTTGGTATGTAAGAGTAGCATTTTCCATTCTGCTTTGACACCACTAGTTAATTATAAATAAATAACATGGTGTTGAGGGAAGCACACAGGTCTTGGTGTTAGACCATCCATGTAAGAATTCCGGTTCTGTTACTCCCTGTGTGTTTTTGGTCAACCAGTTAACTTCTCTCACCCTTGGTTTTCTTATCTATAAATAGGCACTAATAATATCTATCCTCACACTGTTATCCTAAGGATAAAACTAGATAATGCATGTGAAAACATTTGACACATAGATGTGCTCAGTAAACCTAAATGAAACAAAAATAATTAGCAAACTTATCTAAGCCCCCAGTCTGCCACATGAAAAAAGCATAATTATTTCACCAAGCTTAATGCTTTTTGTGAAAGGAAATCCCGGGTAGGCTAATGAAAGGGGGCACTCCTGGTAGGATCAAATTTGCCAAACGAGTACGTGTATAACCAAGAAGGATTAAGATCAGGGTTATGGAATCCTGTTCCCTTGTCAACAGCCAGTTCAATTAGCTTGATAAACGGAAGAGGCTTTAATGATAGAGGATAAAGTGCCAAGATCAACAGGTAAACATAGAGTAGAGTTTGTTTTTTCTTTTTTCAAAAGGCTTCTCTTTATGCCGTTAGCAAGGAGTTTGCAGATTATCCAAGAAAATTCTGTTTCCTACACTGTAGGAATTCTTTAAAAAACATTTTAAACATCAAATGGGTAATAGTGGCCAGCTCTTGTGAGATTTAACATATTGAGAAGAATGCTTTGCTTAGAAGGTAGAAGTACTCTCTCCTGAGACCAGATATAATAATTTCCATCACTGTATTTTGATACCAACATCATTATAAATATTCCTTTGTTAATGTAATTTTCCTCCCTTTCTTTTAGAGATTTCCACTTCCACTCAATGCTCCTCTTAAAAGAAATTGGGTTCCGTTGGATTAGGAGAAGTAAACTATGCAAATAATCGTCAGGGAGATTGGCCGGATTGTCAATGACATCACCATCCCACCACCTAAATACAGGCTTTTTATTGGCTGTTCTAAGAGGCAGACAGGACCGGGAAGGCTCTGTCTGCATCACTGGTGAGTTGGAGAAAGCTCTGAGTCTATACTAAATTTTATTGTTTTTTACTTAAAATGTACTCAGAATCATTATCCACATATTATTACATCTTCCATGTTATTCCACATGGAAATATGTCTAAACAAATATTTTTAGTGACTACTTATCCATTCTATCAGGTGAATATATCATGGTTTATTTACCCACCACCATCTACCTTATTCTTAGATACTTAGGTGTTTCAATTTTTTGCCTTCAGAAATAAATCTGTAATTACTATTTTTATTCAAAATTGTACGTGTTATTTCCTCCATAGCATAGAATCTCTGATACCTAACTGGCAATGTTTTAAAAGAGTAACACTGAACAGTTTGCCATTCCTGTGTTGCTTCCTCTCACATCCCTGAGACCTGCATGGGAGATCCCAGCGTCCGGCTCATTCCTGGGACTGCTAAATCTCCTCTCTGTAATAGAAAAACCTGGAAGTGCCTGCATTTCATTGCAGGTAGGATGCATATTCTTCATTCTGGGTGCTTGTTGCTCCTTAGTATGGGAGAAAGGTCACAATAATCATGGCTATGAACAGAGGAGGTTTGTGAAGTGTAAACTTAAACCCTGATTGTACTGCTCTGGGTGAAAGCCTGGGACTGGTAAAATGGCTGCTTTGTGTCCTTTTCCATCTCTATAGGGAATCCATAGAAAACCTCTGGACAATCTGTTACTTAAAGCTGAAAAGGCTAGACCTTAAAAAAATAAAATAAAATGAAAGAAGAGGAAAAAAAAGAGAAAATATCAGCTTTGCTCAGAGAGAATCAGTGGTTTATTATTTTATATCTGAAGACAGATGTCTATGGCAGTTGCATCTATTATTCTAATGTGGTACTTTTAGATATGATAATAAGAATAAGCAGTTATACCATTGAAAGAGAACTCAGGTGTTGTGCATTTTGCTGGGAACCTTGTGAACACTGTCTTACTTAATCCCCACAGCAGCTCTGCAACGTAAATTATTCCCGCTGTACAAATGAGAAAACAGGCTCAGAGGGATTCTAGCACTTTCTTTCATAGGCCTGAGATCTGCACCTGCCCTGTCTGGCTCTAAACGTGAAAAAGCCCAGTAGCTCACCCTTCACAGCTATAATTCTGAGCCATTCCTGTGGTAAAGAATTTATCAATGAGAACTAGTCTACAGTTAAATATATCTGCATTCATTCAAACATATTTTTTTTAAAAGATTTTATTTATTCATCCGACAGAGAGAGACACAGCGAGAGAGGGAACACAAGCAGGGGGAGTGGGAGAGGAAGAAGCAGGCTTCCCGTGGAGCAGGGAGACCAATGCGGGGCTCGATCCCAGGACCCTGGGACCATGACCTGAGCCAAAGGCAGACGCTTAACGACTGAGCCACCCAGGCGCCCCCATTCAAACATATTTATGAACCACATATCATGTACAAAGGCTTTACAAGATGCCTGTGAAGACAGAGAACCAGAAAACACATGGGTCCCTGCCTTTGGACTTAAAGTCCAGGTGGGGAAATAAAAGGCACAAACAAAATGTAAAACAACAAAAGATTGAAATGGTGATGTGTGTCAACATTCCAAAGGGGAAATAGTTAAGGCCCCCAGTGCAGAGGGGAGAGAGGTTTCCTACAAGGGACGGAAATGACTCTGAGAAAGAAGTGTTTACACACATTCACCCATATCATGAGTGTTTAAAAGAATAATATGTTGTTTTAGGATGATTCAGAAGCCTTTAAGTAGGTAAGAACTATATAAGTCATCTTTTAAAAAAAAGATTTTATTTATTTATTTGAGAGAGAGAGAGAGAGAGAGCACACAAGCAGGGGGGAGGGGCAGAGGGAGAAGAAGAAGCAGTCCAGACTCCCCGCTGAGCAGGGAGCCTGCCGCAGGGCTCAATCCCAGGACCCTGAGATCAGGACCTGAGCTGAAGGCAGACGCTTAACCGACTGTGCCACCCAGGCGCCCCAAGTCATCTTGAAAATAGAGTCATTCAATATTCAGATCTCTTTAATTTTACATCTGTATATTATAGAGTTTTTATGGTATATTCATGATGGGAAAAACATTTTTTTTCTTTTTATTCTCTGAGACCATAGGACAGTGTTTCTCAAAAAGTATGTTTCATGGATTACTGGCAACATAAATCACCTTGGAGTTTAGTTATATATTCAGATCTCCAGACCCTACACCAAAAGGATAGAAACAGAATTTCCTGGGGAGAGGGGGAGGCTGAAAACCTGCACCTGAAACAAGGATCCGAAGTGATTCTTATACACAGTGAAGTTTAAGAACCCCTGATACAGGGGAAGACTTAGTTGATCACATTTATTATTTTTTTAATTCAATAAACATGTAGATTTATTTTAAATCAGAAAAATACGGAGTGCTTCACAAATTTGCATGTCATCCTTGTGCAGGGGCCGTGCTGATCTTGTCTGTAATCGTTCCAATTTTGGTATATGTGCTGCTGAAGCGAGCAGAGTTGATCACATTTATCGATAGGTTTGTGAATTAATAATATCTCCAGGGGCGCCTGGGTGGCTCAGTCTGTTGAGCATCTGGCCCTCGATCTCAGCTCAAGTCTTGATTTCAGGGTCATGAGTTCAAGCCCTGCTTTGGGCTCCATGCTGGATGTGGAACCTACTTACAAAAAAATATAACAGTGTTGAAAAAATAATAATATCTCCTATTTATTGAGCACTTACTATTTGCCTGTCACAAGCTCCCATCTGGGCTATAAAACAAACTTTGTAGGTAAGTTCATAACCTCCTTTTCACAGATGGGAAACTGAGGCTCAAAGAGGATTAAAACTTACCTGACGTCACCTGACTAGGAAGAGCTAGCCCAGCCAGTTCTGTTTGCCTTCAGTGTCTTCTCCCACAATGCCCACTGCCCTGTTGCTTACGCATGCTGTGGCTACACGCTTATTAATAATAACAACAGCTATCATCTGAGTGCCTTTTATGTGCCATATAATTTCGGCCTAAACCTTTCAATAAGTTCAAATGGTACTTTGCCATGTAAGTAACTAAGAGGCAGAGATATTAATGCATCTCTCAAAATTACCTTCCACCCATTGAAACAGCGCTTTCTTATTCTGGTAGGACTTTTCCTCACTTTTACTTCCTCTAGACTGTTTCTAAAACCTTTTTCAGCTCTGCTGAAAAAGGGACTTCCTTTCCTTGGTGTAATATATCCTGACCCTCTTGCACCTAGTTTGGAATGGCAAACCAAGGGTGGAATGTCGGCTTTCTCACAGCTACTACACCTTTTCCCAACACAGGAACGGACAGCTGTAGTCTGAATTAAGAGGGAAGTGTCAGTTGCTGGAAAAACCTGTTGATCTTGTGACTGCAAAAAGAAAAAGACAATTTAATTAAGGAAGTCTTTCTGGGAAAGGGGGATCACACTATCCCATGTGAGATCTTATTCTGGATTATGTCATAAATCATTTTCAGGGAGTCTCATATGGCCCCGGGGCATCCCCAAGCAGCTAGAGGGACAAAGGGCTGTTTTCATTGCTGAGTCCACCCAGGCTTGCCTTATGCCTCTCACAGGGTATGGTGAAGGAAGATAATATTCTCTTTCAAGATGCAATGATTTTGTACAATTCAGTCACATAAATAGCCAAAAATATATACATGTCTATACCCTTTTACCCAGTAATACCCTCCTGGGAAATAATTCAAAAGAAGGAAACAAAGCAAAAACACAACAAAAAATATATAAAGCAGCATTGTTTACAGCAGGGGAAAACCTGAAACGACCTACATGCCCAAGAATAGGAAGTGGGTGAGTAACAATGGTGTAAGAATGTAATGGAATGTTAGCTGCTATTGAAGAGATCCCTATGATAAGTATATAGAAACACAAAAACCTTCTTTAAGTAACATAAAATGAAAGCATTAGAGTGGGAAATTGTCTTGAGCTAGATAGAATAAGGAGTCAGGCAAACATGTGTTCTTAGCTATATGGACAAATCACTTAACCTGAGTCTTGATTTCCCCATTTATAAAACAAAGATAAAATACCCATCTTTCCAGGGTCATTGTAAGAACTAAAGTTGATATAAACCATGGATAAAGACGGGCAGGGAGTACTAAGTAATAATTGTAAGTTTTATGCTGGGGTATGGAACCATTGAAAACTTTATTTGGAAAGTACTTATTTTTTTAATATTTTATTTTTATTTTTATTATTTTAATATTTTATTTATTTATTTTTTAAAGATTTTATTTATTTATTTGAGAGAGAGAGCAAGCATGAGCAGGGGAAGCAGCAGAGGGAGAGAGAAGCAGACTCTCCACTGAGCAGGGAGCCCATGCGGGACTTGATCCTAGAACCCTGGGATCATGACCTGTGCCAAAGGTAGGCACTAAACTGACTGAGCCACCCCAGCACCCCAGAAAGTACTTATTTTTATGATGTTTTAAATGTTATACTATTTTCCTCCTTTCTTCCTCCACGCCCTTAAAAAATTGCATACTCCCTATGTGGGAAGTATGTGCACATGTCATCAGGAAACTTGCCTAAATGGATCACTAAGCCCTATTGGGAGAAGGGTCCTAAATCCGAGCATCTGGAATCAGCTCTAGGAAAATAATAGGAACCCCAAACACTAACATGTAGAAAGGTGGCTCAGTGAGGTTCCAGGGCCTGTTTTCTAAGCAAAGGGAGGGAACACAAGCAGGGGGAAACACAAGCAGGGGGACCAGGAGTGGGAGAAGCAGGCCTCCCGCCAAGCAGGGAGCCCAACGTGGAGCTCGATCCCAGGACCCTGGGGCTCATGGTCCTGGGATCATGACCTGAGCCGAAGGCAGATGCTTAACAACTGAGCCACCCAGGGGCCCTAGAAAAAGGTATTATTGTTAGATTTTCATCTGTCCATCTTCATCCAAGACCAGCGGAGAGATACAAGAATATAACTTGTTGCAAGGTTTTATTCTGGGCAAGTAAAGAAATTGATTTAAAATGGGTCCCCTTGAAGTGTCAGGCAACATAGTGCAGAAAGGATGAAAATCATTTAGACTTGAAAAAGCAGTAGCAATCTTCTCTTACTAATGAGAAATGAATTATGGCAACAGTATGTCCAGGGCTTCTTCTGGAAAGCTTTGGGTCAGTTACTTTAGTTCCTCTAAAAAATTTCTGGAAACTTTGTTCTACTTGGCAGTAAAACAAAGATGAACTCTATTTAGGGTTATACCAAATTCTTTTTAATTGATTGTTTTTCCTCCCCATGCTCTACCTTCCAACAGCCGGGGACACCACTGATGAAATATTCAGCATTGGAATATTTGATGTATAATTAAATAGAATACATTTAGAAGTTCAGTTTTATAGACCTTTAATCTTTTTTTTTTAAAGATTTTATTTATTCATTTGAGAGAGAGGGAATGAGAGATAGAGAGCACGAGAGGGAAGAGGGTCAGAGGGAGAAGCAGACTCCCCGCCAAGCAGAAAGCCCGATGTGGGACTCAATCCCGGGACTCCAGGACCATGACCCTAGCCGAAGGCAGTCGCCTAACCAACTGAGCCACCCAGGCGCCCTAGACCTTTAATCTTCAAGTTAATAAATCTTCATGGAGAGAATCTCACAAACCAAACCAAAATATTTTTGGAAATACCATTCTCCTTGGAAAAATAATCTTGAATGTAATTACTATACATAGGAAAAAAAAAACATTCATCAAGCACTTTTATATGCCAGGCAAGGTACTAAACGCTTTACACGTTATTTCATTTAATCCTCATGACCCTGTAAGTCGGTATTATTAGCCCCACTATATGGATGAAGTAACTGAGGCTCCAAGGAGTTAAGCCATTTGCTTAAGATCACAAAGTAACATGTTAGCACATCTAGGGCTAGAACTCAGGTCAGATTCTGACTCTCATGCTTTTGCTTAAATCTTTACAGGAGTTCATTTCCAAAACACTTTCATTTATGGCTATGGCTCATTCCATCCTCCCACCAACACAGTGATGTTGAATACAACCTTGGTATCCTCTCTTTTACCAGAAGTCACAGAGCCAGGGGCAGAACCAAGTCTTAGAGCAATCATAACTTCAGTGACCTTCTGTTGAGTGCCTTCTATATGGTAGGCTCTGTAATAAGTATTTTTTATACTTTTTCCCCCATGTTAATCTTCACAATAACCTTTTGAGGTGGGCACTATTATTATCCCCTTTGATGGATGAGAAAACTAAGACTCAGAAGGGCCAACCTCTTCCCCAAGTTTATATAGCAGCATGTCAGGACTAGAATTCAGGTTTGTAATAATGATAACATAATTGATATAAGCAATTGCCATTTACTGATCTGTTGTCATGTGTTAGATATTGCTTTAAAAATTTTTTCTCAACATACTTTGAGATTTACAATTGGCATCGCTCTTTTTTTTAGACTATTTTTTTTTAAAGATTTTATTTACGTATTTGATAGAGAGAGAGAGAGTGAGAGCACAAGCAGGGGTAGAGGCAAAGGGAGAGGGAGAAGCAGGCTCCCCATGGAGCAGGGAACCCGACGTGGGGCTCAATCCCAGGACCCTGAGATCATGACCTGAGCCGAAGGCAGATGCTCAACCAACCAAGCTACCCAGGCGCCCCTAAAGACTTTATTTTTAAGTAATCTCTACACCCAGTGTGGGACTTAAACTTACAATCCTGAGAGCAAGAGTTGCATGCTCTACTGACTGAGTCAGCCAGGCACCCCTGGCATTGCTCTTGTGATGCTCACAATTTTTCAGATAAGGAACTAAGATTTATAGAAAATAAGTTAATGCCTCCAAGGCATACAAATGGGAAAGGGTAGAGCCAGGATTTGAAAGCAGGTCTCTGGAGCACCTGGCTGGCTCAGTCGGTAGAGTGTACAACTCTTGATCTCAGGGTTGTGAGTTTGAGCCCCACACTGGGTGTAGAGATTACTTAAAAATAAAATCTTAAAAAAAAAAATGAATGCAGGTCTCTTTGACTCCAAGACCTATGTCCTTAACCCTGAAGCTTTGCTCACTCCTATTCTGTCTCTGTATATCCTTGCTACTCAAAGTGTCGTCCCCAGACCAGCAGCATTGGCACTTGTTATAAATGTAGAACCCCAAGCCATGCCCCACACCTATTGAATCACAAGTGTATTTTGACAATATCCCCGCATGATTCTTGCGTCCATTAAGCTTTGAGAAGCACTGCTCTGCAGCACCACCAGCAATATATGAAATAGAGATGAGAAACCAGATTGTCAAGAACAGAGATTCTCGAGCATATTCCCTTGGAAATCAGTTTTGAGCTGGAGGAAGGTATGTCCTGCTGCTAAACTTGATAATGGTGACCTTTTTTCAATTCATAGATCAAATTAAGTCAACGAATTATATTTTCTTTTTTTTTAAGATTTTATTTATTTGACAGATAGAGACAGCGAGAGCAGGAACACAAGCAGGAGGAGTGGGAGAGGGAGAAGCAGGTCTCCCGCTGAGCAGGGAGCCGGATGGGGGACTCGATCCCAGGACCCTGGGATCATGACCTGAGCCGAAGGCAGACACCTAACGACTGAGCCACCCAGGCGCCCAACAAATTATATTTTCTTGTCTTTTCTTCCATCATTTTCTTTCTCTTCTTTAGAGCGGACTATCACTTGCCTGTCAGTAACTTCGGAAGATGACAATAATTGAACAGTAGTAAAGAAATACCTATGGAAAACTCGAAGTGTTGTTTGTTGTATTTTTTCCCCCTTTAATTTGTAGGTTTTTAAATTCTTGGATTTTTGGGGGGTACCTGGGTGGCTCAGTCATTAAGCGTCTGCCAGCTGTTCAGGTCATGATCCCAGGATCCTGGGATCAAGCCCGGCATCAGGCTCCCTGCTTCACGGGAAGCCTGCTTTTCCCTTTCCCACTCCCCCTGCTTGTGTTCCCTCTCTCGCTGTGTCTCTCTGTCAGATGAATAAATGAGATCTTTAATAAATAAATAAATTAATAAATAAATAAATTAATTAATTCTTGGATTTTTTTTTTTAAAGATTTTATTTTTAAGTAATCTCTACACCCGATGTGGGGCTCGAACTCACAAGCCCAAGATCAGGAGTTGCATGCTCTACCAGGTAAGCCAGCCAGGCACCCCCTAAATTCTTGGATTTGTGATTGTGATTTTATATTGCATAATAGAGAACAGTTATTCTTTCTCTTCGTAAACTTGTTCCTAATTCACACTGCAGAAATGAATGTTACTGTCTTTTGGTGTCCCACAAAAAAACACCCGATTTCCACCTACATGAACATGAGGATCAAGACTCCAGAATCTTGGGGCACCTGGCTGGCTCAGTTGGTAGAGGTGATCTCTTGATCTCAGGGTCATGATTTCAAGCCGGGCATTGGGCATGGAGCCTACTTAAGAAAAATTAAAAATAGGGGTGCCTGGGTGGCTCAGATGGTTAAGCTTCTGCCTTCGGCTCAGGTCATGATCCCAAGGTCCTGGGATCGAGCCCCACATTGGACTCCCTGCTCAGCAGGGAGTTTACTTCTCCCTCTCCCTCTGCCCCTCCCCCTGCTTGTGTGTTCTCTCTGTCTCTCTCTCTCTCAAGTGAATAAATAAAATCTTAAAAAGAAAAAATATTAAAAATATAAAAATAAACCTAAAAAAAAAAAGACTTCGGAATCTCTCTAGAAATCAAATCATCTAACCAAGAGGAACTTGTCATAGTTCCAAGAGGAACTTGTTCTTACTGGATAGTAAAAATGTTAGTTTTTATGTTCTCCTTTGTGCTTTCCTGAATATTTAAAAATATCTACAGTGAACATTCATTCATTTGACAAATATCTAGGTGCTGGAGAGAGAGCAGTGAACAAGCCAGGAAAAAATCTGTGTTCTGGATTGGTGGTTGCCAGAGGCAGGGCAGGGGGATGGGGCAAAATAGGTAAAGGGAGTCAAAAGGCACAAACTTCCAGGTAGGGAATAAATCAGTCACAGGGATGTCACCCACAGCATGGGGACTGGTGTTAATCATACTTTATCGCATATTTGAAAGTTGCTAAGAGAGTAAGTCTTGAAAGTTCTCATCACAAGAAAAAAATTCTTTATGTATGGTAATAGATGTTAACTAGACTTATGGTGAATATATATTCATATACTGAATCATTATGTTGTATACCTGAAACTAATATAAACTTCAATGTCAATTATATCTCAGTTCAAAAAAAAAAAAATCTCTGTTCTGATATATCTTTGGGCTTTTCCTTTTGGCCTGGTCAGAGTCCTTGAAGAAGACACGTCACATTTCCTCTGTGGAAGGTCAACGCCTGGTAGCCAGACATCTAGGAATTGAATGGAGGAAGAGGGCTGGGAATCTAAGCATCCAATATCCATAAATCCACTTATCTCCCTGTTTATACAGAGACCCGCTCTGGAGAATAAATACTTCAGTTTTCTTTTAGAGGAAGGAGTGCAGCCATTGAAGAAGGGGGAGGTAAACTGGAGATGTTAAACAGCTCTTGAAATTCTTATTTTAATCCCTGCCCAGGGTACAACATGTAGGTGGCTCCTAGGCATCGCTGGTGGGTAGTGTGTGTGGGGGGTAACGCCACCAAGTTTGGAGACTTGAGGGATTTGGCACGTATAAATCAGGTTGGGCCTCGGCTTTATCCACTTTGGATTTAGGGTTCAGGTTTCTCCAGGTTAACTTAGTTAACGCTTGTCCATTTGCTTTCCAGCTTCTACTTTTTTTTGTTTTTGTTTTTCCTACTGGCTCCTCTCATTATTGTGGGTTCATGCTTAAAAAATCCCATTACTGTCATTTTCGTGGTGTTGTAGGAAGAAACAAAAGTAGATCTGTGTATTCATCCTTATTAACTGCTTAACTCTCATCACTTTTGAGGAACATTTTCCTATCTTAAGTTCTCTCTTGATACCATTCAAATCTTTATTCTCCTCCATTTGTCCTTAGATATTTGAATAAAATATGTGTTTTTACGTGTAGCTCATTGTAATTTAGGAAGAGTTCACTGACAGTCGCATATTTAAGATTTTAAGTAGCAGGAAACAAACGATCCCTTTCCTCAGCGAAGCAAAAATAAAGATGAGACATACACATACTCAGATTTTTAAATTACATATGTAGAAGGTTCGTTATGGTAGCATTATTTGTAATAGCAAAAGACTGCAAAAAACCTACAGGCCCATCAGTAGAGGACTTTTTTTTTTAAACATTTTATTTATTTATTTGAGAGAGAGAGAGAGCCCGAGCATGCATGCACAAGCAGGGGGAGGGGCACAGGAAGAGGAAGAAGCAGCCTCCCTGCTGGGAGCCTGATGTGGCTCAATCCCAGGGTCCTGGGCAGAAGGCAGACGCTTAACCAACTGAGCCACCCAGGCACCCTAGTCAGTAGAGGACTTGTTAAATAAAACATACCAATCCACATGGTAGCATATTATACAGTTAAAAAGAATGAAGCAGATCTTTATGTTCTGGTATGGAAGAGTCTGTAAAGGCAGAATAGAGTAAGTATAGTATGCTATCTTCTGGTTTAAAGATACATACCTATTTCTGCAACAGGGTTACCTCCTGGGAGGAGAACTAGGTGACTGGGAGACAGGAAATAGAAGACTTAGTTTTCCCTTGTATAACCTTTGTAGCATGTGCATTTTATACTACAGTCTTATATTACTTATTTTAAAAATAAAGTACTAGTGAATAGTTTTTTAAAGAATGAGCAGGGGCGCATGGGTGGCTCAGTCAGTTGAGTATCTGACTCTTGGTCTCAGCTCAGATCTCCATCTCAGGGTCCTGAGTTCAGACCCTATGTAAAAAAAATATAAATAAATAAAAGAATGAGCTCCATGACCTTTACTTGACATAATGCTCTCCCTGGTGACTTCCATCTTTCCAATTGTTACTTCTTCAAGATGGATATTGATTCCCAAATCCTTTTCTGGACAACTCCAACCCCAGTACTCTCTCATCTGATCTCCTTTGTTAGAAATGATTCTGTGCACGCTGATTTGCTATGCTGCTGCTACTTCTCTTATTTTTTAAAGATTTATTTTAGAGAGAGAGAGCGCACGAGCAGGAGGGGCAGAGAGACAGGGAGAGAGAGAACCTCAAGCCGACTCCGTGGAGTGTGGAGCGCGACATGGGGCTCAATCCCATGACCCTAAGATCATGACCTGAGCCAGAGTTGGATGCTCAACCAACTACACCACGCAGGCACCCCTGCTGCTGCTGCTTTTAAATAGTATCAACCATCTTGTATTAAACTTTCCATTTTGTATTTTCATTTGTGTTTTACTAAGCCTTTTAGGGGTTGCATGGGGGGTCTTGCAAAATGAGGAGTGGCCAGTGGAGAATATGTGAGCAAGTAAAAGGGAGGAAGTACATGAGAAAGAGTTTAGAGGCTCCCTCCTGACCTTAGTCTTTCACATGCACTTACCAAGCAGAGATTCATGTGAACCAGCGACCCCTTTTTATAAAATCCTAAAAGCCCCTGGAAATGTAAAGGCTTCACATTTTACGTTGAATTAACACAATTATCATGACATCACTTTGCTAAAACACTTGCACTCAAGGGATGACAGGTTGGGAGACAGAAGCAAATATTTTGAAGCAAGACTCGCAAAATTTTAGAGCCAGAAGGGCTTGAAGATCAACTAGTCCAAACCCTTAGGTCCAAGACAAGACATTGGAGGAATTCAGGCTCAAACCCAAGTCTCTTCTTAAATCCAGTTGAACTACACCATCCAGCCTGTGGGAGCAGAGGTCCGGCCTGGATGAAAGATGGGGTACAAGAAAGACAGGAGGGTACTGTGTCTGAAGAAGAGAAAAGAAAGCAGCAGGCGAAAAAGGGGTGGTTGTTAAGTTTTGTCTCCTCCGTAATTGTGTCCAGGGCTCCGTGGGAGTCTGTGTCAATAAAAGTCTATATTAGCAGAAGCCAAATTAAGATAATCAGAACTGGTTTGAAAAGCTGCAAACCTCAACTTCCCCTTACCCAGCCCAGTCTCTTGACTTCCAGAAACCAATGAACTTCAGCTTAAAGCTCTTAAACGACCTTTTCACAACCCCCTTTTCCACACCTGGAGAAGGAAAGTCAGAAGAGGACGCAATACAAACAGGAGCGGTTTCCCTATTTCTAGGGAATTTTCAGCAGATTCCCCAGTATCTACTGTATCGGGAAAGTGAGAACCATTTAGGGTAGGGTAGCCATGGAGGCATTACTGGCTTCAGTCTTGTTTCCTTCCTTCTCTTTGCTATTGAAATCTTTTGCTTTGATTTCAGTAAGACACCCCACTTCTGCTGACGCCGGATTCTGCAGCCACCTCTCTCTCGTCTCCATGCAGGGCGCGGGAACACGTTTTGGAACGAGCAGAGCGGGTGAGCACAAGAACCCGCGAGGTTCAATGGGGAATCAGTCCCATCCACCGTCTCCAGGCTTCGGAGCCCGCCCGGCCCAGACTACAAATCCCAGGAGACGCCGCTGAGGGACGGCGCGTTCCAGTGATCCTTCCCTCACTCTCCCGGAGAGTGGAGACAAAGGTTCCGTTGGCAGCGCACTGCGGGTTGGTTTATTTTCCTACGGCGGTGACGGAGGTTGGAAGCCCGGCCGACAGCAGGCGGAGGCGTCAGGAGGCGGAATCCTCCTGTCCGGAGCACTGGGGTGGGGAGGGGGGCGGGGAGGAGGGAAGCGAGGCCACGGGCCGCGAACCGAGCCGCCCGGACAGAGCAGGCTAAGGAGATGGAAGGCGACGGGGTGCCGTGGGGGAGCGAGCCCGTCTCGGGTCCCGGCCCGGGCGGCGGCGGATTGATCCGCGAGCTGTGCCGGGGCTTCGGCCGCTACCGCCGGTACCTGGGCCGCCTGCGGCAGAACCTGCGCGAAACCCAGAAGTTCTTCCGCGACATCAAGTGCTCCCACAGCCACAGTTGTCCCTCCTCCCCCACGGGCGGCGGCGGGGCCGAGCGCGGCCCTGCCGGCGACGTCGCCGAGCCCGGGCTGCAGGCGGGTAAGGAGGGCAGCGGCGGCGGAGACAGGGCTGGAGGGAGCAGCTGGAGGGCGGACCGCACCCCTGTCCCTGCAAAACAAGCCGGGAAGGGGCGGAAAGTGGGAGAAGGGCAGCTTGGCGGGGCCGCGGGGCCTGGGCCGGTCGGGTCGGCGAGGCCGTGGGCGGGCATCCCTCGGGGCGGGGGTGGGCGAGGGGCGCCCGGGGCCGCCCCGAACTCCGGGAGCGGGCTCCGGGGCCCCGGGTCAGCAGGCCGTGCGTAGGGGCCGGGGTCCCCCGAGGAGCGGGGAGGGTGGCTCTGAGTGAGGGGTGGGCCGCTGTGGTCGGAGACCCGCTTAGGGATGGAGGAGTGGACAGGCAGAGGAAGAGTAGCAGGCAGGGTGCCCCTGGAGCCCGAGGAGGCCAGGGAACTGGAGTGGATTGTGTGTGTTGTGCGCGTGTGTGTGGTTTTGTGCAATGTTTTTGCACCAATCGCGAGGCAACTCTGTGAAGAAGCAGGAATGTACTCTAAATGGGGCTGGGGTCGCTGAAGCAAATATGTGTCTGATGGGTGCCAGCGAGTTGCCTGAGAGGTTGATCGTGCTTATGGTGAAGAAGTTAGAGAGGAAGGGATGGGTTTTTTGGTGGTGGGGGTGGTGGGGCTGGTGCTGGTGCTGAGACTTATTGCCTTGCTTCTCCCTGGGATGTGCTAGAGTTCCTAAAGCACTTAGAATCGTGCAGGGGCTTTAATCTTTTCTAATTTCTCGCTTCATTTTCAAATGCTCTTGGTGGGGAACCGGAGGGTTTGTTAAGTACTCTGTCTAATTAGGAAATAGATTGGAAGGGAGAAGGGACTGGCGTCCTATGTGGACAAGTACCCTGGAGCCAACATAGCAAATAAGTCAGTGGGTTTAATGTAGTGATTCTCAAACTTAAGTGTGCACTAAAACCAAATTAGCATGAAAAATGTCTCATGCTCTACCCCACAGATAGAGTAGGTCTCATGGGTGGATCCTGAGAATCTAAACATGAAATGCCTCTGGGGTTTCTGTTGGAAGTGGTCTACAAACACACTTTGGGAAGCACAAATTAGTTGCTGATAGCACATTTGAACAGGAGGCTCAGAACAGAATGAATTGTTCAACTCTTCAGAGTTTGTGTGTTGGGTCCTGCATTTCCAAAGTTGCATGTTTGATATCCTAAATTTGTCGGAGACTCCAGAAATGGTGACCCAAGTAAGATAATAAGATTCTGATATGATCTTAAATGATACTATTCCATTTAGTTGGCCTGGATGTAATAAACATGGGAGGAAAGGCATGATAGCTTTTTTGGAGTTGTGGTTTTGACATGTGTGCCCAGAGATTTGCTGTTCTGAAAATGGACCTACCTACAGAGGCTGTCAGAACTGGCAAGAAGGACTAATGTTTTCAGAGATGATCCTCAGAATGTGTACTTTCACCCTCTCCCCCCGAGCAGTGCTTTCTAGCAGCTTCCCTGCTCACAAGTTTTTCTTATAGCTTACCTCAAAGAGTCCTCTATTGCTGTTACTTTATAACAACTATTTATTTTAGAATCACTACTGAAAAAACAGAGAGATGGAGGTTTTCAAGGCACTTTGACGCGGTCTTGTTTTTATTCTTTAAAAGCCAAGTTAAGAAAGACAGATGTACCCTTTGTATTTTGCCTCATTGGCTTTTCTAGTTGACTGCATCATGAACTAATCTTTGCATATTGTATTTAACTAATTCTCTTCACACTCTGGAGTCTGTCCATCTGAAATAAAAACCAGGGTAGGGTGCAGATGACTGGGAACAATTTGATTTTGTTCCATAAAATGCTTCCATTCTTTTCAGTATGGAGAGTTTTGTCCTTGGAGGTGAAAATGAGCTGATATCAGGGAAGATTAGTGAGGTGGCACTTACTATTTATATTTTGGGAATGCCATTTTCCCAGCTGTTTAGGTAACTGTGTTAGAAAGTAGAAACCACTCCTTAAAAGACAACTAGCTCTTGTTTTCTCCTTTTACAGGCTATCTGTGCAAGGTCAAGTTCACTCAGAGATTGTCTCAACTTTCTTTTGTGAATGTTGGTTTCTGAATAGGAACTTGGAATATTAAGAGAAGGAACACTCAAAAAAATTTTTTTATTCCCTTTATCTAACCAACCCCTACCCACCTCCCCTCTGGCAACCACAAGTTCTGTTTTGTTTGTCCCTTTTTTTTTTCTGTGCCCATTTCTTTTGTTTCTTCAGTTCCACATATGAGTGAAAGAAACAGTCAATTCCTAACCTAACAAACCTCTAGAAGTTTTGTGTTTTTTTTTTTTTTTTAAGATTTTATTTATTTATTCGAGAGAGAGAGGGAGCTTGCACAAGTCGGGGGAGCGTTTGAGGGACAAGCGGACTTCCCGTTGAGCAAGGAGCCCGCCATGGGACTCGATCCCAGACTGGGATCATGACCTGAGCGGAAGGTAGATGCTTAACTGACTGAGCCACCCGCCCCCTCTAGAAGGTTTTAATCATCATTTCAGAGTGGAAGTGTACTTCTAGGTTGGAGGTAGTATAGTATTTGAGCAACTGAAGATCATCGATTAACTCCAGATTTTTATTATATCACTTTTAACCACAAAGGAGATGGGAAGGACCCCAGAATAATGCTTTCTTCTTAATTTTGACAGTTTTGTATTCGTTGGAGTCAGTTTAGAGAGTATATAACATACATGATGTTTCAGGAACTAAAAAGTACGTGTGCCTGGCCCGTACAAAGTAAACTGAATTACAAGTGAAATTTCTTTAATTCCATTCCTCCCCTGCTGCCCAAATCATTGGCCTTCTTTTCACCAAACTCCAGAAGATGAGTTAATTTTCCAGCTTCAGAAGTAATGAGAAAAAGACTTTGAAAACTTCTTTGAAAAAAGTCAGAATGGAGTGTTACAAAGTAGCAGAGGGAAAAGTATTTTTCTTGTTTTGTGATCCAACAGAGTTCTTAGCTGTTGTAACATATCATAAACGTTTGAAGACATTGGAATGAGTTGGAATGCTTGCCTCTGTGCTGCATTCCTTCAATCCTGTTTCCACTCCTTAGTATCTGGATGACCTTGGGCACATCACAACTGTGCTGTGCCAGTTTCCTCATCTGGAATCGGAGATTCCGACAGTAGTGCTTGCCCTTAGGGTTGTTGGGAGTTAATATATGGTAATGTGTATGTTTAGAATAGTGCCTGTTACCGTGCTGTGTGGGTATTATAGGTAGGTCATATTATTCCATAGTTATTCAGTAAACATTTAAGTATCTGGTATAGGGGACAAAGAGTCAAATAAAGACATTGGCCTTCACCTTAGGCTAGTGGGAAGCAGTCTTTCCCTTCTATACTTTTCTCCTAAAAAAGAAAAAAGAATTATAATTATCATCATTACAGTGCACCTATTATTTGTTTCTGTTGGAGGAAGGATGAAAAGGACTAGGTAGACCTGAAGTCCGTCCTCTAGAAAGAGACAGTCTGACTTCAACCATATACATAGGCAGCACCTAAAGCAGAACAATGGCGGAGAGCTAAGGTATGGCTAGATTATAGGCATTTTATGGGAGTTACAATTCTTAGATTTTTATAGCTTTTTGCCTTTGGTTAGCAAACAGCTTAGTTTCTCCGACATTCTTCGCCTTCTTTTTTTCACACCTAGTATAAACTGGTTGCCAGAATTTAAAAGAAGAGGAAAAGCACTACTGCACTTATTTGAAATAGACATTTTTCTTGGACTCCTTAGACGGAAATCGGTATAGGTAATTAAGTGGCAGAGTGACATCTGGGGAAGAGACAGAAAACTGGGGAGAAAGGAGGTTGTTTACAGCCTGGTTTCATGGGGCTGCCTTCTTACCCGGCTGCGTGGTGGGAAGCCAGGTTGTGGGGTGAAACAGCCAGAGACTGGGACAGGTGTGCTTTCTAGAAAGTAGTTTGCCCTGATCTGTTTTGGCTCTTCGGTATAACCTCTGCAGGGATGGTCCTGTAATTGTGGTTCTTACCTATGACTTTTATTACCCCAAGCATATCGAAAACTTTTGCTTTCTCTCTCAGTTTTCTTCCTGTATGGAAGCGGTGATAGTGGTTCAAAAGCAAGCACAAGCATTGGAATCAGACCTGGGTTTCCTGTTGTAGTTCAGCCTCTCCTTCACAGTGTGACTTGGGCAAGTTGCTCAACCTCGTTGAGTCTTGGCTTCTTCCTATGTGAAATGGTAGTGGTATGAAATGCTATATATCGTATGATTCCATCTGTGTGAAATGCCCAGAATAGACGAATTCATAAAGATAGTAGGTATGTTAGTGATTGCCAGCGAATGAGGAGAGAGGAAAATGCGGAGTGACTGCTAATGGGTGTGGGATTTCTTTAGGGAGAATGAAAATGTTCTGGAACTAGATTGTGGTGATGGGTGCACAGCTTTGTGAATATGCTAAAAAAGACTGAATTATACACTTTAAGAGGGTGAATTGTATCTAAATACATACATACATACATAAAATGGGAGTGCTAATGTCTGTCTCCCAAAGTTGTTGTGACATTTAGAGATGATCTACTTTAAAGCACTTAGCGCAGGCATATAGTTAGCGCTAAGTAGATGTGGCTGTTTGAGTGTGTGTACGTATGTAGTTGGTGAGCACTAGATTAGGAGGTTGGAGCATGGTAGGTTGGGGGAAGAATAAGAGGAGCAGAAAGATGGAATGTGGGACAGAACAGTTTTGAGCTGGAGCCAGATTCAGCCCCGCGTCTCTAAACTCCCCAGTCCAGTTCTGCTTCTGTGATTCCTTCCTTGTTTTCTGACCTGGCCATGAGAATATAAAATGCACCCTGGCAATGGAGAGATTTTGTTACAAATGAGTCATAGCCCAGCTATGGAGCCATAATTGACTTCAGTGGGAGACTTTATCTGATTGAATTGAGTATAATATGACTCTACCTACCCTAGCCTCATACTCGTTTCTAGTCCCCAACATTTAGGACACCCAGCCCTCCTTTGCTGATTTTGCTACCTCCCATACCCTGGGAGGAGCCTGGGAGGAAGCCCCCCACCCTCCCATCCCCAAACACAATGGCTCTTTGCACCTTTACTTTTATCAGACTCTCCCTTCCTGGGATAATCTGTTTCCCATGGCACAGGGCAGCCCACTATGAAAAGGCTTAGATAATTTTGCCTGCCTTTAGAAGAAAAGACGTAATTACCTTTAAGATGTGCCGTGCGTGTAGTTTAGTCTGAAATGTCATCACTGATTTCAATACATTTAGTTCTTCAGCCTTGGAAGTGGTTTTTAAGGAAAGCATGGATTTAAACAAAAATCCATTCTGGTTTGTAAATTTTGTTTTGCTCTGTCCACTTTCCCAGCATCTCCTTTTATTTCTCTATGCTTCTCTTCTCCATCTCATTTCCTGCATTAAATGTACTTCTCAAAAACGGTCTTTTGAAAATAAAACCTCAAGAAATATGTTGTTGAAGTAAAGGGAAATGTGAATTTCACCTTGTACCTTTTGCTCAATTCCTGTAGGTTCTGGACATACAGAACATGCTTTTGTATATATGTTGTTTTGTTTGTATGATTGCTATGGATGTATTTGTTTTATCCCGCTTACTAGATAGTGAACCCTTAAGGCTAAAGGCTGTGTTTTATTCATCTTTGTATCCCCTGCAATGCCTGCCATAGTGCTTTATACATGGTAGGCAAATAAAATACCTGTTAGGGGCACCTGGGTGGCTCAGTCATTAAGCATCTGCCTTCGGCTCAGGTCATGGTCCCAGAGTCCTGGGATCGAGCCTCACATTGGGCTCCCAGCTCAGCGGGGAGCCTGCTTTTCCCTCTCCCACTCCCCCTGCTTGTGTTCCCTCTCTCGCTGTGTCTCTCTCTGTCAAATAAATAAAATCTTTAAAAAATATATAAATACCTGTTAAATTATTTCCATGGCTGGTAGATATTGGAATGACGTTTTTTTTCCACTTCAGAAGGACGTTTCCTCCCCATAAAAGATAGGGATTTTTGTAAATTTGCCCACATTTTACTAGCTGGACCCCTAAAAAAGAACAGTGATGCATTTGAGAGATGACTGACTAGGCTGGGTTGCATTCTGTGCTGATACCCAAATGATTTTCATGCCCCAAAGAATGAGTTGCATGCAATCCCAGTATGGCGGAGCATCACCATGGTAAGGGAAATAAATCCTTAATATTCATTCACTCAACAAATCTTTATTAATGCCTGATTCAGTAGTGGGCACAGGATACGCAATGGTGAACCACCATCCCACTAGCTGATATTATTACAAGTTGATGTTATGGAAAGAAGGATTAGTGTTTCATCATGTTCCCTCTAGAGGATTGTCTACAAATTGGTTATCTACTTAACTCTTACCTGTCTTTGAGGGCATGGGATAAGGCATATGGGAAGTTGTAAGATTAAATGACATTGACAGAAAGAGGAGTTGAGATGCTTTACTAACTTTCTGACAGAGTTCATAAAAATTAGCCCCAGTCTGTCTTTGATGGAGTAATTGTGATTGTCTTGTTTGTATGGCTCAAAAGCAGAATGCATTCACAAAGATTGTTGTTAGAGTGGCTTTCATCTTCCTAGCTTCTCTCAGAGCTTACTCAGAGGGAAGCCAGCAGGAAGAATATGAGGTGTGTGGGTGGGTGCATGTGGTTATCTCCCTAACAGTGTTAAGACCTAAGGTGAGTTTGGTGTAGGAAAATAGTTCACCTCTGGGGATGAAGGGCTCTGCTTCTTACACAGCGCAGGGAGTCTGGTGGTGGTATTCATAGCCAGGGTATAGAGTGAGTCCACGTGGAAGATGCAGTCTTTCTTGACTCTCAAAGGTTGGTCTGGAGTCCCCCGTAGGATTTCCAGTCTAAGTCTAGGCCACCCCATGCTTTGAAGATGTATTCAATTCTTTGCCAAATGAGGATCCTGGAATCTGACACCTTAATGAAGAACAGATGTAGCTGTGGTGGAGCTAGGTGCCCCTTGCTCAGAGCTATCTCTGAGAAAGTCTCCTTAGATAGGATACTCGTCCAAAGTCCAAACCAAAACTCTCTGAAGCAAAGTTGGCCAGAGCATGGGGACTCCTTGTGTCGCCTGTGGCCCCTGGTTGAAGTGCCCATCACATGCAGCGCTTTCTGTCTCCTTTAGCAGGCAGTGTGAATGGTTTGGACTGTTCCCCCAGCCTTGGGCCATGCGGCTGTGGGAGCCTTTTGACCACAGCTCTCTTTGGAGTTGGGCTTTGTAATGTGCTTCCGTTCCCTGGGGTGGTGTTCTCTGGGCAGGAAGATGGGAAGTAGGACTTGAGGATTGTTTTGCTTTTCACTTGTCTAATGAATAATGCCTCAAAACTATCCCGAAGAATGATGATAGGTTATATACTCATAAAGGCCTTTGATTAAAAACACACACACACACACACACACACACACACACACACACACACACAACTCGCATTTAAAAAAAAATGCTTTTATCCCTTGTCTTTAATCAGATGTTAAAAAAAAAGTCCAACTTTAGCTTCATCAGATTAAGAACTTTAGTGCCTTATTTATGCTGGACATATTTTATAGCTTAGTGGTTTTTACCCTTTCCAGTTGATGTAATGGGGAGAAAATTACATTTCCCAGGATTTTTTTTTTTTAATCAAGCCAAACTTTCCAGAGCAAAGACTAAGGCCCTGTCATAAATGCAGTTAGATTCAAGACTAATTTGAATAAAAGCTCACTCTTTATTTAATTAGAGGGCTAGTGTCTGAGCCCATATGGAGTGTATTTTTTAAGAATATTGTGTACAACATACTATAGCCTTAACTTTTTAAAGAGTTATTTATTTATTTGAGAGAGAAGGAGAATCCTAAGCAGACTCCCCGTTGAGTGCAGAGCCTGAACAGGGCTCAATTCCCCTCTGAGATCATGACCTGAGCAGAAACCGAGTCAAAGGTTTGATTGAGCCACCCAGACACCCCCCCCAATTTTTTTAAAGATTTATTTATTTATTTATTTTAGAGAGAGAGAGAGAGTGCGCCGGGGGGAGGGGCAGAGGGAGAGAGAGAGAATCTCCCCGCTGAGCGTGAAGCCCTGTGTGGGGGGGGGGGGGGCTTGATCCCACACCGCTGAGATCATGACCTGAGCCGAAACCAAGAGCCAGACACTTACCCACTGAGTCACCCAGGTGCCCCTAGCTTTAACTTTTAATATTATGGAGATATGTAGGTGCAAGGGGGCAATGTAGGGGGGAAATAGCCAGTAGGAGAAAAGTCGTTCATACTCTTCCTCTTCTGGCGTACAAGACCCCACTGGGGGAGCCTGTTTCAATTTTTCCTGAGTGAGTGATTGGCCTCCTCTGCAACCTCTTATTCCATGGAGAGAAATGGAGGAGTTCTGCTGCCCCAACTTGGAAACGTGCTTTGTAACTATGGGATACAAGTAGTTACATGGTATGAAGAGGTGGAGAGGTGTTCCCTACTGCTGAGTAATCAGAAGGGACTTCTGCAAGCGATGCAAAGTCATGCAGCTTCTGGTGGTTTCTCATTCAATGCACTGGATGCTTACAGGTAATTTTTAGCAGCTCCTGTCCTGGAGCATGTTTGTGTGTGCTGCTTAGCCTTGAGGATTTGGTTTCTAAGTCTGCTCCTGAACTGCCTACTTAGATGAGTGCCTTGAACTCCCCAGACAGAACCGCCCACAGTACACTATCACAGGAAGGTAGAGGAGAGAGGAGGTGATGTGCCAGGCAAAAGGAGGGGCAGTGAGGAAACAGTTCCTATTTCAGTTCTGTTAGGGCTGTATTTGATGTGTTTTTTACCTGTTGGGCTTTTTGTCAAGTAAAATTCTCTCTCCATCTCCTTTCCTGTGAGATCCAGAACTGGGTACACTTTGCTGGGTATCCTTCTGGCTCATTAAAAAAAAAAAAAATTCCTTTGAAATAATTTCAAATTTACATAAATGTTGCCAGAACAGTGTAAAGAACTCTACCCACCTCAGGCAGATTCCCCAGTTGTTAACATTTTATTGCTTTTGCACTTGCTGATGTTCGTGGGTGTGCTCTAAATCTCTCTCTCTCTTCCTCTATTATATCTGTTTCTCTGAACCTTTTGAAAACAGACTATTGATAGGTGGTCTTCTCTCCTCTAAGCACTCCAGTGTGCCATTGTCCCCAGCAAGGACTTGCTTCTACATACCAGCGCGCAACTCCCCAAGTCAGGGCATGAACAGTGATGCGGTGCCACCATCCAGTGCACGGGCCCCACTCACATTTTGCCAACTGTCCCAAGAATGGCTTTTTTTCTTTCTGATCCAGGATCCTGCCCAGCAACACATGTTGCGTTAGCTGTCATGTGTCTTCGGACTCCCCGAATGTGTAACAGGCCCTCGGCCTCTCCTTGGCATTTAGATCTTGGACAGGTTTAAAGAGTAGGCTTTATATTCCATAGGATGACCCTCAACCTGGATCTGCCTGTTGTTTCCTCACGACTAGACTCGGTCCTGAGCTTTTAGCAAGACGAGGCATGGAAATGATGGAATGTGCATCACATCGGGGTACTTGATGCCAATAACCCCCATCCCTGGAGATGTTAAGCTTTATCACTGGTTGTGTTGCTGTCGTCTAGGTCTCTTCACTTTAAGTCACCATCTTTTCCCTTTGCAGTTGATTAGTCTTTAGTGGGAGGTGTTCTAAGATTTTTGCTGAGAATCCCATTCCTGAAAACACCTCCCTCCGCTAGACCTTAGCACCCATTCACAACTCCCACCTGGCTCAGTGGGATTTTCATATCTATCATCCTTCTGTATTTCTTAGTTGGTATTCCATGGTAAGGAAGAGTTTTCCTTTTCCTTTCTTTGCTTAGCAGTTTATTCAGTTTTTTCAATGGATTATAATCCCTTACTATTATTTAAGAACATTTTTATGCCTGATTGTCCCTGATTTGGTCAGTGATCCCCTCCCCCTCCACCCCAGGTTCCTCTGTCCTTTTAACCCATTCCCATCATGGAGTCATTCTTAATGGTTATTCAGTGTAAGAGGCTCCCAAGGGACAGAAGCTAAGCCATCTCTGGAGCTTGGGATTGGCTTTGTTGGTGGAGCTCCTTCCATCTCTGCATCCCATAAGCTACAGCTGCCCACTGCCTTTCTGTTCCCTCTGCAGCGCCACCGGCCTCAGCAGCAGTTTTGCCTGGAAGGGAGCTTGTCAGCAGGCTGCTGAGTTTGGGCTCTGCATTTCAGGGCTCCCACGGTGTGGAAGTTTCCAGGGCTGGCCCTCTCCCTCTTCCAGGTGCCAGTACAATCTTCTTCTTAAAAAAATCATAAGAGACCTTAACATGACCTCCAGGTAGGATAAGTTACTGACATTTCTGCCAGCTCGACTTTTCAGCTTTCGAGAAGAGCTTTGGCTACTTGAGAACATTTCAATCTCTAATCTCCAAAACCATTCCCGTTCCACCACAATGTACTTGTCCGACTTGGTCCTGAGGATTCTGAAAACCAGACTACCTGGGCATATGTTTTCCTTAAATTCTCCTGGGCTCCTAATGTCTCCCCTGTAATTCAGAAGCCTTTAAATTGAGCTGACAGTCAGAGCTTGTTTGGGAATGATAAATAAATGTTTCGTGGAAGAATTCTTTCTCTCAGCTCCTGGGATTTTTGTACCTCAGTAGAAAATTTTTCTACAGTAGTAGAAAAATTTTCTATGGTAGTAGAAAAACCATATGACATTCACTTCTCAACTTAGGAGTTTGTCTTTTTCTCTACTCTTGGCACATGTAGTTCGTAAGAAATAAAAATGTCTCACTGCTTATTTGTGGAAATGCATATTTATGTCACTGATTACCTGAGCGAATTATTAAATCCTCCCATAAAATCCTGTGCATGTCACTCACTTTCAGAGAGGACTACAAGTTCACTGTTAAAAGCGAGGTAAACAAACTGGACCCAGTAGAGGGAAGTCCTCGGGTGCCAGGAACAAGGCTTGCAGTAGTGACTATCGGGATCTAAATTGACTATGAAGCCCCACCAACTGTGTGAGTTTTAATAGTATGAGAAGGCCACGGTAGAGTCCTGTTCACCTCCGTTCACCTGCTCCATACCATGCCTTCCCTACGTTGGCCGTGCTCTGGCCTTCACTCACCTCTCCAGTGTGTGTTAGTGATGGGAATGGAAAACAGGCAAGGAGTGTGCATTGACATAGATCCATTGCCATTACTCCAGAAACAATTTAAATAAAGTATCCTAATGGGTCACTAGAGACATAAGAGGTCGTTAGCATTTCTTCCCTCCAATTCTTCCTTTTTATAATAGTCTTAACCTCAAATGCAAAGGATAATACAAGCTGATAAGAGGAGCATGAAAAATTTCTCTGAAAATTTATTTTTGTTTTTTTTTTTTAAGATTTATTTATTGTTTTAGAGTGTGCATGTGGGGGTGGGGGGAGGGGCAGGGGGAGAGGGAGAATCTCAAGCAGACCCTGTGCTGAGCGTGGAGCCCGACATGGGACTCGATCCCACAATCCTGAGATCATGACCTGAGCCAAAATCAAGAGTTGGATGCTCAACTGATTGAGCCACCCAGGCACCCCCCCCCCCAACCTTTTCTTTTAGAAAGGGACTCTAGAGATCTTGGGCAGAATAACAACTTTCTTTAAAAAATGTGCACCAGCTAGTGGTACTAATGTGTTTTTTTTCCCCAGGCTTTATTTATTCCTCATGATTTGGGAGAGTTTTTGACAGTTTTCATAGAGACTCCGTCAGTCTGCTTTAAATTGGGTTCCTGGGGTACAGAGCCCACCTGAGGATTCTTTCCCCCCTCCCTCTGCTAGAGCTCTCTCTCTCTCTCAAATAAATAAATCTTAAAAAAAATAATAAATTGGCGTCCTGCAATCACCAAATTGTGTTTGGCTCCAAACTGGGAAAAATGTGGTAGTGGGTGCAGGGGAGGAAAAATTTCTCCTCTGTCCTTCTGGAGTCTCCAGCTGGGCCTAAGAAACTGATGTAAGCGGGTACACAAGAGAAAAGCATACACATTTTATTACGTTTTACATGTACGTGGAGTTGCCATGAGAGATGAAGACACAAAGAAGCAGAGCTGAACATTTATATACTGAATTGGACAAAGAGAAGTAAGTTATGAAAATGTGACAAGATAGAGGGGCTA
Source organism: Zalophus californianus (assembly GCF_009762305.2). Taxonomy (NCBI): domain Eukaryota; kingdom Metazoa; phylum Chordata; class Mammalia; order Carnivora; family Otariidae; genus Zalophus; species Zalophus californianus. The sequence continues at coordinate 25,704,817 of NC_045604.1, forward strand.
GGCAGTTCCTAGTGGCAAAGTGACTAGGAAGATAAGGGTTAGTGTAACAAGGCTTATTTGTACTGATTTTCCTTGGCCTTGACTCCAGGTCTCTGGTGATAAGAATGTTCCTTTACTTCTGGTATAGGGAGTTCATCATCCAGATGGGGGTTTTATCTCCTGCTTTCAGGAAGAAAAAGCGGAGGAGGTCAGAATGCCCTTCTTATAGTGCTGTGTGTCAAGTCCCTTGAGCTCAAAATATCCTTTTGGATGACATATTCTGCGGCTCTTCACGGACCCTGTTTACCACCAGGTATTGAGCTGGCCCCCTGAGACCTAGGTCTAGCTCCTGCACTGTCCCGTGTTCCATCTCTTATTTGCTTCGATAAATGGAGAAACATGGGCTCTGCTTTGTTTTGTTTTTCAAGCTGCTGGTTCCTCGTCTGTAAATGGGGATAATAATAGTCCTCGTCTGGTAGAATTGTGAGCATTAAATGAGATGAGGCAAATAAAGAGATGTACTTAGAAAGGGCTTAGTAAATGTAACTGTGGGGAGGAAAATACTTCTTCCTTTGCCCTTCTAGGTTCTTGGCCAAGACACCTCTGTGATAAAAAGACACATTAACAGGAGAAAAACAAACAAGTTTAATAATGTGTATACCTCCTATATGCGTGTTTTTTCTCCAGGAAGAACTCTCCAAAAAGGTCCATGCCACCACCTTAAACATCATCTCCAGCTAGAGACAAAGATGTTGGGGGTAGGGAGTCAGTTATGGGAGGTTACCAGGAGGAGCGCTGTGAACAAGGGTAAACGTTATGCATTAAGATAAGGGTTTCTAGAGATTTAGACTCATCTTTCCCTTCCTGGTACAGAGAGGGAGACGCCCTTGCAAATGGAGATTTCCCTTGTACTACTGTAAGTGTCAGTGTTTCTTATAAAAGGGTAACTTGTGCTGAGTTTTTAGAGCTTCACCTGTGTCTGCTGTTTATTTAAAAATAACTAGCTTAAAATAGCATGCCAAAGAGGCATATCTTGGAGTGGTATATTTTGCTCCTCTTTGTGATGGAAAACAAATAAACAAAATGGGTTGCTACTGTAGATGCTTTTCTCCTCCCCCTTCTAGTTGGAAACCTTTGTTTAGAAGTAACCCTAATCAAGATGATCTGTATTTAAGAAGCATCCAGAAAAATAAATAAATAAATAAGAGCCTTGGCTTGCACTTAAGACCATTTGAGTCGCATTTCCCTGTAGCTAATGTTGGCAGGGTTATTGTGCTCCAGCTGAGAAGCCCTGCTGGTCCCTTCTGGCAGCCCCAGATGCAGATGCTGTTATATTAATTACAAAAGAAAACCTGATTAACTCGGAAGTCCTTAAACTGTCAGCAAGGCAGCTGCTCACGCTCTGGAGCAGGTCTTCTTCCTCCCTCCTACTGTCAGGCCACAGTTTGGAATCTCTTTTTTTAGAGAGCTGTTGAGAATGCACTCTCTCTAGGTCCTCGGAGCCCCTGGCTAGTTCAGTGAACTTTTTGATCTGCTGTTATAGTAGTCCAGGGAGAGCTTGCATGATTAAATTCACAGATAATTTAAGATAAAAACAACCAGCCCAGCCACTCATCCCCCTCAACTGTTCGTCTTGCACCAGTTAAAACCTGATGGCGTCCTGGAATTTTAGAACTGGAAAGATGTTAACGATGATGTCATGCACTTCCCTGAGTTCACAGATGAGAAATCCAAGGCTGAGGAAACTCAAGTGAATTGCCAAGTCACAGAGCTGATGAGCAGTGGAGCCTGGGATTCACAATCTCTGCCCTCCTCCCTCTGCTTTTCCTCTTGCTGCACTCTTCCTTCCCTGGACCCTTTGCCCTTGGAGAGGCAGGGAGGGAACCGATCTAGTGTTGACTTTCTGTCCCGACCGTGCCCTTGTTCAAATCTGGTAGACCTATGTCGGAGATCAGTGGAAAAGCTCAAGATTAGTGGCAGAAGTGAAGCACTTGAATCGTGACGTATTGAACAACAGATGGCGATACTCATATTGAAGATTTTATGCAGTCCACTAGTTGCCTGGAGAACCCCAGCAGGACAGTGCATGGAAACAAAACACCAGCCCCCTCTCCCATTGCACTGGTCTCTATGGTGGTATGAGCCTAGCTAGTTTATTTGTAGTGGCTGTTTTTGTCACTACAGAGATGGAGGGGAGAGTGATCATTTGGGTCAGATGATTAATGGGGTGTGTCTGCTGTGGTTTTGGCAGAGGCAGCATGTTTTACTGGCTTTCCTATAGTTGACACTTTGTCTCAGAGGTTTTTGTGATCTCGCCCTCTGGTCCTGAAAAATGATGAGTTGGTTTTAGTTCTCTGTTATCCACTTTCCACGCTCATTTAGGTTTCTTTTTATCATGTGTCAACTTTTGTGGTAGGAGTTATGGAGGCCGTCAGCGTGAGCTTACACCTGGAGCCTCTCTGAGCATCTGAGCAGCACTGGGAAAAGAGGAAGGGATGGAAAGTATGGCTGAGAGTGATTCCAGCTGGTGAATCTGTCTTTCTCACAGCTCAGGCTGACACCATTGTAGTTCATTTCTGCGCGGTGAAGGGGGAGGTCCTCTTCTGTTGTCCACATCCACCCTCTGCGTTGAAATGAAGGTTTTTAGGAACGACGGTTGCCCCTGGACTTTCTTGAGTACTTAGTGGAGCTACTTACAGCTTTTGGTAGATAATTCTCCATAGTAAATGGATTCTTACACAGAGCAAACAAGCACATAACTTGAGTCCTTGCTAATTGTCAGTCACTGGGTTAGGTGTTGAGGATACAGAGAGAAATCTGATGGTCCTTCTTGCTTTCAATCATTATAAACAGATAACCAGAATAGACTGTGATAAGTGTTGTTGAGTTGGGAACAAGATAAAAAGGGACTCAGGACAAGCCCGTTGCTACTTGCTCAGTGCACATACAAGCAATTGGCTACGTCCCCTTCCTTTTATTTATTTATTTGAAAGATTTTATTTTGAAGTAATCTCTACACTCAATGTGGGGTTTGAACTCACAACCTCAAGATCAAGAGTTGCCTGCTGTACTGACTGAGCCAGCCAGACACCCCTGTCCCCTTGCTTTTAGATTGTGGGTCAAAGGTTAGACCAGTGGTCTGGTGTGTTACGCTCGGGCGTGGTAAATGCCTTGCACACAGTTAGGCACTCTGTTACCACTCCTTGCTTTTTCGAAGGAACCCATCTCTTTCCCAGGAGAGTTGATTTCCTTATCTTGGTGTCCCGATGTACACACACAGGCCAGGTGTTGGGCTTACAGACAGACACGGAAGGAAGGGCTTAATGAAACGCACAGAGGGGTTTGGGCGAAAGCAAAACCTTCTTGAAACCTTTTGGTGGTGCCGTTTGTGGAAGGGAAGGGGGTTTGAGGATTTGTAACAGGATAGATAGAGGCTGAAGCAGAAGAGCCTCTTAAATCAGACCTCCCTTACACGGACGAAATAAACAGCTTACGAATGGCTTAACAGGTCACGCACGGTGAAGTGACTAAATCTAAAGTGAATACTTTTCAGCTGGTGCCACACAAAATTTCAAAAAGGTGTATTTGGCCCAGAGATCAGCCTTCTTCCGGCCTAAGAACCCTGGGTCTGTGCCTTTCTGAACAAGCTCAGGGGTTGCCTGAATCATAGACAGGAGCAGGCACTGGGACCGAACAGGTCGGGAATGATTGCATTCAGAATCTGAGAGGTTCAGGTCAATGAATTTCTGGTTCCTTTTCCCAGGCAGAGGTTTCTGCCCCTTTAAGAAGCTTTTTGTTCTCTCTTGAACGATACTTGGTGTGTTTGTGGAAGCTTGCCATTTACATGAGCGTGGTTGTCCTGAGTGGATGTTTCTGAGATAGATCACGTTCCTCCTAGATTTACCCAGATTTTCTCCTAACAGGCAGTTCTTCCCTTTGTCTTACTCAACGCCTTGTCCTCTGTAAACTGAAGGAATGTGTCTTGATCAGGAGTTACTGATCCTCACCGATCACCCGAAGTTATATGAGAACGGACAGGGCAGCTGGGATGCTGTCACCAGCTATCAGAGGGACGAACTGGAAAAGATTCTAGAACTAAGGCAAACTTGAATAACATTTTATTTTGATGTATGCATATGTAAAGATTAGCTCTCTCTCACATACACAGAGAAGATTAGTTCACACATTTAGTTATAAAAGATGTCACAAATGAGGAAAGTAACAAGCTAAAACTGCAGATGGTAGAGCCATTTAAAAGGGCCTTCTGTGTGCAAGTATTAGGTGTTCTGTCACGAAGGTTTTCATTTTGACATCTTCAGGTACAGTTTCTCCTTGGATTCATGTCCTAGTTTGTATAGTCTTCTCTGGCTCTGCCAATTTAAGGATCTCGAGATTGTGGTGGAGTCCTGTTGTACTCCTTGGGCTGGCCCTGCACTGCATGCAAAAGGAGTGGGGAAGGATCAGGTCCCTGCCACCTTTCTAGGTAGAGACACCTGCTCTGGAGACAAGCCAGGAAGGGGACTCCTGTTCGATCTTTGAAGAGCCTTTTCTGGCTGAGATGTTTTCCTGGTGTCTCGTCCAACCAAGAGCTTCCTGGAAATTGCTTCCCTAGGGCCCTGCCGTCCTGACTGGGTCTCTGGGAAAGTCTCTGTCTACCCCTCCTCACTGTCTCTCTGTACTCCTTTCTCCTCCACCCTCCCCTTCCCCAACCAGGCCAGCTGAGCTGCATCGCCTTCCCACCTAAGGAAGAGAAGTACCTCCAGCAGGTTGTGGACTGCCTTCCCTGCATCTTGATCCTCGGCCAGGATTGTAATGTCAAGTGCCAGCTGCTGAACCTGCTGTTGGGGGTGCAGGTGCTTCCCACCGCCAGGCTGGGCAGTGAGGAGAACTGTAAGCTTCGGCGCCTCCGCTTCACCTATGGGACTCAGACTCGGGTCAGCCTGGCGCTCCCTGGCCAGTACGAACTAGTGCACACACTGGTTGCTCACCAGGGCAACTGGGAGACCATCCCTGAGGAGGACCTGGAGGTCCAAGATGATGGTGAGGACGCCGCCCCTGTTTTAGCCGAACTGGAGGTGACGATGCACCACGCTCTCTTACAGGTACCAGTCTCATATTTATACAATTGCATACATGTGTACCAGCTTTTCCTGTATTTGAGCTTTCTCACAGAGCGATTTGGCAACATACAGTCTTGGCTCTGAGCATCAGCTGATAGAGCACATAACCTAGGAAGTTGAAAAACAGACAAGGCCTTAGCAGTGCCTGTCCGGAAGTCTGCTACCACGTGGCAGGAGCCTGAGCAATTTGCTTATCTCCTTGCCCCCCATCTCCCTTTCTACAATAGAAGGGATGTGCTGCTTGCATCTCGACAGACTTTTACAGAGTAATTATGATCAGGGCCAGAAATCCTTTTCCATTTCTCAGCAGGAAGGCATGGCTAGAATTGTCTCCAGCCATCCCTTTCTAAAAGGACTGCTAAGATGATGGATTATTAATGCCCTTACTCGAGTTGAGACCGAGTAAAGAATTTTATGAGTTTTTCCTTAGACCTAGCCATTATTTACTAAGCGGGACAGAGCATGTCTCCTACTTTCTAAGGAACTGGAGAACCTGAGGACAGGTCTGGCTCAGTGTAAGGAGATACGGAGATCCCGTCATCATGAAGGATATCTTCTTGGCTTCTCTCTTAAAGTAAACTCCCGAGAGAGCACAGCTCTTGCGGTGACTTCCAAGAGGTCATATCGACTCTCTGGTACTCATTTCTCCACTTAGGAAGGACTCAACTCTGGTGCTAGGCTTCCTGTCCTGCTCTATAAGCTGGGACCGGGCTATGTGATTAGACCGAGTGGGATCCACAAAGAATGTGACTGTGTCAGGGGTCAGGAGTGGGTAAGATGAAAATGCAGACCTGCTCGGAACAGAGAGTCCCATCACCTTGATTAGCCGTGCCAGGAAGGAAGGGCTAGTTTAGCAGGACTAGGAAGTTTTGTTTCTTCTTTCTTATAATCTCTGCACCTACCCCTGTTCTGAAAGGCCTGATCTCCCAGTCAATGAATGAGTCTGGTTGTGGCCATGGCCTTTGACACTCTAGAAGTAGAAACTGTCATCTTATTTCCTTCCAGAGACTACATTTCTTTTATCTTGATAAATGCCAGAGGGGCTATGTACATAAGCCAGCACTTTCTCTGAGCAGAGGTTCATCAGTGGCTTTCCTCTGTTTTCAGACCAAGAGCTCACACTCCTTAGGTCCAGGATGCTGAGAGGGTTCTTGCATAACTCTGACCGCAGCTCTGACAGTAATCCTTGTTTATTAACTGAGGCTGCTTGGTTGACCGTGAACTTCTTCACAGTTCATAAGTGTTTGAGCCACACACAATCTCTCTGTGATATACTGGCCCGATCTGGTTCCTTCAGGTTCCAGGGGTTCAGTGGCTTTCAAACTTTTCTAGAATTTCATTCACTGGGTCATCTGGCTGGCTCAGTTGGTAGAGCATGCTACTCTTGATCTTGGGGTTGTGACTTTGAGCCCCACATTGGGTGTAGAGATTACTTAAAAATATTTATATATATGGGGGCGCCTGGGTGGCTCAGTCATTAAGTGTCTGCCTTCGGCTCAGGTCATGGTCCCAGGGTCCTGGGATCAAGCCCCGCATTGGGCTCCCTGCTCCGCGGGAAGCCTGCTTCTCCCTCTCCCACTTCCCCTGCTTGTGTTCCCTCTCTTGCTGTCTCTCTCTGTCAAATAAATAAATAAAATCTTAAAAAAAGAGAGAACGTCCTGCCCCTTCTTTAAAAAAAATATATACATATACATATATATATACACATATATAAAGAATTTCACTGTAAGAAATAACATTTTGTATCAGGACCTAGTACATATATACACGTATACTTTTTTTAAAAGATTTTATTTATTTATTTGGGAGAGAGAGAGAGAAAACACAAGCAGAGGGAAGGGGTAGAGGGAGAAGCAGACTCCCCACTGAGCAGACAGCCTGACGCAGGACTCAGTCCCAGGACCCTGGGATCATGACCTGAGCCGAAGACAGATGCCCAACCGACTGAGCCACCGAAGTGTCCCTACACACATAGAAATAACATTTCATGAAACAATACTTTTACTTTTTGTAAAACACACTATTGTCTTCTCTTTTCTATTTGATTTCATTTTTTAAAACTGATGGTAGCAACCCACTAAATTGATGCTGTGAGCTGCTACACTCTAACCTGCAGCTTAAAAAACACTGTTAAATAGCTGGTCTGACTGCTATTGGTCAGGTGGCAATTCTTCCTGTTCTTGCCTTTTAAAAACAATCTTGGACTGTGAACAGAGCCATGTGCAGGAGAGGCACATGACTGGATTGATTTCTCTGGGTCCCTTCATTTTTTTGGCTTTAATTTTTAATGCTCATTTACTTTTGTTGCATGAATTGAGGCAGTTTGAGCAAGTGCCAGGCAGGAAAGTGAGAGCCGTCCCCCGTGCGCACAGCGGAGTGCACCCTCACTGGGGAGAGCTCGCCTGGTTGCTCCCGACATGGGCTAAGCACTCCACTGAGGTAACAGGTGAGGGGGGGCTACTTGGTTGGGAAGTGGAGGTACCAAATCAGCTTTCTCTCTGCACAGGTGAAATATGTATTTTCTTTCTTGAGGAATACTCTCTTGTCTTGAGGAATTCTCTAGCCTCTTGCATTCTGTTTCATGTGGTTTGTGAGGCTTCCTTAGCCCTTGTTTTTCCGGATCTGCTTTATTCTCCAGTGGTTTTGATGTAGAAATAACAACGGACCCCAACGGTTCTAAGTTTGGAACCCCTTGATGCCATGCCTCAGGTGTCCTTAGGAGCCCTTGTGGAGCTCAGGCCCTGCTGGGCCACCACAGTCAGGCTCCTGGCTTCATTGCATTTGTGGCCTCGGTTTCAGGAGCTCACTGCTGGGGGCGCTTCCCAGTTACCTTGAAGATTTGTGTGCCGGTGAAAAAGATCTTTTTGTTTAGCTCCAGTTATATTTAGGACCAGTGAGTTAGCTCCAAACAGCCCTTCCATTTGGTTTGCAAAGGGGCTGGTAAAGAAAGGAAAACTTGGCTCAAGGAAACCAAGACTGAATTAGGGGAAATGAGTTATTCATTTTCAACTGTCAGATTAGCAAAGCAGAGTTTCCCCTACCCTCTTATACAATGGTCATTCTTCTAATATGGTGCTTTAAAGTCCTCATAAATTAGCCACTTTCAGTGTGTTCCAGAATAGGCTGACCCACATGGACCCACAGTGCTTGGTATTCCCACCTTTTTAGCTCTGGGTCCCCTGAGATTCTCAGAGGAACAACATCAAGCTGTTAGTTTCCGTAACCTCTGTTATTGTTAAAACATAGTAATTTTCCCATTGGCAACACATTTCACCAGGTCTGTCTCCACTCACACGCCTCCCCTTCTCTACCCTCCCCCGCTGTGTGGCATGCATACCACCACCTCCTCTCATCAGTCCGGGGGAACACGGCTGTCTGCTTTGGAGTTGCCTCAGTCCGATGTGTGTGTGTGTGTGTGCGTGTGTGTATTTTTCCTGTGAACACCTATGAGAAAAGGAGTAGCAAGGAGCCAAGAGGATTAAACTCTCGCAGTCTGAGGTGGGACTCCTGCAGCCTGGCCGGTGTTTCACTCGTGGTGGTGCTGACAGAGCTTTCGGTTCTTCTGCCGGCCTGTTTATCTCCACCCTTTGGACAAACGTACGTGTTGCCTGACGGCCAGACTGCCACACGCGGACACAGTCATTGGCTCAGGATGGTGTCTGATGGGGTATCTTTCCCGGGGAACTGAGGTAGACTATAATGTTTCCAGGAAAGGTCTGATGACTTGCAAATAAACTTTATTTTTAACTCTAACCAGTTGGAGTAGTCAGTCTCAGTCAATCGCTAGCAATGGAAATCTATTTTTAATATCATACAGACCCAGGTGTTTTTAATTTCTCAGCAGTTAACACTTTCACAACCCAAAATCATTAAAGGATTTTACTTAAAAATAACAAAAGTTTATGCAAAATTTTAGCCCCCAAATTTACTAAATACTGTTTGTTGCTAGAAAACTAGCTTCTCTCAATTTTTGTCTAGTTTTTGGCATTTATGATGATGCCTTATAAAACTAAATCTTTTGTGTGTTGTTCAGGTTTACTTAGATACCATATCTTATCTTGAATGTCTCTAGATTGAAAGATAACAGTTGATTTGTAACAAAACGGAAAGAAGGCTGGGTAAAGGTCCTCAGGGCAAAAAGATAACCGTTAGGGGGAGATAGTATATGGAATTGGGTCAAAAATGGCCATTCTAAGGAAAAAGACCCAAAGTTGGGATAACATGTATAAGATGGAGAATGGCACTCTGGAAATAAAATTACAGTAAAGAAACCATGATTTTATGGGGCAAAGAAAAAGGGGAACTAAAGTGTTATCTTAGAGAAGGGTATCAGAAGTCCAGGCAAATGCGAAAATATAAATTCTTTCTAGGCAGCGAGCCTGTACCCTTCATATTTAACATCTCTCTTGCCTCTCCCCTAACACACTAACAGGTGTAGTGGAATGTAAGCATCCTGCATATCTGCATGTGTTGCTCTTGGCCAAGAAACCTGCAAATACCTAGTGCAGTGTAATTTACCTATTGAGGATGGTGGGTGGTTTAGAGGCAAGTTTTTTTTTTTAATCCCCATGCTCACTAAGATAAAAGTAAAAAGAATAGCTTGAATCTGAGGCTGTTTTCTCAGTTCACCACCAGGGATTCATTTGTGGCCTTCCAAGGTTAGCTCTTGGGGAGAAAATCTGGCAGAGATTATAGTCTTAATCTTCCTCTTTTGTCTCTTTTCTAGAATCCCATCTACCTCTTTTTTTTTTTTTTTTTAAGATTTTATTTATTTGTCAGAGAGAGAGGGAGAGAGAGCACAAGCAGGAGAAGAGGGAGAAGCAAGCTCTCCACCGAGCAGGGAGCCCGATGTGGGGCTCGATCCCAGGACCCTGGAATCATGACTGAGCTGAAGGCAGACACTCAACTGACTGAGCCACCCAGCCCCCTGCCCCCTTTCTTACACCCAGAGCCTTCCCTGTTTTCACTATGTCAAAGATCTGTGTGGGTTTCACCTGGAGGCGAGGATGGTGGGGATTGGGAATTCAGAGACTCAGGGGTGGAAAGTACTGTCACCAGGCAGAAACTCTGTTGTTTGGGCTATTAAAAATGTTCTTTTTTGACTTCTTTCATGGTATCTCAACCAGTCCCTGCAAGTTTGTTTCATGGCAGAGCCTTTCCTTCGTAGGATACACTTTTTAACCTGGGACACTAGAATTGTCAGGGTCCCTAAAGGTATCTTGTCCGTCCTTTATTCATCTTTCAGAACTTGCCCAACATCAGCCCAGACAGTTGCTGACAAACCGTGGACATTCAGTAACTGTTAAAGTGTGCTCTTTGTGGTCAGGCGGACCTGGATTTACATCCTGGCTTTGTCAGTTCCCTGACCAGGGGACTGGGCTGGTTCCATCTTGTGCAAGATGGGGGTAGCGATCCATATCTTCTAGGACTGGTGGGAGGCCTCAGTGAGAGGGTGTGTGGGAGGACTCAGCACAGTGTCTGGCACGGAGTAAGCCAGTTCCCTCCTCCCTTTGAATGTATTAATCAGCATCCTTGAGGAGAGAATTTCCCCCTCTCTCAGTCACCAGTCCCTTCCCTGACAACCATGGTGGAACGCCTTCCTTTTGTCAAACATGTAAGTCCTTCTGGTTCCAACTTACTTATCGTCATTATTCTGCTCCAGTTAGACACAGAGTTCTTCATCATTCATTTTAGAGGTTCTTTTGTAATGGAAGAAGAGAAAGATGTTATTAAAAGCTACATAAGACAAAAGTTAAAGTTATAAAGTTAAAAGGTAAAGTTTTCCCTTCTGCCTTCTCTCTTCTCCATTCTACTACTTCATCTCTCTGCTTTGATGAATCTAGTAAGTGACAAGAGAATAAAGTTTCAGATTCCTGCTTTTGTCTGTATCTCTGGGTACTGGATGTTTGAATAGCTGCAAGGTAGATTGCATAGAGGCTATTCAGTATGTATTCAGCCAGATATTTTCTACAATGTAGCAAGAACGGAGAGGTATTTTCCTTAATATGTAATTAACGTTTAAGAATGATCCTTCTGGGAATCACGTAGAAATGAAGAAGAATCAACCTGTGTAAAAACAAACAGGAAAAACCTCTGGACTGCCCCGTGAGAATGACGTGGGAGGAGAATGGACAGTAAAGGTAGGTAGATATGGGGACAGGGATTGAGGTCGAGACGGGATTTGTTGCTGAGCTTGGGCAGAGCTATGTTACATAGGCGTGTACTTCTTTTCGGTGTGATGTGAACCTGAGGCTTCAGAACTGTAGAGAAAGTGAAGACCTTTGTGACCTTCCTGAGAGCATGGCTGTCTTCTGCTTGAACCATCAGTTAGTATACTCATTCTTGGCCAGAACTGAGTTTCAGGGATGTGCCAGGAGCTGTAAGAGCCAGTGTTCTTAGGAAGTGGTCAGGCTTCTTCAGTGATTGAGCCATTTCTTGGCATTTAACACAGTATCATCTTACACCAAAGACAAAACCTAAGCTGGTGTTTGCAGAGTAACACTCTCCTGTTCATTCTCTTGATCTTGCAGAGAAAACTGATGGTTAGCACACCAACTTCTATCGATTCTGTAGATTTGTGCAGAACTCATTCTACAAGAGAAATCTCTTTAGGAATTCACTGTGACTCCCAGTGGGAATTTTGGGGGTACTCTCATTATTCCCTGAGATTCTTTTTCCCTGATTGAGTTAGGAGCAAAATGCTTACTCACTGCTTTATTCTTGGAGTAGGGGCAAACAAATCAGAGCTAAATGTATGGGATATGGGTTGAAAGATAGGAAATTTTACATATGATTATTGAAAATGGTTTTGAGCAGGTAGTGAAGGCCTCATTTATTCATCCATTCATTCCACATGTATTTGTTGGATGCTCACAAAGTGCCAAGTGCCATTCTAGGTCCTAGGAAGGCAAATAGCCTTCCACGAAACCATCTGAGGTCAGACTTCCCTCTCAGGGAGCCAGAATAGGTCTGGCTCCTCCTCTATATATTACTGATGACTTTTTTCACTCCCTCTCTCCAGGAGACAGTGCTGGCTTCCCTTTTTGTTTATAACTGTCAGAGATGAGTCATCCCTTCACCGTAAGTGTCACAGAATCACACAGCACATTCCAGCCTGGTTTGTACTGCTGCCAGGATGTCAGGCAGGCAGCTCTTTCTGCCTCTCTCCCGCACGCACGGTCATCGGCGCGGTGAGACTACCTGGGGAATGGAGGAGAGAGAGAGCATCGTACTTGTTGTCTATCCATTTTTGTTTAGTACAGGATATATTTAGGAGTGGACAACTTCTTCCTATTTGCCAGTATATCAGGTGGTATCTACCATTAGAAAGCCCTGAAGCCTTTAAAAAATGAATTTGCACCTGTGAGCAAATGAAGTCAGCAGTCTCCTAGGAAGGATATTGGTTCTGCAAGTGGACCCCACAGCTTTTGGTTTTCTTGCACACACAAAATGGTTCTTTGAGGAAACCCTGTGAATTTATTTTAGAATTTAGAATAAACAAGCAAACAAAATTATTCCTGACGATTTTCAAAGAACTCTTACTTTGGTTTTGCATATTTAGGCTTTTTTCTCATGATATTCCTGTAATAAGTTTGGTTGGTTTATATCTTTCAAAATGTATATATTTAAGAGAGGTTTGCAACTTTAAAATACATATTTTTAAAAACATGTTCACCTGTAATTCTCTATCTTACTATAACTTTTCATTTCTTGGGATTCTCTCCTAGTCTTTATTAAATTATTATATGTATTATAATGTTGGTATTTAGGCATTTGTGTGTTCTACTCTAAGCCATAAAAGTTCTTACCCACTTTTTGAATATGCCTCATGAAGTGATTCATACTCCAGCATTGTGACTCAGTGTAGTGAAGGGGGTTTGTCTTGAACAGTGGGGTGAGTGTCGACTAGTCTACCGACCAGAAAACATTTCATGCAATTCAAGGCATAGATGAAATAGCAGATCTCTTTTTGGCCTAGACTTGGATGGAAAGTAGCCGGATTTTCAGTGTTTGCTCAAATTAGAAATGGTGAGATGCTAAAAGCACTTTTAGCTTTAGAGAGTTCAGAGTGGCCAAATAATAGTTTTGTGATCTACCTGAGAATTAAACTTGCTAATTCTTTATTAGGGAAGATGAGATCTTTGTAAAGCTTTTCTGGGGATGGGAGATCTCTCTCTCTCTTACACACACACACACACACACACACACACACACACACACACACACACACACAGTACAAGAAATAATAGGCTGGCATTTCCCAGCCCTTTCTTATCTAGGCAAGGAGATCAAAAAGGAAAAGGTCCCAGGTTTTTATTTAAAATTTTTTTTTCATCAAAAATACCTGCTACTCAATAGGGTAAGGAATGAAAACAATATAAGCCCGAAAGAAAACAAATTGCATATTTTTTACATTTCAAATAAAGTACATTTGCAACATCTGATAAATGTTAAGGACACAAACTTGAACAGGTTTGTGTTGAATTCTTTTACAACTCTGTAAAATGTGCTAGAATTCCGTGGAGGATTGATTTTGAGTTTGCGGGTCGCTGAAGACATCCCCTTGGTGTGCCTACAATGGTGATACAGGTATGAGCCTCCTGGTCGACCCTTAGGTCTGGAATGCCAGGCAGAGTAGACAATTTCAAAGATAGAGAAGAGCAGCCTATGCCATGGATGGAAACATATGCTCTCTAAGTGCCTCAGGATCCTCAGGAAAGAAGTAGAACACAAAGCAAAAGCTATTGGCTAGAAAAGGACCTGTAGAGGTTTGTTTCTAAACCAAAGATCATTCTTGAAACTCACTTTAAGATCTTGGGTGTATGGGGGCGCCTGGGTGGCTCAGTCGTTAAGCGTCTTGCCTTCGGCTCAGGTCGTGATCCCAGGGTCCTGGGATCGAGCCCCGCATCAGGGTCCCTGCTCGGCGGGAAGCCTGCTTCTCCCTCTCCCACTCCCCCGTTTGTGTTCCCTCTCTCACTGTGTGTCTCTCTCTGTCAAATAAATAAAATCTTAAAAAAAAAAAAAAGACCTTGGGTGTATGAGTTATGATTGGGTTCAATCATATGTAACAGACGATCAGAAAAATGCGCTTGCTTAAACAAGATAGAAGTTAATTTTTTTTCCCTCACATGAAAGGAGTCTGAAGCCAGACTGGTGTGCCCACTCTGCTGTCACCAGGGACCCAGGCCCCCTATTTCTTTTTGCTTCATCATCCTCAATGCTGGCTTCTACCCTCAGGTTTGCTTTTGGGCTGTAGGCAAAAAGGGTGAGGCCAAAGAGCATACTTCCTGGTAGAATTGAACCCCCTCTAAAGAACCTTCCTGAAAGCCCCATGCACTTACCGGGCAGCCTTGTCTGTAAAGGCCATTGCCTTCCCAATAATGCAGAGGGTAAACATTGGATAGGCAAACCTTAGTCTCTGTCATACCACGTGATCACGAGAATAAAGGTATTACCAGGACTTTGGCGGCTAAGACTTTGGGATACCTGCAAACTTTTAGAACAGGACAGTAATGTTTGGCAAACCTGGTTTTAATTTGCTCCTTGATTGATTCAACAATAGTGAGGGCTATATGTTAGGCACTGGAATTACCATAGTTAACAAGGTAGACATGGTCCCTGCCCTCAAAGGGTTGACAGGCTATTGGGGAAACATGGATTTTATTTATTTTTTATTTTTTTTAAGGATTTTATTTATTTGTGGTGGGGGGGCAGCACAAGCTGGGGAAGAAGCAGAGAGAGAGGCAGGCTCCCCGCTGAGCAAGGAGCCTGATGCAGACTCGATCCTAGGATCCTGGGATCATGACCTGAGCCAAAGGCAGAATCTCAACCACCTGAGCCACCCAGGTACCCCGAAAAATGGGTTCGAAATAAATACATTATAAATGTGTTGAACATTAAGGAAAGGAGAAGTAGAGAGTGCTTGGGATTGTGTACTAGGAAGGACTCACTTAAGAGCATGATAGGAATACGCAGGGAGATCGGAAAGCTGCTTGGGAGTTAGCCTGGGAGTTAGCCACTTTAGAAAGGTGGGGCTGGGAAGATGAGCAAAGAGGAGAGTGGGAGGAATGTTCCAGGCAGCCTCAATCCCGATCTGATCATGTCCACATTAATTCTTTCTCCTTCCATCATTTGTCTTACTCCTTCATCGGAGGTCATCAGTGGGTTTCCAAACAGCAAAGGAAGCCAGGAACTGAAGTCTTTTTATCTGCCAGCCTTTCTACAGACTGTTTTCTCACTCACTCTAGATGAGTGCCTGCCTCTTAGGCTGCGGCAGGGAGTGTTGGGAACTCAGGGAAGGAGGTGGGCAAGTCGTTGGGGCGTCCCGAAGTCCCACTGCCCCGTCACAGGTCTGGATTTTGGTCTCATTGTGGGACTTTGGGGAGGCAAGGATTGGTTCTGACCCTGAAGTGCTGATACGACCCCCCTTCCCCTTCCAGGATGTGGACATTGTGGTAGCACCATGCCAAGGCCTCCGGCCTGCAGTGGATGTTCTGGGTGACTTGGTGAACGATTTCTTGCCTGTGATAACCTATGCACTCCACAAAGACGAACTGTCTGAGAGGGACGAGCAAGAGCTTCAGGAAATCCGAAAGTATTTCTCCTTTCCCGTATTCTTTTTCAAAGTGCCGCAGCTGGGCTCGGAGATCATTGCCTCATGTACCAGAAGAATAGAGAGTGAAAGATCAGCCCTCCATCACCAGCTGATGGGCCTGGGCTACCTGAGTAGCAGTCACTGCAACTGTGGGGCCCCTGGCCAAGACACTAAAGCTCAGAGCATGTTGGTGGAACAAAGTGAGAAACTGAGGCACTTGAGCACATTTTCCCAGCAGGTGCTACAGACTCGCCTGGTGGACGCAGCCAAGGCCCTGAACCGGGTGCATTGTCTCTGCCTCGACATCTTTATTAACCAGGCCTTTGACATGCAGCGGGACCTACAGATCACTCCCAAACGTCTGGAATATACTCGAAAAAAGGAAAATGAGTTGTACGAATCACTGATGAATATTGCTAACCGAAAGCAGGAGGAAATGAAGGACATGATTGTTGAGACGCTTAACACCATGAAGGAGGAACTTCTGGATGATGCTGCCAACATGGAATTTAAAGGTAGGTCTCGAGAGCTTGGTGTGGGCTGCTGGGACCACAGGATTCTTTAACCCTTTCTTAGCTGGAAACTGAGTCCCATGAATTCCAAAGGCCAAAGGCAGCTCAGGAACATCTTGTCTACCCAACTGTCATGAGTAGGAGCCCACCTTAAATCACTTAGCCAGAGTGGCCTCTCTTCTCAGAGGCCTTCCTGGAAGATTCCACTGTCATTCCTTCCTGGGACTGGTAGTCCAGCTTCTGGTAAGTTCATCCTAATAGCGCTCTTAAATTTCCAGTTTATATCTATATCCCCTCGACCTTGACGGAGCTGGAAAAGAGCTGCCTGAAGAGCATTACTAAGTCATGCTTTAACCTTGGCTTTAACCTTCAGCATGGCCCGTGCTTCCTTATTGGTTCTTTTTTGTGTGCTTTGGTCTCATTTTCTTTCCAAGCTGCTCCTGAAACCCAGCTCAGGAGTATTTCCCAAAGTTGTGTTTACAACTTTTCTGGAAGTCCATTCTTCATGAGTGGCTATTAACAACATTGGACCAAAGTGATCCGTCAGGTCTTTTGGGGTTGAGGTCTTGATGTGGCTGACTTTGTATACTGACTACTCTGTAAACCTCCCTGTAGGAACATTAGCCCTACCACCCATTAAGAACAGTGATGTGGTTTGCAAGTTACCTTGAGGTTCTCAATCATTGCTGTACATCCAAATCTCCTGGGGGGCTTTTTAAAAATAGATGTTTGAAATCACCCCAGAGCGCTCCAGACCGATTAATCAGAATTTCTGACGTGGGACCTCGCATCAGTTTTTTCTCAGTCCCTCCATAGATTCTGCATATTGCCATCTTCCTGATGAGAGAACTGAGGCTTAGGCAGGTTAAGTAATTTGCTCAAGGTCACAGGTACTGAAGAGTAAAGGCAAGAGTTTGAAACTAGCACTCTGATACCTGAGCCCATACTCTGAATTTCCATGCTTTACTGCCTCTGAATCTCTTCCCAGTTACTGCCGCCGCCATCTTCCTAGTAACCGGCTTCGGAACCTTAGCATGGTCTCCAGCTCTTTGCTCTCCCTTGTCCCCACATCCGGTCAGCGGCCAAGTTCTGATGTGTCTTCTTCCATATTTCATATCTACCTTTGCTTTTCTGTTCCCTCTTCCTCAGTCCACCTGAGCTACTGCTCTCCCTATAGCTCCTAGCTACCTATTGTTCTCCCAGACATCTTTCTCTCCTTTCTCCAGTTCATCTGCATTGGTTCTGTGTTCCTACAGACTAAGTTTAGACTTGTTAGCCTAGTGGTAAGGATCTTCCAAAGCCTAGCCCTGACCAACTTTCCTGGTCCTGTTTCCCACTAGGCACCTTCTGCTAATTTCACTTTCTCTTGCTCTCAGCTGCTTGCTGTCCTCCATCTCTTCTTTTGCTTTTTCTTTACTCCTGCCCTGCCCTAAACCCAAAAAGTCTTTTATTTGTGAATTTCCAAATCCTACCTACCCTTCAAGGCTTCTTCTAAATAACATCTTTCGTGAAGGTGTCTTTAATTTTCTTAGCTAATAGATATCACATCCATCTGAACTCCCACTGCATTTCATGCGTACCTGAAATTTCTGGCATATTTCATTTTCTTTTATTACAATTGTTTATGTTCTTCTGAGTGTTTTCTAAAATCTGAGAGAGGAAGGAGAATAGGGTCTTGTTTATCATCATATCTCCTACAGCAGTTCACACAGATGTGTACACTACCTCATGGGAGTTTGAATGAGTATGTGAATTTTGGTATATAGCTGTGTCACACTTACACAGAGGAAACAGAGTCCACTTTAGCAAGCACAGGAAGCTTTATTTCTTATAGGTCTTTCTAAAGATGAGCAAAGGTAACTCTGGTGAATTCCCAGTGTGGGGAGGACTTGCAGTGGAGATCCTAAGAAGGCTCCTGACCAACTTAGGATGCTGGGGCATCAGCGTCGGCATCATAGCGCACAGGATAAAGGGGGCAGGGCAGGGAGGTTGGGCAGTCTGTGAAATATTTGATTGTTTATTATGTGCCAGGGATACCATGTCTGGTACCTGGGACGCAGTGGTTAGTTCAACAGACGCAGGGGGAACTGGGAACAAGTAGATCAGACATCTGGCTCTGTTAACTACATGGTGGATTTGTGAAGCCACTTTCCGAGTTAGCTGTGTATTAGATGGGACTAACCTTGTTCTAAGTTCTTTCTGGGGATCCTTGAGGCAATGGTAAGTAGATTTAGAAGAGAGCTACCACGTAACCTAAGGAGCTGGATTTCTGGTATTGGTTTTTGTTTTAAAATAAAGGTAACGTGGGGCACCTGGGTGGCTCAGGCGGTTAAACGTCTGTCTGACTTGGGCTCAGGTCATGATCTCGGGGTCCTGGGATCAGGCCCCATGGCAGGCTCCCCCCTCAGTGGGGAGTCTACTTGTCCCTCTCCCTCTGCCCTTTCCCCTGCTCGTGCACATGTGCGTGCTCTCGCTCTCTCTCAAATAAAATCTTAAAAAAATAATAAAATAGAGGTAATGCATTACATACATACTTCAGAAAATACTTTTTTTTTAAAGATAATACCTACATGCATAGTACTAGATATAAAGATACTGTCCTCCAGCCACCTAGTTTTCCTCCATGTGTTCTTCTGCCCCTTGCTTTTTCACTGAACTCATATCGTAGAGATCTTCCCATAAATGTACACATGGATTTGTCTTCTTCTAATAGATGTACCTGATTTTATTCAACTATACCCCTACTGATGGACATTTAGGCTCATTCTTTCTTTTTTCTTTTTTGCTGTTACAAACTCTACTGCGTTATCATTTACATGCATATCTTTGGGGCTTGTAAAGGTATATTTCTAGAAAAACAGTTCCTAGAAGCAGAATAGTTAGGTCAAAGGCTATGTAGATATTTTTGTTTGTTGGTTGGTTAGTTTAAAATTTTGATAGGTTAAAAAAATTTTTTTGGTAGATATTATGAGATTTCCTCTAAAGAGGTGGCACCAATTTAAATTCCCACAGTAGACATCAGAGTGCCTTTTTAGGAGTGGAGTTTTTGCAGGTAATTTGTCTTCTCTTAAGTTCTGTCCTCTGACTTGCAGAACAGATTTCTAATTCTGGGAAGTAGTAGCAGGTTGGCAACAACATTTCAGGCTTACTTTTTATTTAGTAATTGATTAGCATCAAATCCCCAACTCTTGGATTTTTCCAGGAGTTCCGCAGTGTGAAATATTACAAAGATCCAAGGCAGTCCCTGAGCTGGGGTTTAGGTGCTGGCTGTCGCCCTTCCTAACTGTACCGTCGCCTTCCCAGTGCCCCCTCTGTCCTCTCCCTGAGGTTGTTTCCTGATCTATAAAATATCACCAGTAATACCCACCTGACAAAGTTATCATGAGGATTAAATTCGATTACATATATAAAATACTAATTATGGTGCCTCTCAAATTGCACTCAATAAATATTCCCCCTGTCCTATAAATGTGACATAAAAGCTGACAAAATCAATAGGTTCATTCTGGACACAGTTGCTCCCTCTCGGGATTCTTAGATGCCCTAGCAGTAGAGGACCGTGTGGCCCCGGATCACGCTGAGGGTCAGAGTTCGCCAGCCAGCCATGTGTTTTATAGCCGTAGTCATGGCAGCTCCTTGGCTTTGATGGGGAGAGACCTTTATTCTGAGTGCCTGCCCCTTCCCCTCACAGCCAGCTGGCTTCTCTCTCTGCCTCCATAGATGTTATTGTCCCTGAGAATGGAGAGGCAGTGGGCACCAGAGAAATCAAATGCTGCATCCGGCAGATCCAGGAGCTCATCATCTCCCGGCTCAATCAGGCAGTGGCTAACAAGCTGATCAGCTCAGTGGATTACCTGCGTGAGAGCTTCGTCGGGACCCTGGAACGCTGTCTGCAGAGCCTGGAGAAGTCCCAGGACGTCTCTGTTCACATCACCAGTAATTATCTCAAACAGGTACTCGAAGACCAGTTAGACACCACATCACAGATAACACAGGAAACAGAGCCCACACGCAAGCCTGACCTCAAGCTAGCCAAGAATTTCCCTTTCACCACTTTGCCCATCTGGTTGGAATTTTATTTAGTTTTCCCATCACATGACCCCTACCCATCGGAGATGCTTGTGAACTGCAAAATCGCAGTTAAGGCAACACGCAGGACGGTGAAGATGTAAGTAAAGGGGCCCAAAGAGTCACAAAATAGATGATCAACCCATGGAGACTCTGCACGTTTATGGAAGGATATATTTGGGAACCTTGAAACAGGACTCTGTGCTTTAAGTAAATATTTATCACATTTTTTAATCGGCCACTCTGCTCAGGGCATCTTGATTTTCTTTTGTGTGTTCTCTTTCAGATCTTAAATGCCGCCTATCACGTTGAAGTTACGTTTCACTCAGGGTCCTCGGTTACAAGGATGCTATGGGAGCAAATCAAACAGGTGGAGCTTCCGTAGAGAAACATTTTCCGCCCCTCGTTGGCTCAGATGAACCTTAGTCACTAAAAGCAACTGATGTCTAGGATATTCTGTTGGTGTAGGGTGGCCATTTGTCCTGGTTTGTCTGCCTGGGAGAGTTCTGATTTGTGCCTATTCTGAAATAATAAGGAGCAGTGCCCCTTTAACGCTTAAAATAGTGCGTTTAAATGAAATTTTATGCAGCCATAAAACTCTCCTTCACCAGCTTCTTCGTATTCCTTTTTCCCAGCTTAAATGTTTTCTCAGACCCAGGCTTTGTTGCCAGAGGCCATTTGTGTGGTTTCTTTTCCTGAATTTGATGTGGCTCTTTTTCCATACTGAGTTCAGAAAGAGAATTCTCAGGCACCCCTGGCACTAACTGTACATGGTGAGGGCTTGTGAGCACGTAGACTGGGCCTAGTGTTCCTTGATGCTTTCCCTTGGTCTGAGCCCTGATTCTGAGGTCGATGGAATGGGAGAGGGGTCTTAGCCATCACGTGGCTCCTTTCTTCACAGCCTGCTCCTAACTAGTGGCTAGCCCCAAGGGGAAGGGTTGTTGGTTCTTTCTGGTGGTACCTGTCTCCCACCCTTGAGTGTTCTCACTGACCTCATCCTGCAGATCATACAGCGCATCACATGGGTGAGCCCACCTGCCATCACGCTGGAATGGAAGAGAAAGGTAGCCCAGGAAGCCATCGAGAGCCTCAGCGCCTCCAAGTTGGCCAAGAGCATCTGTAGCCAGTTCCGGACCCGGCTCAACAGTTCTCACGAAGCGTTTGCAGCCTCCTTGCGGCAGGTGGGTGTGTGGGAAGAGAGAGAGAGGAATCTACCCTCTGGGGAATATTTTGCCCACTGCTCTTCATATAATTTTTATAAAATTACCGGTTATTTTCTTCCTAGCTATTAAATGATAATATTATGGGAATTTTCATCGGTACATTTTTCATGTGGAGATTTTTCTAACTCCAGGGAACATGGAGGGAACTCAGTTAATATCTCCCCATTTCACTGAGTGAGGAATGAAAATCAAGGGGTAGGAATTTTGGGCGCCTGGGTGGCTCAGTTGTTAAGCGTCTGCCTTCGGCTCAGGTCATGATCCCTGGGTCCTGGGATCGAGCCCCGCATCGGGCTCCCTGCTCCGCGGGAAGCCTGCTTCTTCCCCTCCCACTCCCCCTGCTTGTGTTTCCTCTCTCGCTGTGTCTCTCTCTGTCAAATAAATAAATAAAATCTTTAAAAAAAGGGGGTAGGAATTTTATTTAAGTTATTTAGTATTTTAGGAATGAGTCAGAAAAAGGATGACTTTGTAACTGTCATACTGGTTCACAGTTATGTGACATCTGCTTGTCCCCTTGGGGTGGATGTGCGTGCATGTGTGTGTATGTGTGTGTAGAGTGTGGGGTGCAGAGATGTGGGTATGCATCCAGGAGGAACAGTTATTGCTTACCAAGAGTTCACTGTGTACCAGTCACGTTACAAACGTCTTGTGTAACTCTCATAGTTACCTTAGGAGGTAGCTGTTATTACCCCATATAATAGGTGAGGAAGCCAAGCTGGGGACTTGATAAGTCACATGACTTTTTTCTGTTTCCCTCCCAGCTAGAAGCTGGCCACTCAGGCCGGTTGGAGAAAACAGAGGATCTGTGGTTGAAGGTTCGGAAAGATCATGCCCCACGCCTGGCTCGCCTTTCTTTGGAAAGCCGTTCTTTACAGGATGTCTTGCTGCATCGTGAGTCCTTGTTTTTCCCAAGTAGATGGGAAGAAGGTTCTGGATACCTGACATTCTCCTGTTCTACCTTGGAGAATCCCAGTGTCTAAAGCTGCTTCCTTGCAAAGCTGCCTCAGCACCCCCTGATGTGTTTTTGAATTCCTAAAGTCTGTTTGGTCCTGCTATTTATACAGTTCAGACAAGATGACTGAAGTTTATTTAAATCGGAGCAGTTAGGTTACTTTCTACTAGTTTCCAGTAGTATCAGAATTTCTCCCCCCAGCATAATTACGACTTCCTACTCCTAGGTCCACATCTAAGAATCTTTTTTTTTTTTTTAAGATTTTATTTATTTGTTGGAGAGAGAGAGCAAGCAAGAGAGCACGAGCGGGGGACAAGGGCAAAGTGAGAAGCAGACTCCCAGCTGAGCAGGGAGCCTGACGTGGGGCACGATCGCAGGACCCCAGGATCATGACCTGAGCCAAAAGAAGATGCTTAACTGAGCCACCCAAGCACCCTAAAAATCTTTTTTTTTAACAAGAGATTTTATATATTTTTTAATCTGCAGTCTTCAAGATTTTATTTTTAAGTAATCTGTACACCCACTGTGGGGCTCGAACCCACAACCCTGAGATCAAGAGTCACGTGCTCCACTGACCAAGCCAGCCAGGTGCCCTGCGTGTCTAAGAGTCTTAGGGAGGTTGCCCAGCAAGTTCTCATTCCTCCTGCCTTATCTCTGTGTCCATACTTGATAGGTAAACCTAAACTGGGACAGGAGCTAGGCCGGGGCCAGTATGGTGTGGTGTACCTGTGTGACAACTGGGGAGGACACTTCCCTTGTGCCCTCAAGTCGGTCGTCCCTCCGGATGAGAAGCACTGGAATGACCTGGCTTTGGAGTTCCACTACATGAGGTAGGTTCTCCTGTCATTCATCTCTATGGGAGAAGATCCAGAGAAGAAGCCAGAAGCCTGGTACGAATTTTGTACCAAGAGCTACAGCACGCCGTGCCTCTCCGTGCCTGTGTCCGCAGATGTTGTAGCCAGTGTTCCCGTGTTGGGCCCAGAAATGTGCTCTCTTGCAGGCCTTCGTGGTCTCTTCCCTCTCCCTCCCATCCCAATTTCTCAGACTCTGCCTTCCGTTTGACTTCTTAGTCCTGAAGGCCTTTCAGTCTTCAGATTCCGTAATTCCGACTCCTTGTTAGAGGGGCCATTCTCTTGGCCCTCCCTCTGCACTGAGGGCCATGACATCCGGCCCTGGACAAGAGCGGTCTCAGGGGACTCCTGCCTATGTGGCAGCACGCTGTCGCGATTGGAGCCGGAGCGTTGCAGCCCCGGCCTCTCTCGTTCGCACCAGGTCTCTGCCGAAGCACGAGCGCTTGGTGGATCTGCACGGCTCGGTCATCGACTACGGCTATGGCGGGGGCTCCAGCGTCGCCGTGCTGCTCATCATGGAGAGGCTGCGCCGGGACCTCTACACTGGGCTGAAGGTGAGGCAGGAAGAGGGGGCTGCGGCGCTGCCGGCAGCCACACCCGCAGGGTCCTCTCCGGCCTGTCTTCTGTTCCTGTTCATCCAGACCTTCTGGCTTTCACAGGACATTTTTGGGCAATAATCAAGCTTTATTACCCTTACTTCCAAAAAACCTTAAACATTTCTCAGAATCGATTTTTTGGCCCAGTTTATATCTAGAATACCACTTTTACCTCTTGTGGTGGTGGTAAAAATCTAGATGACTCAGAAGAGCAGAAAGGTGTCCTGTAACTTTGCTGTTTTTCCTCTTTTTTTGCTCTTGATGGATACAGCCAGTGTTTGTTTAGTCAACAAATATTTATTCGTGACTACTTTGTACAAGACCCTGTGTTAAGCACCATAAGGGGATATCAAAAAGTGTAATTGCGAGGGACACATGACTGACTCAGTCGGGAGAGCATGTGACTCTTGATCTTGGGGTCCTGAGTTCAAGTCCCATGTTGGGCATAGAGCTTACTTAAAAAAAAAAAGTGCAATTGCTAGAAGCTTTTAAGAGACTTGCTGTTGGTGAATATTTCATTAAGATTTGGTGTTTGAGTGTGATAAATCCACCTTGATGGGTAAAATTTGGGCAGGTAGAAGGAAGAGGCTGTCCCAGCAGGAAGGAATAGCATAATGCCCAGAGAATTTGAAGGACACTAGTATGTTGGAACAGCTGTCTGGGAATAGAGGGGCATGATGTGCAAAAAAATGTTGAGAAGAAAGTACAGAACACCAAAATTAAGAGTTTCCATAGAATTCAAATTTCATTGTACATCATGAAATGCTGTTGAAATATTTTTTTTTTAGATTTTTATTTATTTATTTGACAGATAGAGAGATAGAGCAGGAACACAAGCAGGGGGAGTGGGAGAAGGAGAAGCAGGCCTCCTGCTGAGCAGGGAGCCCGATGAGGGGCTCAATCCCAGGACCCTGGGATCACGACCTGAGCTGAAGGCAGACTCTTAACAACTGAACCACCCGGGCGCCCCGCTGTTGAAAGATTTTGAGTGAAGGTGAAGTACCCTCAGATGGATGTCGAATTTCTCGCACCCAAAGCAACCACAAGGGACATGGAGACGTTCCTTTGTCTGGTCCCTACATGGGGGCAGAGTGGGACGGGGGAAGCTAATCATTGAGTATCTGGGTAGGTCCCTTCTCACAGATTACCTGGAAGCTTCTGGATAGAAGACGGGAATCCTTAGAAATGATTGCAAGAGCCATGAGAAATCAGTAGGGTGGAGGAAATGACTCTCCTACTGGCTCTCCCTCTTCATTTCAGAGGAGTTAGGCTCAGCACTGTCTGATGCTTTCCCACAAGTGGGCTGAGCTTCTGGATGAGTGATGTAATGTTCTCTGGAATTCAAGAGGCCCTAAGTTGGAGGCATGGTAAAAGTAAGATGAATGACTTTGATATTTGAATCCTTAAAGCCAAACCTGGGCTAACCAGGCCTACAAAGCAGTGGAAGGCAGTCTGCCCGAGAGACCTAGAAATCCTTTTTTTTTTTTTCTAATACTTTTATTTTTTAACTTTTTAAAAATAATCTCTACGCCCAATACAGGGCTGGAACTCACAACCCTGAGATCAAGAGTCACATGCTCTACCGACTGAGCCGGTCAGGCACCCCGAGACCTAGAACTACTTTGAGCCTCAAGGGCAGTTCCAGAGTCTGTTCAGGGCTTGGAAATGAGCTCATGCCTCCAGGTGTTGGCCTGCGCCACCTCTAGTGCCATGTGGGGTCATCCGGCCACTGCATGCGGCCTCCGAGGGGTGTTATCAGGCCTCACAGCTTGTCCTTCCTTGCTTTCCCTTGGCTTCCTTCTAACTGCTTTCCTCTTCCTTTCTTCCCGCCTGCTTCTCTGCCCTTGTCCTCTGTGTGCCCCAGCACCGGCTGCCTCGCAGTGCCCCGCAGAAGGAGCTCTTAGTGGGTTTAAGCACGCTGGACTGAGGAGTTGTCTTGTTAGTGACGAGTGAGCCCTTTTGTCTCCCCAAGGCTGGGCTGACGCTGGAGACCCGTCTGCAGATAGCACTAGATGTGGTGGAAGGGATCCGCTTCCTGCACAGCCAGGGACTCGTGCACCGTGATATCAAGCTAAAAAATGTTCTGGTAAGTAGAGCTGTTTCCCCGAGATAACGCCCTGCCTCTGTGGCTTAAGTGGCTGTCCGAGGGTCCGCCTACATGTGAGTGGGCTCACGGGGTGCGCCTGCCAAGAACGCACTGGAGTTGACAGCAGATAGGTTGATGGCATCTTGGACGTAAGGCTTGGGGAGTGTCAGGCTGCCTCCTAGGCCAAGCTTCTGTTGCTTAAAGTTTTTTTCTGCCGACACTGTTGGGAACATGTAAACGTACAGAACAGAGTGGTCCGATGGAGACCCACATACCGTTCATCCGGATTCATGTTCTCTTTCTCTGGGGTTCATCTCTCTCTGTTCCTCAGTCTCTCTCTCTCTCTCACACACACGTGCACACACACACACACACACACACACACACTTTTTTACTCAACTATAGGAAAGTAAGTTACAGATAGCACAGTACTCCTAAATACTTGATCTCGTATCTCCTATAAAGGACATTTTTCTGTGTAATAAAAATGCTATTATCACACCAAAGAAATTTAACATCAATACAATACTGTTAGTTAATAAACAGTTTATATTAACATTTCCCAGTTACTCAGACACAGTCCGTTTGTTTGCTGGTTTGATCCAGGGTCACTCCAGGGATCAGACGGGGTACTTTGTTGTCATGTTTTCCTGTCCTCCTTTAATCTAGAATAGTCCTTCTGCCCTTTTTTGCTTTTGTGATGTTTTTGAGGATTCCAGGTCTGGTTGTTGTTTAGGGTTTGGTCAGAGGTGCTGGATAAGGGCTGAGATGGGTAAATGCACCGTCAAAGAGAAGGTGATCATGAACCCAGCAGTCCTGGTATCTCAGTTCTAAAGAACCTTCTGAGCCGCTCCTCTTGAAGCTGTATTGGGTACCATCAGGGTGTCTCTGGCAACAGACATGATACATAGAAAGATGGCAGTGGTGTGGGGGAGGGGAGAGGTTGCCCTAAAGTCATAGGCTGAAACCTGAGAGGCTTATCAGTAGTCAAATGAGGCACAGATTTATTCTCTTGGACCTTTAGGAAAGGAAACTGCAGGGAATCCAAGCAACTCTCCTCAGCTGACCAGAGGACCTCAGCCTTCTTCCTTCGTGACTTTCTGCCCTGGGGTCTGGAGGTCCGAGGACAATCATCAGGAACTGAAATACTTTCCTCGGTGTCTTTCACTTTATTCATTCTTCCAAGACTTACCAAGTTTCTGCGATGTGCCAGGCACTACGCTAAGGGCGAGGTATACAAAGGCGAAGAAGATAGCCCCTGCCATCCAGGTTGCTGACAGTCTGGGAAGAAGGCAGGAGTGGGAACAAATCTGGAGACAGGGAGGCTTGATTAAGTGCTACTTGAAGGAGGACACCTGCTTCTGAGCTTGAGTGTGCATCTGAGTGCTGTGTGCAGGATCTGACGCAGGCTCACTCTCACCCTGCTTTGTTGGCAGCTGGACAAGCAGAACCGTGCCAAGATCACTGACTTAGGATTCTGCAAGCCAGAGGCCATGATGTCAGGCAGCATTGTGGGGACGCCAATCCATATGGCCCCTGAACTTTTCACAGGTAAGCCATGGGGCAGGGAGTGGGCTTCAGCAGGGCTCCGTACTTTAACCCTGAGGGCTACCCCTTGGGCTGAGTAGTATCCACAAGTACTCCTGGCAGATCTGGTGCAGGCAAGGGAGAAGCAGAGGAGGGAGACCTAAGGCAGGGCAGGTCGAAGGGAAGAGGTAGAGCGGGGAGAAGGAAAAATGCACACAGGAGACACCAGGTCTTCTTGTGCAGGTTTCTCTAGCTGTTCGCGCTGTAATTGCCATAATCAGCCAATTGGTTGATCAGTAAATACTGATTGAATGCTTTCTATATGCCGGGAGTTGGCCCTGATCATTAAGGAACTTGCAGATGACAGAGATGCACTGAGAGAGGTAGGATAATTAGGAAGCAGTATAGGACAGCATGTGACAAGGCACTAAAATGGGTGCCACCTAATGTGACGTTGGTGTTCAGACAGGTGATAAAGGAAGGTTGAAATGTTTGACTTTTGTGGTAGAAGTGAGATGTTGGGTAGAACTTGAGTCAGGTCTGGAAAAATTGGTCTGTGGGAAGGGAACCTGTAGGAAGTGTGTTTTTTGAGCTGGGCAGCATGAGTATGCTTTTTCATATATTTTGTTCCATTTAATACTCACGGCCCTTCTGTGGTGATGGTGATGCATTTTTATGGCCACGTCACAGATAAAGTCGAGTCCAGATTGGTGAACTTCAGAAAGCCACCCCAAAACACTAGAGTTGATGGAGCTGGGATTGGAATCTAGGTTTTTCTGGCTCTAGAATCTAACCATGTGTCACGAAGGAGAGAACATTCTGGAGGCTGAGGAAAGGGAAGTAGGAAAATTGCAGCATCAGCATGACAGGAAGGAAATCCACGTGGGGAGTTAACAGCAGACAAGGCTGGAGATGAAATGCTCTGAGCTTGAACTCCGCGTGGAGGAGCGAAGGCTCAGTGTGGGGGCCGTGAGGAACTTGAGCTTGTGCGCAGGCGCGGGCAGAAAACATGTTCGCGGAAGGTTAGCTTAGCAGCAGGAGGTGGAGGGGTTCGAGTGGGCAAAGCAGTGGGGCCCCTGTCCAGGAGCAGGCTGCTAGTGGTGTGTCGGGTGCCAGGGCAGCTCGGGGGGGGGGGGGGCGGGGGGAGCGGGCAAGATCGTGTGATCAACCGAACACCTGCGACCAATAGCAAGGAAGGGCCGGACGAGGACCCGAGGGCTCGAGCCTCACGGACGGGGCATGGTTGTGGCGTTTGCCGAGGCAGATTCGAAGGTCACGGCAGGCCCCTCGGCCGCGCGGGGAAGAGCTGGAATCGGCGACCTGCACGGCCTCCGCTCGTTAGCCTCGCGCACAGGGCTGCCCCCGGCCCTCCGCGGAGTCGGGCATGGAAAGATTGGGGTTAGCTGGACCCACAGCGCAGCCAAGCGCGCACGCAGCGTTTCTCTTCTAGATTTACTTCCTAAAGAAGTTCTATTGCCACTGCTTTTGTTTTCCTTTGGCGACTTCATATTTCATTTCCCTGGATTGTTTCTCTGCAGTCCTATTGCTGACAGAAGAATCTTCCAAAATACATTCTTCGTGTCACCTGCTGCCCTAAAACATAAGGGACTTCCTGCTGTCCATTGAATCAAGACTTTTCTGTCGGACTTTTAAGATCTTTACGTTCTGGTTCCAATCTACCCACCCACCTGTTTCCCAGCCTTATTTCCCTAATCCGACCTTTCAGGATGAATCGTTTTGGCTGTTCCATCAGAATCAAAGGCCTGTCCTCCTTCTTTGTCAGGCTCTAGCCTCGCTCTCCTGGTGTCTAGCACTACCCTCCCGGTGCTGTGGTTTTGGGTGTAGTAAGATGGGCGTTGTAAACGGTCCTGCCAATCAGGGTTCTTAGGGTAGGCAATGGATGTTAAAAGCTTTCGGAAAAAAGGTGTGGAGACCTCTGCAGACCCTGTGAGCGGGGATGCAGTCGCTCTCTGTCCCTGGCTCACTGTCTCGACCCTTCTCGCTCCAGGGAAGTACGATAATTCCGTCGATGTCTACGCCTTTGGCATTCTCTTCTGGTATATCTGCTCGGGCTCTGTCAAGCTCCCTGAAGCATTTGAGAGGTGTGCCAGCAAAGACCATCTCTGGAACAATGTGCGGAGAGGTAAGAGCCACAAGTCCTACCTTGTCCTGACCCCCCACCGCCCCACCACCACCACCACTGAGAGCAGCAGGACCACATACCGTCACGGAATCCAGGAAAGACACTGAAGTCAGGCCTTTGCTTTCAGGCAGTACTGTACTGAATTGTTTTTCTTTCTTTCTTTCTTTCCTTTCTCTTTCCCTTTCCCTTTCCCTTTCTTTTTCAATATTTTATTTATTTGACAGAGAGAGAGCACAAGTAGGCAGAGCGGCAGACAGAGGTAGAGGGAGAAGCAGGTTCTCTACTGAGCCGGGAGCCCGATGTGGGGCTCGATCCCAGGACCCCGGGATCATGACCTGAGCTGAAGGCAGACGCTTAACCAACCGAGCCACCCAGGCACCCCTGTACTGAACTGTTTCAAGAAGGCTTTTTTCTTGAACACTTCCAATTCTTCAACTTCCTATGCCAGTGCATTCCAATTTGTTGTCACAGTTACTACTAGGTTCTGACCTCAGTGTTTGCGGTTGAAGCCAGAACTCCTGAGCCCCGCCTGGGTGATTGGTCTGTGAGCTGGTCGGGCCTCATCGTGGCACGGGCCCTCTCCCTGACTCTGGCTTTGTTTCCATGTGCCTTTCTCCAGGGGCCCGGCCAGAGCGTCTTCCTGTGTTTGACGAGGAGTGCTGGCAGTTGATGGAGGCCTGCTGGGATGGGGACCCCTCTCAGAGACCTCTCTTGGGCATCGTCCAGCCCATGCTCCAGGGCATCATGGACCGGCTATGCAAGTCAAATTCTGAGCGGCCAAACAGAGGACTCGATGATTCTACTTGAAAGCAAAGACCTTTCTCCTTTACTCTCTATTTCTTTCCTTCCCCTCACCTTTTGGCCATGGGAAGAATTTGACATTTATTCAGAGAGCTCCCGAGGGAACTGATGCTTGCTGGGCAGCTTGAGACCTTCCCAGGCAGTGATGCCTCCCGGATAGTGAAGAGTTGGCTGGCTGTGGGGCGTGTTAAGCACCTCACTGATGCCCCAAGCCATCCTGTTAGCAAAAGATTGTCTAGGACATGTAAACGCCGAAGAATGCAATGTTCCAGCCTCAGTACTGAAAAGGAGGCAAATGTACCAATTGTCTGTTCACTGTATGTTGCTAAGACAGGCGGGGCACTGCAGTGGCGATAGTATTAAAAACTATAATTTTCATAATTTGGGCTCTAGCTAGGAATAGTTTGGTTCTATCCCGTCGTCGGGACCCTTAGGAAATTTGAACTAAGTTCCGGGATTGTGAGAACATAGGAGCAAAACAGCAACTTGCTGCTCCCTGCACCCGGATCTCAGGTTGCAGAGGTCAGAGGCCCCAGTGAGGGAGCTAGAAACAGAGCTGTCTGTTCCTTTTAGTGCCAGCATGTTTACATTTATAGGACTGACTACTGGGGGTGGGTGTCACGGTTACATCACCAAGAGGCCACAGAAAGAAAAAAAAATGTGTACACATATGTATATGTATACATATGTGATTGGATTTTGAGTTACTGCTAACCCCAGGATAGAATCTCTTCTTCTTCCCTTTGGTCTTGATTTTTTTCCCCCCTTTTTGGTCTCAAGATGGGGAAATTCCATTTAACATGGTATCTGAGTAAAACTGACCGGTACGGAGTAACTGGTGAGACCGGAGATGTGGGCAGTGATCTGGAGGCCGTGGGCTTCCCTGCAAACCTACTAGAAGGATACCAGGTTGTTTCTAAAACTTAGAAGAATCAAAAATTCCCATTTTTGTGTTTGAATCTAACACACTGATGTTTTTAAATTCCATCAGTGAGCTTTTTAACCGAGATTTCTTTTGCAACTTGTCCCTTCATTTTACTTTATTTTGAATATAACGTAAGAAGGAAAGCACCAGATGAAAGAGAATGCTTTTTGTAGCTCTGTGTGTGCCTCTCACATCTGTGTGTGTGCGTCTGGGACGGTTCCCCTCCCCTTCAGCTGGGAGGCGTGCTGGTGGGCTTTTGGAGCGTGTGTCAGGAAGTGTGCCTAAGTGGAGAAATTCTGGAGGGGAACAATTTACATGTTGATGCATCTCAGATCTTGACTTAAAGCCCCCCTCAACCAAGATGGTCCATTTGATTTAGAACACCAGGTGGGTGAAGGAATAGACAGTGGAGGTCAGTAGCCTCTGTCCATCTGCCTAATTTCCAAGCACTCTGGTCTCTCCCCTGTGCCTGGCCCCCAAGTCCGTGAAGCAGGTCCCTGAGTAGGTGTGTAAGGAAATGGGCAGACTTGCTGCTAGAATTTTGTAGGGTTGTTTCTGAGAGAATGACCTCTTCAACATTAATAGAGTGTAAATGTCATCTACAAGAAAATTTTCATATAACTCTTAAAGTTCAGTTTTCACTCTTTGACTCTGCTGGGCTCTGATGATGATACACTTGAGCGTAGTAAGCCTCCAAGCACTTGGAGCCTTTTAGAAACTCCGTATAGTGCTAAGAACCTTTTTACTTGCAAACAGTAAAGTGACCGACCCAGTGTCTTTGGGTTCTGTGTGAGCTCCAGCCTTGTTCTGGTGGAATGTTCAGTAGATCTTTTAGAATTGTTAACAGCCATTTATAGCTTTACTTCTTCAAGTCCACTCTATTCTTGTCTGCATTAACTTGTTTGTCCTCCTGGGGACTATGTTGGGGCTTCCAGGAAGCCAGATTTTCAAGTTTAAAAAGGAGAGGTGAATAGTGTCTACCTGCCGAAAAATCAGTCTGTTCTGTACGAAATTTCAGGAAAGGTCTTCTATAGTTCCCTTTCCCAGAGAGTCTTCCTTTACTCCAGCTCAAATCAGGAGTCCGTGCTTATGCTGTGGAAGCCGCATTCCTAACATTCTTCCGAAGTCTTAGTCCCTCCCCCCATTCAGGCAGGGGCTGGGGGGGGGGTCCTCTACCCAGTGGCCCTTTTCAGTTTGTCCCCTTCCCGCAGCTTAATCTGCTCCCAGGCACCAGTTTCCCAGCAGATTCCCACATTTTTTGCCTGAGTGAGAAGGGAGGATGGGAGAGACCAATGCTAAGTGAGACAGTAGTTGTGTTAACAATGCATTACAAAAAAAGCATTTTGAGAAAAGGTGCAAGATATTCCTGAAGATCTCCAGGCCAGCCAAAGTCCACGTGGAGATATTTGGAGGTGTTGTTTGAACACTCAGCGGGCTGAGTGCGGGAATACATATATACAACATATGCATACTTTGCTTCTGTTTTATAACATTGTCAGCTAATTTGGGATTCTTTGTTCCTTGGCATCCATTATTATTAAAGTGATGGAATGCCATGAAATGTACTGTACTGTATATTACTTGGGAAGACACTAGGTATTCAAAGAAGTCTGGGAGCACTTGGGCTGTAGCGGGCTCAACAAGACCAAAGTCCTAAAGATTTTACCTCCTAGCTTTGGTTGTATGTGCTCCCAAGTGGTGAGGTGAGATTGTGGCTGGGGGAAGAGGAAAGATGGGTCGGGTTACCCTTACTGTGTTCCATCCTTCTAATCAACTTCATTGGGGCAACTTACCCCAGCCTGAAAATGATCACCTGGCCATTTTTAACACGCTTGAAGTCCAGTCACTTGCGTTACTTCAGAACTGAGTGAGGGACCTTCTTGCAGAGCAATCAAGAAATGGCGGAGCCTGGGACCCCGGAGCCTGGGGCCCTGGAGCAGCTGACCCTGTGCCTAGGGAGCTGGCAGGGAGGTCAGTCTGGCATGAGTTGGGGAACGCTTGTCTGGCTGAGGTTTCCACGGGCGTGCCCTAGTTCCTTGACCCTCTTTATAAAGAGTGGCTCATTGATGGAGCAAGCCTTCCACTTCTCTAGGAAGGAGGGCTGTGCGGGTTCTTCCCAGACCAAAGAGAATCACTTGTGACTCCATCAGTTTCAAGGGGACAGAGCCTATGTAGCAGCTTCTCCTAATTTTTAACACTACAATTCAAGGAAACAGTGAAGGAAAGGACATATTACTGCCACAGATGGAAACGGGGGCAACGGTAGAACTCCCCCCAGTACGTGCCAGCTCTCCGGTACATTTTGGTGCATCCTTGCTGAGCTGCCAAAGATGGCTTGGAAGTTGTTTCCCGACGAGAGAGGGGGTTTGGGGCGGCAGGGCTCCAAAGTAGTAACTGCACTGAATGACACTTTATTTTTTTGGCTTATTATTTAGCACTGAGAAGCCAAGAGGGATCGGTGATTATAGTAGCACTTAGGGGGCAGAGGTCCCCTGTGGCCTCGCTTTGGAGAGAAGGCAGGCTTGCTGTTCATCTGGCTAATCAGGGAGTCTCCGAAGCCCATACTTCGCAGCAGGATAAAGGGCCCTTGAAGAGTCCTTCGCCAAAAGAGTAGTTGCTTTCTTTGAGTTTTCAAAGTTTGACTTCTGGATTTGCTGGATCATATAACCCACTTTTTCTTTAAAAGAAAAAAGTGGTTTTATCCTTCTAAATATGGGGGGAAGCGGTTAGGGCTAGCGCTGTATTTAAGTGGGTGAGGAGGGAGCAACCTTCAGAAACTTGCATCGCAAACTCCTTTGGAGGTTGCGAGGAACACTGCTGTTCTTAAAGGGGTTTTATTTTTAACTTCATCTGCTTTGTTAACATCCAGTCCAGTCGAGATGCACGTGGAGACCATGGGAATACCTGGCCATCCGACTCAGAGGGTTGAGAAGGAAACCGGTCTGGACAGCGTGTTGTCTTTTATCCTTATGTAATATTTTTGTTTGTTTTAAAGGACTAATGTCTATTACAGTGTTAATAAAAGTGTAACATACTAAGTGTGTAGAATAAAAGTGCAATAACAAGAGGAAGTTACCTTGGCACAAACCTCAGTCCTTCACTCTCCCTGTGCCGTCTCTTTCCATAATATGGCAAACAAGACTGTGTTGTGTTTTTAAGAGTCATACCTATGGGTTAAATCTTTAGTGTCGTTTTGGATGGTTGGGTTTGGTTTTATAGAGTGTTCTGTATCCTTGTGGGGTTGCACAGATACCACACGTGCTGTAGAATAAAGATCACATTAACGTTTGAAGTTCACCTCCCTTTGGCTTTGTTTCCCTTCCCTCCTGGGGACAGAAGGATGCTGGAGCACCTTACTCCCCCGGACACTGCTCCGGATCTCTGGGTGCTTGACGTTATCACTACCAGAGGCTGGGGCAGGAGGATGGGAGGAGCAAGTAGGGTGAGAGCAGTTTATTTTTCAGAACCTTTCCTGGATTCACACCCTTTTCCCCAGCTTCTCTTCAGCACGGACTTGCTGCATTGGGAGCTCGTGTATGAGCCGGACTACTCTCTATTCCGCCGTGAGAGAATCTGAGGGTGGAAGCTACATACTGGCCCATCTGCATTTTCTATCTGGGCTCACCCCACTGTTGGGATCCGCTTGCTCGGCATTGCGTGGCGGGCACCAGCATCGGCCCCTCGCAGCCGAGGGCCACCCCTGGCCGTCACCGCTACCGTGGAAGGTCAGCAGGCAGCTTGCCGGGCTCTTGCACAGGGTGTGTGCCGGGTGGTTTTTTTTTGTTACAGGATCCTGCTAGTGTGGCGGCCTCACTTTTTGCTGCAACTGGTGCTCCAACTGCAGCACCCGTTCAGCCAGGAGGGGGCAGCACACCCCAAACAGTTGCTGTGTTTGTGCCCGAGTCTTCCAGGAAAAGCCGCAGTGGAACCCCAGCGGTTCCCAGCCCGCCCTGCCACCATAGACGTTTCATGCACATAAGCCTCTCCCCCTGGAGAAACTTTCCACCGGCTCCAGCCACCCTTCACAGCTAAATGCATCCGTCCTGGATGCATGTTCTCTCTTGTCATGTAAAGTTCAGGGGGACAGTTCGCTTCACTTCCTCTCTTACCAGGACGACTTTGGAGAACGTAGCTGGTGGTAACACCTTTTTAGCCTGGGCATGCTTTCCCAAGAACACCTCCCTCAGCAGGCGACTGTGCAGGGTAATCGGGGTGGCCTTCCCGGTCCTGTGTTTGGGTGGGGCTCAGAGGGGAGAGGCCACCAAGTGTCTGAACATTATTAAATTCAGCTTCAAAACGTCTGCCTTTAGCAGGATCCCAAGGAGGCCCCAAAGTACTCACTGACTAGCCTCCTTTCAAGTGCAGTTATCATGGGGGGCTGTGCGCTGGTTGAGCCTCGTGGGGCCCTCCTCGGGATGACCTGCTCCTCAGTCTATTCTAACGGTAGCATTTCAAGTCAGTGGAAAAACAGACTGTTTTATAAAACTGGCTATCCACCTGAGGAAAAGATCATGCAACAGAAAAGGTAAAGATCTAAATGTTAAAAAAATAATAAAAATGAAGGAGTTTTTCTATCTGCTAGGCACTATTCTAAATGCTTTCCATATATTAACTCATTAATCCCCACCACCACAACCCCATGTTACCGATGAGAAAATGAAGGCACAGAGAGATTAGCCAGAGCTCGGATCTGAACTTAAGAACTGCAGCTAGCTCCAGAATTTCCGCTTCTACAACTAACTGGTACACCATGCTGCCTCTGGGGGAAATGCACGTCAGTATGCTCATGGATAGTTTGGGGACAGGGAGAACTTTCTTGAGTGTGGTCAGGAACCCAAAAGCCATAAAGAAAAAAATTATAGAAATTACAAAGAATGTAGGGGTGCCTGGGTGGTGCAGTCAGTTGAGTGTCTGACTTGGTTTCAGCTCGGGTCGTGATCTCAGGGTTGTGAGATCGAGCCCCGTTTTGGGCTCTGCACTCAGCAGGGGGTTTGCTTAAGACTTTCTCTGCCTCTGCCTCTGCCCCTCCCCCCTGCTCTCCCTCTCTCTCTCTCAAATAAAGAAATTTAAAAAAATTATAAAGAATGTGTATGCAGCCAAAGACACCAAAACCAAGATTTAAGACAAATCACTAATTTGGAGAGAATAATTGCAATATATAACTGATAAAGTGTTCACATTTCTTTTTTTTTAAAAGATTTTATTTATTTGACAGAGAGACATCAAGAGCAGGAACACAAGCAGGGGGAGCGGGAGAAGCAGAAGCAAGACTCCCCGCTGAGTAGGGGGGCCAATGCAGGGCTCGATCCCAGGGCCCTGGGATCATGACCGGAGCGGAAGGCAGATGCTTAACGACTGAGCCACCCAGGTGCCCCAAATGTTCACATTTCTAATACATGAAGAAATCAAACAATAAAAAAATCTACAAGCAAATCGGCTAATGCATTTTTGAAAAAGATGTGCATCCTCATCAATAGGGAAATACATATGAGAAACAAAGATTTCCATCTATTGAATTACTAAAATATACTGAACTATTCGTAACTGGGGGGGTGAGCACTTCCCTACATTGTTGGGAAGTGGGTGTAACTGCAGAAGGGCAATTTAGCAGTATCTTTTATGAAAATTTTAAATGCATATATCCTTTTCTCCAGAAATGATTTCTATGCAGTCCTTACCTACAGAAGTATTTTCACAGGTATGCAAAATTATGTAAGTATAAGGATATTTACTGCATCATTATTTGTAATACTAGAAAGTTGGAGGCAATGTTCATGTCTGGCAACAAATGAGGATTAAATTGTGCTCACCCAGTGGAATACTATGCAGCCATTAAAAGGAATGACACAGATCTCTATGTACTGACAAGGATGTTTATACTAGGTCACTGAGGGAAAGAATAAATAAGAATATATTTCATATGATCCCTTTTTGGGGTAATAATCCCTCCCATCTCCCATAACCCCAAATTCTCTAGAGATCTAGTCTCTCTGTATATGGCTAGAAAAAGGTTTGTAAAGATACATAACAAACTAATAACAGTGGTTTTCCTGGGAGAGAACTCCAACTTCAATGTATTGCATTTCTGTTATTCTTTTGTTCATCTGCTGTGAACACCTATTTTACTTGCAATTTAAGAAAATAAGTGGAATGGCTAATTCAAGAGAAAGGAAATAAGTATTGGAAAGATATTACAGGCCCACAGACCAGTGGGTAGGAACCTCGGTAGATCTGCAGGCAGCTGCCAAGGGCTTCACTGTGGCTGTGAACAGTCCCCTTCACTCCCTCATGAGGCGACAGGGAGAATTTTCTCACTTGGCCCAGCACAGGTCCCAGGCCCATCTCGTAGCTGTGTTGGCTCGCAGCTGGAAGGCTCTGTCCCCTCCAGATTCCACGGCGGGAGGCAGGCATCTAGACCTGTCTGCCCATCAAAACTGCATTCAGTGGAGGAGATGTAATTCCTGAAAGGAAATCAAAGAACCGTTAGGAAAGGGACCTACGTTCAGGACAGGCTCAGATGACGTATGTCCACTATAGTTCACCTCTTGAGCTGCTCAGCATCCGCCCCCTCCCTTCTGGCACTACTGGGAGGCAAGGCGGTGAAAGTAGATGTACAGATTGAAGCCCAAGCATGGAGGGGTCATGGCTGGGGCTCTGGGAAGGACATTAAAGAGAAGACCCCCTTGGCTTCTCTTTCTTCTCCCTTCCTTGTTGTCTCAGCAGGGCGTCCCAAGGAGATCAATCCTAAAGATGCTCAAGCATCTAAGAAGATGCTAAATGACAGCCTTTCTATATGTAGAATCCAGGAGTTGAAAAGGTAGAAGGATGGGCCAATGCCAGACTCAATGTGAAGCCACAGGCTCTGAGATCCAAGCTGGGAATGTGCCGAAATGATGCTTAGTCTGAGACCTCTTAGTGAGCAGGATTTGCTTACAATTTCTAAAAACTATTACTTTCTATTTGATGCCTGCTAAAAATATATGCATAACATCCTTGCAAACTATGAACCATGATAATTTTAAAACCATGTGAACTTACCACAGTGTTGAAGCCCCTGTGTGTTCTTCCAGATGCCAGCCCTGTGTCTCTCTCCTGCTCCATGGTTACCGTTGTGCTCGTCATTCTCTTGCTCAAAAAACAAAAAGCTTTTCCAAATATACATGCATTTTAAACAATATATAATTTTGGATTGCATGTTCTTGAGCTTTAAAAATGGTATTACCGGGGCACCTGGGTGGCTCAGTCGGTTAAGCTTCTGCCTTCGGCTCAGGTCATGGTGGGATCGATCCTGCATCGGGCTCCTTTCTCAGTGGGGAGCCTGCTTCTCCCTCTCCCTCTGCCGCCACCCCCTCCCCCCGCCGCCGCTCATGCTCTCTCTCAAATAAAATCTTTTTTAAAAATGGTGTTACTTGTATTTCATCTTCTATAACTTTTTTCTCTTCACTCAGTATGTCTGACTTTTATCCAAGCTAATTGGCTGTCACTGCAGTTTGTTCTCACCATGAGAGATCATTCTAATGTGTGAATGTACTGCGATGTGGCCCCTTTCTCAGAGAACCCACTTTCGGTTTGCTTGTTTCTCTAACTGCACCTGTTTCCTAGCCCACTAATTCCTTCTGTCTTATTTATCGTCTTGGTTCTCCCTTTAAGGGTGAGTTCCAAAGTCCATTGTTTTCCCCCATCTTTTTTAAAGTTTTTATTTTTACTTATTTATTTGAGAGAGGGAAATCACGAGTGGAGGGAGGGGCAGAGGGAGAGGGAGAAGCGGACTCCCCACTGAGTGGGGAGCCCTATGAGGAAGAGGGACTCGATCCCAGGACCCTGGGACCATGACCTGAGCTGGAGGCAGATGCTTAACCAACTAAGCTACCCAGGCGCCCCTGCCCCATCTTCTTAAGTTGGATACTTAGCTCATGAATTTTCAATTTTCTTCCTTCCTCACACAAATGCTGATGTTTCAAATTTCCCTTGAATTATAACTGTTGCTGCAACCCGTAAGTTTTACTATGAAACATGTTTGTTATGGTTCAGTTTCAGTGTTTTCTATTTGCTGTTACTATTTCTTCTCTGCTCTGAGTTTTACGTGGGTATGTTTTTAAATTTCCAAGTGTGAGGAAGAATTTCTTTGTGTTTTTGTTAATGACTTACAACGACGACGTTGTGGGCAGAGAACGCGGTCTGTATGACGCCAGTTTTTAGAAATTTGTTGGAACTTGCTCTGTGGGCTAGCTTGTGGTAAATTTTTGTAAGTGTTTTATGTGTTCCTGAAAGTACTGGGTATATTCATTACTTTTTTATGATTCATTGATGTGAGTCCAGTGTCCTCTTTGAGACTGGAAACGGCAGGATGGCAAATGCTCTTCTGTTTTGCCCGGTGTCTGGCACACGGCAGGGCCCACACTGAGTGCTCTCTTTGCCCCTCCACACACACTCTGTCCCCTCTCCGCTCAGCTCCCTGGCCTTTGTGCACCCGATCTTTTGCTCTGCGCTTCCATTGCTCTCGTGGGAGTTTGGAGGGTGGCGGGAGAAAGGCTGCGGAATTTTTCACCCTAGCTCACCTTCAGCAACGGCTGCCTTCCTTCCCCCTGAAGGTCAGAGCTCCCGTCTGATGGCGCTCCTGTCTGATGGCACTCCTGCAACTACAGCTTTTTTTTTTTTTTTTTTTTTTTTACGATTTTCTTTTTTTCTTTTTTTAAGGAATCTCTCCCCGCAGCGTGGGGCTCGCACTCAGACCCGGAGATCAGGAGCGGCGCGCTCCGCGACTGAGCCGGCCGGGCGCCCCGAGCTCGCACCCTGCACCCTCCACGCACCACCCCTCCCTTTACCCATCGCTCTCGAGCTTCCGTGGCTAGGAGTCTTGGCTGCTTTGCTGGCCGCCCATCGCCCTGCTTCCGTCCTTTCGACAGCCCTTCCCTCACCTTTCCTCAGTTCCCCGTTTCGAGGACGCCCTCTCTTTCCTGTGGTTGACACCGTAGCATGACGAATACGTGTTGAACAAATTATGTGGAAACATCATGCACGGAGTCACACAGAGCTCAAGAGGGCATCTGGTGTCTGGGGAGCTGAGAGTTTGGTGAGGCCGAGGGGTTAGCGGGCAAGGTGGCCCTGGAGAGAAAGACTGGAAAGCCTGGCAGGGGCCCGAGGGCGAAGGAACCTGCAGGCCACGTGTCACGTTCCCAGAGCTCGGGTTCCTGAGCCACAGACTCCCAGGCAGAGACCCGTGCGCAGGAAGTAGCAGGGAGCCCTCCGGGCCTCCTTGGATCAGCAGTGAGAGGAGTGAAGGAAGCATGAGTGAGCCCAGGGGCATCTGCAGCGTAGGAAGTGGCCAAGGAGGCCTCCGCCGGCCCGCAGAGAACCGCAGGCTGCAGACAACACTTCCCACCTGTCCCACCTCGAGGCTGCAGGGAGGAAATCCAAGGTCTCGGCTTGTTTTACCCAAGAGAGGGCACAGCCCATGTCTTTGGCCCCAGAGGCAGATCTTAAGAGCCTGCATTCTTCCGCCCCAGACTTACACTTTCTCCCCCTCCAGCTTCTAGGGCCCTCACCAACTCAGGGAATACTTGATCATGTGGCCTCGTGAAGACCTAGTAAGTAGAATGAGAAGCTGTGATAAATATCCCTGCTGTTACCTTTTTCTCTCCTGAGACACGTGAGCCCTGGGCAGCAGCTCAGGAGGCTTTCAGAGACAGAAGTGGAGTTGGGAAGACCACTTAAAGCATCCCATTTAGGGGTGTCTGGGTGGCTCAGCCAGTCAGGCGTCCAGCTCTTGGTTTCGGCTCAGGTCATGATCTTGTGGACTGGGGGATTGAGCCCTGCATCAGGCTCTGCTCAGCATGGAGTCTGCTTGAAAGATTCTTTCCCTCTGCCCTGCCCCCTGCTCGCTCACACACTCTCTCTCTTTCAAATAAATAAATCTTAAAAAAAAAAAATAAAGCATCCCATCTAAGCTCCTCTGTGACAGCAGAGAACACGGAGATGCAGAGAAGTAAGGATGTTGCACAGCCAGCTGGCAGGGAGGACAACACTAACACCCATGTCTCCTGATCCCAAGCTGGTTCTCCTTTCGTAATTATGGCTCCCACTGGCCCTCTGAGTTGAAGAGCAGGCTGGCCGACGGGTTTCTTCATCTCCCTTCCAGTGGTGGGGTCTCAGGTATGGCATCCCCATCCAATTTCAGGCACGAAGGAGGAGTCTGTGGCCTGAGATACAAGAAGAGCTTTGGAAGAAGAGCTTGCTGAACCAGAAACTGAGGTGAGGGATGAAGGCCAGGGCAGGTGAGCAGAGAGGCAGCCTGAGGATGCTGCCAGGTGCTCACAAGTTGTGTAGTTGAGGTGGGGGGGTCACCAGCTGGGCTGGGGTTTGTTTGACAGGTAACTTCTCCATCCCCTGACCCGAGGAGGAGGACCTTTGGCTGGACAACACCACAGGCTGGATCCAGAAGAGCCAGCAGGAAAAGAAGGGTCTGGCAGAGCAGAGAATGAGGGCTCTGGGCAGCTTGAGAAGGTTTCCATTTGTCTTTGGTGGGTCTGTTGAGCTGCGGGAGGTAAGAGATTAAATTTTAGAAGGTAAGGCCTGGCCCAAGGAGGTAGAAGATTTAAAGATTTTATTTATTTATTTGACAAGAGAGAGCACAAGCAAGGGGAGTGGCAGGCAGAGGGAGAAGCAGGCTCCCCGCTGAGCAGGGAACCCGACGCAGGGCTCAATCCCAGGACCCTGAGATCATGACCTGAGCTGAAGGCAGATGTTTA
Source organism: Zalophus californianus (assembly GCF_009762305.2). Classification (NCBI taxonomy): domain Eukaryota; kingdom Metazoa; phylum Chordata; class Mammalia; order Carnivora; family Otariidae; genus Zalophus; species Zalophus californianus. The sequence continues at coordinate 25,746,939 of NC_045604.1, forward strand.
CCCGTTTACCCGTTTAACCAACTGAGCCACCCAGGCACCCTACCCTTGAGCTCTTGAGGCTGGTGTTTCTGGAATAAATTAGCGTTTGAATTGGCAAACTGAGTAAAGTGAACAACCCTTCCCAGTATGGGTGAGTATCATCTAATCCACTGAGGGCAGAGGAAGGATAAATTTACTTCCTCTGTTTGGGCTAGGACATCCATTTCTCCTGCCCTTGGATTGGAACTCCTGGTTCTCAGGCCTTTAGCTTTGGACTGGGACTTACACTATCAGTCCCACCTGGTTCTCAGGCCTTTGGACCCAGACTGAATTACACCACCAGTTTTCCTGGTTCTACAGCTTGCAGAAGGCATAATATGGGATTCTTAGCCTTCATAATCACATGAGCCAATTCCTAGAATAAATCTCTCATATATATTCCATACACACACACACACATATTCCATTTCTCTGGAGAACCCTGACTAATATACCAGTACTTAGAGGGAAATTCATAGCACTGAATGCATATATTATTTTATTTATTTATTGAGAGAGAGAGGGAGAGAGGGAAGAAGGGAGGAAGGGAGAGACAGAATCTTAAGCAGGCTCCAAGCCCAGTGCGGAGCCCAATGTGGGGCTTGAGCGCATGACCCTGAGATCATGATCTGAGACAAAATCAAGAGTCAGATGCTTCCCAGATGCCCCTGAATGCATATATTAGAAAAGAAAAAAGCTCTAAAACCAATAATCTAAGCTTCCACCTTAAGAAAAACTAGAAAAAGAAGAGCAAATCTGTCATCGCACACTGAAGTAAAGTTCTCAGATACCAGTCCGAATGGCTCTGCAGGGCTGCCTCTGCAAGGGAGAGTCGCAGCAGCTGAACCCCACACATAGCTTTTGTTTTATTTTTTATCAGAAAAGCAAGGACAGATGCCTCCAGGCGTGGGAAAGGAGTACAAAGGGATGGCAAATGAAGCAGGCTTGCATTTTCCCCTATGCGTAGGCATGCAGGGAGTCAGTCATGGGATAAGGGAGGAGTGGGATGTTTGGGCTGGCAATCACCAGGTGCAGAAAGCGGAGCCTGAGGGTTACACTCCTTCATAGCTCCTAACTTATGCCCTGTCCCTGGGGATCATGGGATCCTGCTCCTACGGGGCCATTGCGTTCAACAGTCTGCGAACAGGAACACTGCTGATGTTTCAGCTGCTTCCACAATCACTCCTTTGGGTTTATAATATATTTTCTAAGAAAAACTCCACAAGATCAAATCCAAAGTCAGCAGAAGAAAAGAAATAATAAAAATTCGTATTACATCATAAGTTACTTACATTGAAAACAGGAAATCAACAAAACCAAAAACTGGTTCTCTGAAAATATCACTAAAGTTGATAAGGCCCCACTGAGCAGGGAGCCGAATGCAGTTCGCAGTTCCCTTCCAGGACCCTGGGATCATGACCTCAGCCAAAGGCAGAAGCTCAACCAACTAAGCCACCCAGGTGCTCCTAATATCATTCTTAATAATGAGAAACTAGAAGCTTTTCTATTAAGATCAGGAACAAGGCAAGGATGTCCTCTATCACCACTCCTTTTCAACATTGTACTGGAAGTCCTAACTAATGCAGTAAGGGAAGAATAGGAAATAAAAAGCATACTCACTGGGAAGGAAGAAACAAAGCTGTCTTTGTTTGCAGATGACCTAATTGTCTATGTACAGAATCTGAAAGAATTGCCTAAAGCTTCCTGGAACTAGGGAGTGATTATGGCAAGGTTGCAGGAAACAAGGTGAATATCAAAAGTCAATTGCTTAACAATAAAAAAAAGTTTAAAAAAAAAAAAGTCAATTGCTTTCCTATATATTAGCAAGAAACAAGTAGAATTTGAAATTAATAAAACACAATACAATTTACATTAGCACCCCCAAAATGAAATACTTTGGTATAAATCTAACAGAAATGTCTAAGATCTATGTGAGGAACACTACAAAACTCCGATGAAAGAAATCAAAGGAGAACTAAATAAATGGAAAGATATTCCATACTGATGGCTCAGAAGACTCATTATTGTCATGATCAGTTGTTCCCAACTTGCTTTATAGTTTCAATGCAATCCCAATCAAAATCCCAGTAAGTTATTTTGTGGGTAGCAAGAAATTGACTCTAATGTTTATATGGAGAGGCAAAAGACCCAGAATAGCCAACACAATATTGAAGGAAAAGAACAAAGTCAGAGGATTGACACTATGTGACTTACTATAAAGCTACACTAATTAAGACAGTGTGGTGTTGGTGAAAGAATAAATAGACCCACCTAA